>NC_139325.1:30877500-31477500 GCF_056507025.1 Lutjanus erythropterus | reverse complement strand
CAAAGAACCCTATTTGTTAGCATCTTTATTTCTAAGAGCGAACAGGAGAAAAGAAATCTACGATGACGGACTTGGACACAGCCACCAGTGTGCAAACACGCGTTCCACTTAACTTTCACAGTATCTGTCTTGCTCAGTGGTGCCTTGTAAATTGAAAGAGGAATGGCTGGGGGTTGCTAAGTGTAAAAGGAGAGACGTTGGAGGATAAGGACTTCCACGCATAAATGGAGAAACGAAAGAATAACTTGAAGGACAGAAGAGTAGAGAGTGATGAACAGACGACACAGACTCTCTTCTCTCAGCCTTGTCTGCTTCATATTACTTCCCTCTCCACTCCTCTCCACTTGTCTTGTCTCATTTTCCACCAATAACGTCAATTGTTTACCCTCGCCTATTATTCAGTTCACCTCTATTAAATTTGTTCCAGGATTCAGTATTTTGCATTATTGGCCAGATGCAATTCTCCGTCCTCTCTGCCGTCCACAACTCCGAGGTAAAAACTCTCTCACTCTTTTGTCTTCATTAACCGTCCGTCCACCCCGCTTTTAGATCCCTCTCTCACCCCTTGACCAATCCATCCATCCAACCACATGCCTGCACACAAACACACACACGTGTCCCTGTGTTGTGTGACACTGGGCATTTCCATGACAACGTCAACATGAAAACCGCCCCTCTCTGCCCGAGGTTCCGCTGATTTGCATTCCATTTGCATGTTTCGCGAGCAACCAGCGGCATTTGACTTTGACAGTGGCGGGGAAACTGGCATGACCCTGTCTGTTTCCCTCTCAGTGTGTGTGTTTCTCTGCAGCTTCACCCTTTCACCCAGCATTTCTGTCATTTAACCTCCAAAACTCAATCTCCGCTCATCACTCTCTTCTCTTCCTCTCTCTGTCCCTTGACATAATAAGATTCCTGTCCCTCCTTTTCCTCTCTCCTCATCCTTCTCTGTGCACTCTTACAAATAAAGATGCTAACTAGAACCATAAAGGGTTCTTTGGCTTCTTCTTATAGGGGAACCCTTTAGGTTATACCTAGAACATCTGTGAAAGGTTTCACTCAGAACCGCTTAAGATAGGCCTTTTCCACCAGCATCGAACCGACCTGAAAAAGTTGGTTCCCAGCAGGAAAAATTAGCTGGTTTGCCTTAAGAACCAAAGCTGGCTTATTCTTCAGGTTATTGAGCATTGTGCGGCGCCCTCTGTTGATGATATCCTTAATTACAATGGTTCTGGTGGAATTTGGGATGGTTCACTAGATAGCACCGTGGTTCCACGAATCTTGAACAGAGCCAGTTCAAGACCTAGAGCTAATTTGGTGAAAATGGAGAGAGAACCCTTGTATGGTGTATTGGTTCCTCCCAAAACCCTCTCTGGGGGTTCTATCCAAAACCCACCCAGCCACCCACCCAAAAAATAGGGGTTCTTAAAAAGCAAATGGTAAATGGTAAAGGAAAAGGTGAACCAGTGACAGTTGAACAAGGCTACCTGGTGTACACTTTGTCTTGCTAGCTAGTTAGCTAGCGATTTTTTTGGAACATTAGGTAACTGAAGATGTGACTATGCCACTTTTAGAGTTTTTCTTTTCTTCAAAATGTTTTTTGTCTTTTCAAAATAGACAAGCCTAGCACATAACATATGCAGAAACAGGAAACGAGAAAGTTTGCCAAGGTCCCCAAAGCGGTGGGACTTACGAAGGCTCAGATTCAGTCTATACATTTAACGCATCCTAGTAATAGGTGCCTGTGGACCGCTCCAGTTCTAAACCAGCACCTTGGTCAGGGGTACTGACAGGAGACTTGACTTAATATACCTTTTAGAACCCTTATTTCTAAGAGTGTAGCTGCTGTTTTGTAAACAGATCGCTTTCACGTTGTCAAATTGCACTTTCACTTCCTGCTTCTCTGTTTGTGTCATTTGTAAACATTTTCCTTCCATGCCTCTCTATTCCTAACACCCATCTGAAAGAATCTGTGACTGTATGTCTTTCATTCCGTCTCTGAATAAGAGTCACACTTGCAGCCTATTTGCAATTGGACAAAGAGCTTTCCATCCATTTCCTTTGCAGACAAACACAGCTGCTGCTAAACACTCGTGCACACACATTTATTGACAGCTTATAACAAGGAACATACTGGCACGTGTGCACAAACAGACACATACATGCACACGACCATGCTGAGAATACAGACGCACACACGTAACACTCACATCAGTAAACAGACACAGAAAAATGTGTGTGTACAAACAGCTAATGCTATTTACACTCCTGCACACACCCACGTTCAGAAAGACGTCCCCAAGTAGCTGTGAAATTAAACTTCTTTTTCAAATCCGACATGTTGAAAAATCTCTTGAGTGGTTAACCAGACACAAAAGCACTCGCCTTCTTTTTTTTTCTCTCATTTCTTTTATTTATTTTTTTTCCATCGTGAGGCTTTCCAATTAAAACAAATTCTCCATAACTGAGATTAGCATCACTAATTTGCTTCCTTCACTTCCACAACAAATTACATGCCAGCATCAACAATATGGCAAAGTCACCTCCTATTCCCCGTGTTGTGCCGGAGAAATGGCAAAGTTAAAATGATGTGAGAGTGCGACAGAACATGGCTGTCGCACGACTCTGTCTGTTCACATCCTCCGCTGAGGAGAATTTAAAAGCCGTGCTCGGGAAGCCTGCTGTAATTGGCTGTGCTGCTGAAGAGCAGAACTGTTCACAGGCTTCATTACTGGCAAACCTACATGTGGCATGTCAACGGGGTAAAAATTAGACGCCATCACCAGTCACTACACTGTGTTATGTGTATATATTAGAAGTGTGTTTTGCTGTCTTTGTGAGAACCAAATGTGTGTGTGTGTGTGTGTGTGTGTGTGTGTGTACATAAACACAGCGTGCTACTTATTGGTATGAGTCACCAAATGTACACTCTTAGATATACAGGTTACACAAGGGTTCTTCCTGAAGGGCTGAGGTTCTGCATAACCATTTGCTTTTGAAGAACCCGTTTTTTAAAGAAAGGATTCTGACTAAGGTTCTTTGTAAGTCCAGTGGTCTTATTAAGAACACTTTTCATCCAAAGAGCCCTTTTTGGAAGAAAGAGTTCTCTTAACTCTTTCGTTAGGGGTCCTTTGTATGATAATAAAAAAGGGTTGTTAGTAGAGCCATCTGAGTGGGTTCTACATAAAACCCATGAAATATAGTTCTCGGTAGAACCCCTTAGTGGGCTCGAGATAAATCCCTTGGAATGGGAACCTGCTAGGTGGGTACTACGTGAAATCCTTAGAAGATAACAGGGTTTTCAATATAACCTCCTAGATGGGTTCTACATAAAACCCATGGAGTATATAAGGGTTCCCCTGTAGAACCCCTGGGTGGGTTCTAAATAAAGCCCTTGGAAAAAGTTTCTCTGTCGAACCACCTGAATGGGTTCTTGTTAGCACCCTTAGAAGGAGGAAAGCCTATGGGGACAAGCTGAAGAACCCTCTCTGGTTCTAGTTACACTCTTATTTCTAGGGGTGTATGTTTGTGAGCAAGAAGTGTGTGAATGTATATGTGTGCGTTTGTGTGTGTGTTTGTGAGAGACAGAGAGAGGGGACATTGTGTACGTCAAAGAAAAGACAAAAAAAATGGCTGCCCTCTGGTCCTCTTCTGACATTTGAAAAATCCAGCCAGCGGAGGACAGAGGAAGTTTTATGAAAACAGACTAACTGTCCAGCAGAGATGACAGACAGCCGGAGAGAGACGGCGAGAGGAGACAGACAGGCAGACTGACGGAGAGACGGGGGCGAGGGTATTCAAAGAGGGAGAGGACGCAGCGGGAGGGAAAAGTATTCAGAGAACGAGAGAGAGAACAGTATTCAGAGAGTCAGTGGGGAGAGGAAGGGCCTGTGCAGTTTCATTGATTTGAACCGGTAGGAGGGGAGAGCGCGGGTACAGGGGGAGGCTCGGAGACAGAGCGGCTACTGTAGGAAAAATGGCTTTATAATACAGTTAAAGAGCAGCACAGAAGACACAGAGTCTGACAGACAGGCAGACAGACGGATAAAAGGGGACAGCCATGGCAGTCAGAGAGAGGAAGAAACGCACTAAACAGATGGAAGGCTTTTCATTTTTATACGTGTGTCTGTTGGACTTCTAAAATTTTGCGACACACCTTCACGTAAACAGCTGGAACTGCTATTAACATCTCTGAGTGACAACTACCTCGAAATGAGCAATCTGTGTTCCATCTAATACTTCATACCTCCCACTCACGATGTCTAATTAATGCTGTAATTGTCAACAGCCCACTTGTTGATATAAACTCATAATTTCCCCACAAGGATCAATAAACAGTCATCCCTCTCCATAAAGGTCAGCGAATCTACCTGATATTAAAATTCATGAGGATACAAATGAAGAATATGGCCGTGCATCGTACATTTGTGCGATTTGCAAAGATGTGCTCAGCTCACTTCCTTATTTAATCTCAAGGAGTCAAGGGCATTTCTTATAAATGTACAACACAGGGTTTTACAGTTAAATTAGAGTTGGCGTTCCTCCATAATACACACATAATACAACATATGTGCAGATAAAAGAAATCAAGAATTGAATAGGGTGGAAATATAATACAAAATAAATACATATATACACCCAGGAGATTATTCTGTAGTGCATTTTTGAATTTGAATGTAACCAGCAGCAGCAAGATTGTGATGATAATATGGTCTTCACATAAAAAGGTCTGGGAAACTTCGTCCGTCAGCTGCGGTTGTGTTTGAGCACGAAGTATCATTGAGTCCTCCACCCTCCAAATCCGCCGTAGATTTAGATGTACTACTGTGGCGTGATTTGTGCAAGAAGGATTTGACAGAGAGTGACAGCAGTGGTGGGTCGGAGTAGAAATAATGAAAAATAAAAAAGTCAGAGGGATAAACAGTGGTGATAAAAGTATAAGGCTGGTGATATTCTATGTTTTTTTTTTTATTGTTAAATGATTTAAAGGAAAGGATCAAAACCAGTAACAAATGCATCATGGATGTGGAGTATTGTCAGTGTGGCAAAAGCCAGATATAGTTCTTTCCTCTGTGGCCCTGTTCTTCAAAACTATTAAAAACACATCACCACTGCTGCACTGGGCAACATGTTGCCATGAAGAGGGTGATACTTTGAGTCAGAATCACACACACCATCCATTCACACTAGTCCGTATTAAAGCACAGGTGTGTAGGATTTAGTGGCATTTAGCTGTGCGCTTGCAAATTGCAAACGCTTCATCTCACTATCCCCTTCAAAGAGTATAAGACCTCGACTCTCAAACTGTGGTGTAAGTGCCACCGACGGAGGAATGTCAGAGACTGATTTTAAAAATGAAGATCACTGAAGTGTCATTTAAAATGAGTTTAGTCTTCCCTGCAATATTTTTGTTTCAGTATCAGCCTGCTGCATAGTCACGGTCACGCACTAGCGCATGCATACATCGTCCTTGATTACTGGTAGTTAAGAGCAAAAGTGTAATTGCAAGATAGCAAGCAGAGGTAAAATAAAGAGACCTGAAATGAATACTTTAAAAACACTGCACTGGAAAGAAGTGCAGATCAGGAGCAGAATATTCTGAGCATTATATTAAATTTCTGCCCTATTCTGCCAATAAATCCCTGAGAATCTTACACACTGCACCTGTGATCAGTAGCTGAAAACTGTGCACATGGGCAAAGTTTGTCTTCAGGACTTTCTGGCAGAAAGACCCTTCTGGCAGAAATCTTTGTCTGTAAGAAGCCCAAAAGGCTTTATGCCAGAAAGGGTGTTCTGGTAGGAAGAAAGTCAGATGACATTAAAATGACAGTGACAGTCTAATTTATTGTTGACTTATTATTTTTAAACTGAGTTAACTTATTATCTTATTTTTTTCATAAAGGTTATTATTTTCAGTTTCCTGTCACACGTTGCTTTAAAAAGGAAATAAAAGTACTAAAATAGTTCATTCCTCACACATTAGGAAGGCTTTCTGGCGGAAATTTTTCCACCACAAAGATCTTTCTGCCAGAAAAATCTTTTTTGGCAGAAAACCCTTAAGGCTTACTTCTCCCATGTATGAAAGATTTCTTAACAAATGTATTATTTACTCTTATTTCAGTATTTTGGCTAAAAAAAAATCAGTATCCAACTGTTAAAGAGATGATATACCTTCATTTAATTGAAAAAATAAAGCATAATGTGAACTGTTTAAAGATTTATAACTTCAACAGAACATGGATGAGGCAGATATAGCCTTGATTGCACAACCGCACGCCGTGTAAAGGTGCGCTCGATTATTTGTTTAATCTAAATTCATGTGTACTGGTAATGCGATTTGTACTTGTACCATGGCAACGAGAGAAGGATTTGATCGTGCCAGTTATGCATCTTGAATTGATTTGAAATGAGGTAAAGCAGAGTGGGAAGAAGGTCAGAGAGAGAAAACGAGTAAAGAGAAAATAACGGTGATAAACACTGCATTGATTAACAGTGCTGATTTAAATTGATTGTTTCATATACGTTACTATTGTTGTCTATCTCCCTGTTAACAAAGATTCAAGGTCAGTTGGAGAATGCGTGGTCATAGTATGTACACTAGATAAAGAGGCAGGTAATCAGACATCTTAACAGAGAAATGAAGTAAGGAGGAGGTCTGAGAGCATAAACAAAGACAGACAAAGAGATGAACAGATGAGCTCAAAGCACCAAGGAAAAAACAAGCCAAGGCTGCACTCTGCTATGACCTGCGGTGACCTCGTGACAATGTGACTAATGGCCTTGAAACACACAAGGACCAGAAGAGCAACCACTGATGGAAGCACACAAGCGCTCAACACAGACTGTACGCAGGAGCAGCGCAGCCCCAGAAGAAAACAGAGACAGAGAGAGAAGTAAGGAAAGTTAGTGTGGGAGAGATAGAGAAGATAAACATGGCTAGGAGTTATATTTGTCCACTGCTGCCACGCTGCAGGAGAAAAATGAGCAGGAATATCTCTTTAACCCTCGTTTAGTGTAGCTTAAAGGTGCAGCATGCATCATTTGAACAAGAGGGAAAGAAACAAAGAGGCGCCTCCGCCGGCTTCTAAAGTTTTACTGCTGAACCATCAGGAAGCATTTTGCAAATGTGCTGCATTGCTTTACTGCAAGAGGGGAACATGCTTTACAGCACAAAGAGCTGTCTGTTCTTCCAGTGCAAACCGAGATGAAGCTTTCAGCGTACAGGCGCGGTGGGCAGATGGTGGATCACGCTGTTGTACTGTCCCGTAGAACACATGATCCACACGTATTTTGTTAAACTGTTGTATCATAATCTGACACTTACATACTTTCAGTGTCATTGCCAGATGTTAAGATGCAGAGACGGAGAGGGGGCAAGGGAAGATGTGACAACATCTGGAATCCAGGACAGAATAACAGAACCACTTCTGACAAACTGAAGTGTTACTGAATTGTGATCAGGTCAGTAACAGGACATGTCCACGAAAAACCTGTCATAAGGCAGTGGTTCTGAAACTTAAACAAATATACACCCCCTTCAAATATTTTTTCAACCAAGTACTCCCTGACCAGCGCAATGCTATTTAAAAATGATATCAGTGTCAGCTCAGTGTGGTAAATCTCATTGAAGCAGCATGTGGTTGGCTCTGTTTCCGCTTTCCATTTCATTTCCTTCTCCATGTTTTCAGCTGTATTGCTGCTTCTTTTCAACCACATTTCTTTCAATTTTCTTGATTTTCGGCCCTCACTCAACACTGAAACTGGCTTCCTGCTCATTAAGTTTGTTGCTTCTGAGAGGTTTCACAGCGGTGAACGACTGCATTGAGAATAGGAATATAAAATGTGGTTAAATCAAATGTACATTTACATATTTGATTGAACTTATTGTGGTATAGTTATTTTAGAAATTATGCACGACATGACAAAAATCTAGAGAGGAGCGAGAGGCGATAATCTTTACGTATGATGGTAACAGTGCAAATTTTAAGACAACCTCCCAGAAGGCATTCAAAGTGTTGCAATCACTTGTAAACATAAAGTAAAGTGGCAGAAGTAGTTGCGTAAAGAATGAAAAGAAGCGAACTTGCTTTTCCGTTTCTTTTTCAGTACACACTTTTCTAACTTCCACAAAGCTGGAAAATCACTACGTGAAGTTGGGGTGAATGTCAGATTGTGAACCTCATTAAAAAAGTGTGGTTTCAAACATCCGACAAACACTTGTTGGAGCCTGAAGTGACTACATTTTGTTTACCATCTTTCTAAGAACTGGATGGGAGGGTTTATGTCAGTTCTTTTTCTCTGTGCTGTTATTAAAGAGATTATTTTCTATAGAGGCTGGATGTGGTGGGAGGTGGCTATGATCCTTTAAAAGTAGAGGAAAGCTGTCTTGTTTGCTCTGCATGTTTTGTCTTCTCAGTTGACATGCCGCTGCTGAGCCTACATTTATAAAACATCTCAAGTTTTGGTCTGAGTTAGAAGGTGTATGAACCTGCGGTTTCACTGTAAAGACCTGCCAAGAACAGAATGGAAGCGAGGAGACACCAGACAAAAATGATGAGACAGTATGAGTGTTTCAGGGGCAGAAGGCAGTGACTCAGGATTAAATTCATAGAAAGATGTGGGAAGGATTGAGATTAATAGAATGATTGATTGCCTGGGTCTCTGAAAGAACCTCAGAGGTGGCCTATTTTTCATCATCTTCATCTTTTCTCTCATTGAATTTCATTCCTGCCTCTGTCTTCCCTCCCATCTTTCAATCTCTGCATCATTTTGCCACTGGGCTTTCTTGCATCTCTCCGTCTTGTTTGTCCAACTTTGTCACTGTGTGTCTTTCTGCGCCTCTCTCTGTCTTACTGTATCTCATTAAACATCAAACCTTTTCCTCTCTTTGCTCAGCTTTCCCTTTCTCCGTCTCTGTGTCTCTGTCTCCGTCTGTCTTTGTCACGTTGCTGCCCGCTCACTGTCTCCGTCACTCAGATTATACAGTATTGACAGTGTCAGTTAGGGATGTCTCGCTCACCACCCACGCTCGCAAACACACCATTAGCTCAGCGAGCGTGCACTGACACACGCTTGCAAACACACAAACAACAAGGTGAAGTCTCTGTGAGAACACAGTCGCCATCAACAGTGATCTGTCACTCGCACCGAGACATATGCGCAGGTAGACGCTTCAAGACGCTACATGTCGAAACACGCTTTTTCAACAAACCGCCAGCAAGGCTCCTCCCACTCCACAAGTTTCTCTCTCTTGTCTCTCTTCTGCAGTTTCTTCCCCTCCCACCAGACCTCCTTCCTCTCTCTTTCTCTTTGTCATCCCCCTTTACTCTTGGGAGGCAATTACTGTTTTCCCCTGGACTCAAACTAATTAGCTTAAAAACTCCCACAAATAAATAAAGCATTCTGTGTGTGTGTGTGTGTGTGTGTGTGTGTGTGTGTGTGTGTGTACATACACTGTTTGTGCACCTATGTGTTTGCGCGTAAACGAGTGGAAAATGAAGTTGAATATATAAATATTAATACGGCACAGATTTAGGCGAAGCTAAAGCCTGCTGGAGTGAGTCTCCTAAAAAATGGCACGAAAGTGCTGTGCATGCATATACACACACACACACACACACACACACACGCACGCACACACACACACTACAGTTGATGCAATATACCAGTATTGACTAAAACAGTGATATTTTTATATACGATATTACATAATCGTTTTCAATTATCACTTATGACACACCAGTAGTGTGTGGTTGTGGCTGTATCTGCCTGGATTTTCTCATTGTTTTGCTGTGCAAATATTTTGGTATTTGATGTCCTGATGTGTTCACGAACAGTTTGTAAAAATCTTACTGACTTTACCTTTACACATACTGTACCTTCTAAAAATAAACTATTGTTTCAAGTTGACTGAATTTGAAAAGAGAAGTTGAGGTAACTTTGTAATGACTCAAAATAACTTTTCTGATCACATTAAATTGATATTAAGTGAGTTAAAGATAATAAGCTGAACCACCAACTCTTCAGTAAGACTGGCAAACATTTACAACATTTATTATAATATACATTTATTAACTTGTAAGTGTGACAGGGTAGGAACTAAATTCAGCACTAACCTTATGGTTTGCAGTGTTTTCATTATTGTGAAAAACAGAATCTTAAAGTGTATTTGAGTCACACAAAAAATTTTCATTATACATGTTTTCTTCAAACTATAAAAAAAGATGTTTAACTCCCACACAATGCACGATGAGAAGTCTGCTAATATGCTGATTATGTTTCTTTAGAAACTTTATTGAATGAGTCGATTGAACTCTGTACAGTGCTTTCATTTGACTCATCATTTCAAGGCAAAAGACTTCAAGTTAAAAGAATTCAAGTTTTTTTTTGTTCTGAAAATAAATAGAAAAATTAAATTTAATTTGAATAAATTAAACTTTTGTATTTATAGTAAGTTAATGAGAAAAGACAAGTTGACTCCATTCTCTTGAATCATTTCACTTTCTTCCCACTCTCAACACCCACCACACACACACCTTTTCACCATCCATTACGTGTCATTGCACTTTCTGGACACTTTTGTACCGTTATGGTTACAGACTTCTTCTCCGCCTCCCTTCACTTGTATTTTGAGTGTAATTAATTTACCAAAAAAGAGGAAACACACAATAAATACAGTTAAAGATGAAACTGAATGACAGCGCTATTATGTACATTTCAAATTTTCTATAGATATCATGATAAGGTTATTATCATGAATGCTTTTAGCCATAACAACAATGTAGTGGAAATCTGATATCACCCTAATACACACACATACACACACATATGCACACTCTTTTGCTCCTCAGAAATGATCAAAAGTACGCACACCAAAAGACATGCACATCTCTGACAGCTTAATTTTGATCAAATATGAAATGTGTACACACAGACGCACACAGAGTAGCCTGTATAGAATATCTGACAGCTCATTTTGCTCCAGTTGCAGGGCTGCTGAAACACAAAGCCAGTCACGGCAGCCAGATGTGTCACAGAGACATTTCTGCTTGTCATTTTGAATGATTCACTGATAAAAAACACTTTTCCTTTCAGTACACACTCTAGAAAAATAATAAAATAAACTGTACATAAAATGCAGTTGTAAACAACTGCATACAAACTCAGGTACAGGTTGGCCTCTCCAACAAGAGGGCTAACTTATCTCTTAGGGGGCTTTCATACGCGCTGGTAAATCGAATGCATGTAAGTAGGTAATCACCCCACTTATCTGGACTGAGGTATGAAAAATTCAAAGGCAAAAAAAATGTACTAAAAAAAAGAGTGAATTTGAGACCTGACACACAGCAATGAAGGAAAATAAGATTTCCAGAGCTGTATTTCTCTTGCAGTTTGTGCTTTTTGCAGCATTCAGCCCACGCATAACAAACACACATATCACACAAATATACACAATCACACACACAGACAGAGCAATACATGCGAGAATAAGCACACCTATTTCTTGGAGCTCTTAAAAAGACACACTTACAGCCGGGGACGCACATACACACAGACACACACAAATAATTCTTGATTCATTGATTCCTCCAGGGGAACACGGGGTTACTCTTAGTAATAGCACTGTCTCTCTGTAGCCAAAATGAACATCAACACACACATACACACAAAAACACGTGGCACCCTGGTGGCAGGGTGAGCGTGTCCCATTTTTTAATAACAAAAAAGCTCTGGGGAGCCGTGTGTGTTGATAGCTAAATGACACTTACAGGTTGATGTGCTGTGGATGTGGCAGGGAAAAATAACAGGCTGCCAGGCACAAGGGGAGGGAGGCCAGGCCTACATAGGGAATTCATGCAGCAATGAGGAGCTGATTAAAGTGCCTGGCAGAAAAACTGGCAGAGCTGCGACTAGACACACTAGATCAGGGCTAGCCAGGGAGTCTCAGTTCGCAGAGTAACAATACTAATCCCCGCAGGCACTAATATTGTGTCTTAACAGCCTGTGCTTCCACCGAGGGCCTGAAATAACAATTTAACTTCAAAAGTTCGGCAGCAATTTAAATGATTAACTCATTTTAACTCACGCTCACTTGCTGGTATAGCTCCAATACAACTTGCACACCCGAGGCAATCCCTAATCTTTTTGCACACTAAATTTACAGGAAACAATCCATTATTCACCATTATTATTATCTACAGGTGGAACAGTGCTACAAACCCGGATTCCCAAAAAAGTTGGGACACTTTGTAAAAACGTGAATAAAAATAAAATGCAATGATGTGCAAATCCTTTTCAACCTTTACTCAATTGAATACAGAACAAAGACAAGGCATTTAATGTCTGGAGCAACATACGATGCCAACCCATGTTTGATTATGGCACTATGATAGACTCATGGTAAATACTGTTTAGCAGCATCAGAGTCAGCCACAGTCTCACAGACGCAGGTGCACATGCGCAGTATGCAACATGGGTTTGTTTGGGGAAATGAAAACAGCAGTGACGGCACTTGGGAGATTCCTTGTGGTCTAAGTGGACAAAGTCAAATCTCACGTGTCATTTTTTCGTGCACCACTCACCACTCACTGCAAAGTAAGTTACATCATATGGCTTGAAATGATTTACAGCTGTGTATCAGTACCTTTCGAACATTTTCAGCACATTTCAACAATACTGTGATAATACTGATGACTGTCACTATGATCATGATATGAAAATGTCATCCCATGTAATCGCTATACAGTATAAGCATGCAAAGTCAGTCGTATGTAAAAATGTGGTTTTATTTTCTTTTAGGTCCTTGTTGTTTGCATTCTTTTGTGTGTTATATATACACTATAGGTAAAGCAGTACAGAGTTTAAAATACACCTGAGCAAATCCTTTTAAACTGAAAAATGTACATTATTATACTCGCAGCAATCCAGGGTTTTCTGTAGCTACCAGAGGCCGACCGCCTCCACTGAATTAAAGACAGTCCTCGCTGGAGTCAGAGGAAATGAATACACTTCTATAAAATAAAAACTGAACCTGCAGGGCAGAAAGAAAAGCAGAGGCGCGACTTCACACTGCAGAGGCAATATATTGAATCAGTGAGGCTATTGTTTAGACTTCCTCTGGTAAACTACTTGATCACAGCGGACACGATGCCATCAGGACCTGTCAGACTCGGCTCAGCGGATGACAGTGATTGATCAGGCTTTGACACAATACACATGCTTTTGTTTGATTATTAGAAGAAGCAAAAACAGAAAACCAGATTTTTCTCCAGTCAGGAAATAATGAGGTTGGGGACGATAAGTCATAACGTGTTAGTTAGAAAAGAGTTTAAAGGTAACCCCTGGTTCATGACCGCTGGTGATGCTGCAGAGTGGAATTTACATTTTTGTATGTGAACTTTCCAACTCTGCTAATCGATTTTCCTAGAAAAAACCCTGAATACATTTATTTTCTTGGACTGCAACAGCTTCATAAGTCTGGCAGGGTTCTGTAGGTCATATAAACAGACATCCACACACTACACAATACTGTAAAAAAAAAAAAAAAAACTTGCTGATTATGATAAGCTAGTCAGTGCATGTGTGAGTCCATGGTTTTAGTTCATATGTTTGCACTGATTGCTGGAGGCTTATTAAAAGGCTTAAACAGAATATAAACTGTAAGTATAAACAGTACAAGCAGGCTGCATGTATGAGAACATGTACAGTGTGTGTGCATGTGTGTATATAGAGCAGGGATGTCTAACTCATTTTAGTTCGTGGGCAACATACAGCTCAATTTGATCTCAAGTGTGCCGGACAAGTAAACTGGTTGTATAATGACCTATAAATACCAACACTTCCCCAGAGAATTGGGACAAACCATGTCCTACCAAAAAAGAAATCCTTTAAAAAATTGTAGAAATGCCAACATTCTCATTCATTTTTTACTTTTATATGAAATGTGTCTACTGTAGTTTTGGTCTCCTATATATATAATGTATAGATACACAAATTCAGACAATTTAAAAATCAAGAACTAACTATACATACTCATATGTACATCGGTACAAAATGTGTTATTATAATCATCTTTGTTTTAAAACTGATTTTCTGTCAACTCCATCAGATAAAAAACAACAAAGATTTAATCAGGCATAAAAAGCATTTATCTAGACCGTAAGCTCCCCTGTCTCACTTCCTGGTTTAAAAAAGGGCAAGAATACTGCTCCAGCACTGGTTAGCTTTCTATTTTTTGACAAATTAATTAAATGATATTGCTATCAGATGTGTCGCAACCAAAACACGTCAACTCCGTAGCCCCTCTCAATCAAACTTAACAAAGAATTATGCTTTAAAAATGTGTATTTTGATTAGCATTAAGATAACTTTAAAAAATAAAATGATTACTCAGTGATTTTGCTGTGAAATGAAAAAACTTTACATTTTTGTCAGCTATATAAGACATCAAGTCCAGCTGATGTCTACATGTAATTAAAACTTTAATCAAAGTTTACAAAGTTTTATAGCCAAGAGTTTGATGTTTGTCCCAGCTCTCAAGAATGAAGTACCTACCTCCTGCTTTTTTGTGTATAGAAGTAAAATATTCTGAAAACAATTACAGGGTTATGGTTTACACAACAGAGGATGTACAGCCTGCGATGTTTTAAGAAAAAGAACTGCCATTTTAATGGTATAAATCAGGAATAGCAGTGTAGTTCATTAAAAAAAATGACTTCTCTGTCATTTTCATACATCGCAGTCATCCATTGGGCCAGATTAGAACCACTGGCAGGCCGGTTCTGGCCCACAGGCCGTATGTTTGACCCCCCCGATATGGAGAGTACTGTAACTGAAAAAAGGAGAAGAGTAGTGACTTTGCTCAGTGGTGACAATGTGTATTACTCACATCTGATTACAGGGGAGAGGGCGAAGTGGGAGTTGCAGAGATGGAGGTGAAGTGAAGCAGGAAAGAGGGAATACAATGGAAAAATACAGAGAAAGGCCGTGTGTGTGTGTTTGTGTGTGTGTGTGTATGTGTGTCTTCCTGTCCTAGCTACAGGTAGTACATCATTAGAGACAGAAAGACAGAGATTCTTACTTACTGCTGCGTTGTCACGCACACACGCACACACCTGTTCCTTTTATCTTCACCCTTATCTGTGTACACACACACAGATGCGAGGATATGGACACACACACACACACACACACACACACACACACACACACAGTAACAGAGCTGTCAGTCCAAACAGGCTTTATTCTGGGATGGAGGTGCTCTGTTCAACAAACAGCAGTGATATTAGCCACATATCTACCGTTATGGATTTTTAATCTCTGTCAACATCACCATTATGTTTAATGGCATTACTAACTCAACTTGAAAAACGCTTTCAATCGAGGGACGCACGCACACAGAGTCGCCCCTTAGACCCCTTTCCATTCTCTCCCATTTCCCACCCCCACCATATACATCTCCATGGAGACTGCCGCCTGGCAACAGCTGGAGGAGAGCCAGTTGCCGCGGCGACACCAACGCCCAGCGTCCCCCCACAGTAAGTAGCAGTGATGTCACATGGCGGCCAGGATGGGCGGACTATTATGGGCTGGCCAGATGATGACCGTCGTGAGAGTTAAACACTCATCTTGTCCTTTATCGCCGCCATCTATCAGCCATTGCTCGTGTTCAGTGACAGATTCTCTCTGTTGTTCATCTTCATTAGAGGTGTTTCTGAGCTGTCTTTGTTCATCTCTTCCCTCCCTCCACTTCTCATTCAGTCTCTTTCTGTTTCTCTCCCTTAATCTTTCTGTCCTCTAGTCTCTCTCTTGACTTTTCTTTTACTCATTCGCTTCTATCTTCTTTTTTTTTTTCCCAGTTCAGTTGAGCTCATGAGGCTTTAATGCCCTGTTAACATTGTTTCTACATAAACATGCACAACACATTGCCTGTGTGCATATCCAGTTAGATTAAAACAGACAAGACCACATGTCTCGTATTATAAAATAAGCATTATGCTAACACATGCAAGAATTACACTGTTTACTTAACTCATTTTTCATGGACTAGAAATGAGTTTCAGACTGTAAATAAATACAATTATAGATGCTTTGCTTCAATGAAAATGAGCAAAGAAGGATTTAGCTAGAAAACATCTGTGTATTCTAATCCTTTGCTTCTGTAAAAATTACAATGTCATGCTGTGAAAATATAAAGGTGTATTTAACATTTTACCTACATAAAAACACAGTATTATTAGTACACTGGATGTAAATATCAAAAGTAAAATGAATGGTGCTTTTTAGAGAGTTATTTTATTATTTTATTTTTTATTTTTTGGTGCATTAACTTTAAAGAGGCATTTTAATGGTGCAGAGGTACATCTAATTACTTAAAGGAGGAGTTCAGATTATTTGAAGTGGCGCTGTATGAGGTACTTACTGTCAGTGTTGGTCGGCACAGCCCCGGTTTGGAGAAACAGAGAGGAGCACCAGCACAGATGCTAACCAATGAATTGCTGGATCAGCAGCAAAACTATGCATTTTAGCCACTTAAAAAATATTTTTACTGCTTTACCTTGCCATCAGACAGCCTTTTCCAACTAAAATCATTTTTATATAAGACAAACGTCACTTTCTCTCTCACTTTACCAGACTCCTTGGGGAAAAGACTGCAATTTTACCTCGCAGAGCACAGGAGCTGCTGGCTTACCGCTGCCTTGATCTGTTAGTTTGTGTCATTAGGTGAATTCAAACTAACCTTTTAAAACATAGAAGTCACACAATAACACAAACAAACTAAAAGATCGTGGGAGCAGTAGATCAGCAAGGTAACATTTACCGATTTTGTCTGCGGAGTTGGTTCAGAGTGAGCAATATTTGACTTATATAATGGCTACTTCCAGTCAGAAAAGGTTGTCTGATGGCAAAGTTAAGTGGTGAAAAAACTAAATATACTGAGCACTTAAACTGATATTGATTTTTGTTTAGGTGGACCTTTCTTAAGCGGTCAAACTACCTTTTTTGCCAACTCTGTCCACAGCAGTATATTGCTTCGCTTAGGTGCTGGTAGTCTTCTCCGCCTCTCAGAACTGGGGTCGTGCCGACCGGCACCGAGCTAATACTGACTATCAATAAATATCTAATAAAATCCCATTTCAAATGATCAAAACTATCTCGTTAAAGTGAGGGAGTCTTTGCAGAATTTTTATGTCCCAAACCCTGGTCGCCCGAAGAGAACTCACTTATTTCACAACAAGGGTAGAAGAAGAAAATAGGCACAGTGTGGAGTGAGAGAGAGAGAGAGAGAGAGAGAGAGAGAGAGAGAGAGAGAGAGAGAGAGAGAGAGAGAGTCAGACATAGACAGAGTAAGGCTGGTGGTATCCCAGAGGATTATCAGGCTGATTTACAGCAGATTGGCCCACCGGTACTCCTGCTGTTTCTCCAAACTGAGGGCATGCCGACTGTCATCTACTGTGTGTAATACACTGACTATCAGTAAATAACTCATACAACCCCATTTAAAATCCAAACTATCCCTTTAACTACTTCATACTGTTAAAACATATGTTATAAGTTGGTTACGATATTATATATGTAATGCTTTGTTACATATAAAAGCAACTAGTAAGTATACAGTGGTTGTTACATACCTGTAGTGGAATAGAAAGTATTTTTAGCAGTAATATTTCCCTCTAAAATATAGTGGAGTAGAAGTATAAAGTAGCAAAAATAAAAACCTCAAATACTTCAGTTAAGCAACGTTCAGATATAGTCTTAAGGAAGTTTCTAGGTAGCCTATATGAAACCCAACAATGTCATTTCCTGTGAACATTTATGATTAAAATGTCATTTTAATTGCCATTTATAGCTACCTTTATCTGACGTGTGTTCATTAAGTCTGTTACAATGTTTCTTCCTTATTTTACCTGATAATGAGGTAATTATGCTAATTATGCAAATGGCCCAACATGCATCTCTTAGCAACCAAGATGAATTCCTTCCACTTGGCCTATAGATGACATTTCAGTCATTAAAGTTTAGAGGAAACACTTTTACTGGGTGCAAGAAATTTCCAATAAACTATTACATTGAGTAATCTGACACTCCGCATGTTGCAAAGTGGCAGATTAACATGTAACAGAACTTCACTCCACTGAAGATGTAAATGAAGCAGCGTTCGCTCCAGACGGTATTTCAGCTGCGGCAAGAATTTTCCCCGAGGCACGAGTGACATGCAATCAGCTTCAAACAGAACTCCTGACATCTTGTATCTCTGACCAATTATGTTCACCACTAACACCTCCCACATACACCTGGACGGACATTTGGACATTTGTCATAGCAGTTGCTTGTGATGATGTAATCTTATTTTTCTGCGCTGTCGTCATCCTGCTAATAAAACAAGAAATCAAAATCCAAAATTGAAATCCCAGAGACTTCAGTTTTGGCTGTTTCTGCACTTATAGAAATAAGGGTTCCTAAAGGGTTCCTTCCTGGATGGCTGAGATTCTACCCAGAGCCATTTGCTTCTAAAGAAAGGCCTTGTCAAGGGTTCTTTGTAAGACTAAGGGTTCCATTAAGAACCAAAGATCCTTTGGAGGTTTCGTCAAGGGTTCGTCAAGGATTTTTGTACCATTTTATAAAGGGGTTCTTGGTTGGGTTGCTGGGTTCTAGATAAAACGGTTCTCAGTAGAACCCCCGAGTGTGTTCTGGATTAAACCCTTGGAACAAAAAAGGTTCTCACTAGAATCCCCTTGGTCTGTTCTACATAATGCCCTCAGAACATAAAAAAGGTTTGCAATCAAACCCCCTTGGTTGGTTCTAGATAAAATGGGTTCTTTGTACCATAATACAAAATGGTTCTCACTGAGTTCCAAGTAAAACCTAGAAAACATTCTTGGTAGAACCCCCTGTGTGGGTTTTAGATAAAACTCTTGGAATACAAATAAGGTTCTTGGTAGAAACTCCTTTGTGGCTTCTAAAAGCCTTGGAATATACAAAGGTTCTTGTTAACCCCCTGAGATACTTCTGGGTGGAACCATTGCACCATAGGAGGGATCTTTGTAGAACCTCTCAAAGTGAGTTCTGGGTGAACCCTTTCACAGATGGTGCTAGAAAGGGTTTCAAGTGGAATCTTTATGAAAGAATCTACCAGGAACCAAAAACAATTCTCCTCTGGGGACAAGATTTCAAGAACCCTTTATGGTTCTAGATGGCACCATTCCGAAGAGTGTTCTGTAGAAAGAGGAATCATAAGATGCAAATGCGCTTGTCTGATTCATCCTGCTCTGTATTCACCTTTTTTTCTTGTCAACACCGGCGCTGCCACCCATCTCTCTCCCCTGTCGGACGGCTGCTGTCCTCCACTCTGCCTCGATGTTACCGTCCGCTTTATCATGTCATCCACTCCTCCTCTCCTCCCGTCCCTCCCTCCATCCGTCCGCTGCACATCCCTTACTCCAATAATAATTGAGCCAGCAGCTGAACCACATCTTATTCACACACAGAGGGGTAGACAGACAAACCCAACTTGCAGAGGTAAACACTGCAGATAACAGAGCCACTCGATGTGTCCTATAGTACACACAGCATGACATTAATTTCCCAGGCCTTCACCGAATTATTAACCTTACACTGTTACATATCTCACCCTTAGCTTAACCTCAACCTGATCCTGTGTCGTAACCTGAACACACGAGGAACCTATTAGGAATCTCAATAAAAGCATCTCACATGGATAGAAATACAGCAGCACACATGCGACACGCAAACTCACACACTCCTCTTCTTTTGTTATGGTTGGCCGGTGACCCCAGGAGAAAATGTGAGCGGGGAAGGAAAGGAGACAAAGAAGTAAAGCCTGAGAAGAGAAACAGGCGTGTGATGAGGGAGGCAACAAGGCAAGACAGAGTGGTCCTGCTTCAGTTAGCGCGCTAACGTGATCTGAAATGCTCCACGCTCAAAACAGACTTAATTAACAGGGCGGCACAGTGCCTATAGCTAAGCTAATGCTAAAAGTAACGAGGAAACGAATGCAGAGGCTAATGCTAGTGGAAATGCTGCAGACAGTAGTATCTAGTTACTGGGGTGGAAGAGATCAGTGCTAAATGGCTTGTGAATTAAGTAATTTGCTCGTGAGTAACTAATGTCCTTGTCTTGGCAGAGCGCAGGAGTTGTGGGAAAGCTCATACCGGCTCATACTGCTGGTATACATCAAGACAAGTGGAGAATATATATGCAAAACAACACTGAAACAATTCAAACAGATTTAAAGTGACAGTTTTGGATTATTTGATGTGGGTTTGTATGAGGTACTTATCCTCAGTCAGTCTATTAGCTGTTGACAGGGTCAGCAACAAACCGTATTTTAGCCACTTAAAAATGTCCACCTAAAAGAAAATCAATATCAGTTTAAGTGTACTCTACATTTAGGCTATTTTCTCTGCTTTACTTTGTTGTCAGACAGCCTCTACTGATAGGAAACACCCATTAATCAAGTCAAAAATTGCTCTCTTCAAAGCCAGCTCCATCTGTGAAATCAGTCATTCTACCTCTCAGTTACGGGAGTTGCTGGTCTACCGCCGCTGCTGTTATATTAGATTGTCTGTCTTATTCTGTGACTTCAGTGAATCCAAAATAACCTTTCAAAACACCAAAGTCACACAATAACACAAACAAATGACCAGATGGAGGCAGCGGTAGACCAGCAACCCCTCCGTCCTGTGAGGTTCAATTGCATGATTTCGCCTGAGGAATTAGGTTGGTTTGGAGAGAGAGATATTTGGGTTACATAATGGCAGCTTCCTGTCAGAAAAGGCTGTCTGACAGCAAATTAAAGTGGTGCAAATATTCTAAATATAGCATGCACTGATACTGATTTTCTTTTTTTTAGATGGATCCTTTTTAAGTGGTTAAAATACTTTTTGTTGCTGACCCAGTCCACAACAGTTTGCTGCTTAGTTTCCTACATCAGTACTCCTGCAGCTTCCCCAAACTGAGGGCATCAACCACCGCTTACCGTAGCTAAAACACTGACTATTACCTCATGCAACCCCTTTTCAAATAATCTGAATCGTCCCTTTAAAGTCCTGCTTCAATTAAACATGTTAAAAGAGAACGAAGAGGTTTAATATTTCTCCCTCAAGTTTTATTCCAACCCGATATTTCTGGTAGTGTGGAGAATTCTTTGAAACAGCTTTTAGACCGTCGTGTGGGGAAATAAACGCTACAGAAAATAGAAATGAACAGTTAAATGAATAAATAAAAAACTCTTTTTCTCATAATACGGCTGCACAGCGTGGGGAAAGTTCGGACTCATTACCTCAGTAGTTCTATAATCCTCCTGGATACAGACCTGCGTCCTTGTTCATAAAGGTCAGCGGGTGTGCAATTGTGAAAATGTGTGGGAAATGTGCGCTCAGCACTGAGTGGATATAAGGGTGCACCTCAGCGCGTGATATGCATGATACTGTATGTGTGTTTGTGTGTTCGGTATGACTTGTAGTGGGGCTGATTTCTGCCCGGCTCGTGTGAGTCGTCTCGGGGATTAAATGCTGACTTTGACTCCTTGGCCCTCTCTGACACGTCTCTCATCCCATTTTCTCACTCGGTCTACCCACCTCCCATCTAATCTGGCTCTCCCTCTCTGCCACCAGTCTTGTTTTTCCTTCCACTTCATTTGTTTTCTGTCCCTTTTGCTTGGTTCTCCCGTTCGTCTCCCTTCTTTCTCTCTTTCTCTATCTCTCTCGCTCTCCTGGCTGTATTGTGAATCTAAATAGCTTGCACAAATTAACAGAGAGAACCCCCCTCATCCACCCACCCACCACACACACACACACACACACACACACACACACACACACACACACACACACACACACACACAAACGCTCTCTCTGGGCTGCTCCTGCTAATAGGATAGTTGGACGATTGATTGTTTCCCATCACCAACATTGGTTATATGTAGATAAGGGCGCAAACAATCAGGTGCAAATACACAAGCACATAAACAAGCATCCAACAAGAACAAATTGTCACATTTGTCATAAGTGTTTGACACAAACAGAAAGTACACTGGCTCAAATTGGCCGTTTTCTTCTACAACTATTAGTTTCTTCTGCTCTCAGGTTACATCCACACTAAGCAGGCGCACACACTAAAACAGTGTGATCGACTTACGTTCTTAAAGAAATGTTTACGTCTCCATTGTGGAAAGCATCCTATCTTCTAACCTGATCCTGTAGTAATCTGAATTTTTTGAGGATGAACACGCTGCAGAAAACAGTGAACATGGCCTCCAAAATTTAAGGAAAATCACAAAAACAGCTAAGCAGTATGAAGAACTCTTAAGAAGTAAAGCTGACAGAATTATTAACGACCCTTCTCATCCACTGTACAGCAAATTTGAACTTTTACCCTAAGGGAGACATTATAAATTACCAATGGCAAATAGAAATATCTACAGGAAATCCGGGGTTCTGAGTGCTGTCAAGGTATTAAATGAAATTAGGACGCAGCGGACGAGGATACAGGGTGGTGCTCCTGACCTTGCTGCAGTAGGTTAATGCAACACGATGTGTAGTGCAGACTTTTAGTGCAGTCGTATTTCTCTGAATGTGTAAGCTGACGTGATGTGTGTATTGTCGTTTTGTGAGCCGTATTTTTATAATTGCGTACGCTCAGATGAGGGAATGTTGTATGTATTATATAATGTATTTTCATGACATGTTTTATGGCGAAGGCAAAGGAAACTTTCCACATTTTGCAAGAGCTCCATCCACAATGAAACACCAAAACAATAAGAAAATGATTAAATGTAAACAACACAGAGCAATATAGCTGACAAATTTATCAAGATAAAATGTCTCATTTCAGTCAACATCAATAATTATTGATAATAAAGTTAATAACAATAATAAAGTCCAGCAAAAAAAGGGTTTAATTTGTCCACTTTTATTGAATTTAACTGCCTTGCTTTGAATTTAAACACTATTTATCAAGGCAAACTGTGGCCTTGATAGACTTCCACACTGGCGAGCTGACCTGTCCTTTTTTTTATTATAGTAACGATTTCCTCACCATCTGCATTCATTGTCTCACTCCGTGCTGTTTCTGCTGTTTCGTCGCATGTCGGTGGTAGCACTCGTAGCACGCTCCATGATCGAGGGACAGAACAGGCTGTTTATAAACAAGGGCTTACCGGTTATGAGCTTTCATATTGGTTTTAATTAATTTAAGTGAAACTACTGAACATTTTATTGAACAATTTTCTTATTGCTATTGATGGAGTGCCGATACACATTACTGTTGCTTTATTGCTCAGGCCTAAAGCAACACAACTGTGCGTCAAAATTAACATCAAGTAGCAGCCAGGTTGCTTCGCTGAGTCTCAGCTGGTTCATTCCTCTGATCTAAAAGGTCACCTATATTATATTTCAGTACAACCAAACCTACAATTTAGTTACTTTCATTTACATTTTTTTTTTTTTTATTTCTGCTGTCAAATAACAGAACAAGCGAAAAAAATTGAAGGGACATAAATGCAAATCCTCCTCTGCTAAACTGAGACATGCATCAGATCTAAAATAAGAAATAAATGAGGGAGGATGAGGATGCCATGCCACTTGCAAACCTGCCGTCTCCCCTCTCCCCCCAGGAGCAGAGGGGTTGGCTTATTGAATATGTTAGTCTGCCTGACTCATTGATCCTTTATTTGCCTCAGGTTTGTGCAAGTTAGAATCTATGGCCCTGACCACAGCTCTGACATGTAAGCAGGCTGACTGTGCTCTGTATTGATAGATCCATGGACCTGTCCATGGTGCTGAAGCAGGAGACAGACTTGCACTTATTTTCTCAGTCCCACCCTCCTGTCAGTTTCATCTTGGATCCATAATATTCTCTACATTGTATACTATAAATACTCAGTTCTATGCTGTATCATAGCGTCACCTTCATGATCAAAGAGACAAGTAGCAACGTGTAGTCCCAGAGGAATAGGGAAGGGATCACAGACACACACTGCTGCCTGTAGAATTCCTATGATATTCCTTATAATAAGATCTAAGATCATTCGGCAGCATCTGAGCTGCTGGAAATACACCCCCAAGACCCATGCAGGTAACCCTAACCCAGACCCTCCCACTGGGCCATGCACCGTGTTAAAAATAAATGAATCACCTACTGGATATATGGTGTGTTGACATTTACAGTGAGTGATTGCAGAGAAGGTCAGAGGAAACAAAAAGCCATACACTTAACTTACAACCACACCACCCCGACATGTCCGAGCAGGCTTACATCGAGCTGCAATTTCTCTGACCACACGAAAGAGCATTTTTAAAGGCTCCGTTTGAAGGTGCGAAAAATGCCACATTATGGCGGAAATAAAATAAGAGGAAATGATTCATCCAGCTTAAGGGGCCGCTGTATTCTGACGGAGCTGCTTCTCAGGAGATCAAATACCTTCGGAAAACTCCTCCCCCCACCTCACCTCTCTGATGTCAGATTAGTAACTTTCAAAAAAAAAAAAAGAAAAAGGAATTCAACATTCACCCCGATTCATGCAGTGATTGACCTGCGGTGTGGAGGTGAGAAAGCAGCCATGGTTTTGGACTTCTCTCTCGAGCTCCTTCTATACTGGACAAAGAGACCTCACTCATTCTGGCTTTTGTCTTCAATGGGAAACGGTATAATCTCCATTCATCCTCTGGTCAAATGACTCTGGAGTCATGGATATTTATCGGCTCCAGCTCTGATCTGCTGTGACTGAAACATGTCACACTGATTTCCTCCCCTCTTCCGGTGCGATGTTTGAAGGCTTGTCGTCTCTGTCGATAACCTCTGTGACTCTTTGTCATCTCAGCTACGAATGGTCCCACCCCTTTTTGCTCTGTGTTCCAACAGTCGAGCCAGCTTGGTACCCGACGCAACCTCTGTCAGCTTTATCCCTGCCTGTTTCCTGTACTCGTCTATGTTGAAAATACAACTAAAATGTGAGGTTGTTAAAAGATGTTGCTGGGGGAGCTGTAAAAGCCACAATGTTAGCTTTCTCCTATTTAATAACCTCGGTTTCTAGTGAGATCGTGATGTAGAACGGCACAACACGATATGAAGAAAGGCAAACTCATCTACTAGCAATAGGAAGGAAGTCAATGGCTTATTTTTAGTGGACAATCGAGTAAAACACCTGTCACTCATACATTGTGACTCATACAGTCACTGTATGAAAATGCACACATTATTATCCCCACATTTACACGATCACACGTCTCCCCCCACTGTATGACGGACAGCTTTTCACTCTGACTCCAGTGCGACCATTTGGAAACAGCTATGAACACTGATTGATTTCCAGCGCGGTCAGACACCCCGTCATCCGAGCGAGTTCTCATCGAGCGTAACACGACCCTTAGTGTGGATGTAGTTTAGCTCTGTCCCCCTCCGGCCCGCGGGTCGGCGTCTGGGTGAGAACTTGATGGTTTGTTGTGCTGTGAAGTCCCACAGAGAGCGAGGCCGAGGGACTGAGAGACCAGGGCGAGCCCATCCATCTACTGTGGTCAAACACAGAGACAGAGATAGTTGACTGAGCTTACACACACGCACACACACGTTCACCGGTGGGTATAATGGACACACACACACACACACACACACACAACAGCACACCAAGCCATGCCATTCAAGCCTAATTAAAGTATAGTTGACACTTCATTAGAGATACATGGATATGCTTAGCAGCTCTGGTGTGTGTGCGTATGTCTGTGTGGGAGAGAGAAAGCGGGGGTTTGTGTGTGTGTGTGTGTGTGTGTGTGTGTGTGTGTGTGTGTGTGCGTGTGCACTTAATCTTTTAGCCTGTTAATGTTTGCGTTGGGTGAATACACATGGGAGAGCCAGCCTGTGTGTAGGCAAGGCTTGAAGAGCTCATTACAGCATGTGTGTGAATCAAACTACCTGTAAAACGATGTTTGACTCCTGTCTGGCTGGGATTTGTCTCTGTCTGTCTCACTGTCTTCTGTCTCTGTCCCATTATTTATGAAATGATGAGTTTCTGTGACCTCTGCCTGGCTTTAGTTGTGCATGTGCACTCTTAGAAATAAGGGTTCCAAAAAGGCTCTTCCTGAAGCGCTGAGACTCTACCCAGAACCATTTGCTTCTAGAGAACTCTTTTTTTGACGAAAGGGTGCGTCAAGGGTTATTTGTGAGTCAGGGGGTTCCATTTAGAACACTTTTCATCCAAAGAACCCTGTTTGAAAGAAAGAGTTCTTGAAGAACTGTCAAAATCGAAGAGGGTCCATTAGGGGTTTGTTGTACTGTAATATAAAAAAAGTTCTCGCTCGAAGCCCATCAGGGGGTCTCGGCAGTACCCCTCAGGAGGGTTCTAGATAAATCCTTTCAAATATAAAAGGGTTCTTTTAGAACCCCTGGGTGGGTTCTATATATAACCTGTGTAATATAAAAAGCTTTGGAATATAAAAGGGTTCTTGTAGAACCCCTTGAGTGGTTCTATATAAAACCTTTGGAATATAGAAGATTTCTCAGTAGTACCCCTCAGGAGGGTTCTAGTTAAATGCTTTGGGATATAAGAGGGTTCTCGGTAGAACCCCATGGGTGGCTTCTAGATAAAACCTTTTTAAATATAA
This sequence comes from Lutjanus erythropterus, assembly GCF_056507025.1. Classification (NCBI taxonomy): domain Eukaryota; kingdom Metazoa; phylum Chordata; class Actinopteri; order Lutjaniformes; family Lutjanidae; genus Lutjanus; species Lutjanus erythropterus. The sequence continues at coordinate 31,450,882 of NC_139325.1, read as the reverse complement.
AAGGGTTTTTGTGGAACCCCCCAGAATATAAAATAATTTGTGGTGGAATCTGCAGGTGGGTTCTAGATAGAACCCTTGGAATATTAAGAGTTTCTCGGTAGAACCCTCTAGGTAGTTTCTTGTTAGCACTCAGAAGGTGGAAGGGTTCTTGGTAGAACCCCTAGAGAGGATTCTGGGTGGAACCATTATACCATAGAAAGGTTCTCTGTATCATCCTTTATGTTGGGATCTAGGTAGAACTCTGTAGAAGAGGTTCTCAAAAAGGGTTCTCCAAGGAAAAGAGGCCTTTATGGTTCTAGTTAGCACTTTTATATCTAAGAGTGTGAATTCCACTATTGATTTTTTTCTTGCATCAGGTTTTATCTTCTAAGGGTTTCACTTCTCTACCAGCATGTGTAGTGCTGAACAGTTGTGTCTGACTGTGTGTTCCCTGTCATGCTGATCAGTAAGAGTTTAAACTTGGAGTGCACACACACACACACACACCGCACACACACACGCACACACACACACACACACACACACACACACAAACACACACACTGTCTGCCTGAAACAATTCTCTAATTCAAGCTCCTCTCCTACAACTGCCTCGCTGTCTCCCTTTCTCCTCCTGTTCTCATCCGTCCCTTTCTCTCCCACTCCTCCCCTCCTTTGCGTCGCTGTCTTGACTGTCATGACAGAAAGACTGATGGATGCACAAAGACAGACAACCCCCTCTGCACATTTCAAAGGCCACACGCAGACAGGCACAAACACACACAGACAGGCTCACGCAGACATGAAAACACATACATACAGTAGCGTATGCATGCACACAACTGCTGTTAGAGGCATACAATACATCACGACACAACAAAAGATCATATGCACAGTTAAACAGGCATAAATGGAGGAATGAAGACACAAACACATTTGAAAATAGACATAGGAACTCCCACACAAACATAAACACACATAAGATGTGTCCAGACTGAAGAGGCAGGGCAAATCCTGGTGGGTTGCCCAGTGTGTGGGCTGGTTGGAGCGTCAGAATGTAACAGCTTTATAAACTGACCAACATGACTCGCTAAGATAGACCAACTGCTGACCGTCTGTGTGGTTTCACCAGCCCCCTCCTTGTCTCTGTGTGTCAGACTGCTAACGGCACACGCACACACGAAATGTAATACAGTCTAATACAATGATCGCTTCATGCGTGAAGGCTGTGAACTTCTAACATATGCACGTCCATAACATCGGCCAACATGGCGCGCTACAACTCAACAACACCAGAAAGTACCACAACGCCCAGAAAATAAGTTGAATGAAAACTGTGCTGGCAAAATACTCAAGTATTTAATAAATGGTCATTGCAGGAGATAACCTCACCTGAGTTTTCAACACCACAGCACACTACAGAGCATAATAATGTGCTTTATGCATCACTATTTGTTAGTCATCATTCAAATTGTCACAGCAGAAGCCCTGTTGTTTTTTTTTTTGTTCTGCTTTGTGCATTTGCCATGGTAAGCAAATGTTACTTTTGGTACAGATTCAACATTATCTTGTGCTGCAAAACAAATCCATTTTAATATGAAGGCAGTGGAAGGTTTCTACTGTGAGGCGCTCTTCTTAAAGTGGTGACCGTGGTCGAGGTTAGCTAAGGTCATTAAAAATGGATTTCCACACATTTACACTCTTCACTTTTGGTTCAGAAATCAGTTTGCCACATTGCATGGACAAAATACATTTTATTTAAGGCATTAAAAGGGAGGGTGGATAAAAACAGGGTGGATTCGCATCAGACAGTGGTTGGCAATGGACCCTTCCTCATTCCTGACCCTTTGTGCTCCATGCTTCACGGACAGTTGAGCATGCTTGGTACCTCTGTCGCCTGTCTGCTTTCCTGTTTACCGTACTTACATATGCTATATGCTAACCTCATCGATATTGAAAAGAAAACCAAATTTTAAAAAATGTCGCTTGTGGACCTGTAAAAGCAACACATATTCTCATCCTAAGTTAGCAAATGTTAGCAAAACGCTCACTAACTAGCTAGCTAATGTACATCAATCATTAGATAGCTGGTTAGGTAACATTTTTCTATCATTAGCTAGCTAGTTAGCTGTCTCTGGTATGCTGAGCTGTACTTGAACTTGATGTGACTTTATATGTTGTTTTTACAGGAAAAGCAGAAAGTTGCCTGAGGTACAAAGTTTGTTCAACTGCTGTTGCTCAAAAGGGGCAGTACTTAAGACTTAAACTTATGGTTAAGATTGTTTTTCAAAACTTTTGGCTGATTAATTACATCTTCTTAAAAATTCCTATGACAAAATGCCATCAGAATGTTTAATGCATGAGCATCTCAGGGCCCCCTCACTAACTACCTCACGGACTATTCAGTGATCGACTGCACATCTGGAAATATTTCAAGAAGAAAGTTGCCAACCCATGTCAACAATCGGCTCGACGTGGTGTACAGACGATGACAAATGAAGTGAAGCTATGCCAACAGTGCTGATAAAGGGAGGAAGCAGGAAGATACTAAAAGACAAAACCCATCTCAGCCACCGCCTGTCCATCCTGCTGCTGTCTGCCAAGAGATACAGAAGTATCATTTGCCATACAATTAGATGCTTGTGTTTACTTTAGCCCCAAAAACTAAATGACTCAATCCACCCTTGGATCAGAATACAGCGAGTACTGAAGTTACCAATCATGAACAACACTGAATTTTTATTAACAGGAGCCAAAAAAACACCACCCCAGGAACTCTGTCATCTATCAGTTTGTGCTGCTTTGATTTATGAGAAAGAGGAAGAAAAAGATGAAGCCATGCATAGGTGAGGTTGTTAGATGAAGACCTGCAGAGGCCTCTTTCAGTGTGGGTAAACCTCAAAACATAGAGAGGGCAGAGAGGGCAGCGCTGCTGCAGCACTGGCTCTAATCACAGCTGCCCACAACAGCTAAGTGCTGTTTGTGAGGTCTGCATCTGTACACAATACCAGCAATCTTACAGGAAGAGCTGTGTTTGGTACATTTATTAGACGAGTTGGACATGTCTGCCCACGACCCAGTAAAAATGCACCTGGTGATTTATTTGGTGTTGATGCTACACAGAAAGAAACACTATCTTGCAGGTGTTTGTGGGGCTTTGTTGATTACTAGAAGGTAATTAGGGACAAATTACAACAGAACTGTACTGTAAACTAATATACTAAAAGGCATAATTGATTGTTTTGGACTCAAAGCTGCTGCATCACACAACATACTGCAAACATATAAACATAAATCTTGCATACACTTGCCAAGACTTGCCTAAATTCACTTGCTTGTGTGCATCATTTTCATTGAAATGATAAAAAATCGAAAAAAAAAATGGTTTAAACCAGTTTCAAACAATAAATAACAAGTAACCAAGTGTAAACAAGCCACATAATAAATAGTCAGGTTGTCTTGTATATTCTCAAAGAAATTCACTGTTACTTGTTGCTATTTAATATTTTAATGGAGGATGGGATTTTTGTCCCCATTTAATCTACAATTTGGCATTCTGAACCATCAGCCTGAAGGCAGCACCTGTAATTCTGGGATCAGAATGAGTGTTGGATGGTTTAGTATCTTCTCTTCCCCCCTGAGCACAGATTTCTCTCTCTTATTTAAAGTGAAAGTATAAAGTGAAATCCCATATCTGCTACTTCTCCTTTTAAAAACAATATGTATCAAGTAAAGGCCAAAATTATAAAAGCAGAGGAATATGTTGTCCAGGGGTGGCTGCACAGACTTATTGTAATACTGTGGGCAGAAAATGTGATTTGATAAAAAGAAAAAGGCATCGGTCTCGGCTAATCTGCCAACTGTACAGGACCAGGAAAATACGATCAAATAACAGATATTTGATTTTACTTTAGTTTACAGTACAGTCCTGTTGTATTGTATCTCTGATTACCCTCTAATAACATTTAACAAGCTTCTGATAAATGGTCTAATCCTGTCTGAAGAACATTTTATTTCTAGTTTTTATCCAGTTTGAAGTGAGACCCAGTTTTGTTCTGCTATGATATTCATGACAAAATGCCAAGAAGAAATATGTTAAACTGATCAAAATGTTGCCATGTTCACAGAAGCTGGCAACCAGATTTTAAAATTATGACTCTGATGAATCTTAAACTGATATCAGTGGGCCAGAACTGAGACATATCGTATTAAAAAAACATTACGTAACTTTATTGGTGTTGTGTTGATGAAAGGATTTGCTGGTCTATGTGCAGGAGGCATTGGTTTTTAAGTGCAGAATTTCAATACCTGGCCACCGATCTCTAATGCGTGCAGAGAGCTTCCAAAGACATTATTGGCCCATGCCGTATTATGTAAGAATCTCATTTACTGTTGTACTTGAGCCTGCCAGTAGTTATCGAGTAGCAAAGTAATTGATGAGGCAGTGCCGGGAGGATCCTTGAGGACCTTGATAGCTACAGTTGTGCCCTGTGTTAAGCAGTATGCAAATTGCAGCGACATATATTTTAGTACTACTGCTATTACTGGTACCATTACAGTTGTTTTTATTGAAAAGATACAAAGTGCAGGGGGGTGGGCGGGGAGAAAAAAACATTAAGGAAAAGGAGCTCAAAAGGCTTTTGTGAAAATATTCCAAAACTACCCATGTGGAATCACTACAAACACATTTTCAAACTATTAACACTAACTAATCTAATCACACTGTGTATGAAACGTGCTACACAAATAAATTTGCCTTACTATCTCAAAGGTAATTCAAAGTGCTTTCCATAATGCGTTCAAACTGCAAATTAAAAGAACAAAAACCTTTTAAGATAAAATTAAAAAAGTTAAGAACGGAGAAACAAGATGCTTCCGGACGAGTATTTAAGGTTCGGTCAAAAGCGGTGCAGAGCAAGATTTGAAGTGGGATTCAAAGGTGGTCAAAGTTGATGCAAGTCTAATGTCCTCTGGAAGTTTGTTCCAGCTCTGTGGTGCAAAATAAATGCTGCTTCTCTGTGCTTAGTTTGCACTCTGGGAGCAGTTAACAGCCCAGCGCCTGACGACCTGAGAGGCTGAGAGGGTTCATGTGGGAGATTTACAGACAAGCAACAGTACTTTAAACTCTAGACCTGGGAGCTGCTTTGATGTCTTCACTTTCCTTGGTAGGCAGCACACTGAATGATCTGAAGTTGGGCGATCAAACCTGATGAAAATGAAAGCACTGATTAGTTTCTCTAAGTCCTCTCTAGATATGAATCATCTGACTGTATTCCTAAGATGGTAGAATGCAGAGCTTGTAATTGATTGGACATAGTTGATGAAGTTTAACTCTGAGTCCAAGATCACACAAAGATTTTTTGACTTGTTTTCCGGTTTTCAGATACAGAGAGTCAAACTAAACGCTAGCTCTCTGCCTTCCTTCGTTTTGTGCCAAAAGCAATTATCTCAGTTTTGTCTGCATTTAGCTGGAAAAAGTTCAGGCACAGCCAATCAATTATTTATTCAGTGCCCTTGCAGACAGAATCTAGGGGACTGTAGTCACTTGGTGACAGAACAAGGCAAATCCTGGTCTCGTCTTCATAATTGCTGATGATAGCTGAATAATGTGGTCTAACGGAGGCATTTAAAGTTAAATAGAAGAAGCCCAAGGACTGAGCTTTGGGGAACCCCATATATCATGTTGTCCACTCAGAGTAGTTGGCTTAGGCTTACATAAGCCGGGTCGCTGCTGGCCATTTGTATGCTTTAAGTATAATTGCTTTGTTGTGGTGTGTTTTGGTTAATGCCTATTTGAATTTTGAAAGAAAGTAGACTGTTTAAAACATTATGATATTTATTATGGAGATCTGGTGCAAATTTTACAATTTTTGATTGCTTAAGAATTTCTCCAGAATTTTTATTTAATTTCTTGAAAAGTTTAATTCATATATCTTGAGCTCAGTTGTTACCTCGCAAAAATGTAGCATTGGAGCGTTATTTACTGACCACATCAGACTCAGGTAGCTGAAAATACACACAGTTAGGTGAGAGGTGAGTCACTTTGCAAGTTAATGTGAAAGTTAACGTTTGCATGGTTAGCAAACATCAGATATTTAATGTTAGCTTGCTTGCCTGATTGGATTGGCCTTTGCTGAATGTCTCAAAAAGATAAAGGAGTGTTTGTTTGCCACACTTGTTGGCTTTGTCAGTTTATTTGTTTACCTGATCATATACCAAGCAAATAATCAATGCTGATATTGTCTGCTAATAGCTAAAGGAGTGATGATACCACTGTGCACACTTTGAATTCCTGAGATATAGTTATGCAGTGTTCTAAACAGACCAGATGCATGCAGCAGATGACAGAACTCTTATTACAATCAGAAGAAACATGACTTGGACTTGTGACCAAAGATTTGAGACTTGACTTGGACTTGACCCTCAAATACTTCAGACTTCATTTGTCCTTGCAAACAATGACTTGTGAGCATCTCTGGTTGGTAACCATGGTGTTCTGGTCAGCTGAGGATGAGGGTGTTGAATCGAGTTTATAAATGTAGCAGAGCTGTGAGAGGCTGTTTTGGTGTCCTTTCTGACACATGGTGCCCGCCACACAGCACGTGATGTATGTGCATGTAGAAGCGCTGCTGTACATAAGTATACTCTGTACGAGTTTTCTTTGAATTCTTCACAGGGAGTAGATAATGAATGGTACATGTGCTTTTTTCACTTGAGACTACCTCGAGTTGGAGATAAGGTCGAATTACCTTAGCTGACATAATGAGAGGTACATTAGGTGCTCACATATTCTCTCTGTCCACGCTGAGATTCTCAGTGGGTGACTATAATGGGTTATATGAGTATGAGCAACTCAGAGAAGCACAATGAGAGTGAAGTCACTGGTTCTCAACGGGACACATTCTCACATATGTGCACAAACTAGCACATGCACACCGAGGCCCACGAACTCATCACAAAAGCACATAACTCACTCCCTAAGCCTCTCTCTCATGCACAGTGTTGAATCCACCTATATCCTTATTTTCCCATCTAGATAGAGTAACGCTACAGTAGCCTCCAATTCCATTTTCTGCACTGACTCTTGCCAAACCCCTCCCTTTCTCGCCGTCCTCGTCTCTCACTCCTTTCCACTTTTCTCTCCCTTTCCCCTCACATCTCTTCCTCCGCCTCTGTATTCCCTCCGTCTCCTCCCGTCTCGTAGGCCACCTCTTATTTTCTTTTTTTCACTCTCAATCCCAGTCCGTTAACAGCTCCCTTGTTGCATTTACTCCCTATCTCGCTCCCTCTTTCTCTTTCTGTATGGTCCAGCGGGGCTGTTGACAGTAACCACAGTACAGTAGGTTGCAATTAATCTTTCAAATAATTCTTTCTAGCCACAGACAGTGGACACACATGCAGAGAGGGGGAGAAAGAAAGAGCTGAGGGGAGGAGGAGGGTGGAAGAAAGCAGAAAGGCAAGATAGATGGCAAAACAAAAGGAGACACCAGAGAGAGCAAGTTCTATTCTTACATTATAAATATGATGAATAAATAAACTTGCTGCCCATGTGTAAATGTAAGCCCATTTATTTTCTTCTCATCTCATAATATTCAGAAACCCGGAGCACAGAGCTCACTGAGGAGTAGTGGAAATGGTGCAGTCTCTGGCTGCCAAATCTGTTTCAACACGTCACAATCTCAGAAGGGATAATTAATCAGAGATTGATGCATTAAACATGAAGTCCACATTTTTAATATATGCTACGCCTCCATTTTGACATTCATTGTTTAATACGGTGGCAGCCGATATATTTTGTTGAGCTGTTGGTGAAATAAGACATTCAAGAATGCTTGAATTTGAAAAGCCATTTCCTGCAGTTGCGACAGGAGTGTGCTGATTGACAATGACTTAAGGTTTGAGGGAAGAAAAATTCTCCTCTGCTGTAGCTCTTTTTTCTAGTGCTTACCGGGTATTTTATTTTCACAGCATTGTGAGTAATTCTTTGAATTCTTTTTCACGGGTCAGACAGTTGTTGAGAAAATAATTTCTGTGCTTGTCGGGTAAGTATTTGAGATGTAGGTGAAGTGATCAGGTTATTCTACTGTTAAACACGTTCTACATTTTCTCTGAATATCAGCTAAGTGTCTGTCCAGTGAAGTATCTATAATTTCATGACAACTGACTAGACTACATCTGCTGATGAAGATCATGCTCCAGAACAGCTGCCAAAAATACCTGGTGGGGAAATAATTGTCGCAACCTCATATTTATCTTTAAGATGTGAAAATCCTGCTTCGACCACAAATAAGAAAATACTTAAAGTATTCCTAATATTCAGAAGAGATGCTCACATTTGTGCATTCACATTCACAATAAACCAAAGTAAAATTAAAATCAGTCAGTATTAGTTTTAGTTACTTTATTATTAGTACTATCATTAAAATAATGTTTGATCACTGCACAATGGAAAACAGAGAAAATATTGTCCAGCATCAAAGTTGATCGATTTCAATATAAAACGTATTTAAATGTGCTAAAAAAATTCACCAGCGCCTCGGTAATATTGTGATAATTTTGGTGACTAGAATTGTGCCGTGAAGTTTTCATGCTGTGTCTCTGGAGCACACATTGACCCCAAAATTCAGATCAAACAGTAAAAGTAGGCAGAGCCAATCGAATATGAATCTGAGTGTGACTTCATTCTCTGCTCAGGACGCCAGAGCTCCACTTCATCTTTACATACATTTGTGCGTTAAAATGTCTAATGGATTTAATTCAAGGTAACGGTGCATGTCCTACTAGCTAGGTGTTAGTTGCTGTAACTTCTGAGAAAAACAAAGATATACTGGACCCGTCCAAGAGTAAAGAAGGAAGTCAGCAAACGGGACTAAACCTAAAGAGAATAAAACTTTAATACATTACCTCGTCCATGAACAAGATTCACGTCAGATAGATTTTCAATCATTTATAAATCAATTAATTAATTTATTTTAAATAATGACTACTTTGGCTTGGTAAGTAACTTCTCTGAAACTTTTAACAAGTCACAACAGCTGAAAAAACTCTCAATGTTAAAATAATCCTTATCAATGTCAACTGCGAACAGACCTGTCAAACTGGGGTTTTGTGGCATGCTGAGCTGTGCTAAATTGTCCATGACAATCTCCCCGACTTTGCAGTGTCTTTTAATCACACTATTTAATTAGTGTTTATCCATTTAGACATATTGCCTGAGTGTCTTGGTTTTTTGTTACACAAGTGAAATATGCCCTTGGAACATGAAGTCATTTTCCATGCTTGCCAGCAAAGGAAGAGTAATTAACACTCATTTTGATTCATTTAATTTAATTGGAGAGGTAAACATACAGCCAAGAGTTGATCTTGTGAGAGGCTACATGAGATGAAAGGAAAGGAGAGGACAGCGGGATGGTGCGATTGTGAACCAGCTAACAAGTCAAGAGGGATGGAGGATTCAGAGCAAAAACAGGGAAACCAGAGATAAAACCAACAACAAAATGAGAGGGAGAAAAACATTGAAGAAACAAGAGAAGAAGAAAAAGAAAACAGATTAACAAAGAAAACAAAGACATCAACTAACAGAGGAGAAGAAGATGTGTGAGGAGAAGCAGGTGGAGAGATGAGGGATTACAGAGAGATAGTGTGAGACGTGGAGATGCTGCAAGAGGTCGGTCTTTGCTCTTATTGTCTGCAGAAGACAATCATGGCTCAGAGTGAAGTTTGTACGTGTGATGGTGTAATGTGTAAACATCTGTGTGAATGTGAGTGTGTGTATGTGCTGACAGCTCCTTTCTCACTACAAGGAATAGACGTGAGCTTGTACAGACGCCGAAGAAAGCATGACGCCAACAGGCAAGGAAAGGAACAATATGGTGTTGTGCGTCAGCTGGAAACCAGAGAAAGACTCACAGAAAAGGAGACATTTACATTTTAGGCATCTGATCAAGGCTCTTGTTCAGAGTAACTTACAGTGAGTACATTTAGATTGCCAAAATTCACAACATCCAAGTATAATCCGATGGAAGGAGGCCTACGGAGCGAGACAAACACATTGTTTGCTCTGGGTGCCACAAATTTGGCGAAAATAGGCAAAATTTCAGCTCAAGCAGGATTTTTGTCTGTTGCAATAATGTGAAAGACTGTCAGTGCCAAGCAGGAGGCTTTCCAGGCATCCATAAATTCCTCCCTCCAGTGGCCAGCGTATACAGCAGACATTTTCACACTGTGAGGAGCGCGGGAGGGAGAGACGTGAGGCAAAGATACTGCATGAGGTACGAGGGACACAGGTGCGTGTGTTCTGAAAACAGTGGGACGCCTGGTTGTTGTAGTTTGGCCCGCTGGTTTGGTCCACAGGCCGACACGTTCAGCAGTTGGAGCTGCAGCAGCGGTTGTGACAAACAGCTCATGAAGGCAATTAAGGTACTTAAAACACTTAGCGCCCGACTGCCAGAATTTGTGTCTGAATTGCACTACTTCTCAGACTCATCTCAGTCAAATTTGAGCACGCAGACATGATACAGACATCCCTGAATCTGCTAAGAAACCATAGAAAAAGATTCACCTCATAACTCATTAACTTGTCTCATCATCATCATGTTTTTAAGTTTTCTTATGTATGAAAGTAATTCAGTGATAGTCTACCAAAGCATGCACATCCAAACGTGATAAATACTACATGGTGGACAGAACTACGTGTCAAAAAAGGAAAACTATAGGCCACACACTAGACAATGCCATCATATATACTACGTGACGTTCAGGTGCAAACACTGGTCTGTGACCAAGTGTAACTCTGTGTGGAGTCACACTCGAGGCTGAGAAGGGTCACTTAATTAAGTCAGGAGGGTATAAATACACCGGCAAGCTTTTGGGACATCCTTGTCATGATGGACATTGTAATTAAATAAATATTCAAATGATAACCTTAGTCATAGTATTAGCAAAGATGTAAGTGTCAATGACATGGCACACTCATTACATTCACGGCACAGTACGTTTGTGAAAGGAAAAGGAACCTGAATATATAAAATCTTGCTCCTGCTATTCTTCTGCCACATCTCTTTTTTGCCATGTCATTACGTCACGTGCGCACAAAAACAGTGCATCGGTTGTCTGTTTGAGTTAAGGTAACTTATTACTTTGGAAATTACTGCTCAGAACTGAGGTGGCAATTTCCGTGAGAGCAGGCAGTGGAAGGGTGTAGGGACTGGATTGGAATCGGGCCACACCTTACAAATACATATCCAAGGGGTTAGCTGACAGGTCATGTGATTATGATGGTGAACCAAAAAATAATTACACAAAATGATACTTACATACACAGAAAATAAATGTCAAAATATACCATATATGCACATATAACACACATAAAGGTGTAAAAAGCTCCTACAGAGGACACCTTTACCTGACAGGTGGAAATCCTTGTACATACTAATATAATACCAATATTTTCCCTTTACATTCAAACAGGAACAGCTGATCGCTGATTAATGGTGGATGCTCCATTTTTTCTGAGGGAATCCCACACATATAGACTGAGAAAACCCCTGGTATACAGCAAATACGGAGGTAATGCACATGCATACGGTTTATAGGCCTGTGGGACACCAGCCAGTCCCAAGGGAGGGGGGTCCCTAAAGTACAAACTATACTTTCAATATCAACATAGCTGCAAGGGTCAGTGTAGCTCATGTGTTTCATGTTAATAAAACCTGAATGTCCTTTTAATGGTGACTCCCTAACCTGACATGAAACAATTAGATTGCACAACTGAATAAAAATGGCAAGACTGTAGCTTAATTTCAAGTAGTTTTAATTAACCTGGCGGTAAAAAAAAAAAAAATTCAGATTCATAATGGAAGTCAACTTTCACCTTACTTCCTGTGTGAATGCTCAGTCAGGTGTGCACAGGTCACATCCACGCTGACCTCCCAAATATAGAAAAATAATATTCTCACATTCTTAGAGCGAAGATGAATTATAGAGAGGGTGGAAAAGGTCATTTTTTTCTCAGCGGCAGTGCTGGAGACATAAGACAGAGAGACAGTGTCAGCAACAGTATGTGGATTGATTAATTAAAGATCTTTATCTTTCATTCCACTGACAGAAAGAGAAAAGAGGAGGCAGCGCTCCAGAAAAAAAGAAGGAGACGATTGGATAAAGTGAGAGGGAGGGATGAGGGAAGCTGGGAGGTAAACCAATAGAGCAATAGAGACGGGAAAAAAAGATGGAGAGATGGCTATTCCGGAGGGGTAGATAGATAGAAAGATAGCGAGAGAGACAAAAAAAAAATCGTGACGGTGATGTGGAAGCAAGGAGGGCAGATGTGAGACGTAAGAATGAGGGAAAAAGACAGATGAATGTGTGGAAGGGAAGGGGAGTCGGGGTGAGGAGGATTTTTACCTCCTTCCACGATGGAGCGATGAGAAGTGGGAGGTGGAGAACGGAAACTGTAATTAATGGAGGAGACAGGGAAGAAGGAGTGGGCGGGCTGAGGGCTTGCATTGCTAAAAAAAGAAGTGCACAAATGTTCATGGTCTCTCAATGGATTTTAAGTCTGCCTACTGTATGTGAATTTTAAAATAAAACCACCATATTCCAATTACACCGATACAACCTGCATGGTTGCTTGCGTTTTGCATCATCATGTAACAAGTGGTTACAAATTATCCTCATTTGCACGGCACTTTAAGTGTTCACTGTAATTCTGTTTGCATTTAAGTAAGCTGGTGTTCCTATGCAGCCAGGTAAATAGCTCTATGGGCACAAACACACCATATCATTACTACAATTATCCCCTTCATTACACTGTGATATTATTCCACTCTTTTTGCTTTGTACAGTGACTGTATGTTTCTCTCAGCTTATTTATATAAACCCGTGTTAATGGCCATCTCCTCATTCTGTTCCCACAATCCTCGGAGCTTTTATCCGCTGTTTGGATTTGTCAGGTTTGTGTGATAGAAGCGATGTGCTAATTGCGATACACAGGATGTAATGTAGCCTAACACCTCCTTATGTCATATCTAAGCCAAGCGTTTACACAGCAATCTGGCTCAGATGGCAAAATAAAAGGTAAGCCATGCTGTTTTTCACGCTGCCATCACCAATTACAGATTCTTCCCTACAACCCCTGCACGAACACACAAGAGCACAGATCTCAATACAACTTAGTGGGGGGACAGCGGTGAAATTGAGCCCTAGACTGCTCAATGGGCACGTTGATGCAGAGCCACGGTCCCTGTTTTGATTGTAATTTGTGCTTATTACAGACCTTGCGCTAAAAGCCAAGAGAAGTACAGAACTGGTCCGGTTCCTACATTACTTTCTCCTTTTTGCAAGGTTCATAATTACTAGGATGTAACTCAATTTATATGAATGAATAACATAAAAATACCCTCTGCTCCCAGCTGTCTTTCAGATGGACAGACTGTTGAACCAAACTCCATTCTAAAATCAGCTGTTTTATGGTACGGACAATCCACAGGCACAATTGGCACACATGTCATTTACTCAGCAACATCATTAACTAACCTGTGATGATGTGTTTGCCACAGATGTACACTACTCGCATTGACTGGCCCGACACTACAGCGCTTGTTTTGACCCAACAGGAGAGTGAGGTATGTGGTTCATACCATTGAGCGTGAACAAAACCTTTAAAAAGTGTTGTGTTTGTGTGAATTACTTCAAAAGTGGAGTCAGTTTCTATTAAATACCTATTTTTAAATTCAGAATTTGTTTAAAAGTAATTTATTGAGGGGTACAGCCCCCGTCCAAACAAACACGCAATTCCAATATTCACTAAAACACTGAATATTCTTTATGCGCTCTCAGCACGTGTCAAATTTACCTGAGCCTCAGGCCACAGGATTGCAAAAGACATTTCTAAGCATCAACATCATGAATCTCTGTTCTGCTGCTGCTGGCTGACTTTGCTGCCTCAGAAGCGCTCACTCAGCAGCTGAAAAAAACACAATCATACCAACAATCGATGTCTAAACTGATGTTTGACCCTGCCGGCTTGAAATAGCTCACCTATCAGCTCAGAGATTTACAGAAACTCAGCAAACTGTGGCATCATTTCTACAAGTATCTTACATTTTCTGAATAACTTGCAGCTGCAGAGTGTTCTTCTAAGCCGGGGCCTATGAATACGTGGCTCTCCATCACCTAAAGCTCTCCCACTGTTTTTTTAATGAATGACTTAGTGAGATGGGTCCAGAGGTGCTACAAGGTACTTAGGATTCAGGTCAACATCACTTGACCCACGCGGGCAGCGAGGCTGAATAGGACTGGTAATAAGACTGGAGGTTGAATGAGAAAAGTCATTATAAAGAAGTAACTGGCAGGCACAAGGAGACATTTTGATACTAAGACTCTGAGCTTGCTCTCCGCTCGCTCTCCTGTCCTGCAGCTCCGCCCTCCCGATTCACAGCCCTCATCCACTTCTGGCATCTCTCCGCTCACGTTCGTCATTCAGTCCCACTCCCCCTTTTTCTTTCCCTCTCTAGCTCCTGTGTCTTTTGCGCCTCAGGTTATCTCATTTGCTTCTGTTGTGTTTGGGAAAAGATCACTCGTTTACATGCCTCTTCATCTTTATTTTTCTCTTTTCATCTTCCTTTTCTGCTTCTGCCATTCATCAATCTCTATCTCCCTCTCTCTCTCATTATGCCTCTCTCTCATCATTTCATTTTCTCCTCTCTCTCAATCAACTTCTAGCCTTGAGCCTTTTTGTTCTCCATCTGCAACTGCGCTGCCGACTCCTTCTCTCCTCCTCCTCCTCCTCCTTCACTCCTCCGCTGCCCTTCCTCCTTGGCCATGACAGATGATGAAGATGATGTTCAACACTCAAAAGGTTCTCACAGGAAAATAAAAAATCGTTAGCGACTCAATGAAAAAAGTGCAGAGGCACCAGGCAGTAGATGAATGGAAAAATGAAGGAGGAGCAAAAGTGGTTAAAGAAACAGAAATTTGAATTGCATAATCACATTTTTCCACTGTAAAACAACTTCAGAACTTGTAAACATAAGTTGCTGAACTCATTAAATTGAGTTCTGAAAGAAACTTGATCAGCATATTGGCAGATTGTCCAGCATGCATGAGTCCCGCCCCTTTTACTCCATGCTCCAATGACAGCTAAGCGAGCTTGGTGCCAACTTCCTCCTTTCCTGTTCCATAGATATGCTATGTGCCAGGCTCGTCTATGATGAAAATAACCTATAAAAGCAACATATATTCATACCTTAAATTAGCTAATTAGAAAAATGCTAGCTAACTATCTATCTAGCTGATCTACATCAATCACTGGCTCTCATTTTAAGGCAGGAGATATTAAGCTGAACCATCTAAAAATAATTTAGTGTCCCTTCTTCAGTCATCCTCCCTTTGTCTCCTCCTCCCCTCCCTCCTTCCCTCCTTGCTGTAAGGCAGGTGCCAGGTCTCATTAGAAAGATTTGCCCGACACATCTTCCTCCCTGAGCTCACCCACTGTTTCCCCCCCCCCCCCCCCCCCCTTGTTCTATCATGTCCTGACCTCTCACCTGTCACAGTGAGGGATAACACCACACGCACAACAAGCGTTACATTGCCCATGAGCGCCGATACCCATGCATAAAAACGTACACGGCGCTCCCAAACACACAAAAACCTACTCATAATTCATCTAAAACCCACTGCTTGAACCCTCAGGTTCAGATAAAACTCGACACAACACAGCAGCCTCACCTGCACACGCAACACACACACACAAACAGTCAAATACACGTGAACCGGCCACTCTTCCCAGATCACATAAACACATGTGCAATCCGCTCTGCATGCAAACACACACAGAATCTCTGTGTGGCCACAGCTAATGCTCGACCCCTCAGGCTCAGACAGTACACCACCAGCAACCTCACTCGGGAAACTAGTCTCAGATTCAGCGCTCCTGCCTCGCTCTTCACACACTCTCTCTGTGGGCCACCTACTGAAATTGGAAGCCTGCCAGCAGCAAGGTCAGGGTGGGTGTAACATGATTACACAGGCGCAACATAAATACACCATATCGGCCCATTACAGCCAGCCAACCCTCAACTTTTTTTTTTTTTTTTTTTTTTGCGGGAGCTTCATTTTATGCCCGAGTTCCTTAAACGCATGTGTAAAAATTTTATTGGACAGGATTAGTATCCACTTGCTTTTAGATCGTATCTCTTGAGATTCTGCCTGGCAAACTGAGGGTTGTTGGTTTGATTCCTGGGAGTTAGTGCAGAGTGGGGCAAAAAGCTTCCCCCGTCCTTTTCTCCTGGAACAGTTATCAGAGGTGTGAGAGCTCTTGTCTTAGTCTGTTTGCGTTGCGTATTTATTGTGATAACAGTGTTACATGAGGTGGGTGGTAACGTGTTACATGCTTCCAACAGTGGACAAACCCAGAGAAATCTATGATTCGTTCAAGGTAACGGTGTGTTTCCTACTAGCCACTGGTTGCTAACTTCCAGGAAAACCCAGGATACATCAGATATGTCGGAGAGTGAGGAAAGAAGAAGGCAAATATGACTAAACGTGGCATGAATGAACACTTCTGAGACGTGTCCGATAGATTTTCATCAGGAATGGTGGTTGTTTAACAGTGAAGACAACAACTCCCTTGATCCCATGCTGCTTCATGATTTCTTCAGACTACATCTGTTGTTATTGCTTAAATGTGAGAGACACCCCTGGTGGCAGAAATTACATATTGTGCCTTTAAGGAATGAGTCCTTCTTAGGTCCTTCTTAGAAACTGTGCATATATTTCTGAGCCAGTATCTATTTTTTCTTACTTATGCTGTATTTTCCATTTATGTCTTCATTACATTTAGTCTGTTCTGAATGCAGGGATTGAGTATAAGGGTTGAGAGTGTGTGAGGAGCACCTCACTGCTTAGAGGAAAAATAAGCACCGTCCGTCTTTTGACCACAATGTGATGACGACGGAGCAAAAGCTAGAGTAAGATGCAGCTTCCAGCGACAATCCCTGGCCATTCTGGCCACACTTTTTATACCAAAATCTAAAAAAATACAACAGTTACATGATTAAGTAAACTGAATTAAGTTGCACATGTAGGTGAAAATGTAGTTAACTATCATGTTTGACATTAATCTTAAATATGACCAACATTATCTTGTATCTAGTGGTCTTCTGGGCTTTTTGCTTTAGAAAGCAGTTAACCTAACGTACTGCCAACTTCAATGTTAACATCACTTTCATAACTGCAGCACACCCTGATTGGTAATTTTATTAATCAAGTACTATATACCTTTATTTGAGTATGTTCCAATTCCAGTCTCCAAGAGACTTGAACTGAAGGAAATATAGAGAGAAGAAGCAAGTGAAGGTCTTCCATCGAGGCTTTTAGCATTACATTTAAGAAAATGAGTGTTGTACCATGGGGTTATTAATGTGTGGAATTTTACATTAGCAACGTCTGTAAAAAGCTTTTCAAACTTTCAATTTCACTTCATTTAGTCTGAATGTTTTGTTTGATTTGAATCCAGCCTCAGTTAGCTGTTATCCATCTTCTGTACTGTTTACTGTTGAATTAACGTGAAATGTGTTCACGGCTTGTCCATTCAGCATCTATTTCCATTGCACTTCTTTACTTACAAACTCTTGACCGAGTTGAGTTTCATTTATGTTGTTATTATCTGCTGCTTTCTCTATATATGTATATATACACCTATTTTTTTCATATTCCCCTTTAGATACTTTACGTATATTTATTTAGCTTTGTTGACCTTGTTCTGAGCTCTTAAGTGTATTTAATCCCTGAAAGTAAGTAATTACATTGAGAAGAATCAAAAAACAGTCCTTGTATGTGAATACATACAATGAAGCTCATTCTGATTCCAAAGTGCCATGTCTACTTTGTTCACAAGTGTTTTTCAAAACATCCACCAACTAACGTGAAGGATATGTTAAGATTTGTTTGATTTCTCCACATTGAAAAGGTTATTGATCACTATAATGATTCCTCCTGTAGATGAGAAGAAATCTCTGATTAAGGCGATTTCAATGTAAGATGAGGGACAAAATAGAAAAAGGCTTTTTTTAAAAGTAAGCTAAGACAGCCTGCATGTAGAAGAGGAATAATTACAATAAGTGACAACTCAACATTCATACACATTTTTTTTTTTGCCTCTACTCAGATAAGAGAGCTGAGGACATGACAGGAAAGGGAGAGAGAGAGAGAGAGAGGGGATGACATGCAGCAAATGTGCCGCAGGCGGGAATCGAACCAGCAGCCGCTGCAGATGACCGACAGCCCCAACACACGGTGCGCGCACCCCGCCAAATGAGCTACAGAGGCGCCCTGTGAGTGTGCTTTAAAGGCTGGTTTAAGGCTTCAAAAAAAAAGGCTTTAAAGGTAAAACATGCAGAATTGTTTGTGAACCTTCCTTTTAAAGTCGGCCCCTCCTCCCGAGCTCAACAAGGGAGAGAAGCCCCAAGACTGAATCGAGTGAGGGAGTGCCGGCAACAAGAAGCAGACCGTGAATAAGAGAAATGAAACGTTATTTTCTGTTACATTCTGAAGCACAAATAAACAAACTCACACCTCCGCACAACGCTAGATTTTGTTTTTACAGCCGAAGCAATCCTCAGACTGCTCTGCCTATGTGTGTGTGTGTGTGTGTGTGTGTGTGTGTTTTTCTGCAGCTCTCACAGAAAGCAAAGAAAAGAGACAGAAAATGTGATGTAACCATTCCGTTAGTTGATATGTTTTCATAGAGTCCTTGCCATAACCTGCGCACTGGCTGCACACCACTGCCAAAACAGGCTGACAGACAATACAGGCAAAGGGCAACAGTTTTCTCTGTTCTGAAATGCTGGGGGCGTGTCCACTCCGCTGTCTCGATGTCAAACACCACTACAATCTGAAACATGGACACGCCATCTAGCAGCTTTTTCTGGACATGTCCAGATGTGTTTAAGCCAAAAGAGCCTGAGGACTGTTCCTTTCTTCTGTGTTGGGTTAGTGGAACTGAAGTGAGCTGGGATGGACTGCTGGGCTGATTTGGACTGGGAGAGTCACAGAGATACATTCATAACCAGATTAGGGAGGGTGAGGCGATGTCGTCCGTGCGTACATGAGGCCTGTACAACGCTGGGATCATGATTTCAGGTCCACCCAAAACAATCCTGAACACAGAAATCAGTAAAAACAGTCTCCGTTCAGAATTCGGTACTACATGGTTCTCAGTGTTTGAACATGTTTTCAGCAACTATGAAGAGGAAAATCTCTCTTTTCCTTTACAGGGACTTTAACATTTGGCAAGATAAATGCGCTGTCAGACCGAACTGCAATCCCAACTAGGATATGTCTTAAAAAATACACACATTCACATTAGCTGTGCAAATGTAGACAGTATTGACACGCTACGCTCCCTCTCAGAGCAAGAAAGGCTTCTGTTACCAGACAAGCCGGTGCATAAATAACCAGCATCTCATTGTGTTCAGATATTTCCTCAAAGGCTGTTCTTGCTGTTTGCCTTTCCCAGTGCAAAAAGAAGACAACTAAAAATATTTCACAACAAAAATATTTCAAACACAAACAATGTCCAGGCTTACCAAGAGCTGGAATCAGGTGTGAGTATAAAGTCTGACAAAAAAAAAAAAAAATCTCAGAGAGGCTCTTAAGATGGAAGAAAGAATTGGTTTATTTCATCATACAAAATGGTTAAAAAAAAACAAAAAACAAACATGAATGGTGAATATTATTGTCTGCATAATTTACAAACTGTATTTTTGGAGAATAAATAGGCCAGCAGACAAACAGAAATGGCCAGTCGAAAGAAAAATAGTAATAGGAAAAACCTCTTGCCTCTTAACACCTCTCTCTTACAGTCACTTCCCTTTTTGCATGTGAAAAGCCTTTTCTTGTTCTTGTCAGCGCGAGTGCCCTTTGATGGACCGTTCTCGCAAGTATCGTTTATTTTGTTTTATCACAATGTAATTTTTATTTGTATCTCCGGTTGACAGTGTTTTTCAGCGTCTTAAAGGGCTGTTTTTTTTTTATTTTCCTTCACTGCGATAACCTTGGTCTGCCGATAACATCACGCGCTGTAAGACTTCATAAGTCCTTTTTGATTTCTTAATTACTGTCGTTCATGCATTCTTGATTTTCGACTTTGCATAACATCTCTTCATTCCAGAAAAACAGATTACAGTCTTTGAGCCTCGCGACGGTTGAAGAGAAAAAAATAAAAAATAAATGGGTAATTTTTCAAAGCCTCTATTTCAGTGGCACAGTGAGTGAGATTTCTAGTGTATGATAATTACATCTGGAAAAAGGCCCGAGGCGAGTGTAACACTTTTGAGACTTGGTTATAATGTGGTGGGGTGCTGGTTAGGCAGATCGGTCGGGTTTGGGTCTACGAGCCTGTCTCAACCCGAGGACTGGGTGGCAGCTCGCGCTCTTTCATGCCGTCCCTCTGGCTGTCATCGTCATGCACCCACTCACGCGGAACCCAAATTATAACAGCATGAAGCCATGTGAATGCTCGGATTTGTGCTGTGTGTGTGAGAGAAACACAGAGAGGGAGAGAGTGAGTTATCACTGTCTTTTTATGTGTGTGTCTATGTACAAGAGAGTGAGGAAGATGACGAAAGGTTAGGGCTAAACCACATCTCTAAATTTGGCATGAGCTCAGATCAAAGGACTGCGATGGTGGAGAAGGAGAGAAAGAGGAGGGGAAACGATACCCGAGCAACAAAGCCCCAGAGTTCTCTGCTCCCCTCTCTCCATCTTCTCTGTACTGTAATTTTCTCTCCTTTAAAATTCCTTGTTCCTGTCTTTTACAGAACTCCCACAGAAGGCCGCGTCTTAAAATATGTCTTTTTCCTCTTTGTCTTGGCGGCGTCAGTGGTCCGCGCTAAGATGAAGCGTTTCACACATGAAAAGTGGAGCTTTTTGAAAAACGCTCTCCAGAGTGGACAAATCTGAAAAGGCTGGAGCACGCTTCTCCTGACAGCACATGTGCACAGAGGTCTTTGGGAGATGTTTGAGTGGCTGTTTCATGTGTGCTTTTCCACTTCAAACCCCACACCTAACATTTGGATCAATGAATCAGGCTGCTTGACGCTCAGGTTCACACAACATATTGTTCTTGGGGAGTGTGGTGCAACCCATCAGCCTCTGTCTCCTAGAAAAAACGTCTGTAGGCCCACAATATTTAATTGTTTTCATAATTACGCAGTGGTGACAACAGTTATATAAACAATCACTAGTTTGTGGTGTTAAAGTGCACTCTGGGGTACCAGAGCCTGAGGTTTGCAACAAAACTCCTGCAACAAACGTGCTTTGGTTAACAAAAGCACTATGGATTATTTGTTGTGCAGTTGTATAAGGAAGGGTCAGTATATTACCTGCAGTAGATGTTGGTCAACACGCCCCTAGTTTGGAGAGGCACAGAGGAGTACCGGTATTGAAGCTACGCAATGAACTGTTGTGGACAGAGTCAGCAACAAACTGTATTTTACTCACTTAAAAAGGTTCACCTGAAAGTGTGCATCATATTTAGAATATTTTCACTGCTTTACCTTGCCGTTAGACAGGAAACCACCATTATCTAATCACCAAAGTCACACTCTAACCCAAACTAACTAATCGATCAAAGCAGCGGCAGACTGGCAAGTCCAGTGTTTGGTTGATTTGGAGACAGCTATATTTGGCTTCTATAATGGCGTTTCACTCGATCACGTGAGAATCCATCTTGCCAGGCTTTAAGTTATCCATCTGTACCTCCACCAAAAGTGGTACAGCCAATCAGCATCCTCAGAGGGACTACTGAGAGCTACGGACGTGGTTTTAGGTGTGACGACAGTGAGAAGAGCCCACGCTGGTGCCCCTCTTTGCTTCTCCAAACTGGGGTTGCGCCAGCTGCCATCTACTGCAGCTAATACACTGACTCACACAACCCCACGGGGGAAAGATTGTTATTTTAATGAATGAATCTGAGGCCTCAAGTCAGTGCTGATTTTTGAATAATGCTGGATTGTATTGCATGATTGCCTGTTTTGCCGTAAATAGGATGTTACTGATATGTTGGTGGTATCAGTACGATATTAGTAGATAAACATAACTTGTATGAAACAGGGTTGAACATATGAATATCCCTGACATCCTTTCCTGCATAGACCCACAGTGATGTTTCTGTGTGTCTTCAGAGAAGAATAATCCCACCCTTAGTGTGGACATGTAAACAGTTTTTTCAGATTTGGCTGGCACCGTCCTCACAATTTGTCTCTTTCCTCTTTTTACTCCGTTTGCCTCCCTCCATTGGCTCTCTTCCCTCCCAACCTTTCTGCCCCATCCCAACTCCCAAGTGGTTATGTAATTCATCACGCTCCCTTCGTCTCTCTGTTTCCCTCTTTCCCTCCGTCTCACTTTCTCTCTACACGGGTGGAACAAATGGAGATCAGTCGGACTAATGCTGAGTTAGGCCCCTCGTCGGTCTGACAAAGCTACAGCATTACCCCTCTCATTTAACCAGTGCTCTGATCCACAGGCTTACACACACACATACACACACACACACACACACATACACACACATATATATACTTGAAAGGGCACACTTTATCTCCATGTCTCTCTTGAGCACTCTTACACACACACACATAGACATACACACAATTTTAATGTCCACACATGTGCAGAGCTTTTCATACATTCTTTTCATGCACAAGTGACATTTCAGCCCTGCAGCGTTGTAGCCTGCAGTGTTTCCAGCGCTCAGGTCAACTGTGGGAACAAAGGGTCCTCCGAGCAAA
Organism: Lutjanus erythropterus; assembly: GCF_056507025.1. Lineage (NCBI taxonomy): Eukaryota > Metazoa > Chordata > Actinopteri > Lutjaniformes > Lutjanidae > Lutjanus > Lutjanus erythropterus. Next base: position 31,428,113 of record NC_139325.1, on the reverse strand, counting down.
GTGTGTCACAGTCTGACTGCTGGCTGTCACTTTTTTTTTTTTTTTTTTGAAGAGATCTCAGATCAAGTTCTTAAAGGATAATTATGTTTTATAATGCCAAAAGAGATTGACAGGGATGCTTCAATACAACCTTTTCATGTTTTTTTCATGCAAGCTGCAACTTGAAGTATCCTGCAATACAGATACCAATCCAATAACGTCTTTTTCCTTCTAACTGTAACTGTAATCAATCATAAAACTACCACGTTATGTCATTAGAGATTAAGGGAACATGCTAAGTACTTGCTTCTCTGACAGTGACACTAGAGCCATGGTGTCCGCCTTTGAAAATCTGGTTTGCAGCTTGTGTTTTTGTTCGCCCATTTCCAGTTAATTAGAGTTCAAATTAATGCTGAAAGTTCGCTGAACGACTTAGTGTCAATTCATGAATCATAAGAAATCACCAATAATCTTTTAGAACGAGTAGATGTTGATCATTAAATTAAGAATCATGTTAATGGTGTCTGGCTGGCAGTGAGGCAGGCAGCGACTGATCTCACTATCGGTCTCTGGCTCTAACGCTATTTGAGCTGCCTTACTCATTTTTGGGCGCACAATCGTTACATAATGCTCTTTTAACCTTGCAATCCAAAAAAAATAATGCTCAAACTGAACAACTATCTTCCTCCCATAAAGGATGAATTACACAGCCGACAACATGACTCAGTTACCAGTACCGCTGCTTCTTTTTATTTAAACTTTTTCACACGGAGAAGACCCCTTCAGCTGCATTTTGTCTTTGTTCGGCGCCATTCAAATATTCAAAATGAAATTTGAATAAACTGCTTGAATGCTTAATGTCACTCAGCTGTTTTGCTGTTTTCTTCCTTGAGCTTAAAATAACTTCACGCAGCCGACACGATGACAGCGCCGCTGACAGGTCTCACTCACTAAGAACTGCAGTTCACGTGACACCTGCTGCTCGTCTGTGTGACTGTGACACATCCGTCTTCACAACATGTCACTCAAACTCACTATCAGCGCATTTGGGCGATAGTTTAGGCTGATGGATGTTATCAGACTTAGCATTTTCCCCAATCCTACTGATATCCAATCCAGCGACTTGATGAACTGTGATGCCGGTATTGCATCAGCACACCACTAGAAACTGGATGCACTAAAACAACAAAAGTGTGATCCAATCTGTCCATTTAAAACTTCACACTACATGGCTCAGCTTTGACCATAATGCGGCCATTCTCAACCACTGGGCCATGGCCCACTATTGGGCCTCAGAGGGCTGTCTACGGGCCCTTGTTGTGTTTTTTTGTTTCGTTTTGTTTTGTTCATTCTCTACAAAGTAGTTAAATGCCGAGCCCAGTTTATTTTTCTAGTTTTAAAAATGTTTTGTCATGTTTTTTTGGGATGGTGGGAATTTTTTTTAACAATCAGAAGGGGGCTTTAAGTTACAAAAGGTTGGACCACCTGCCATAAAGGCCAGTACTTACCACAGCTGTGTGCCTCAGTTTTTGCCTCTAAACAAAGTGGCACAGATCCAACCTGTTGGATCATCTGATCGAATCATCTGATGCTCCTTGCAGACTTCACTGCAGCAGTGTCACCGTATTCCCACACTTTGTTGAGTACAATGTTATCATTACTGCTACCAAGTACAAAAACGAGCCCCACGTTGTATTAAAGAGGAATTATCCTTTAAGAACATTCAGTGTGTCTGCACACATGTAACAGGATTTACCCTCATTATCACCTCTGGCACTGCTTTTCTTTGTTTTAGCACCAAATCGTGTCCTTTTCTAACACGGTGCAAGTGTGGGGAAAAGACAAACACACATGCAGACTCGCACACACACACTCACACGTTACAGCACAATAAAGCATTAGTAGGAGTCTTGTACTTCAATCAGCCAATTAACCTGGAGCAGAGCAGAACAAAACATTTGGCATTTGCCAATAGGGCAGCAACCTTCAAGTGATAATTACTCTTTGGGAAAGCACACACACACATATATAAGTACACGATTGCACACACACTCCCCCCCAGCGCAGCATCCATCACACGTCATGTTGGAGACAATGGCGGGTATACTTCCAGCATAATCAATTATTTATCCTTGTCCACACATGAGCGATCTCGAAATGCTCCGTCCACACACAAACACACGCAAATACAGACATATACACACACAGTGATTGTTGTCAAAGTTGACAACAGCATGCAGACAATATGAATGGTGTGATTCTGAGCAACGCCTAAGGGCATCAGAATACCTCATGAAATGGAAGGCCTACACACATTCTTGAATAAAGGCAGCGTAACACACACACAAACAGGCCTGTGAATAAGCCCGACATCATGTGTACAATTGAGACATTTTTCCTGGAGAGAGAGAGAGAGAGTGCCTCGGTTTTTGAAATGTCAAGATAAAATGCCGTGACAGTGGTGGAGGAAAACATGAGAGAATGTTTGAAAGAGTGAGAAAAGAGAAGGCCTGCAAAAGCCCATGTATATTTGATTGAGAAAGGAAATGCAGGGAGATGAAAAAGGAAAATGAGGAAAAGAGAGAAAAGATGATGGAGAGTTACAGTAAATTGGCAAGGCCGCTTCTGAAAGCACGCTCTAGGGGAGAGGGAGGGAAATAGAGTGAAAGACAGAATAAGAGGCAGAGAGGGCTAGGGAGTCGGGAGAGAAGTGCAGGAGCCAGAATGGATTGTTAGCTGGTAAACGACTGTCACTTTCTTTAGGGAGATAAACAGATTTGACACCTCCGCATTCTTCCTCTCCCTCCTCTTGTCCCCTTCTTTTCTCCGACTCGACACGACCTGACAACCCTTCAAAAAAAAAATCACTTTCTGACTCTCGCTCCTGCTCTGTTCCCTGCTGTTCTGTACCATCTCTCACTCCTCCTCCGCCGCGGCCCCCCCCCCCCCTTTTCTCTCAGATATGTGCGACAAACTCGCCCTTCCGGCAAAAAAAGCGGCATATAAGAAAGAAGAAAAGGGAGAACAACATGAATAAAGACCCCATTTTCCATTTTCCACACGCTCCTTTTCTTTTCCCTCACTTGCTGGGGCCTTGTGACAAGATTAGATGAGGAGGGAGGAGGGGAGGAATAAAAAAAAAAAATCAAATGAAAGAGAGATTTCTCCTCTACCGACATCTGGGAGAGGTAGAAAGGTGGGGAGAATAGAGAGAAGCAGGCTGAGATGGAGAGTGTAAACGACACAAAGAGGAGGATCAGAGAGGAGGCACGCACGGAGAGTCGGAAAGGGGGAGATCAGTGGAGAGATGAAGAACAGAGGACTTAAAGGAAGACATGCGTCGATGCGGAAGGCTTGTGATCAGCTGTCATTTGGGATCTGTGGGCCGGGCGAGCGTGGTGTGCGCACCTGCCCACACACACGCGTCCTCCTTCGCTCAGAAGAAAATGTAAACACTAAAAAAAGCTTAGAGACACACGCCCACATATATAAAGTGAGGTGTTAATCATTACCAGCAAGACCGACTTCAGAAAGCAGTGCACTGTAAAAAATATCACCCAGGAATTTAGTGGAATCAACTACTCTGTTCTCATTAACTTAAATATACAATTTTTATTTGTTCGAGTTAATTAAAGGAGAAATCTGCAATATATTTACTGTAATAAATCAAAAAATGACCACGATATGTCATCAGAGATTTTGGAAACATGCTAAGATGAAACACTGGCTTCTCTGACAACAACAGTTCAGCCGCAGTATCCTCCTTTGAAATTGCAACTGTTTGCCCGTTTCATCTTAATTAGACTGAAAATTACTGCTGAATGTTCAGTGAATGAGCAAGTGTCTGTTTATGAGTCACAAGAAATCAATAATCATCTTTTTAAAAGGAGACATGGTTTATAACGGTTATACTGAGCGATATGTAAATGGAGCGGACAGTTATAAACAGGACATGGACTTCAGCTTCAGCAGTGCAGGACTTGTCGTCGCTTGCCATTGTCAAAATATAATGTTACCCTTGTCTTGTACCATACCTGTTTGGTTTCCTTCCTGTCTATAGGCAGCCTCGAGTCTAGGGGGAAGAGGCCCAGGGGGGAAACAACTCGCCTCAACCACAGATTGTATGTTAAAGGAGAAGTATGAAATATATTTACTCTACTAAATCATAAAATGACCATTATACGCTGTAAGAAATTAAGGAAATAACAGCTTCTCTGACAACAGCGTTACAGCCAGCATGTTCTCATTTGTTCTCATGTTCATCGAATGAGTAGGTTTCCGTTTATGCGTCGTAAGAAATCATTAATCATCTTTTAATTTAGCAATATGTTAATGAGTCTGGCAGGCAGAAAGCATGCAGTCTCTGAACTTCAAACTCCAGTGGGCTTTTGTTTTCAACAGGCTTAACTTGATGTTGACAGATGACAGTTATAAACAGCTGATCAACTTACAGTGTAGGACTCTCTTGTCATTGTCAAAACATAATGTCGTGCTTATTTTGCACAATACCTGTTCAGTCTTCCTGCTGCCTGCAGGCAAACTGCCTGAACTTCAAGTCTGGGGAGGAGGGCGCAACGAGAAACAGCTCAGCCATAGGTTGCATAGTAAAAAGAGATTTGACCCATTTATTACACTGTTTATGGTTTCAACTCAGATTTCAAAAGATTTTTATGTATTTCTCCTGTAAATGCAAAATTTCCAGTATTAATTTCAGAACACCTTAGAGCTTGTCTAACTTGATATGATAAGTTGTTGAATGTACTGTGCTGGACAGAGTTCAGTCAACTTCCCAGCATGCATTGTTTGAGACCCTTCTTTTTATAATTTGAAGAAAAGATATATGACTCATGGTTGCATTTTTTAACACAACACTGCAAACCACAATGAAGATTCATATTAAATACAGTCTGGAGCAAAGTAGCTCCAACAGGAGCAGCTACTTTCCAACCCTCACAATTTTCCGGGGAGACTCCTGTTTTTCATTGCCCTTTCCTGGTTTCCTCCCGGGTCACAATTCTGGCACCGTGGAGCGTGTATAAGCCTCTAAAAGTTTACTGTTTCCACCCCGACATCACCGCAGCAAATGTCAGACTTCTTACCAAAAGCTCCAAAGGAAAGGGGAAATTAATTTTCTGAGAGCATCCTAACTGACATACCCCTGGAAAAAACATTTGTAAAATATTCATTTCCTGTGTTCTTGTACTCAAATTTGAAATTGGACAAGGTAAGGCAAAGGACCGCCAGACCCTGCTTTGGAGTTGAAATCCTCCCTGTTTTTGAGGTCTCAAGGTTGGCAAGTATGGGAGCAGCTGCAGCAGTGAGTTCTTTGTGTGAAGTGAAGACCTCACTCTTCAAACTGAAAAAATGTAAAAGGAAATTTAATTTGTTGGTTTAATTTGACTTCCATTTAATAACTTAATCTTATTGAACTTTTCAAATACAACTGGTTTGTTTATTTGACCAGTAAAGTTTGCGTTTTGAATCATCACAAAATGATTTCAAATTGTCATTTCAAAAACTTTTTTTTTTTTTTTACAGTGTGTGGACTGGCACTGACCGAAGAAAGAAAAACACCAAAATAGATATGAGGAATAAACAGAGGCTTGTTTCACCAGGATAAAAGAGCAGAGATAGGAGAAAAGAAAGGAGGAGGGAAGGAGAAACAGAGACAGCGAGGGTGAAAAGATGGAACAGTTACAGCGGCAATCACTCGAATAAACGAGAAGTCTAGAAAAAGATGGAATAAAGGAGGTCTGAATGCATTAGAGCGGTATGGCTTCTGTGTTCTCTCCCTGTGATAAAGGAAGTTGTTCTGCTGTGATAGTGAGGCCTCTGGAGGAAAGAGAGGAAAATCTAAACAATGTGAAAATTAGGCCATGCAAACACTCGCAGACGCACACGTACAAGCACATGCACGTGTGCACAACACATGTTACCCACTCAAAGGGGGGATCGCGAGAAGCACAAAGCAAGCCTGCGCTTGTCGGCAAGTTATCTCCATAACCCCACAAACACAGCGTCGCAAACACACGCACAAACATTCACACTCCGGCTGTTTATGTAGGCAGTGGTAGGAATAAATAAAAGGCAAGCATCTAACAAATAAAATGAATTTTTAATCAATGGAGCCATTTGAATTAGCGCTGTCATTAAGTAAACAGGAACAAGGCAGGATTTGAAATATTCATGTTGGGCCCTGCATTCATTAGACTGTTATAGGAGGTGTGGTCCCCCAGGGGCCCCATTCAGATCTGGGACAACACCAAGGGCACGATGATATATACATATACAGTAGACACATACTGTTATAATGGACAGGAAGAGGGGGGATGAAGAGGAAGCAAAAAAAAAAAAAACTGTTCTAATACACTCACAGGGCTTTTTATAGATTTTTAGGGAGAGGGGGTGGTTAGCAGGAAGATGAAGGGAAAGTGCAGAGAGGAAGCCTGGAGAAAATGAAAGAATGACAGAGAGGAGAGTGAGGGATTAAAAAGAGGAAAAGAAACCAACGGGGATTAAAAGACGACGAGAAACAAAGTTAGTTGAAAGGGTGGTGGAGGCACAGACGGGGGCCGGGCGAAGCAGAACGCAGCGACGAGCCAGGAAAAATCAAAGTAGCAGGTAGGAGGGGGGTGAAAACTGGAAGAAAGGAAAGCCAGGGAGAGAGAGAGAGAGAGGTAATTCACGGTGAGATCACAGGAGGTATGGATAACAGATAGAAAACAGAGGTAGGGATGCTGCGTCGCGGCTTAATATGGGGAGAATTGTCAGGGATTTACATGTGGGTCCCATGTTGTGAAAGCAAGATGCATGCTGGGGGGAGGAGGGTGTTCAGAGGTGGCAAAAGTGAAACGTAAAAAAGGACTTGTAAAAGTAGAAATACTGATTCAACTTAACTGCAGTAAAAGTGAAAAAGTACAGGCTCTGAAATGTACTTAAAAGTATCAAAGTAAAAAGTCGCCCCAATGACTGAACCTCACCTTTTCTCCACAATCGAGTCTCCGTCTTGTCTGTTGTTACTGTCTTGTTGTTTTTTAAGTTGTTGTCTTGTTACGTTTATGTCGTTTTCATCTTCTTTCAAGTTTATTTTCTTTTTACAACTTTTACATCTCTTTCGTCTTGTTTCGCTTTGTTGTCATCTTGTTACATCCTTTACTTCATGTTCGTCTTGTTACATTGTTTTCATGTTCTTACATCTTTTTGTCTTGTTATGCCTTTTTTGTCGTTTCATCTTTTTTGTCTTTTTTACAAAGTTTCCGTATTTTTTATACCATTTTTGTCTAGTGATGTCTTGTTTTGCTGTTTCCATCTTTCATCTTTGGTCTTTTTACATTGTTTCTGTCTGTTACATCTTGTTATGTCATTTTCATCTTGTTGCATCTTTTACTTAGTTTTCATCATGTTAAGTCTTGTTTCCTCATTTTTATCTTGTTAGCTCTTTTACATTGCTTTTGTCTTGTTAGGTCTTCTTGTCTTGTTGCGTTTGTCATGCGCCATTTCGGCACTCAGTGATGCAAAATAAAAATCATCAATAACTCCCATCAAATGCATGAAAAACAGCCTGTTTTGAAAACGTAGGGAAGTGAAAGTACAGCTATTTCTGTTAAAATGCAGGGAGCAAGTTGTGTAGAAAAATAAATACTTCAGTAAAGTGGATATATCTGAAAACACAATTTAAATACAGTGACAAAGTATTTGCACTTCCCACCTTTACAAAGGAAGATAACATACAATGGAGAGATTATAATGTGAGAGGAGAGGAGAAAAGAGACAGAAGCATCAGAGAAATAGAGAGTGAAGGAGAAAGGGAGGCTGCGAGACACATGAGAGTGATGGAAACAGATTGAAACGAGAATAGAGATGAGACGAGAGGCAGAAACTGAAGCAAGAGAAAACCAGAAAGACTGAGGCAAAAACAGAGGAGGAAATAAATATATATTAATCTGTATTTTTCTTACAACGTGTGACAGACAGCAGCGAGCAATATGGCAGGAGGAAAGGGGGATGGAGAGGAGGGAGCAAACGATTGAGGAAAGGAGGGAGCATGGGCGATTGCGTAATGACTTTAATGAAAGCACTGAATCCCCAACGGACACTTTAGATATGACTCCTGGGGACTGACGACGAAAAAAAGAGACAGAAGGAGGGGTAGGACGGGGGAAGAAGACGAGGGGGGAGGAGGAGGAGATGGAGGAAGAAGGAAGGAAGGAGAGAATCACTAGGAATAAGGCAGATATTGGCTTGCATTTTAAGAATAACAAATTGAACAGAGCTGGAAATACATGGTGCGTGTATGTGTGTGTTTACAAGTGTGTGTGCATCATGGAGGGATTGGTGAATACAACAAAACATATTATAGAATTTTAATATGATGAAAGCTCCGGGGGGTTTGGCACTGTGTCTTACAAATAAATCTTCCATCGCCTCCAGCATTTATGGGCGTATATAAGGTATTCTGTTTTGCCTCTGCTTTCAGTTCCAAGAAGAGGAAAAAAGTCTTTTTTTGTGGCCCTGTGTGTGTTTGTATGTGTGTGTATTTTGGGGATGAAGTGACACACAAAAACATCTTGTCATCTTATTTCTAATCTCATGACAGCTCTCCATTGACTGCATAATTCCCTCAACCTGACCTATCAGGTCTCATTGTTAGCCGTCTTAAACTGGCGCTCACAGCCTTCAGAAATTACATTTAAAAAATTCATGAGGTGAAGTGAAGTCGTCCTTTCAGGTCAGGTTTGGTGGATTGATCCCTAGACACTGACAATGAACCGCAAAAGACCTTTTCCACAGCATCCATATAGAGGATATGTACTGACGTCACTCTCCCACAAAACACAGTGGAAATCCTTGCAAAACTGGGAGTAAAACAACTAACTGCTTAAATTGAAGGCAGTTGGACAGTGAACCAACTCACCAAAGACACAGTGGCTCATGGACATTGACATCTGGCCAGGACTTGGATTTCCTGACATTCATCTGTACCTGATTTCACTGCCGGGGAAATTCACAAAGCAAAGAATACTTGGTTGTGACATTACTTCAACATTGGATTTGTTGGCTAAGTTAAAGTGACGAGGACACCAGAGGACATCCTGGCTGTACGTGGACAGTTCTGCACAGATTTTTATTTTATTACAGAGACATGTTCTGAAGCTTCAGCAATAATATCCAGAGTGAGGATGCACAATGTGATGCGCATCTATAGAACAAAAGGCTCAGGTACGTGGAATATAAATGACAGATGATAATCAAATATTTTTTTGATGAGTGGTGTTAGTTGATACAGAATAAAACTTGAGGCAGGCCTAATCAACTGGTGGCCCGTGGGCCAAATACGGCCCTTTAACAAGCTCAATCTTGCCCTTTGATTGTTAAATATGAAATCAAAGTATAAATAAATAATTTATTCAAATGAGACGGACGCTAATGAGCCCATTCATTGTTTATGTCTGTTGCTGAGCGTTGAGACATTTATTTTATTCAAATGTTTTAACGCTGGCTGTATAAGCAGGGGGAATTTTCCGGAAGGCCTACTTTTGCACATTTCTATTCTAACTGTGAAAACTGACAAAGTGGAAAAAATAATAGATACACGTAAATTCCTTACTTTATAGGTCTGAAACAAGAAATGTAAATGTCCAGTCACTTGGTACTTTCTTCAAATCTGGCCCTTCGAAACAAAAATAAAAGTAATTGAATAGATCTGACCAAAGGTTTGATTCTACCCACAATTCCTGCATGCCTAACACAAAATGACAACTGTAAATCTTTATTTCAGTGCCTGGAAGCCATTTCCATTAGTTGCAGCGACCCATTTGCTTCTCTTTTCTTTAGCTTTTGACAGTCTGTAAAAAGATTGCTTTGATTTCTTGTTGAACCTATTTCTACAGTCTAATCTGCATCTAATGATCGATTAATCTGTTGATTATTTTCCTGATTAATCGAGTAGTTGTGTGGTCCATAAAAAATGGTGATTGATCAGTGTTTCCCAAAAGCCCAAGGTGATGTTTTGAAATGTCTTGCTTTGTCCACAACCCAAACATATTCAGTTTTCTGTCACAGAGGATCACAAAAGCTAGAAAATATTACATTTGAGAAGGTCCTTTTTCTTAAAAATTACTCAGCGGAGCTCTTTCCCATTTTAGATGTGTTTTTGGCATTCAAGCTGCACACTCACGCTGCCACTGAGTCGTCTTTTTTGCCACTCAGAGGGTGTAACTGCAGTGTGATATGAAATAGTATGTAAGATCCCGTTCCATTCAGTGTAGCAGAGCCTTTCCAGTGAGCCAAAACGCACAATAGCATCACCCTCACTCTGGTTGACCTGAATGAAAAAGATCCATATTCTCGTCTATTCCTTATAGTTGGGTCTCGTATGGCGGCTCAACAGGTAGCCATCTGTCAAAATCTGGTCAAATATAATCTAACAAAACAATCTGCATAGCTAGATACCACAGCAGAAAGTAAACTGCTTATTTTGTTGTTGTTTTTCTGTGTAATTTGGGTGAACTGATCCTTTAAAAGAGTTTGGATCGAACTATACTTACTTGCCTGAAATGTCCTCACTTTCAAGATCTACAGCTCAGACTGGTGCTTGCAAGGATAGAGGGGAGACACACACACACACACACACACACAAACACACACACACACACAGTCACAGTTGTGCCTGAACCCCTCTGCAATACAATAACATGGTTTGAAATCCTCTGTGTCTGTCTCCCTCTCCGTTTCTTCCTCCCCTTTTTTCCCTCCCTCCCCTCCGCCGCCGGAGGGAACAAGACAGACTGAGGCAGACAGAGGAAGGCTGGAGGTTAGACGGGGGTTAATTTAGTCTTTTAAACAGGACAACCGATTGGATTACCGGCCCGGCAGAGCAGGCAGCCACTCTTAGAATTAAAAAGGACACACCTCAAAAACATGGACAGCCCGAATTAGACTCCCACCCAACTCACGCTCCAATCGCTATGCAGATCATGAAGCGTTTGCAGGGGCGCGCTGGGAGGCCAAACTGGGGTTGCTTTGTTTTATCACCCCCCTCCTCCACCTTAAGCAAATACCAAGCGATTTGTTTTTAAAGTGGATGGGATTGAGCCTCCCAAAAAGAACAAGGGAGAGCACAAAAGAGGAGGGTTGAAAGAAATCACCCCCCCCACCCACATTCCGAAAAAAAAAAACACACGTCACGACAAGATGAAAGCTGGGTGGACGGGACGGAGGGAGTGATTGATTTTCATGGCGCTCTAAAGCGGATCCCTCTGGAGGCCCGGATAACGTGAGAGAAAAAGAGAGGAGAGAAGACAGAGAAAAGAGAGGAAATTGAGAAACAGAGAGAAAAAGAGAATAAAGGAGATAATAAAGAACAAGATACTTTGGCCTACTCCAGTTTCCAGTGAGCCTTTTCTCTTCCCCTTTCTCTCATCTGATCCGTCTTCATTTAGTTTTTCTATTCTTCCCCCTTTGAATTACAAAGGCCTGTATTTATTTTGACTGGAGCCCTAATGGAACCTGAGCGCTTGCTGAGAGAAAACGAAGAGAGAGAAAGAGGAGGGAAATGAGTGACAGAGGGCATCAGACAGATTTAAAAGCGGGATAAATGACTGCATGGATGGAGAGAAAGAGAAGAGGTGAGGTGAGTGAAGTGAAAAGTTGGTGGACAGAGAAAAAAACAAAAAAAAAAGCAGATCAGAGGGTCCGAAAATCACAACCGAGATTGGAAAGGAGGTGTGTGTGTAGGTGTTTGGCTGCCTATCACTCTGTCAGCGTGTGTGGTGGAGTTTTTGCGAGTGTGTGTGTGAGAGAGCAGCTACAGAGAGGTGGGGGGGGGGGGCAGACTGGGATAAAGGGCTTTGCAGCCATGAATGTCATACTAATAAAGCCCAGTCGGATATTGAGGTTCAGCCTGTGAGGTGAGCAACGACAGGAGGGGAGGACGAATGGGAGAAAGGAGAGATAAGAGAGACGGAGAGTGTAAGGAAAGGGGGAGCGAGAAAGATGGAGGGAGTGGCACACGAGAGAGCGAGGAAAAAAAATGACATCGCTCAGGTTGACACATTCGCACAGCCGCTAAAACTTCCCCTGGTAAAAAAAAAAAAAAAAAAAAAAGAAAGAAAGAAAAAACGGGGCGTTACAAACTAGGTGAGAAAGTGAGACGGAGGGTTACGGAGGGGATGAGGCAGGTGTGAGGAATGAAGAGAGGAGAAAAAAGTGACTAAGAGGAAAGGTAAAAGCACATGCTGAGGGGGTACAGAAGAGGAAGAGGAGGATAAAGGTGGAAAGAGGCGGGGGGGGATAGGATGACGGAAGCAAAAGAGAAACGAGAGCGAGGCAGAATGAATGTTTGTTGATATCCCATTCTCCACAGAGGAGATGAAAGAGAGAAAGAGGGAATTAGAAAAAGAGTGGGGAGAGAGGAGGAATAAGCTGGTGATATGGAAAAAAGTGAGGGCGGGGGCGAGGGTGGGGATGAGGATGGGGGCACAGATAAAAAAAAATGACCAGGAACTAGAGCCGGGCGACACAGCTTATAAATAATATCTTGATATTTTTAGGTTATGCCGCAATATACGATATACATCTCAAATTTGCACATTTTCTCTACAATAACATACTGTAAATTCTCAAAGAGCGCAAACTACAGCTACAATAGTATCCATCAGTTTCTCCGCTTCATGGTTCTGGTACAAAGTGGAAATTCTCCCTTCGAGTTTCAAAACCTTCTGACCAAGGCGGCGGACAGAGCCCTCACAGCTGGATGAGGAGGTAAGTGGAGCCATGATGTTTGGTGCAGATTGTTGTTGGTGTTTGGTGCGGGCTGTTACCCATGACGCCAATATGGACCTCACTGCTGAGAGGATTTGCAGTAAGTGAGGCCTGCGTCTTCAATGCATCCCAGGCAGTCCCATTAACCAGGACCTGCCGTTACAGACGGTTGCGATCGGGACCGGTCACAGCGGTACTGAAAACAGCACTGTCAAGGTAAATCAGGTTTAGAAATAACTGTGTAAACTCGTCAAACTTTGCAAAACGTTGAGGAAGACAGGGGCGTCTGCCATCTTGCGTGTGCGAAGTCACACCAGAAGGAAGAGCGACGAAGAGTCGACCGACCGGGTTGTGAGTTTTCTCATATAAGTTGCCTCCGACAATACCAAAACCTCCAACAATACCATCGTGGACAGTGCGACCGGCTCGTCTCTCACTGCTGGAGATGGAGGAAGTTTTCCAGGGGGGGAAGTGAGACGAACAGTGAGTACGGATAACTGCCACAACTTTTCCTCATATGAATTCAGCCAACTATTTTGATGATCGCTCAATCATTTTTAGTCATTTTCTAAGAAAAAAATGTCCAAATTCCCTGATTTCAACTTCTCAAATGTGAATATTTTCTGTTTTTTTTGCTCCTCTAGGCCCTTTTCCACCAAATTAGTTCTGGTTCTTGAACCAGTTCCATTCAAGCTCCTTGGAACCTTGGTGATACCGAGTGAGTGAGATTTTTGATAAATAATCACCACTAGGTGGGTAAAAGCAAATAAGAGAACAGCTAGAACAGCCCGGTAAGATCAGAAAATTACATTTCTTTACTGTAATGCAGCCTTTAGAACCAGGAAAAAACAACACTTCTGCCATGATCATGATATGACGATACAAAAAATTAAGACCACAACCTGTCTTATACAGGGATGTCATGAAAACCGATACCAAAATCTATGCTTACGAGTGTTGTAGTCTGCAGTTAAATGCCAAAGAAAGAAGAAAAATTTCACATTAATGTTTTGTTTGTTACCATGTCAGTGAATGTAAACTACTGCTTCTAAGTTATATTTAAAGTTGAGTAGCAGAAAGCTCTTTTTCACTCCATTACTGGCCAGACATGAGCAACATGCTCCCCTGACAGTGATTTGTGTCAGGCTCAGTAAACATCACCCTCAGTCTTTTGTTGTAGAAGCTCAGAAGAGTTATTTTCAGGTGACAAAGAAAAAAAATAACAGCTTAATTTTATTATCGTCTTTGTTTTTCACCGTAACATCAAACTGTGTATCAAGAATTGTAAAATTTCACAGGTATTGTATTGACGACTACGTTCCTGGCACCGTGACATCCCTAGACTCACATCATGATATTGATCTAATATTGATATATTTCCCGGCTCTACCAGGAATGAGAGAATAAGTGAAGCAGGGCGAGAAGGGAAATGCAGGAGGGAAAAAAACACAGCAACAGGGGAGAATTAGATGTTGCTAATCGACGGTGTGGGGGATGTTTGTGACGCGGGGGAGTTATCATTACTGCCATCTAAAAATAACGTTGGCATTGGGCCGCTGTGGCCTGAGAAATGGGGAGAGAGCAGAGGAAGAGGTAATTACAGCGGTCCTATTAGCATGCACGCCGCCCTCATTAAATATTCACACAGGAAACTGGGACCGAGAAGTAATGCTTCTGGGAGAGTGCCAGACAGACAGCCTGCCAGGCAGCTCCACAAACTATTTGGACATTCAGGCAGCAACAAAGGCAGGAAAAGGCTACCTCTTCATCCATCCGCTCATCAGCTCAGACCTGAACTCTGAGAGCAGCAAAACAGTGAAGCACACAATCATAACGGAGGACATGAATTCAACCAGTCCTGAGTCCGCAAGCTTAATTTAATGCAAGGCTTTTTTTTTTTCTTTTTTTTTTTTTTAAATGAAAGCAATCAAGAGACACAGCTAACGAAACTGAATTAAAATTTCCAACTGTACATTAGCAATATAAATAAAAAGGACACCAGGGAATTGTTAGGGGACATTAAGTGAAATTGCTTTTAGTAATTCAGATACGATTAAAATGATGTTTATTGTACTACAAGTCCTTGCCTCTCTTACTTCTCCTGAATAAAGAAACTGCACAAGGAAAAATTAGGTCTCTAAACTCTACTGAGGACATTTTCATTTAGACAATTTAAGACATTTTCAGGCTTTCAAGAACACACAGATATTGTGATCCAGGCAGCCAACAAGCCATAAAGCCTATTAGCCAAGCAGACAGACACATAGCCAGACGGAGGGACAGTCTAATGAACAGCAGGGAGACGCAGGGCTCCGAGCCCGCTGACAGAAACTCATGTACTGATCTACTAATTTACTGGTGTGGTGTTGTAGCAGTGGACACGCATGTAACAAGTGCTCGACGGCACATTCGCATGGCCGTGCACTGAAGCTCTGGACAGGGAGTTGTCATGTCAGAACCGAAACAGAATAATTTAGAGTAACACTGTTGGTTATTAATATCAGTTACAGATTGTGGGGATGATACGAAACACAGTGTCCCTGCACAGCAAACAGGACATTAATCTGTAGGAGCTTAAAAACACATTTTTTTAAAAATATTTTACCACAGATTTCTCCCACACTGGTGCCTGTACTATCTGTCATCTGGTTTAAACTGGTCAAAAGACATAATCAGTGCAATGGACAAGTGAAAACATGCCTAAAATACTCAACTGCTTTGAGTTTTGAGCCCAACTTTACTTACTAACATTACTTTCTGCTGGTAATGTGTGTTGTTTTGGGAGAACTTCACCATGGACCTATTCTGTCGTTTAGGTAAGACTGTGTTGCAAACATTTAAGTTTTGAAAGCTTTTGTTGAGAAAATGTATTTTTCCTCTTTAGATAAATATGAATCTTTCAGTTTTAGACCCCTCAAAGAAATTGTTTCATTGACATGAAAAGTTAATGGTTGGGTTGGTTGGGGATTTATCTAAAGAAGAGAAGTAAAGTACCTCATCTAAAGCTCATAGGTCAGACAAATTTGGTTTATTTTAATTCAAAACCTAAGAGTTGGATTAAAAATCTAATGAATGCAGTTGCCTTGATATTAACATTTTTCTCAGCACAGTGAACAGGACATTTTTTAATAACTAAAAGCAGGAAATACAGCTTACATAAGTGATGTGATCACAATATTTCCATGAATTCATGTGTTATTCATATCATCTATTACTTTAATGGTTAATTTTCAGGACAAAAATGACAGGATTCTGGACAATTAATTTGAGACTGTCTTGAATTTTTCATGCACATGTGCAAAAAATGCCAACTCATGCGCCGCCACACAAAGACACACAGACAAACAGATTAAGAAATAGAAACAACTAATATTGTCACCACGCAGATGCATTTTTTAAAAAAAGACATAAATCCTAACAGACACTCTGACACAAAGTTTCACTGACACTCAAAGCCATCTAAGCGAACAGAGACACTCACCCCCAGTGTGCTTAAACACTCGCTAACTCAGTGACGTTAATCCCGACTGACATTTTGACACAAATGCAGAGCAGTATAAATAAACATACGTCCACAGCACATCTCACACCCAACATAACACCTCTGGCACTGATACGAGCAGACAGTCTGACACAGAAACACATATTACACTTTCTCCTTGACACAAGAAGATCAAAAACACACACACACACACAAACCTTGAAACACACATGCATGCCACACACACACGAGGACAACACACATACATGCCACTGCAAATAAACAAATGCACAAGTGTCATAAGGTGCTTTAACACGTTCAGCGTTCACTGCATATGTGAAAACAGAATGACATTTTGACATTGTGCACTTTATGTGTTCATAATAAAGCTTATGCAATGATTATTTTCAATGCAGTGATTTTGTGATTAACTGATTGATATTTGGTCTGTGAAATGAAAAAAAAAAAAAGAAAAATGCTAATAACCGCCCGAGATGACATCTTCAAATATCTTGTTTCGTCTGTCCAGAAGTCAAAATGATGGCATTTCATCTTAGGTCCAGAGAACATTTATTCAGAATTTGTTCCCATTTTTGCATGAAATCTTTTCCATCTAGACCAAACGATGGGACTTTTGAGTCTCAGTTCTATTTGAGTCTGATGAAGAGGCAGCAGGCATCAAAACTTTAGTCTTTAAATAAAACTTTGTGGCCTTAGTCTGTGTGCTCCAGTGTTTCCGGACCTACTTTCCAAGTCTTTCTTGTGACAAAAACCCAAAACCCAAAGGTAATCAGTTTATGACAACAAAGTGTTTTTTGTTTGTTTGTTTGGTTTTTTAATATCAATAAATTAACTTAGCGTTCCAATTTTAGTTGATAGTGTTCATTTGATGCACAATTTCTTTTAAATGTCTCATAAAAATGTAAATTAGTCATCTTTATTTTAAAGTTGCAATAATCGATCACTTTTTCTTCACAACTATATTGTAAAAAGTCAGTAAGCCCAATGCTGTACAGGATATACATACAGAAAAAGAACAGCATCCTATGTAACAACAGCAAAAAAAAAAAAACATATAGAAACATACACATGCAGTCACACATATACATTTATATATGACACCATTAACAAAGATATACTGTAACCCAGAAAATGTCCAGAAAAAAGCCCCATGGAGGCAAGTCAGTAAAAATGAGCTTTGAAATTTTTTAAAACTTGTTTACAGCAAAAAGGGTTTGCTTGTAGTGAATAATGAACTGAAAACTATGCATCACCCAAAACTGCAGTTCTTCTCATCTTTACAGAGTGTTTAGAGTCTTCAGCCCTTTTTACTTATCTGAAGGCAAGAAGCTTTACTCATCCACCTCATTTCCAGGCACAGCAGGCAGCTCTTTTCAACAGAAAAACTGATAAACCCACTGTACACGATCTGCCTACCACCAAACAAGAAAGACTTGTGACTCATGACTGGTCATCAGTGTTACCATTTAGCAGCGGAAGAGCCAGATATGTTCCCCAAGGAATCGCTGGAAACCAAGACGGAGCTAAAACAGGGGTTAATATAGGACTTACTCACCCGTTAGCCAAAGACATGACTCCAGAGAGGGAATCAAATGCGTTTTCATTAGTGTATAATCACAGAAAAATAAGAATCGTTGTGTTTTTCGAATCAGTGGGTCCTCTTCCATTGAGGCTTCCATGTTGCGCCGCCACAAACTGAACACTGGCTGCATCGCGTTTCGCACGAGTTTCGCAGCCAGCACAGGTTCTCCTACAGACCTGGAAGGGGAAAGTAACATGACGTGTGTTGAATCACTTCTAGTGTTCAGCTGTCCCTACGCTGGCAATAAAACCCACTGAATCGGATTTAATAACATGACAGAACAGTCCGAGGCCAAAAGTGGCTCTTTGCCACTTGCCACCTGGATTCTTCTGTACATGATTTGCAGAAATAGTTTACAATCTTTTTACTCTGCATCTGGAAATAAAATGATATCCGTTTATTCCTTCACCGTTTCAGTTAACTAGGTGCAGATAATATAACTAATATAGCCACAGAGGCCCAATGCCATATAACTATTTTGACAACATGATGAGTGAACAACTGGATAAATTGCTGCTGCTGGCAAACACACGTCATAATTCTATGGTGAGGATGCTGTACAGTGTATATGATGTGCTGCATATTTTCAGTAATAAATATTTTTATCCGCTTCAGTGTATGAATGGCCACATCACATAAAGATAAATTTAAAGGGAAACTTCCATGTCATTATTTTGGACAATCTGTCTGGCAATCTGGCTATCGTAAATGCGATCTGTGTTAAAAGAAAAAAACACACATTTTTTCAAACTAATACAGGCTGGGAAAATGTCTTTTTTCTTGCTGGACGGTGACAGAGAGACAGACACATGTAGTCAATAAGAGAGACGGGCTCTCACATACTAAATTACCCAGAGTCACACCTTGGCACACACTCACAGCCGGCTTCCTGAAACTAACAAGTACAAACATGACCTCGCCTTGTCCCCGAGAAAAATCACACTGGTGAGCTGGCATACAGTGAAAGAGCTCAGTGCCAAAGATGGACACCCACACACAGCGTACCTGCAGCACAGTGACACGGACATGCAAATAGAGGCGGCTGGGAAATAGAGAACGCAGGATGTGAATAAGCAATGGCTGACAACTGTTAAAGAGTTCAGACTCCAGGAGTGGCATCACAACTGAACTGACACTCCAGACACTGATACTCAGCTGTGTATACGTACAGTTCACACCCATCCCCAGAGCGCTCACACACACCCTGAGACATAATCATTTGTTGACTGACATGATAAACAAGTTTTTTTTTGTAATATGTGTCAAACTATCCTTTTATTTCCTTTTCAACTCTCAGGCACCATCGCTGACCTCTGAATAGTTTCACCCAGCCCTCTCCGTTGGGGCGTGTTCATATATGAGTGATTTATTCACGCTCCGCATCATAACTCTTCTGCTTCGATCCGTTTGTGTTGGTGACAACAAAGCTGATTTACCTTCGGTGCCGCTGAATAACTGCGCAGAGAGCTCCTGAAAATGCAGGTTTCCAAATTCATCCAAATGAGCAGCTGAGTTGCAGCGAGAAGCTGAAACGACTGCAACAAATTACCCGTGGAAGGTTTTATGGATATACAGAGAGAGATGCTGGTATCTAATCGTGAATTCCTTAGTTGGAGGCCACCATAACAGAGTGACCTAGAAAACTCATTCATATTTCATTGTAGGTGTTTGTTTGGATGTTTTTAAAAGGCAAAATATAACAAAGCAACATTTTGTGCCTTTTGATGACTGGCATTGTTTGCACATTATTCTTATTCTCATAAATAACTGGACGCTAGGGTTGGATGATATCTACCAAACTGGCATATGGACACAGTGGACAATGACATGTAACTTACAGTCATTCTTTGTATTTTCTCTGCCGCATTTAAATAATGGAACTTAGACATCAACTCTATGGAAACTCTGAGGGGACACACTACCTGAAATACAGAAGTCTTTTGAATCATGACGTTGCGATGGCAGAGGGCTCAGTGGTCAATGACTGTTGGCTAAACTCTCATTGAGAAGTTTTAGTCAAGTTGAGTCGAGACAAAAGTATCAGAGGATTGTTGCAACACAGATCTTTTCTCTTCTAACACTGCAGTCCTGTAGCTGCCATTAATAGTTAGCTCAGCGGTCCTAGTCGACTGGGACCAACTGAGGACAATTTGATGACTGGGAGCACAGTAACAAACTGATTTAAGTAGACAGCATCCATTGTGTTCGTAAGTCGTAAGTCAAGTATTTTTTGGTGAAGTTGGAAGTCATTTAATTCCATTTTTTGAACAAGACCTGGCTGTATGACTGTGGTCATACTGTGTTACAATAAATCAACAGTCACTGAGGCTTTTACTATTTGCATTTAACAGGCGGCTCAATTCATGCCCCCACTGTTCAAATAATTAAATTAATATTATAAACGTGCGACGACTAATTGACTAATGACTTGGACTTCTAGTCAACTAGGAATATCTTTAACCACGGGCAGCCCTGACTCAGGTACAGTCAGTCATACTGTTAGAATTTGCCTTCCATCATTCGCAACCCATAAGCCAACAGTCCAAAGAAAAGCACTTTCACCAGCTATTCCTGTAAAATCAAACAAAACTGATGCTTGATTTCACAACTGTGGCCTTAAACCGCTGCCCTCTTCTTTACTAAGAGCATTATACTGTTTAAGACAGTTATTGTCTCTAGATACTCACTTTGAAACGGAGCAGAGATAAAGGACATGAAAGGACGTGAAACAACTTTTTCACTGCGGTTCAAAAGCGGAGGCAGAAATGAAAAACTTAACCTCAAGCCAAAAGAACTGAAAAGAATTTTAAAAAGACTTTCTATACAATCTTTCATATGAATAGACAGAGACACAGAATGTCACTTATGCACACACACATGCAAGATCAGACCAGTTAGGCTAAAGGGGGTCAACTCCCACTCCCCACTGCCTTTTGAGTGCCACAATGCTGCTACAATTCCCAGTGCTCCCCATCCAGACAAAGACTGACAGTACAGCCACAGTCTCAGACATTGATTACGTAAATCTCCTTACATAAGAACCCTACAAGGATAAGTGTTTACTTGTGTCATCTGAACCAGATGAATGTGTGTGTAAATACATGAGATTTGCATTGCATGAAGTCCTTGTTTGTGTTTGCGAGTGCCTGTGTGCCCATGCATTTGTTGTATGTGTTTTTGCCGCATGTTTCGACATTCGTGCATGTCTGTGTTCATTACATCCGCAAATCCCCTCTCAGGGAGAGCTGTGCCTCAAATGTCGATCCAATAAACAACACGAGAAGAGGTGCTTAAACCGGCGGAGTGGCGAAGGTCAGTTTGGAAAATGTCGAACAACAAACAGACAAAAGAAGCTCCAAATGAATTTCCCTTCTTTGTAGCTCATGCAAGCCCAGAGAACGAAGGGAAAAAATGCAGCATGTCCTTTCAATCTATGAACAACAGGCTGGCTTGTTCCCCCCAGTTCGTGCAGATGCACGCAGTAGCTGACTGATGGTTTGGAAGGACAATGTAATTGGGTTTTGGAAGCGTCTCTCTCCTGGGGGATGGCTCCATGTTTGCCTCTGTGATATTTGTGACACAGAAAGAGTTTCCTGTTGTAAAACCACTGACATTTGAGATGAGGAAAAACAACACATACTACTGTATGATATCCACTCAGAGATTATCATGAGGGTAGCATTCATTAATACAAAAGAAATTAACAATTTGTTTCCAGGGAAGTGTTTGTTTTTCCTTTTATTTATTCATTTCTGTATAAATTATATCACTTTGATGTTAATTTATGCTCACAGTTGTACAGATAAAAGCTAGTAGAAATTATGTGGCACTACATCTGTTGTTTGAGAACTCGTAGTAGATACACAAAGCTTCATGCACACCTCAGCTCAGCTTTATACCTTTCATACACACATGCAGACCAAAGTGCTTTACATAGCAAAACAGCAGACAGGAAACAAATAAAAACAAGCATAGAATGATAAAAAAAAAAATACAAATAAATAAAATCAAATAAAAATGCAAGAATAAAATTACAACAATAAAATTAAAGTTTTTAGAATTAAGTAAAAGTAACACAGCAAAATAGATTAATACAAAAACAAAACAAAACAATAACTTAAGTTTAAAAGACCAAGGTTATAACATTACTCCCAAACTAACAATTAGCCAGACTAAAGAGACAGGTATTTACTTTCCTCTCAAAAATACTGAGAGAGTTTGCTGATCTAATGTCCAAAGGCAATGAGTTCCACAGTTTAGGGGCATAAAAACAGAAGGAACTCTCGCCGGTACGTCTGTGGGACACATAATGAACATTTAAAAGAAAAGCAGTGGAGGACCTCAGTGATCTGGCTGGATCATACAATGAAAGAAGATCTTTGATGTAAATACTTAGGTTTCAAAGTAGGGTGAGCGAATAAATAATGCAACATCATCCTGCCCCCACAACCCAGGAATTAGGTTGTGGGTTGCCAGGTTGCAGTGACAGATGAGTTGAAATCGTGTATATTGTGAATGTAGATTGACAAACATGCAAAACTTACGGATCCGGATCGGATGAAGGGTATTTTTGTCCTTAGAACATACCCACTGTGAAGTGAACTGATTCAGGTGCTTTCTCGCTGCCGGTGCTCCCTCACCTCATTCAGTGTGAAACTTGCACAACCACAGCGTCTCTCTCTCTCTCTCATTCTCTCAAACAAACAAATGAACGCAAACTTTTAGCAGCATAAAACTGCAAGATGCACCCAGACGTTGAAGCTGGGTACACGAAATAAACAAAGCGAGGACACAACCGGGAGAGTATCACTGTTTGGTCCATGACCTCCACCTATATAGTGCCTGGTGTCAGACCTGTTTCGGGCACAAGAACATAGAACAGAATAGTTCTACCCGAGATGTTTCGGCTGTGCATCAGCTGTTGTGCATCGGCAGTAGCACGCTAGTCAGCTTATCCTGGTTAGTCATGTTGTGTTGCTGTTAATTAGAGTAAAAACAAATAACCATGAGTGTCAAACTCTGTGCCAACACTGTTCAACTGAAGTCGTGTCTTTTTGTAGAAATAGACACCATTAAAGGCCTTTTTTATCACCTAAATGTGTTGATTAGCTGAACGAGACAAAAACAGACTGAATGGTGAGTCCTTCTCCCCACAGCATTCAGGCAGCCTCTCAATGCACATTCAGACCGAAGCACTAACTAATGCTGTGGATATGTGATCACACTCAGTCTGAAAAATACAGGATTTTATCTGGTCAAAGTACCAGAGCTCTGCTACATCATGTTACCACTCCACCTCTGTTACATCCCCAGTCTGATCTTAAGTGCACAGCTAATAGGTACATGGTTTATTTACATGACAGAAGTGCATATTTAATGGATTCAGTGCGGACAGAGCGCGACCGATACAATGTGACCTGATAGTTGGACGCTCACATTCAGTTAGGACACGGTGTTTGTCGCTCTTAATGCTACGATCATCCTTATTCATTTGAAAATCACGCTGTCATGAAAAGAACTGAAGACTTGTGTCCATGTGTGAATCCACAGATTGTGTTTTTTTCTTGACTATTTCACAAACTGCTGTGATACTGGGCTGGAAATACAGGAAAAACAGAAGCGTTGGCGGGTCTGTGCATGTGTTCCAAAATTACTGCAAGATGATATTTATTTTTGTTAAGATTTATTTTGTAAATTGTCTTATTTTTCTCGGGTTTATTGACAGACTTTGCATAAAATGAATGACTGGTAATTAAATACCGTAAACAGTATACATAGTGTCTTCTGCTCCTTAATTTAGACCTGGGACTACATAATACACTGCCTGCAATAGTGAAGATTAAGATCGGTGGAGTGATATGACACAGGAAGTGATGTGCCACTTCAGTTGTCCTCCAGTTGATGCAGGACAAAGCTGTCTTTGTGCTCTTGCTTTACACACAGAAGTACTTAAATTAACTAAAGAGTAAGTTTATAGTTAAGGCTGAGAGAAAGCAACCATAACTATGTAGCACTATAAGACAGAGCCGTGGATAGAGTTTCTCAGTGAAGCTGTTGCTCAAATATTCATTCACAGTCACAGTTACAGGCAGCCTCACCAGGGACCTACCCAGTACAACTGCTTTCTTCTGGTATCGAACAAGAAACAGCTCCACTGGAGCAGCTGAGGGAATGTAACCTTGGTGATGATTTGTAAGAGGTCAGAACAGCTTTTTTATTTTTTCCATTTCTTTCATCCCACCTACGTTTCAGCTAAAAGATCAGATTGAAACACCTCATGTTGTCAGATAAACTGTAATTGCAAAATGAGATCAGATTAGTGCCCATAAATCCCACTGAAGCTTAAACGCTGGAAGAAGAAGCTTCGTGAATCACTGCATCCAGCTACCTGCCGCTCATTTATTAGATAAAGGGTTAACAGCGGCCCACACGGGTGTAATAGCAATTGCCGCAGTTATCATATCTAGTCATACAAAACGCATGGTTGTCGCCTTTTTTACGTTACTTCGATAAAGCCGTGGGGCGTTGCAACGGCCAGAGGTGTGGGCGGAAAGAGAGAGCCACGCAGGAGAGGAAGAAAAAAACACGGAGAGAAAGAGAGAGGGAGTGAGAAGCCCCCAGATATAGAAAGAAGTGGTTGTGTTTGCACGAGATAAGGCCAAGGAGCTAAATCACATAGTGAGCGAGGAGGTATGCTATTAAGCAGGACAAATATGCCTATTCAAACAGCAACTTTCACAGCCCAAATGAAAATACGTTAGGGCAAGAGATGGAGGAGAGGAGGAGGAGGGAGACGCTGAGGAGAGAAACAAGGGGGAGAAGACAGGGAAGGGTAAAGGGGGCAACGGAAGGAAGGAGCCAGAGATGGATTATGCCCAACAGAGGGAGAGCAAAGAGAGATAAAACAGGGGAAGGCGCTATTTCATTTGTCTAATTATATTTATCTATCTCACGCTCACAAACAAACAAAAGAGACAAATGGTGCTGACTGAACAAACTCGAGCTGAATGGGTACAAACAGGCACTCAAACGCACGAGCACAAACACACATATTAACCAAAGGCATGAGGCAGCAACAACAAAACAAATCTGAGGGGAAGACATACACTCTCAGATATACAAGTGCTAAATGGAACCATAAAGGGTAAAGTAAAGTCTGTGTAAAGGAAAGCAAGACACATTATAGAACATAGCATCACACTGAGAACTGTGGATGAATTAATTTCTTGATTTCTGTGTTCGGGACTTTCAGGGCGGACCTGAAAAACTGCTCCATGATGCGCTGGAGCCATAGTCCCCCGAAAACACCATAAGCCCCACAAATGACACCACCGCCGCCGCTGCCCAGCAGCTCAGTTCAACTCACTTCAGTACCAGCAACCCAACACAGAAGAAAGAAAAATGAAGTAAAGAAAAAATGTTGCTTTCAGGTCGCAGTGGTGATGATTGGGAGCAGGCTGGGGGACCGAAGTGAAGAGAGACGTTTGAGCGCTGTAAAAAGAGGAGTTTCCTTCTTTTCCCAGCAAAGTTTGTTTGTAGTTTAATGCCAGTGGAGCAGCAACAAAAAGTGGTGACAGATTGAGGACAGTTAGCTGACCAGGTGATTCAGAGCTGGAGCAGAGAAGAAACAGGTGCGCCCACACACTTTACCTTTCGCCTGGGAGTCAAACGCTAACTTTTGTTGTTGTTTCATATACGCACAAGCGACCGCGCCCTGGAAGCCCAGACAAGCATATGCCAAGTTTTGTGGGACTGTGTTGCCATGACACTAGAAACAGACAAAATGAGAAACTAGAAACTAGAAACTTGATCCCACTGATTTCATATAGAACCCAGCCAGCGAGATCTAAAAATAATAATCATAAAGGTTTCACTTTTAATACTCTTATCCTCTGAGGGTTCTACAAAGAACAATATTGTATTCTACAGATGAGGCACAAAATTATTGAATCTCATATATTGTATATTGTGCCCATCCATCATTTTAACAGTTGATTTCTGTTGTTTAAATTGAGAAAACATCTTTTTTCATCTCTGTGCTTTGAACAATCCCTCAAGAACTTTTTTCTCCATAAAATGTTCTTTGAATGAAAAGGGTTCTTAATGGGACCCCTTGTCTTACCATTGGTGAGCACTTTCTCCAAAAAAAAAAAGGATTCTTCAGAAGCAAATGGTTCTGGGAAGAACCCCGGCCCTTCAGAAAGAACCAATTTGGAATCCTTATTTCTAAGCGTGTGCTGAGAGCGAGAAGAAAAATACGGAAAGTGGCTAAAAAGTGTTGGAGAAATGAGAAAAGCTGAGAGTGGGAGAAGATAGTAGGGCTAAGGGCACAAGCCAGATTGACACTGAAAAATTAATGCGCAATTGCAAAGAGGGATGCGAGTGAGACTGAGATGGAAAGAGAACGTGTGAGTGACACAAGGACAGGGGAAGAGGATATTGGCCCCAACACTGACAGATTTAAGGTTATGGTCTATGCACTCCTTCTCAACCACACACACCTTCACTTTCTATCCTCTCATTTCCTCTTCCCACTCTGAAAGCCATCTCTTTTTTCCCCCTTTCTGTTCCTATTTCTCACATCCTCTTCTCCCCCGTCCTCCCCCTTCTCTTCTTCTCTATGCATGTGTGTGTGTGTGCTGATTTGGCTATTCGTCTTTTGTATGTCACACACACGCACACACGCACACACCTCCGACGAGTGTTCATCTTCGTAGATCTGATTGTGTCAATTTGTCTCAGTGTCACGCCACTCTCCAATTTGCCATCTGCCTGACAGAATCTTATTGATTGGCCCACACACTTGTCATTCTTCCAGTCTCGCACCCTCCCGTCCAATCTCCACATCTCCATACCAGAATAGTTTTCAGACACCCCCTCCTCCTCCTCCTTCTTCCATCTTCATATATCCCTGCCTCCATTCTTTCATTATCACACCTCCTCTAACACTCATATCTCTCCATCTCTCCACCCTTCTCAACACCATTCCCACATCCCGCTTCACTTTTTTCTCTCATTTCATACCCTGGGCTTTATAGCGCACACAAATCAGGGCTATGGGCTTTTATGCTGTGATCAGTAACCCAAATGGAAACGCAGGCATAATAGTGATTACCTGTCATAGCCTGGCTTAGCTTATAAGCAGTGCAGGAGCATCCATCGCCGACTTGAAACGGCAGACTAACAGTCTTAACAGCCTCCGTAATTCAGCAGACGTTCCCAGCAGTTGCTCTCTTGCGTGGCTTTGAATGCCCAAAGAAAACTTTGCCGTCATTGAGAAGTTTAACTTCAAAAGATGAGCACGCCAAAAAAGAAAAAAACAACTTGAAGGAAAACACACAGGTTATTGAATTTTCGTTCTTTTTTTTTTTTTTTTGTTTATCTCGACCATTTTTCCTCGCTACTTTTGACCCAACTACACTGTCATTCAGTGCAGTGCCAGTCTGTTTTGTTTTTTTTTCATTATTATTATATTTCGAGGTATGTTTGTTTGTAACTCTGTCTGTGTTTGATTCACAGTCTCCCGGGAATACAGCGGATTTTGAACTCCATCAAATATCCTGCTGACAGACAATCTTGTCAATCTGCGGCTGCAATCCATCAATGTAAATGCGGCGCGCTCATTTTATTCCTCAGGAAAAAAGCATCCAGTTTCAATTGTTCATTTCGGGCAATGACTCTGATCTGGCAGCGAGTTTTCAGATAAGTACTGTCTGAAACAATGTGCTCAGCAGGAAACCTATACAATTTAGTCTGCTCGGACAGACTTGTAAAGAGTTGTTTTCACCCATGTCACAGAGCAACTGCAATTTCCTTTTCTTTTTTCAAAAACAAGTTAAATTTACATACAATCATGTTTATTTCTTTATTTTAACTTACATTACTGAAGCACTGTGGTTATTTGAAGAAGACAGGATGATGCAATGCTTATAGAGACGCTGCACTGTAAAAAATCATTTGGGAATTTGGAGGAATCAGCTGATCTTTTCTCATTAACTTAACATATATGCAAGTTTTATTTACTGAAATTAATTAAACTTAGAATTCCTAAGAACTCGAAAACAAGTTCTTTTGACTTGAAATTAGGAGTTAAATGAACGCACCGTTCAGAGTTCAATCGACTCATTAAATTAAGTTTCCCAAGAAACATGATCAGCATATTAGCAGACTTCCCAGCATGCATTTTTTGAAAACTCTCCTGAGAGGCTACTTTTTCATAGTTTGAAGAAAACATACATGATGAATACCCACTGTGTGTCTCTAACACAGTTTTGCTGCCCTAATCTATAGCTGAGATAATTTACTTTTTTATTAAACAAAACTTAAATCTTTGAGTTTTAGAAACTCAAAAAAGTGGATTTCCAAAAATTTGTTACAGTGAGCTGTTAACCCCATTTGTTATCATGCAGGTGCCTGAAAATTGAATGGTTTTAATAGAAAATATAAAAAAAAATGTTAATTGTTAACTTTCACTTGAATTAGTAATTTTTTGTAATACAATTCATGGGTGTTTCTAAAGTCAAAGATTCAAATTTATATAAAGAAGAAAAGAAAATTATCTCTCAACCAAAAGATCTTTAGTTAGCTTAGCTTAGGTTTGAGTTGCGTTCAGAACTCAAATATCTATTGCAGTAAGTTGCCTTGAAAATTGCCTTGAATTTTTTTTGTTTTTACATTGCACCGTGAACCATGATGAAGGTTGACACTGAATTCAGCTAGTTTAGTTTTGCAGTGTACATGCAACAGAAAGTCTACAGGTTCAGTCCCTGCAACATCTAAGGTGTCGATCAGCTGCCATGTGTCTCATTGATGTGATTCTCTAGCAAGAATCTGACTCACTGGCTTAAATCTACTCATGGATAATGCATGAAAAATGTAGAAAAAGCTCTATTGTTCACACAAAACAGAAATGTGATTCAGAAAATGAGCCACGCACTGATGTTTTTCCTTTCTTTTCGCTTTTCCCAGCATTGTTTAATTTGAGAAAATACTTTTATTGAGTAAATATCCACAGTAATTTCTTCTTGGTTAGGTTTTGTCATCTTTTGGTTTCCTCCACACGTCAGTAGTGCTTTTGTCATTTTGTCTTTTTGGTCCATTATTTTTGAAGTGTGTTGTTTTATAAAGCCCTTTGCTTTTTATTATTTTCTTTTGCTATTAATGTTACCTTCACAATCCTTTTCCTTCCTTGTGCTTTGTCATATTTATTTGCTGAAATAAAGCCTAGGTGAAGCTTTTTCCTGGAGTCCTGGGTTTTACAAGGCAAAAAAATCTCCTGCCATGATGCAACACTGTACCCTTTGACTCTGACTGCAGCTGCCATAAAGCACAATGTAACCACACAGAAGAGACACGCAGGAGAAGACGTGTCATCATGATCAATCAGAGACAGGTAAGACGTGCAGCAGAAAACTGATGTAGGCCCACACGAGACTGTCAAGGCAGCGGAGTCAGATGAGTGCAGCTCTGTCTGTAGTCAAAGCTCCGGAGCTGTCTGGAGACTCTTCAGACCCAGACCAGACCAGATGAGTAACCAACCAACCAGCGCACTGCCTCCACACCGACCAATCAGAGTTCTCTCTGCCTGTAGAGCAACAGTTGACCGCTCTCTCTGACGAACCCTGTTGTGTCCACTGAACCATACATGTGAGGAGCAGTTCTTTGCACACACACAAGGAAACATACTGTATTTACTTGAACTGAACGGTTTCAATGCAAGAATAATTAAATTTCAAGTTGACTGAATTTGAAAAGGCAGACTGAGGTAATATTTTAATGATTCATTATGAATAGACTTTTCTGGTCAAATAAACTTGATATTAATATTCATATTATTTTGATGTCAAAAATCTATTATAATCCAGCCTGATTTTTTTTTTTTTAATGATTGTTCTAGTTGGTTCAGACCAATTTAAACTGCCCTTCAATTGAATGCAACTGAAATAAAACACAATTCCATTAACTAAAAAAACAGTATTGCATGGATGCATTTCTGCAAAGATTCCATATTGCAATTTTCTGACATTATGTGTCCAGAAAAGATTGTCAGACACGGTGGCAGAGCGGATTAGCAAGTTATCAAGTGACATTGAAGTGTCCCATGAACGGCTGTCTAACATGTATAAAAATGTACACAAACTACTGTTTGCATTTTTCTTCTTTTTTTTTTTTTTTAAATATGTATATATACATATACATACATATATATATATATATATATGTATATGTATATATATATATATATATATATATATATATATATATATATATATACATATATATATGTATATTTTCAGAAATAGTGAACTTTCTTGCAGTACTTGAGTAGTGAAGTGTTCCTCCTAGAAGATGCCATCAGTGGCTCCAAGCCTATTTGAGTGAGAGACCTCTGTATTAAAGTGTAATGGAGACACACAGTAAGTTTTTATCATATATGTTTTCATCAAACCATAAAAACAATGTCTGCTGACATGCTGATCATGGGTCTTTAGAAACTTAAATGTCATGGGTTGATTGACGTCTGCACAGGACATTGTTTGAACTCCAGCTGTGGGTTCCACTCCCCCCTGCAGCCAGTCATTCTCCCAGTCTCTCCTTTCTTCCCATCTCTCTTCCTGTCTTAACTTCGGCTGTCCTATCAAGTAAACACATAAAACCCCTGGGGTGTCCCTGTAGCTCAGTTGGTAGAGCACGCACCCCACGTACTGAGGCTGTTAGTCCTCTGCAGCAGCTGCCGGTTCTACGCCCTTTCCTGTCATAGCTTCACCTGTCACTGTCAAATAAAGGCGAAAAGCCTGGAAAAATAATCTTGCACATGAAACTCCCTGAATATTAAAAAAAAAAAAGATTTTAAAAGAATTCACGTGTTCTGAGAATAAAGATTAGCTGACTCCGTTGTGTTCCTGTTTTTACAGTGTGGGCCATAGATCAAGCTTGCAAACACATTTCCTGAACTAGTACACTTTTTATCCCCCTCAGGTTATTACATGATTCATAATAAGATAAGACGCCTTTTAACACAGCCTAGACCACCAATGTACATACTTTGATCCTTATTGCAAACATTCTGTAATAATACTGATTCATTTGTACGACTTCAGTGTAAATGATGAATGAATGTACAGCCATATTCAGTATGTAAAGTCATGTCCTGGTTCCTGGTATGAGCTGAAAGTCTACATCAAAAAGAATTCAGAACTACAATATCTGGAAATTAGATTTATTGGTGCGAAGATGAAAAAAAAAAAGTTGCCAGATGGAGCTCCGTCTGCAGAATCTGCACTTCTCGAGTCAGTTTGGATTTTCATTATAGTATCTAAAATCTCCTCATTCAACATCTTCTCCCGGTGTAACTGCTCAAAAGGTGGTGGTGGAGTTTTAAAGGTGGGATAAGTAAGACTTTCGCTGATCAATAAAATGAAGTCAACATATACGTCTGCAGGAGGGTAGTAATAGGTTTGTTGATCAATATCAATACAGATGTCTCAGTGTTTACTTTGCCTCGTGAGCTGTGTGGTTTTCAAAATCCATTTTCTTAAAGAAGAAACACCTCTCTGCTTGTAATTTCAAGACAATACACAAACATCTTTGTTTCAAACGTTAATTTTTTTTAAATAAAACCCTTCTGAGATTTTTCCTCTCTGTAGTTTAGAGGACATTATGGAAGAAACACTGATTTCATCTAAGAGGAAAAGACACAGCTGTGCATCTCTGCACCGATCTCTCAGCTGCATGTGGCGAGCTGTATTTGATTTGGAGAGCAGCGAGTGGAGCTAATCACACATCCTTCTGCGAATGAAGTGTTTTCAAAAAAAGCTTCAAACGTTCACAGAGGTGTTGAGGTCAGCTACGCGGGGGCATTGATATGAAAAGGAGGGGGGTTCTGGGTGAGAGTGGGAGGGAAATAAAAGATTAACTTCATCGTATAATCAATCACACTTGTTCCCTACCATTAATCAGCTCTTCTCCACTCCTCAAGTGCCTCATTTTCCCCTTCCAAATTCATTTCACAAGCTCCGTTGTGCATGAGCTACTCTGCTTTTTGCTTCTCACAATCAAGCCTTTTCATTATATTTCATGATCTGCTATATTTCATCACATCTCGTAAAAGTGAGAGCAAAAACTAAGAATAGCCAGGCATAATGAATTGTTTTCTCCATGCTGCTGTCAATTTGGATCAGCTGCAATAACTGGGCTTTTAAATCAAAGTCATCCCAGAGAATATGGATATATACACACACCTGGTGTTGGTCATAGCTAGTTAACTCAAGTACCTCTCACTGAGCACAGCGACTACACCTGAGATAGCTGTGAACCAAACGTCATCTTTGTGCCAACAGCTGCTATTTATAAATCACATTTGCATGAATGTCCAGTAGCACCCTCATCCTATGCATAATGAATAGGCCCCCTTGCTCTCACCTATAATAGCACCTTATCAGCAGCAGAAAGGAAAACTCGATGGACAATCTGGAGAATGAAAAAGTCTGCAGTTATACCACCCACACCCCATCTATAAATGAAAATATTCCTCTATTGCTTAAAGTGATGCTTCAGATAATTTGGTGTAGGGTCAAATGAAGTACTCATCGATAGTCAGAGTTCAACCTGTCGGTAGGTCGGCACACCCCCAATAATGAGAAGCAGAGAGGAGCATCAACACAGAAGTTGAGCAATGAACTGCTGTGGACGGGGAAGGCAACGAAAGGTATTTTAGTCACTTATAATAAGGTCCACCTCATTCGTTCAAGTGTACGGTATATTCAGAACATTTTTATTGCTTTAACTTACTGTCAGACAGCCTTTTCTGATAAGAAACTGCTATTATATAAGCCAAATATCGCTCTCTCCAAACCAACCAAACTCCATAGGTGAAATCAGTTATTTTACCTTTGCAGACTCGCTAGTCGCTAGTCTTCCTCTGCTGCGATATATTAGTTTGTTTGTATGATTGTGTGACTTCAGTGTTTTAAAAGATTAGTTCAGATTCACCAAAGTTACACTATAACACAAACAAATTAATACATGGAGGCAGAGATAGACCAGCAACTCCCCTGTTCTGCAAAGTAAAATGACTGATTTTGCCTATGAAGTTTGGTTGGTTTGGAGAGAGCGATATTTGGCTCATAATTGCAGTTTCAGAAAAGTCTGTCTGAAGGCAAAGAGGTCCCTACCCAGACCAGTACATTGCTTAACTTCGATGCTGGTACTCCTCTCTGCGTCTCCAAACTGGCCTCACATCTACTGCAGCTAATTCACTGACCTCATACAGCCCTACTTCAAATAATCCAACCTTTCCCTTTAACTTTTGTCAATATGAAAATCTAAAAATCTATAAAACCTTCTCTCCTTTGCAGCCCTGGAAGGTTCCTGTTGTCAAATCTGCTGCTTCTTGTTCCTCACAAGACAAACAAGGACTTGGCTTGGATAAAATTGGCTTTGAGCTGTTTGCAGCAGATTTCATCTCACTGTTAGTGGAGGGAATGTTGCCCACGGCAGGGCAGGTGATCAATATTATCAAGGTGTATCTTCCAATGGAATCAATCACATCTGACGGCTTTCCAATAGAAGTGCAGAAATGAAATGTGCCTGTCTCCTGTGAGGAAGCGATGAGAATCGCAGCGGTCACTAATGTGGCTGTGTCAGTTGCTTTTCAGGTCACTGGTTTGGACTTTGACCAGCATTTTTCTCTTCTCAAGGTTAAAATTAAATTACAAGGACTCTTCCTAATGCATTTTTCTTTTATTTATTTCCTTTGCTCCAGTTCTACTTTATTTTGCAATTTCAGAGACTAAACAGTAATGATGTTTTCATGAATTTCAGTCTAACCCAAACTGTGCAATGCAGCTTTATGTAACTCTAGCCTCAGGCAAAAGAACACTTGATATTTCACATGATAAAAAAGAGGAATTATCACTTAAGATTTTAATGCTACACTCATGCCCTGGAAAAGAACACCTAAGGGCTTTGATTGCTGTCTGTAATCAACCTGTTTTCTTCCTTACAGAACAAACGTCACACTCGCAAGCTTCTGATGAAACAACAGGCTTTCTAATTTGGCATTTAATGTGCCAGCAGGTGGCAAATGAGTCTCAAAGCCCGAGATGGCAGCTCCACCAGCATGGCCACCCACTCTAAAGAGTGACCATGTTTGATGTAGGCAGCCAGAGGCCTTGCCATTGACCTGCACCGTGTGTGGGGTGGCCAAGATTGGCTGGCTCCTGATGGGAGCTGCGTTTGATGACAGCAACACCACTAAATGGGTGCGGCTTCAAATTATGCCTTAACTACCTCTTTTATCATTACTCAACCATCCTTATCCCCCTCTTCTCACTCCCCACAGGGGTCCATCATGATGGGAAAGGAGCCCAGCCAACCAGGAGATTCAAGCACATCTGAACTCTGAATTTCTATGTGTGAGTGTGAATGTATGTGTGGAGATGTGAATTCAGCTATTTCAGATTCAATTCAGACTCAAGATCAGTAAACTGGGGATGTCTGGTGCAACATCATGTCCCCAGTTATAAAAAACACTGATTTTTGAGTCAGTGGTTAGCAGTAATTTCAGGTGGTGTTATAATACTTGAGAGCCATCTTGATCTCGGGACCACTTTTTGAAGTTCTCAGTCTCAGTATCAGTACCACATTTTTACTTGGCCTTGTCTTGGTCTCAGACAAAGAGGACTTTGGATCCTATTTCAATACATATCAAGACATTCTTGACTTGATCTCAACCCCTCAAAGTCTTGGTCTTGTCTTGGTCTTGATACAGTATGGTCTTTGTCTTGACTTGATCTGAACCCCTAAAAGTCTTGGTCTTGATACAGTATGGTCTTTGTCTTGACTTGATCTGACCTTCTCAAAGTCTTGGTGTTGTTCCATTCTCAATACACTCTGATCTTGGTCTTGACTTGATCTCAGCCCCTCAAAGTCTTGGTCTCCATATGCTTTGGTCTTGACTTGATCTCAGGTCCTCAAAGTCTTATGTTGGTCTCAACACAGTTTGGTCTTAGTAATGACTTGGTCTCGGCGTAGGTAGTCTTCACTACAACACTTAGCTAAAGGAAGGTTAAGGGTTAGATTTAGGGAAGTGGTGGTTTTGGGTAGGGTTGGGGTAAGTCTCCAAGAAAACTTAAAAAGAGGGAAGGGTGATTACATCATTATAAAACAATATATGCTTTGTACGGTGCCAGTTCTATTGAAGCCTATAAGAGATAAATGGAGAAGCACACCAAAACCCAGCATATCTTGGCAAAGCAAGGATGAGGCTAAAAATTAGATGAAAATAAAACAAACACTGACTGTCCAACTTACTAACGATAAAAGTGCACAGTAATGGATGGCAGTCTGAAATGGTCCAAGGCACTTTGATAATAAATAAAAATCTTAATCATATCATGGATACGCCAATGCATTTTGACTCAAAGTCTTTATCAGGACATAAAGAGACATTAAGGAACAAGTGCTGCATTTAAGTCTATTCAAGTGGCAGTATTTATAAATCCTCCTGATTAGTTGCTCTTCCTTCTTCTTCTTGTTTTTATAAACACAACACCTGTTTCTTATTGTCTATTCCCTGATGAAGATTCAGTTAAGTGGAAAGACGCTGGCGTATCCATCCAAGGGTTTTTAATTTATTATCAGAGTGCCTCGGATCATTCCACACTGCCATCCATTACTTCACACAGTGTTTGTTTTAATTTACCGCCATATCTGTAGTGTATAACCTTTGACGAAGAAATGACTCTAAAACACCAAAAACACGTATTTTCTAAACGTGCGCATTTGTTTATTCTCTGTTGGTCTCCAAATGGCACGTTTGACATTGCATCTCCCATAAGCTTCAACAGAAGTGACATCAACGTCTGGAGCGGAGAATTTTCTATGGTGATGTAATGTCCCTTCCTTCTTTTTTTAGTTCTCTTGTAAGTCTCCAGAAAATGATGAGGCGAAGTCTTTGTAATGTCCCCAAAAATGACATAGGTGAATGTGTGCGTATGTGTGTGTATGTGTGTGTGTGTTTGTGAGTTTGAATGCACACAGGTGTGTGTGGACTGGGTTTCCGTTCATCACGGAGCTCGGCTGTTAGGGAACTGCTGGAGACAGAGGTTGTCTCGAAGGACACTGATTGGCTCAGCAGGGGACGATGAGCTTGAGGTAGATGAGGTGGAAATGAACTAAACCTGACCTGCCATGCAAGTACACACACTCACTCTGGCACATGCACACCACTCCTGGTTTTTTTTCCATGTACACAAGCACTGACACATAAAGACTTGTACAGATAAAAGCTTCTCGGATATGCTTTGATACGACATTTCATTTACACTTAAATTAAATGCACACAGACCCACCTCATCTGTATATAAATGTATCCCACATAGCTCGACGACATCACGATGGCTCATCGCTCTCCTGTTTGTTTTCCCTCCGGTCCTCTTAATTTTCTACATCCCACTGTGTACATGCACAGCAGGTTCACACTTGTGTGAATCTCTGTATTGCGGCGGTTTCATGTACGCGTGTCTGAGAGATGTTTTTTGCTCACATGTCCTACCTTGTATGTGCCCATTTTTATGCATCTGTGTTTGGCTGCAGATAGTGGCGTACTTTGATGTTTATGTATGCATGAGTATGAATTACGTGAAATACGTATAATTTCTACCTACAGTGTGTTTGCAGATGATGTACCGTGACTTCTCTCCCTTGTGTGAGCGTTTATGCCTTTCTGAACCTCTCACAGGTCTACCGTGGTGTTTATTTTTAGAACCCTTTGGTTTTCCAAAGACTGGGACATCATGTATATCACTTACATCACCAAGACTAAATTCCTGCCAGCACAAAATAAATTTGGGTACCTTGCCAACACTATCTTAGGGTACCTGCACAAAGCACAACTGCACAATGTGTAATGAAACACATACATTGCTTTGACAGCGTGGTTATGGCACATTACGCTTAAAGATTATTTTAGCCCTTTCCATAATGTCTCATGATGAATGTAGAGCTAGTGTGTAGGGGAG
Organism: Lutjanus erythropterus; assembly: GCF_056507025.1. Taxonomy (NCBI): domain Eukaryota; kingdom Metazoa; phylum Chordata; class Actinopteri; order Lutjaniformes; family Lutjanidae; genus Lutjanus; species Lutjanus erythropterus. The sequence continues at coordinate 31,391,266 of NC_139325.1, read as the reverse complement.
AATGGGGACGATACAACTCTTTTTGCAGTTCTCTCAGTTCCTCAGAGAGTATTTGGACTAGACCAACCAAAGATTTATATAATGAACTTTGATCAAGCACGGTTTTCTGAAAATGTGCAATGTTTTACAATTATAAAGAATTAGTTATTTATTAATTTAGTAATATTTATCAAATAACAGTTATTGTTTATTTAGGCACAGAATAAAAGTCAGTGTGCAGATGCCGCAGATGTTATTCAATCAAGTGTTAGTTAATAGGTAATAAGGCCCTTGTAAGATGCTTATTACATTAATATGCGTTAATAAGACTATGTAGCTCAATAAACATATTTATTGTTAAATTACATGATAAGCATTGTTAACAAGTTTGTTATAAAAAAGTTATTAATAAGTGCTTATAAATGTCTTATAATCTAACAATAAACATCCATTATGCTACCATTAACATGTAAATAGTGTTATCAGGACATTTTAGTGTTACCATTCATACATTTGATCAGGACAGTATGACAAAAAAAATACAGATCACCAAAAACTTACTTTCATACCTTCAAACCTTTTTTTTCAATAAATGCAGCATGATGTTCAATGTGTCTTCTGTCTTTCTGTTGTACTCGTCCCCTGCTCCCCAGTTGTCCCCTACTTTTACACTTTTTACGCAATCAGAGATCAGAATTTCATCTGTTGCGAATGTCAGGAGGGGGTTTTTGATACGTCTCCCCTCTGGTTACTCCAGTAGCAGCAGAATTAGTTCTTTTTCTTCTGAGCTATGCAGGAAGTCCTTGCAGCTATCTGTCTGCTCAGAGACACAAAAGATGTCGAAAACCACAGACTCGAGGTTTCCGAAGGGACGTGCAGAAGCCTAGCCGTTGCTGTCAGTTACTCTGTGTTGGGGAATTTCCTAATGTCTTCAATAAATTTTCAGCAGGACCTATAGCAAATATAACAAGCATGACATTTGGCCGTGTCATATTTTTGGATATGCTGTAATTTCTAGGGGAAAAGAGTTGGCAACACTGATTCTTGACACTGTGAAGCAGTCTGTACATTTGTGTTGGCAAAATCTGAGCATAAATCATTGGAGAGACGAAACCTTTTGCCATGCTGACTAAACTAAAATAAGCTTGTCACACAGCTTGTTAATAGTTTTATTGATAGAAGCAAATACTGACAAATCAAACACCAACTGCATCGCTGTCATTCTGACTCGACTTGTCTGTGTGGCTGCACTGCATACTGAGACTTCCAGTGAAATGCTCACCCATCAATCCTGTTTGGGCAGATGTACCAGGTTTGAATCATGGCATAAGCAGCATCTCTCAGTATTAACATGCTCGCCTGGCCAAGTTTGCATCAAGTGTGACAGTAACCGATAATTCATGCTAACCCCTGCATCGCACAGCTAGCTGATTCAGGTCTATCTCCATGCTGTTTGCTACTACTGTGTAATGCCTATTATTACACTCACCCTGCCATCCTGCAACATCAATTATGTCAATAAGACGCCTCCTCTGCCAACATTTCACATACATTATGGAGTGTTGACACATCAGTTTTCACCCTATTGTAACCATGGCGGGGACGTGCACTATTCACCACACAGAGAGGAAATAAAGCTACAAAATAAACATGCAGATCATTAAAGTGAGCATAAGGATCAGTGTTGCTGAGTTTACCACATTCTGTAGAGTTTTTTTTTACTTGTATTAACATAACAAGCATTATTTTCCTGCAAAAAGCAGACATTTTCAATAAAGGTCACTAACTGAATAGAATCTACTGAACGGATATTTTCATACAGATCATTACCGGCAGCCCTCAAAGAGGAATAAATCTTCAAAATGAAAAGAATTGCAGCTTCAGGTGGGCGTATGTCTGAACCAGAGTGAGAGGCTTATTAAAAGGCAGATTGCCATGAGAGATGTTCTGATAACACTTTTTCCTTCTTCATACTTCATCTGATATCCAAACTTTGTGAGCGGGCCAGTAATGAACCGATTCCAGGGAATTAAAAATACATACGATTATTTCTAAGCAGCTGTGTAATGCTAAGCATGTAATGATGTGATATGATTCCTAGCATTATATGGCCTGGCTCTGGTTAAAAAACTTTGGTACAGGATGCTGCTGGGAAGTTGCAAAGGTCCTGTTTTGGGGCTATGTACTCAAAGTTATGTAATCCAGCATTTTAGGTTGTATCAGAGGCCTTTACCGATACTGGTGTCCATATTCTATACCAATACCATTAACAGAGTAACTAATTACCACAATGTCTTCTTTCTTTATTGCTTTATTATAGAATATTTTCACGGTTCATCTTCTATTATTTTAGTCTATAAAACTGTGACAAACGGCAATTACAATACATATAGATGACTCATCCTTAGGTAATGAAAACACAACAAGTCTTATTTTCAGGTGCTTTTACACTGAAACTATACTTATGAAATATAATTGTATTCTATTTTTGTCATATTCTGCCAATAAATCCATGTAAATCTTACACACAGATTGCTGCATCATGTATTCAGCGGGATATAATGATATTTTTATTACTTATTAAGTCGAAGGAGACATCTTCATATTTCTTATTTTGTTTGACGAACAGCCTGAAACCTCAAGATATTCAGTGAACTATCATATTAGACTAAGACAAACAGTAAATATTCACATTTGAAAAGCTGGAATTAGAAATGTTTTGCCTAAAATTGACTTAATTGATAATCGATTAAAATTAAAATGGAAGCCAATTAATTTTCTGACTGTCAAATAATTGTTTCCGCTCTAGTTCTCATAATGTAAACTCTCATTTTGCCAAACATGTTTTATTTTCTGTTGGGCTCGAGGGTAATTTGACTGTTTACTCTAAAATTACTTTTTAAAACTTAAGAGTAAGCAACTTAAGTAAGTAAGTAACTTTCCCCACCGTTGTTTCAGTAGGGTGGCTCAATTATAGCAAAATGATCATGATTGTTTTGGTCAATATTGAGAATGAACTTTAAAAAAAAATGTGTCTACTTAATTGTGGATTTCCTTGAATTTAAAATTTTAATAAATGAGATTTGTTATTTTTATTTGGTGTATAAATGTGACTCACTTGTCCTTTCGGGACACTCAAACCACCGGTACCATAACAACTCGGCTAAATGCACTTCAGAAGACAAGCTGCGGGTGGTTTAACCTAGTTTTTGCAAACGACAGCCCGCTTGACCATAATGAGCTGAACTAAACACGCCACATCCTGGCTGAGAGTGCACTTGGGTTTTCAGGGACGGGGAAAAAAAAGCACATCACTGTACAGGAAAGGGGTTGTGCTGGATTTATAACACAAGACAAAACCACCACTGTGAAATGGAACACGGTACAAAAATCATTCCATCTTGATTATCTTGTTCCAAAATCGTAAATAAAAATAAACTTTCAATCATCTTTCGCCCAGCCCTATTGGTCAGTAGTCCACAGTTTGGCTGAATATGAAGAGAGTCTAAAAAAAACTATAATTACACTAATATTAAAGAGAAACTTCTTTTAACAACCACTCCAACTTAAAGGTTGTGTCAACTCTGTGCCAATTGTTGCTAAAAACTATCCTGACAGGGACAGCTCATTAATTAGTTTATGCTTCGGTCCGTGACTGTGAAGTAGGTAAAGTCTGTCAGGAGTGGAAAGACCAGCGACAGAGCTCACGACCCCATGAGAGGAGAAGATAAACCACCCTTGCCCTCTGCCGCCATCAATCCCTATGACCACCAGCCCCTGAGAGAGCCTGTCATCCCTCTTAAACTACTGGTCACAGTGAAGCGGAGAGAAGAAGAGGAGTGATGAAGTGAGCAGAGGTGAAGGTGAAGCGTCAGCTGAGGTTGAAAGTTTAGGAGGTGAGGGGAAAGAAAAGGTCAGTGCGGCGGAAAGAAATAAATAGGGATGACATGAAAGATGCAAGTAGTAAACCAAGAGGAAGACCGATTCAAACCTTGCAAGGCCCAGGAGGCTAGAGGAGAGGATGAAAAAGAGGAATAGTGCCACTGTATGGAGGAAGGGCTGAAAAATGTCGGGGGGAGAGAATGATGCGCGTCCTGCGGGCTTAGAAAGGCAGAGAAGAGAGACGCCGTCAGGCACTGAAGGAGAGAGCAATTAGATTTATCTGCTCATTAACAGAAGGGATAATTGACTACAAGAGTCTGCAGCGATACACTAGGAGACAGGGGGAGAAGGAGAAAATGAGCCAGGAAGAGAAATGAGAGCAGGTGGAAGGAGAAAAGACAGGAGGCAGGCGGGGAGGGATTGGGAAGAAAGGGGAACAAGGCAGGGGAAATAAACAAGGGAAAAGTTAAAAATGAAGAGAATGGGGAGAAAGGAGGGAGAAGGATGGAGGGGAGAAGAAAATCAGCCCACAGAGAACGCTGAGAAAAAAAGGATTAGTGAGCGGAGAGGGAGAGTAGGAGGGGGAGGCAGGAGGAGTAAATGAGGATAAATGTACAGTGTGGTGTTTGTGCAAGAGAGAGAGAGAGTGTGTGTCTGCATTTGTACACATTTCTGATGTTACTGTTTTTTGGCATCAAGGCAAGTTCTCACATCCTCGTACAGTCTTAAAAAGGGATCTCTTCTGGGACAAGACAAAGAACACTATATGGTTCTGGGTAGCACCTTTATTTCTGTTCCCAGGTAGTACCCTTTTAGAAAAGTTCCACCTGGAACTCTGTCAGGACACTCAATCAACTAATTTTGAAGCATTCTGAGCATTTCCCCCCAAAAAAACAAAGTGGTTCAGGACATGAAAACTTGGTTCCCAGCAGGAATCAAAAACTTGCGTGTTCACCTTGAGAACCAAAACGGGTGTGTCGTGCTCTACAGATTACAATGGTTCCACTCAAAACTGGTCTAAATGCGGGCTGGTTCACGAGATAGCAACAAAGCTCCAAGGATCTTGAACAAAACCAGTCCAAGAACCAGAGCTCTTGTTTGGTAGAAAAGAGAGTTCTACCTAGACCCCAACACAAAGGGATTCACCTAGAACGCTCTGTGAAAGAGTCCATCCAGGACCACCTATGAGAAATTCTACCAAGAACCCTTGTATGAAGTAATGGTTCTATGCAAAACCCTGTCTGGGTGTTCTATGCAGAACCTTTCCAACTTCAAAGGGTGCTAACAAGAACACATTTCTACCAAGAACCCTTTTTATATTCCATGAATTTGATCTAGAATCCACCAAGAGGGTTCTACAGAGAACTTTTCTATATTCCAAGAGTTTTATCTAGAAACGACCCAGGAGGTTCTGCCAAGACCCCTTTTATATTCCAATGGTTTCATGTAGAACCCACCAAGGGTGGTTCTGAGGGTTCTACAAAGAACCTCTGTTATGTATTATTGACTCACACACATTGCGGTTCTCCAGCTTTTGAACCACTGATGTTTCAGTCACCGCTATTTAAATTGGAAAAATTCAAAACATGTTTTAAGGAGTAGAAACTTGTTTGAAAAGGGTTCAGTCATACAGAGACAAACCCAATAAAGGGTTCCACTGAAGCAAGAAGTTCTGGGTGGAACTTCAGTCTTTCAGGGAGAGCGTTTGTGTTCGTGCTCTGCGTGGCTTTGAAGACTGATGTCTAAATGACAGATGAGACTGGTTTTACCGGACTAGTACGAAGGGCTGCAGCCACCTTAAGTCACCTGAAGACTCACATGCTCACACACGCTTACGTAAATCAGCACAGACTAAACCCGCCATTGTCCAACGACTGATGCCTACCCATTCTCAACAACAGCTGCAATCAAACCCCGACACACTGCTCTAGAAACGCCTGCAGATTGGCGTGTATGTCATTATCCCGCTGCGTTTGCCGTCACTCACACAGGCGTGTATTATACAGGGAAGTTAGAACTGTGGCTTCTGATGGATAACACCTTCATTACTCTGTCCTCAAGTGATGCAAGTGTTTTCCTAATACCATAAAGTGTTGACAGACTAAAGAGAAATATCACACCTTTTATTTCAGTCCGATCAACTGGCTATGCTTCATTTATATAGTTCAGTCGTGCACCTTTGCTTCTGAGAAATGCGGAACTTATTTTCAATCAAACGTTGTTCTAAAGGATCCCTGTTTTTTAATCCAGGAAGTGTGATGTCCCTTTACAGCACTAAGGTCATAGGGAGGCTATCAGGTTAGGTGGCTTGGTGTACAAAGTAGAGGCCTTTGACTCCACAACTGGGGATTGCATCTTACATCCCAAGTGCTATTTGGCTAAGGTCACTAAAACTCTCATTGTGATTTTGGTTAAAAAAAAAAAAAAAAGCCAAATGTCCCATCTTACAATACCATGACATTTTCTGTATTTTCTTTATTATCTGGCTTGTATTGTACTTGTTGTTCTGTGCACATAACATCTTTTACTCATCTCAGGGCAGGGGGTCCCTGCCCATGGCTCTCCCTTGAGGACTTTTTCTTACTCGATCGAGGGTCTAAAGGACAGAGAGTGTCACTGTGACGCTGTACAGACTGTAAAGCCCCCTGAGACAAATTATGATTTGTAATATTTGGCTATTAAAAAAAATCTGACTTGATTTGACTAAGCTGGAGACACCATTGCTCCCACAGGAAGATTTGTAATATTCTTGGTGAAGAAAATATGAAAAAAGATCCAGACTGTGTTGCTCCCATAAGTGCAATTCATTGGCACACCCACACGTGACATTTTAAGCTACTGCAGATATTTTTTGTTTTCTCTTCTACAGCAACTGCCTTAAACAGTATTTGTTAGTATTTCTTCTGCCATTAGCAGGTCAAAGTTTTGATTTGTCCAGTACTTTGGTTTTGACCCAGTACATCTAAAACCTGTGACATTCCCATCAGCTTCAACTGGACTTTTTAGCACTAATTTATATATGCTAAATTAATACAATGATGAACATGGTAAACATTATACATGCTTGAACAAAAGAACACTTTGCACATCTATCCCATGAAACAGGTGTTTAGGTAAAGGACGAGTAGACCAAAAAGTTGCAAGAAGTCTGCAACCAATCACATTCCCCTTGTGCAAAAAAGGAACACTCCAATATCCAAAACAGAGTTAGAAAAATAAAGGGCTCGGTATAATAACTATTGTAAATGTGTCCAAAAATGCTCACATGGTTAAACCACATTACCACCCAAAATATAAATATAACAAAAACGTTTAGAAACACTATATTCTCAAATATTGCAGGTTACATTTCTAAATTAGCCTATAGGGATACATTTACATAGTAAGTTCAGAACAGCATCAATGACTAGACTTGACTAGACAGTTTGCATAACAGTTATGATAAGGCAATCAATTCATCATATGTTAATTAACAATAATCAAATTTATCTCTATCCTATCCAGACTGCATACATTAAATCAAGTAGGTTCCTATAAGTAAATTCTGCAGGCACCAAGAAGTGATAGCAGTAAAAATTCACATATTGAACAGGTTTCAAGATTTGTGGGTGAAACTGGCATACAGAAAAATAACATACAGAAAAAAAGTCAATATCAATAATACATTTTAAGTATAGAACCATCAACAGTATTTAACCAGACCTCAAAAAAATCATGCCGCACCGATGCGAACATATACAAATGAACATAAAGAACAGGTCACATTGCTTAACAAACCTGATAATACATAACAATTTACATGCTATCATCAGCATGTTAACAATGTCTCTGTGAGCAGGCTGGCGTTAGCATTTAGCTCAAAGCACCGCCTCAGAGAGCTGCTAGCTAACTGAACCTACACTGTCACTCAATATTTAACCAAGACAACAACCCGACACGACCTTTACCAAGTCCTCTGAATTACCGACACATAACCACAGAACCGTTAGTCACGCTGTAGCTGCCAGGAGCAGATGTTCCAGGCAACAAATGAAAATGAAATATGTTGACAGCGAACAGTTTGTAGATATGATCAATAGAAAAGTTCCTCATTATGTTGATTAAAAACATAATACATACATAATTAGTTTTCTATAAACATTATTTTTAGCAGACAGGGATGAATCATGGCAATCATTAGGCCCATCTACATATCCATCTATCTATTTTTTTAGTTTCAACCGTCCATCATTATATTTATCCATCTGTTTGTCTCGGCAGTGGAGCACGCCATCCAAAATCTATGGCAGCCCACTGCCACCCATACTCTACTTAAAGCTCTGGGATTTAGGATTTAAGAGACAAAAGCATCCAACATTTGACTCCGTGAAGCAGCAGTCTGACTCTGAGCCAGACACGCGAGCGCTTCTGGGATGGCTAGATACGAGTCAACGTGTGACGTACCATTAATGCAGCATCACGCCTTTGATCCTTCAGACGTGGACTCAATCCACACAAAGAAGGAGGTAGAAACAGGGAGGCTAGAGGGAAAGGGAAAAAAACCCACAGAGAACTAGAGAGAAAGCCACCCTTCGTCACCTCCTTCATCACTCGTTATTTTTTTCTCATGATGACTCAATGAATCTCTAAGTAAAGCAGCCATTGCCCTCAGTTGCATCATGTATACGGCAAAGATGAGAAAGAAATAAAACACGGGGGGGGAAGGTGCGAGTATGCAAAGAAAACTCTTCATCACTCCTCAACTCGCACAATTTAATTTTCAGTTTTGCCCCCCTGTTGTTACTCACCTCCCTTTCTCTGACTTCTCTCCATCTATCAGGTGCTAAAAGCGCGTTGAATCGCTCTCTCGTCTGGCATCCGTATGTTCATTCATTATAAATTAGAAAATGCACTGGAGTTGCATCATTCTGCTGCAGATAGAATGTGTTGTGATGGCCGTGTTAACAGAATTGGATTTATTCCACTAATGCAATTATGCACAGTGGTAATGAAGTGTTATTTATAGAGTTTTCATTACAAGAATATTCCAGCGTTTAATGAAATACATGGAATTATATTTATGTTTGAGCCACAGTTGCGTACGTAAATGCAGTTTGAAAGTCTCATACACTCGAGCTACGTCAGTGTTTTGGTTTTGGTAGGTCCGCTGTGTAAGATTTAGTGGGCTGTATTGGCAGAAAAGGAATACAATATTCATAAGAATGTTTTCATTAGTGTATAATTACCTGAAAATAAGAATCATTCACAATTTGTTTTAGTTGGTTGCTGCTGACCCTATACACAGCGGCACATTGCTGCCCGTGCTGGGACTCCTGAGGAAGATGTCAATCAAAATGTGATCTCCCACACCTGCGCGGTCTTGAGAAATGGTCTTAACAGCAAAACAAGCTTTTTTTAACTAGGTTTTCTCACAGTTAAGAATGGTTATTTTCACTCAGCTTAATGAGACACTCAACTTTGATGGAAATGCATTTTTAATATCTCAAGACAAATTTCCAGAGGCTTTAATTTGATGCCTGAAAGGTTTACAAGATGGCCCAAAGTGTGCCTTTGGAATTTATTATAATTATTTCTCTTTCTGTCTTTCAAATATTAACATTTCGGTCTGTGCTGAAAAGGAAGAGCATGGGAAAAAAAAGTTTCTTTACTCAACTTTTAAATAAAAAATGTCTTGTACTTGTCTGCAGTAACCATTGTAATTATCAGTTGGCACAAATATTTTGTGTTTTGAGGTAAAGGGTTTTGAGTCAGTGATTTTGAGTTGAAAGTAATGGTTAGTTTTTAATAAAGAAATAAAAATACTGAGGTTATGAATATGATATCAACCGATTAAGCGGGTCCTCCTCCATGGAGACCACTATGTTGCACCGTTATGTTTCTACGATCTCCCAGAACGGACAAAATGAACACTAGCCATAAATTAAGGCTTTTTTTTTTTTACATGTTTTCTGACAGTTTTGTGGCCACTGTATGTTCTCCTACATCTTTGGAATGGGAGAGATCACTGCTAGAAGCCAGTAAATCCTACAGTGATATTTGAGTTTCTGCTTCATTTTTAACATATTTTTAGTTATTTTTTAATGCATTCACTCCCTTTTATATCCAGCACCAAAAACAACTCAGGAAACGTCTTATTCAGTCTGCACAGACAATCCATCACTAAACAAGAGGCCATCAATCATGCTTTGCAGAGCTGTATAAAATATGAGGTTTTAAAGTGAAAGAAATTTCACTCACTGTTTTTGTATTAATGTGAGCATTCAATTAAAATAAAACTGCAAACATCAACAAAGTCTCCTACTTCCTCCTCTCTCTTTTTGATTCTGCCTTTGATGCCGCATTTCCCCACAGCCCTGCCGCAGTTTAAGGGTTTTACGAGAAGTGTGATTGTGAAAGTGGAAGCGAGGTTTAGCTTCCAACAGTTGGCCCTGCTCTCAGCCTATAAGACTGTGAAACTGCCTGACAACGCAACTCTCCATCCAAACAGACGTGCATGCACAAACACATACGTGCACACTACTAGTATACCTCCATGGTTGACAGGAAGAGGAAATGGCTTTTCTCCATTTGGAGAGCCACAAACAAGAGGATGCTGCCGGCCCATTTCAGATAGCAGCCCTCTTAAAGAGCCCCTCTGTCTATGAATATGGAGATGAGGATTTGGGAAGGAGGGAGTGGAGGAAAGAGGGGAGAAAAATCGAGGGAGGGAGAGATCAGAGAGTGAAAAAGAGAGAGATGCTGTGTCTCCGAGGTGCTTTTCGTGCCTACCCTGTGGCCCTTGGCTGGATTTACGCACTGGATTTAGAGGAGTGTGTGTGTGTTTGTGTGTGTGTGTGTGTGTGGTGCAAATGAGAGGGTCTATGCAGACGCAGAGCCAGAGGCGACAGGTCAGAGAGTAATCACACACAGACATACTTATAGTCATGGGACACACTCGCACTCACACACCTTAATCAGCTCCGCTCTCGTCATCTATTTTCTCTTTCACGCAATCCCTCCCTATCTTCTCCACGCCGTTAAACACATCTGCAATCGCACGCGCGCACCTATGCATCAGCTGAGTGCACAGTGCCGCACTTCTCCACCTGGCTCCTTCTCATCCTTCTGTTCATCTTTCCCTTCATTCACTGCCGAGCCGGCATCCGTTGCACCTTAGATAAGCCTATATGGTTTGCCTTCCGCCTGCGTTCATTTATATGCAGCTCTCCAGCAAAACAAACAGTCGTCCGTGTACAGCAGATTGCATCTCAGTATCACCATCCAGCAGCCACTACACACACCACATGAATTATGGATTGGTGAAGTTGTGAGGCGGAGGTCAGACAGGAACGACAAAGGGCAATCCCGCAGTCCCTGTTAGATGATTGATGACAGAGAACGCAACAGTTCATTTTCGTCGTTATCATTGTTAGCGCCGCGGTAATGAGAGAAATGCTTACAGAGCCACCGTCAACATGTGGGGGGAAAACAAGCGTCGTATATCGGGGCTGACTTATGACATGAAGGAAATTAAATTACATGCGGTTGCTTTGAGTTACATCGTTGCCATCATCACAGGTGCCCACATTACAGTCGCTGTCATCACCACAACCATAACTGATCTTTATTGAGACCATACTGAAGTTTTATGTGGGCTTCAGCTGCCTTCATCATTTCAACAGCATGAATTTTGCCATGACAGAAATTATTTTCTGCATTAAAGGACACTTTTCATCATTTAACCCATACAGTAACCGTTCCAGGATTGCCAGCAGTAAAGAATAATTTCTTTAAAAAAAAAATACTCGTTAAAAATACACTTTGGCCTCATGCAAACTTATCTTTCTTTTTTATTACTTGTTTCTTACATTTGTTTACAAACAATGCAGTGAGGAAGCAAGGAAAATAAGAAAAACCTGGGAATCATGCCCTGACAGGTAGCTACACAGACCGACTGCTAACTATAGCTACAAAAGCTAAGAGTTAACATTAGTAAGCTAAATAGACCAACTGTTAACGTTAGCTACACATACCAAACACTAACTTAAGATACAAAAAAACGACTGTTCATGTTAGCTACACAGACCAACCGCTAACATTAGCGACACAGACCAACCGTTAATGTTAGCTACACAGACCAACAGCTAACATTAGCTACACAGACCAACCGTTAACGTTAGCTACACAGACCAACAGCTAACATTAGCTACACAGACCAACCGTTAACGTTAGCTACACAGACCAACAGCTAACATTAGCTACACAGACCAACTGTTAATGTTAGCTACACAGACCAACAGCTAACATTAGCTACACAGACCAACCGTTAACGTTAGCTACACAGACCAACAGCTAACATTAGCTACACAGACCAACTGTTGCGAGCAAACCACAAAGCAGAAAAGAAATGTAAAGGAAAGCAGCACAAATCATGTGTGTGGTCTATGGCATGCTTCAGTTAATCAAGTATTGATGAATACCATAAATATTCTAAACACGAACAATTTAAGAACAGATCTGTGCAGATGATTCATGCTTGAGGCCCGTTGCCATTGTTCATGCTGAAAGTTCATTGCTCCAAATGTCACCCTTTGCGTCCCTTTGTGAGGTGATTTCATTGAAAGTCATTAGAGACAAAACTACATTGCAAAATTCTACCCAAAGCTCTGTGAGTCTACAGCAGTTTGAGTTAGATAAACCAAGAGGGCATCTTCCAAAGTCTTTTCAGTATAAAAAATTCCCTCCGGGGCAGCTTGGTGCCTAAGGGTTTAAGGCGCTGACCATGAAATGGTTTGAATCTGTCCAAGGATTTTTGTTGCATGTCATTCCCTGGATCTCTGTCCCCTGACAACCCTATAATAAAGTCATAAAATAACCCAAAAAATACTACTCTTCATCTTAGCAACAAGGAGGAGCACAAATAAAGAATTTCATACCAAAAAGACTGCAACAATGGAGGATAACCACTTGATTTTTCCATCTCATATTGTTGAACCCTCATATTAGATTCAGTTTAACTTTAGAAGTCGTTTATCTTACAATAGGACGGAGGCTTTCTTTTATTTTACATTGTAATGGCATTAGGAAGGGATCACTTCAGAGCCTCCTGGACAGGAGGAATGATTACAGCCACAAATAACTCCAGCCACCAATGTATATTATGGGCATGGGAGCACTGTAATAACATAAGCTTGAAAAATCATCCTTTTTTTAGATTAACATAAAATACAGAACGAAGGCTGAAATGACTAGTTGAATAATTGATTAGTTGACAGGAAATTAATCAAAAACCTTTGGAGGAATAAGCTTCGCAAGTTTGATAATCTCCCTCTTTTTCCTGATTTATATGACTATAAATTGTAATTTAGTTTTGTACAAAAGCAATTCGAAGACAGCGCCATGGCGTCTGGAAATTGTGATGCCACTTTTCACAGTTTCCTGGCATGTCATTATCTTAAAGGGATAGTTCAGAATTTTTTAAGTGGGGTTGTATGAGGTACTTATCGTCAGTGTTTTACCTACAATACATGGCAGTCAAACAGGAGAAGCATCAGGAGTACTGGTATAGGAAGCACTGTACTGTTGTTGATGAACAAAATATATTTTAGCCACTTAAAAAAAGTCTGACTAAAAAAAAAAATGCGTAAGCCAAATACTGGATCCACAGCAGTATTTAGCTTTCTGCACTGGTTCTCCTGCTGCTTTTCCTGGCTGGGTGCATGCAGACCACCGTCTACTGTAGATAACATACTGACTATGGATAAATACCTGATACAACCCCACTTAGGAAAATCAGAAAAATCTCTTTAATGATGAACAAGAAAAAATAGTAATAATTATTGAATTATCATTGTCCTTTACAAATCATCTCTCTAATTAATCCTGACAGGAGAAAATGTCCGCACAGCATTGAAACTGTAGGAGTCCTGTAACCTTTTGTTTCCTTCTTCACTTATTCTGCAGGTGAAAATAAAGCTTGGACTGCTGCTCAGTTTGTTCTGAACCCAAAGAGCAGACCGACTCCTCAGACACGCAATTATGTGGAACAGCCGAACACACATTTCAAATTTAGCTTACAATAATTAGCAGAGCGGGAGGCACAGGGGCTCCAGTTCCCTCCCGCAGTCCAGAGACATGCTGTCTATGTGAATTGAGAACGGTGTTATTGTGAGTGTATGACAATAGCGTACGTGATAATCATGTGATCTACCTCTCATCTCCTACCTAATGCATGCTGGGAAAGGCTCCAGCCCTCCTGTGACCCTGCACAGGATAAGCGGTTATCGAAAATGGATGGTTGGCTAATTAGCAGAACTGACAGCACGGGCGACCACGACACTGTCATCACATTCATCATCAGCTCCATTACTGTAATCATAATTCGAACCATCATAATCATAATCAGCATTACACCAGTATCTTCATCCCCATCATCACCCACCCAGGGGGATGGTATCTTACATTATTACCCTCACCAGGCTTGGGGAATAATGGATTACATGTAGCGGAATTATGTATAGGATACAAAAAAGGTAACTGTATTGTCAGATTACAGATACATTTCATAAAAATTGGGATTATAAACCAGATTACAATTTTGTAGTACATTTTTAAATAAAGAACAATATGCTATAATGTGAAGTGCACACATCGCAACACCACTCTGATCTCAGTGAAACCAGCTAATCTTACAGTCAATCCATTATAATGGCCTCTAGTGAAAAGTGGCATCACCAGGTTGAAATTTGGCCATTATTTTGTCTTTAATTTCAAAAAAAGAGGAACCAAATCCCAGTGTAGTGACAGTTCTACCCTCAATAATTTGAAGAAACATATATACAGATAACACTAACTGCTAACCTCAGATACACAGACGAACCACAGATGCTAACATTAGCTCCACAGACTAACCACAAACCTTAGATACACAGACCAACCCCTAACTTTAGCTTTACAGACGAACCACTAACATCGCCTACAATGACCAACCATAAACGCTAATGTCAGCTACACAGACGACTGCTAATGTTAGCAGTTACTACTACTACTGCTGAACATTTTTTTGGGACTGTAGTTGCTGATGGTGACTGGAATGGTGTGTGAGTTAAAACACAAACACCAGACTGGAATAACTTTAGGGCAGTTTACTTGAAGTTTGAATGAGAAGTGTGAATAGCATACTTAGCAAAGTACATTTAAATGGTATAACTACTTAAAATCTAAATGTGCATACACACATAACAAAAGGAGAAATATCTGGACAAACCTATGACGAACATAAAACATTATGTTGGGCTAAAAAGATCACAATATTTGGTACTGAAGTAATCCAAAAGTAACAGAAAGTTATCAAGGTACAGTACTTTAATATTGTGATACTCAAATTAGGTTACTCACTACATTTTTGAACAGGTAATTAGACATACATTTTCAAAGTGCCCCTCCCAACCCTGGTAGCTAATGTTAGCAGTTGGTTTGTGTTGCTAACGTTAGCGGTTGGTCTGTGTAGCTAATGTTAGCAGTTGTTCTTACCTATAAATGTTTCTTTAAATTAGATGTCAGTTCTCGGATGATGTAATGTATCGGCATACATTTTAAAAATACCCCTCCCAGCCCTGACCCTCACCACCACCATCATCATCATCATCATCACAACGCTAGCCGACGTCACTGCTGCAGCTGCCTACAGCTTCATCATCCTCCTCCTCAGTGGTTTCACGGACCTTGTCAGGTCTCATTTCTTAACAGCGGCACCATATAATGAGAGCCATAACCATTATTGTCCAAAGGTCTCCTGTTCCAATCCTTTACTTTACCAAATGACTTTCCCCTGCCCCGGCTTGCTCGCCATCTCTATTTCCCATTCCCCTGCTCTAATTACACACTGTTTATTTGGCCTCCTGGCCGTAATGCAGAGGAGAGGCGTCATTAAAATGATTTACAGATGTAATTCCCCCCCCATTCGCTCATGCTCTTTTTTCCCCCCCTCTCTCCGAGTTCCCGCCCCCTGGCACCCCCCAAATATAGCTCACCCTAATATCACCGGCGGGATTAAAATCCGTTTCGATTAATCCCTTTTGCTCGCTGCTTCTCTCTTTTCATGCTTTCTCTCTCACTGCCCTTTCCACCTCGGCAACTTTTCTCCGGCGACGCCGCCCACAACTCCCAACTTTTTAGGTTAAAACTGTTTTCTGTTTTTTTTTTGTTTTTTTTTTAATGCACTGACAGTCTTCATTCTTCCTCCTCCTCGCCCTTGCCTGGTCTCTCTCTCTCTCTCCTATTCGGACGCACAAACATTATTTGTCTCTGTAATTATTTTGCACACTTAGAAATAAAGGCGCCAACTAGAACTATTAAGGGTTCTCCAGCTTGTCCCCACAGGAGAACCCTTTCTGGTTCCTGGTAGAACCTCTTACAGAGATTCCAACTGGAACCATTTCAGAGAGCTCTATCTAGAGCCCAACATAAAGGGCTACACCTAGAACCATCTGTAAATGAGAGGTTCTACAGAGAACCCTCTCTGGGGGATTCTACCAAGAACCCTTTTATATTCCAAGGGTTTTACCTAGAACCCAGCAAGGGAGTTCTACTGAAAACCATTTTATACCCAACAACCAGGGTTCCAACAACAACCTTTTTATCTTCCAAAGATTTCATCTAGAACTCCCCTAGGAGGTTCTACCGAGAACTTTTTTTATGGGTTCTGGATAAAAACATCTTTTGCCCCCAAGGTTTTATATAGAACCCACTAAGGAGATTCTACTGCAAACCTTTTTTTTCCCCCAAGGGTTCCAACTAGAATACACTCAGGGGATTCTACAGAGAACATTTTTATATTATGGTAAAAAGAACCTTTGACGAACCCTTGACAAAAGAGTTCTTCAGTGATTTCAATAATCTTTGAAGAACTCTTTCTTCCAAAAACAGTTCTTAATGGAACTCTTAAAAAATGGTTCTTCAGAAGCAAATGGCTCTGGGTAGAACCTCAGCCCTTCAGAAATAACCTTTTTGGAACCCATATTTGTAAGAGTGTGGTCAGAAACTGTAATCATTGCGGTTGCCTGACTCAAATGTTATCTGCTTCCATTTACTCTGCTTCAAACATGAAGAAAGGAAGTGAGGCAAATAGTTTCCTTCCTCATCTTAATCTGACATCATCGGCCCTTTTGGCTTTCACTTTTCCAAACTTTTACTTTGCCTGATTTGACCCTGTGGAACATGCACGAGAACACCAAAACACCCTTTAGATTTAAGTAGAAAACATATACAACAAGCAGACACAAACAGCAGGATTAAAATCAGATTCAATTAATCCCTTATTCCCATTGCCTCCCACTCAGTGATGCTCCTTTTCTTGCACACTTTCCACATCACTAACTCACTCATTTTATTCCTCAACCCCTATCTTCTCAGGTTAAAATGGGTTTTTCTGTGTATGTGTGTCTGTGTGTGTGTGTGTGTGTGTGTGTGTGTGTGTGTGTGTGTGTGTGTGTGTGTGGGCAGGTAAATAATTTTTTATTCAGCTCCCTGACTCCATGTTATCTCTCTTACCTGATTTTCCCACACCTCCACTCTCTGCTTTTAATTAACACTCTTTATTTCACAGCTCTCCCTGCTAATCTCTTCATCAGAGGCCTATAGCACTAGAGGCTGAGCTTTCACTCCCACCGTGGGCTCTTTGTGCTCCTTCACAAACAGAAAACGGCAACAAACACAAGTCTGAGCACGCATACGCAGATAATACCCACACACACTCACCCACACACACACACACACTTACAAAGATATCTTGAAACACATTAATACACTTAAATGAAAAAGCAAAAGTAAAGATGTACAGGAAAAAATATCTGTCATCTGATTTATGGAGGGAAATTTATACTCTTTTCTCCCTCTTTGTGTTGTGAGTTTCAGGTGGTGAATAAGGCTGCGGGCGCATTAACAGTTTTGGGTGATAACTGATGCTTTTCGACTTCATATAAACGGGTAATTTCTGCACAGCCGAGGGAAATTTTTGCAGACTGAGCTCCATATTGATTAGATGCTACTTTACTAAGAAAAGGAAGCGGTAATTGTGTATTTGTGGACAAGTGGTACTGCGTAATTCTATGTATATACATCAACATTTCAGGGGGAAACACCCTTTTACACCACAACATTAATTTCAAAGCTTTAGCCACTACCTACTTTCAAGATTAAGATTACTAAAACCAAATAAATACAATGTACTATTATAGATTATATAACCAGCAATATATACTGTATTGGATAAATAAGTAATAGTTAAAATTTTCTCCCCCTTTGTCAATTCTAAGATTATAGTGTTTTACACAAGTGTGTAAGATTAAAAGCAGGAGTTTTGCTTAGTTTGACTTGACTCCCAGATGAATATTGTTCTCTGACATAAGACAAAATACATTTAAAAAAAGATCTGTCCAAAAGGATTTTTCTGACTGGGAAAAACTGCACCTCTTTCACCAAATCACACACATTTAGGATATTCTATGTGATCTGTTTTTGATAACTAATATTTTTTCACTTCCATCCACTGAGCCTCTGTTGAACCTGTTTGGAGCATTGCGCACTTTGTCCTGAGTCCATGTTTGTCCCCTGCCAGTCCACATTTTTGCAACAAACGCGCTACTAGTTCACCAGCCACCAAAACACGTTTAATTCAGTGAAATGACACATGCAATGGTACCTCTGTGTTAGGGATGCACCGATACTGATACCAGCAGTCCTCACGTACTCGTACTCGTAATAAACTACTCGGATACTCCACACCTGATACCACCTCAGGACAAGCAGCCGCTCGATACAAGCAAACATCTAAAGATCCAACAGGATGCAGAGTTCAAGGTGTCTGCTGATGCTTACCGTCTTTTTTTGGACGCGTCCTCATCCTCACCGTGAGGGAGGGACTCGCTGTCCTCAACATCATCCATTAATGACCGCAGAGACTTTGGAAACTGTCCGTAAAATCCCACGTAAGTCCATGGAAAAGTGAAATAAACGCACAGAGCGCACCTGTAGACCGCAGCCAGCCGCTGTCCAAGAAGTCCCGGCGGGTGTAAACAAGTTGATGTCTCGGCAAATTAATCCAAAGACGAAGAAAAAACACCGCTGCCACCAGTCTGAACCCGCTGTTTTTCGTAATAAGCTGCTACAACTTCTCTTTGTGAACGTATTCTTCACAATAACGGCCTGACAGCACAGGACACGCAACAGCAGGGTCAACAAAACTGCTGCACACATGGCACCACACTCATACCTGTCCCCCTTAAACAATGACAGGTAGGAACTAATTAGCTCTTAGACAAGAGGGACATGAAGAAATACTACACAAGTAAATGTGTCATTAAAATACTAGTTAAAATGCTGTAAATGATAATGAAATAATTATCATATATAACAGCATTTATAATAGTAAACTTAATTCTGCAAGTCCATAATAATGTTGTGAAATTATTATACTGAAATATATCACATACACAATAAACTGCACAGCTTAATAAGGAACACAAAACAATAAAGTAACTTTCTACAAAAAACGTAATGTGTGTAGTTAACTATGGTTACACTTGTAGCACAAAACAGCAACAATGATTTGTTACATTTAGAAAGTGTCCATCTAAAGAAAATAAAACGTTTTAAAAGTTATTCAGAGAACTTTAATGGTATTATTAAGTACTCTACACTTTTACTGTTGATACTTTATAATTTTACTAAAACTACTTAAAAAAGAACAGATTAATGGGGACTGTGTGCCACCATTAACTTCCTAAACAGACGCTTCCACAGTCGCACATACTTCCCTCAGTGATTGGTCAGCTGTTGGGAGGTGACAAAGGTGACGCTGAATATGAATTTCTATCTGGAGCTCTCATATTTTTTTTCCCCCCCATCTGTTACACATTTCTGGCACTTTCCGTGTGTACAGCTGAGTGTGAAATAGCAATGTGGCAAAGAGAAAGATAACATCAAAGAGGGAATTTGGGCTTTGGGCGACATTTTATTTGGAGCCTTAATCTTTCCAGCACATCATGCTTTCAGTCTCAACAGATTCTCAACACATACAGCTCTACATAACAGTAACAGATGAGTGCATTAACATCCGACTTTCTACATGATGATTCCACTTTTACTCTTCACAGATTTGTTCACATACAGTTTGCATGTTGCTGCAAATTGAGCTGTAATGTGGGAATACCCTGCTTTAGTGCTGCATGCACCGTGGATCAGCTCATAAGCTCACAACATATCAATGTGTAATGGATGTGTGTAATTACTGCACAAAAATGACTGCTGTGGAGCTGTCAGAACACTGCCAATGCCAGATTAAGGACAAAACAAGTTTGGTTTATGTCCAAATAAGGTCAAACAGGGATATGTTGACATCCATTATTGGATAATTGTGCGAACAGGCATTGCATGTGTGCCCTTGCTCAAAAATTTCACACTGGCTTGAGATGGATTTGACAGAGTAATGTGTACACAGGAGTTAAAAAATCTGGCAGAGAGTTTGCACATGCATATTTCTGCTTTTGTGTGTATTTGCAGACTTTTGAATCATATGGCCCCCGGAGCATCGACGCCGCACTTGTCTACACCTGTAAACACCTGCAGGCTAAATTCATCAGTGCTGACAGCGCTTTGCACCACTTCGGCTCAATAGACTGTGTGCAAAATGGACAGCCCGAGATCCCACTTAAACTCGGTGAACTGCTCTCAGGTGAGCTCGGCAAATTTTGTTATTAAGCCTGAGGTTATACAATTCTTCATGACAGGCATTTACACCAAACATCAGATGTTTCTGTTGTTGTTGCTTTGCGGGGGCAATTTTTCTGAACTGTAAAAGTAACTCGGCACACTGGATGTTGAAGGCACATCCAAGATTAAACTGAAGCTGAACATTATTTGTCTTATATGACGCTGCCATTTTCCCCAGCCAATCTGTCGTCCATCACTGGACTATTTACTTTTACAATATGAGATATTTTGTTTTTATTGTGGCAGCGGTTTGTATAAGATGGGTCTTTTCTTCTTCTGACAGCTGTGTAGTGCAGCGCGGTGTCGAGTTTGCAAATGCCACTGAGCTTTTCTGTGCCAGAATGTAATAAAAGTGTCTGCTGGTTATATAGTCTTTATACAAATTATTAATGGTGTCTGGAGGAGGCCAGCGATGATGTCACCACATTTGGCATCTTTTCAGAGAGAAAAAACAAAGCAAAAAATATATTTTTTTATTTCTTTCATGAGTGATGTGTTTTTCCCCTGTGACCAGTGAAATGCTGAAACTGCTCTGTAGTGTGGTGCATGGATACATACATGCACTGTATAATGCAGTAAATATGGTTAGGGATAAGTGCTGTTCAAATGCAATACTCCATGTGTAATTCACCTAAATGAATAATATTACACTAAAAAGACACATTTATGTAACCTACAACTCCTTTGTAGGTATATACAAATCATATGTTACATGTGCTGGGCTGACGCTATAATCATGGATGTGGATAATACCAGTATTTATTACACGGCTTTTGTGAATACTCGATTCTACGGATGCTGCCATGAATAACAGACCATTGCCATGGATAGACGCGTGCACAGATAGACCCCACGCACCTGCCTTTTTGGCCTCTGACTACATTAAGTGCCTTTTTGCAAGACCTTTTTTCCCTATTCTTTTCTCTGAATGTATATTTTAGTTTTTAAATTTGACCCATGGCATCAATTCTCAATTCAAATTGAGTTGAAATGCCCACAACTGCATATGAGTTCTAATTCTGTGACTTTTTTTTCTGTCAATCAGCTAATTGACTAATCAGCTAATCTGTAATAGTAATAGTTGGATAAACTGTTAGGTAGTTTAGTTTATAACAAAACATCATATCTTGTGAACCCTTCATATGTTTGGTATGTTAGAAATCTTAATATACAAAATGACTGGTAACTCTAACTAACTAAGTCAAAAGTACAGTAGTTTCCTCTGAGATGCAGTGGAGTAGCAAAAAGACTCAAGTAAAGTACAAAATTGTACTTCAGTACATGTACTTAGTTACATTCCACCACTGAAAATACATAAATATCTAAGTAAGTAAATGATGTGTTACCATGTGTAACTATATTTTTCTCCTCCTTGAACCGCCACCTTATCGTGGTGGAGGGGTTTGAGAACCTAAATGATCTTAGGAGCTATGTCGTCGGGGACTTTGCCCCTGGTAGGGTCTCCCAAGGCAAACAGGTCCTAGGTGATGGGTCAGACTAAGAGCGGTTCCAAAGCCCCCTATGGAAAGTTCAACACCAGGGTCAGTTACGTCGCCCGGATTGGCGTTACCGGGGCCCCACCCTGGAGCCAGGCCTGGGGTTGGGGCTGGCAGGCGAGCGCCTGGTGGCCGGGTCTTTGCCCACGGGACCCGGCCGGGCCCAGCCCGAAGGAGCGACGTGGGCCCGCCCTCCCGTAGGCCCATCACCCGCGAGAGGGTTCAGAAGGGGCTGATGCACTGTGATTTGGGTGGCAGTCGTGGGCGGGGGCCCCGACAACCCAACCCCAGGACATGGAATCTCACAGTGGGGACATGGAATGTCACCTCGCTGGGGGGGAAGGAGCCTGAGCTGGTGCGGGAGGTTGAGCGGTACCGGCTAGAGATAGTCGGGCTCACCTCCACGCACAGTCGGGGCTCTGGAACCCAACTCCTTGAGAGAGGCTGGACTCTTTTCTACTCTGGAGTTGCCCACAATGAGAGGCGGCGGGCTGGTGTGGGCTTGCTAATAGCCCCCCAGCTCAGCCGCCATGTGTTGGAGTTTTCCCCGGTGAACGAGAGGGTCGCCGCCCTGCGCCTTCGGGTCAGGGATAAGTGCCTCACTGTTGTTTCGGCCTACGGGCCAAACGGCAGCGCAGAGTACCCGGCCTTCTTGGAGACCTTGGGAGGGGTGCTGGAAAGTGCTCCGACTGGGGACCCCATCATCCTGCTGGGGGACTTCAATGCTCACGTGGGTGGCGATAGTGTTACCTGGAGGGGCGTGATTGGGAGGAACGGCCCCCCCGATCTGAACGCGAGTGGTGTTCTGTTATTGGACTTCTGTGCTAGTCACAGTCTGTCCATAACGAACACCATGTTCAAGCATAAAGGTGCCCATCAGTACACGTGGCATGGGGACGCCCTAGGTCGGAGGTCAATGATCGACTTTGTGGTCGTGTCAACTGACCTCCGGCCGTGTGTCTTGGACACTCGGGTGAAGAGAGGGGCTGAGCTGTCAACTGATCACCACCTGGTGGTGAGTTGGATCCGCTGGCAGGGGAGGAAGCTGGACAGACTTGGCAGGCCCAAACGTACTGTGAGGGTCTGTTGGGAACGTCTGGTGGAACCATCTGTCAGAGGGGTCTTCAACTCTCACCTCCGGGAGAGCTTTGACCAGATCCCGAGGGAGGCTGGAGACATCGAGTCCGAATGGACCATGTTCTCTGCCTCCATTGTGGATGCAGCCATTCGGAGCTGTGGCCGTAAGGTCTCCGGTGCCTGTCGCGGCGGCAATCCCCGAACCCGGTGGTGGACACCGGAGGTAAGGGATGCCGTCAGGCTGAAGAAGGAGTCTTATCGAGCTTGGCTGGCTCGTGGGACTCCTGAGGCAGCCGACGGGTACCGGCAGGCCAAGCGTGCTGCGGCCCGGGTGGTTGTGGAAGCAAAAACTCGGACATGGGAAAGGTTCGGGGAGGCCATGGAGGAGGACTACCGGTCGGCCTCGAGGAGATTCTGGCAAACCATCCGGCGCCTCAGGAGGGGGAAGCAGTACCCTGCCAACACTGTTTACAGTGGTGGTGGGGAGCTGTTGACTTCGACTGGGGATATTGTTGGACGGTGGAAGGAATACTTCGAGGACCTCCTCAATCCCACTGACACATCTTCCGTAGAGGAAGCAGAGGCTGGGGACCCAGAGGCTGACTCATTCATCACCCAAGCTGAAGTCACTGAGGTAGTTCGGAAGCTCCCCAGTGGCAAGGCACCGGGAGTGGATGAGATCCGCCCTGAGTACCTCAAGTCTTTGGATGTTGTAGGGCTGTCTTGGCTGACACGCCTCTGCAACATCGCGTGGCAGTTGGGGACAGTGCCTCTGGACTGGCAGACCGGGGTGGTGGTCCCTCTATTTAAAAAGGGGGACCGGAGGGTGTGCTCCAACTACAGGGGGATCACACTCCTCAGCCTCCCTGGTAAAGTCTATTCCAGGGTACTGGAGAGGAGAATTCGGCCGATAGTCGAACCTCGGATCCAAGAGGAACAATGCGGTTTTCGTCCTGGTCGTGGAACACTGGACCAGCTCTACACCCTCCGCAGGGTGCTTGAGGGCTCATGGGAGTTTGCCCAACCAGTCCACATGTGCTTTGTGGACTTGGAGAAGGCATTTGACTGTGTCCCTCGTGGCATTCTGTGGGAGGTGCTTCAGGAGTATGGAGTTCGGGGCCCTCTGCTAAGGGCCGTACGGTCTCTGTATGATCGGAGCAGGAGCTTGGTTCGCATTGCCGGCAGTAAGTCAGACCTGTTCCCGGTGCATGTTGGACTCAGGCAGGGCTGTCCTTTGTCACCGGTTCTGTTCATTATTTTTATGGACAGAATTTCTAGGCGCAGCCAGGGGCCAGAGGGAGTCCGATTCGGGGACCACAGGATCTCATCTCTGCTTTTTGCAGATGATGTTGTCCTGTTGGCTCCTTCGAACCTGGACCTTCAGCTTGTACTGGGGCGGTTTGCAGCCGAGTGTGAAGCAGCTGGGATGAGAATCAGCACCTCCAAGTCTGAGGCCATGGTTCTCGACCGGAAAAAGATGGCTTGTTCCCTCCGGGTCGGAGAAGAGTCCCTGCCCCAAGTGGAGGAGTTTAAGTATCTTGGGGTTTTGTTTACGAGTGAGGGGAGGATGGAACGCGAGATCGACAGACGGATTGGTGCG
Source organism: Lutjanus erythropterus (assembly GCF_056507025.1). Taxonomy (NCBI): domain Eukaryota; kingdom Metazoa; phylum Chordata; class Actinopteri; order Lutjaniformes; family Lutjanidae; genus Lutjanus; species Lutjanus erythropterus. The sequence goes on along the minus strand of NC_139325.1, from coordinate 31,366,483 downwards.
GCGGCAGCAGTAATGCGGTTGTTGCGCCGGTCTGTCGTGGGGAAGAAGGAGCTGAGCCGAAAGGCGAAGCTCTCGATTTTCCGGTCAATCTACGTTCCTACCCTCACCTATGGTCATGAACTCTGGGTCATGACCGAAAGAACAAGATCTCGGATACAAGCGGCTGAAATGAGTTTCCTCCGCAGGGTGGCGGGGCGCTCCCTTAGAGATAGGGTGAGGAGCTCTGTCACCCGGGAGGAGCTCGGAGTAGAGCCGCTGCTCCTCCACGTCGAGAGGAGTCAGCTGAGGTGGCTTGGACATCTATATCGGATGCCTCCTGGGCGCCTGCCTAGGGAGGTGTTCCGGGCATGCCCCACTGGGAGGAGGCCCCGGGGAAGACCCAGGACACGCTGGAGTGACTACGTCGCTCGGCTGGCCTGGGAACGCCTTGGGGTCCCTCCGGAACACCTGGAAGAAGTGTCCAGGGAGAGGGAAGTCTGGGTGTCCCTGCTCAGACTGCTGCCCCCGCGACCCGGCCCCGGATAAGCGGAAGATAATGGATGGATGGATGGAACTATATTTTTAAAAAAATAACAATGATGGTCTTTTTTGTTCGCTTCAACACCTGCCCTCCAAAATCTGGAGGATGGATGGAGGACTTATTGGAAGCAATAAAATGTTTTTTAAATATATATTTCTTAAACCAGATAATGATAAACTGTCCAACATTTACATTGACATAATTTCTAAATTACCTCAAACATATCTTTGATAGTTCTGTTCTGCAATTTCCTGTTAATTATCTGCCACATCATTCACTGATATGACGTATCTGCAATGAGTTATCAGCCAGTATATTGTTCTGGTCATTTCATTTATCTTTTTCTATCTCTAAAATGAACGTTTTTCAGGTAAGTATTATTCACGCTATGCAGACGTGCCACCAGAGCACGTTTCTGATTTGTGAAGTGTTTGTCGTGTGCCAAAACAACTCATCACTTATATTTAAACATAGCTGTAATATTGCTCCTTGTTTTATGAATAGAGGAGAAAATTATAAGAGCAAAGGAGGAAAAAGGAGAAAGCAAAGTGATAACCCAGGCTGAACTAACACCATGCAGATGAGGTTGTGTGACTGCTTTGCTCTATCCATCTCTGTCACCCACCCTTGAGACATCTTTATTACACTGAATTACATTATACCGCTGTGCTGTGTTTACACAGGGGAGTCACGTCACGTAATTGAAAGAGTGTCACACTTGGATCCAGACAATTGTTAAATGTAAATATGGCATTGCTTAAGTGGTTCTGAAACCCATGTTGCATTCATACCACTCTATGAATAGCTCCAATATTTTTTCGCTGCGGGCTGCGTGCAGCAGTAAAACACAGCTGATTTCCTCGAACTCTCCTCAAGTCTAATAGCCTAAAAAGCATTGTTCTATCACAGCAGCCCTGATATGATGTGGAGGGGTAAGCAGCGTCGCAGAGAAAATCAGCGCTACCTTTGAGTGAAGACATCAGGTGTGTAATGCCATCACATACTCTCCCTGCCTCTCTGTCGTGCTTTTAAACCCGCCGCTCTGAAAGCCAGTCCACTCTTTCCAATCAGACCTTTATTGTCCTATAATGAATACATTTCCCATAAAAGAAAAGCGCTGTGGGAAAAGGGGAGAGACGGAGAAAGGGAGATAAAGAGAGACCTCGAGCGGAGAGAGGTAAATGTGGAGGAAAGTAGAACAAACGACAAACACAAGAGAGAGTGAATGTGGAGGATTTAGGGGTGAGCAGGCCGGAGGGGTTTTGGCCAAGTCCTTTGCTTTTTCCGGCACCTTCATATTTCACTCTCATTGTTTTCAGCTTAGTATAAAAGGAGTTTTGTCAGACTTTGGTTTGTTCTTGCAGATGCAAATCAGCACTCACTGTGCTGGCTGCCGTGTGCGCCTGTTTTCTGGCCCGTTAAATAACCCTCATTAAAGGGCAGCAGCAACTAATAACTATGTCCGAGCTGCACCAAGTTTGTCCCCATGCCCTGTCCCCTTCTCTCCTTGTTTAATTTCCCTTTAAGGCCGCTTATTGATTCCAGCCCCGTCATTCCGTAACTCTTTTTATTAATAACACAAAGCAATAACAAGAGTGTCACAACCCCCGGGTTTCACACAAGCAATTAATAAGATTAATCTAAAGCTGGTGTGTTTGCGATGGTCTTTACAGTACACGGGACTCTCGCTGGCAGTACGCCTGACCACCCTACCGCTTTTCTTCTCCCTCCTTAACTCTCACTGGCAGACTCAGAGGGGTTGACCTGTGTTCAAAAAGAAAACAGAGCAATAGTGGCCTCTTAGATGCCCCTATGAGGGATAAAACTTGATAAAGTGCCCTGTGCCCTATGGTGCCCTTCTAGTAGACAATACAGGAAAAATTGCACTATGGGATGGACTTCCAGTGGACCAAATGGGAAAAATTGCCCTCTCAGGTGCTCTCTCATTGGACAACAAGGGAATACAAAGTGTAATTAAGTGCCCTCTATGGACAAAACAGGAAAAGTACCCTTTGAGGTGCCCTTCCAGTGGACAAAACAGGAGAAAGGGCCCTCTATAATGTCCTTTCAGTGCACAAAAGGAGAAAAATTGCACGCTCAGGGGCCCTTCCAGTGGACAAAACAGAAAAAGGGGCCCTCCAGGATGCATTTCCAGTGGACAAAACAGGCAAAAGTGCACTCAAGGGTGTCCTTCTGCTGGATAAAACCGAAAAAAGTGACCTCTAGGGTTCCATGACTCAAGAAAACATGATGCAGTACCATATAGGCTGCAGTGTAGTTGTTGTACTAGTCTAAACCATGGATTGAAACAGTTTCACCATAAACGCATCACAACTTTTGATGTGCTGGTGCCATTTTGATTTTTTCCGCCTCCTCCCCTCAGACAGCCTGAGTGCGCCGCTGATGCTCTCTGCCAACTCAAACTTCTGAAAGAAGGTGGGAGACAGAAAGAGGGGAGCAGAGGTTCGGGCCAAGTACAAAAGAACTGGATTTGATAGCGAGAACTGAGCAAAAGAGACTATGACGGAGAGAAAGGGAGACCAAGAGGAAAAAGACACAGAGGGAGAGAAGAGAAGGGCGGGAGAGACAGAGAAGGAACTGCCAAAAGGCAAGCCTTGGTGGTAAATTCAGAGGCGGACAAGGTGGAGAGAGAGGTAGACGGAGGAGGAGGCAAAGAGAAATACGGATGTGCTGAGGGGAACAGAAATGAATAAAAGATGGAGGGAGACAGATAGGATCGAAGAGGTAGCTGAGGTGAGTGAGAGAGCTGCTGGAACTATTAGATTCTCAGTAGGCAGTCGCTTCCTCTTGCCACTGCTGCTGTAGTTATCAAGTTTTCCTTCGTGCAATGCTGTTAATGCAACTACTAAACTGTCACAGTGTGACGCGTGTGTGAGTTCAAGTAGGCGCTCATTTATTTACCCGGATTTGTGTGCGTTGCATAAGTGTTTCCCAAACTTAGGGTCGGGGCCCAAAATGGGTCATGGAACTGCTTTTAGTCAGATTGAAGCGCTTTTCAAGCATTTTCAAGGTGCCTTTTTTAAGCTTTTCCAGGACCTGACAGCTGTGCTAAATGACATTTATACACATATATATATGCTCAAAATGATAAGGCCCAATTTTATTTCTTCATTTCATTAAATCAGATGTTATTGTGCTGTTAACAACCAAAATTATGTTTTTTGTTTACTGACAGAATTACACTTTAGGGTGACAAATTAAAGGAAAACACAATAAAGTGGGCAAAACAAGAACAAATAACAGATCAATTAACATAAGAGACAAATTAATATACAATGAAAATAATCATTAGTTGCAGCCATGGAAACAGTAACTTCCTGGCATGTTGTTGTCTGCCAACCTCCCAGTCACAAAGACAAAGACAGACAGATCACACTAAGTGTAGCTACATGAGCAGAGTAGCAAGCAAGGCTCAAGCACAGTCGTCTTCATTTTGTGCAAGAGGCAAAAGCAATTAGGCTCTTTGCAACTTATTTTATGTCTTTATCTAAAAAAGCGAATGATTCAGCCAGAGAGCGATTTGTTATGAAAGCAATGCAATTACAGATTCAAGCACTTCATCCGAAATCCAAGCACTTTTCAAACCTTGAGAACATTTCATTAAAATTCAAGTGTTTAAGGATTTCCAGCACCCGCACCCCGTGGCGGAGTAAAATACGTATTGTATTTCCTCAGTTGGTGACAGGCAGTGCAGGATGAGAGACAAAAAGCAGCTCTGAGCAATGTCAGTCCTTTGACGATGATCAAGTCAGGGGACGAGAACTCTAAAACACAGTAGTAAAACACAGCTGGGGGCAAGAAATGTTACAGCCACCTCACTAATGTTTAAAACTATAAACCGGCACAGAAATTACAATTAGGTTATGAACATAAACCACCATATTCTGAATAAATCATTCAGAACATGGTGGTGCATGATGTTATTAACTTTTATTACACTGTCAAACGCTTTTGTAGGAGTTCTGAATAATTTCTTGGACTTCACCTGAAGTGGTACCATTTGGACTTGTTACAGAGATGTTATTAAATGTTATAAGGCCAGTTTGACGACAGTACCAAGGTGATTTAGCTTACAGAGTTAGCTGATGGACAGATTAGCTGTTAGCTAGTTTACTTGTTGCTAAAGTAGGATGACAGCTGTCTGCTGTTATCTATAGCTGGTGTTAGCTAGTTAGGTTGGTTAGCCGTGGAGGCAGCCGCCTAGTTAGCTGACTTAGCCCCGAGTGCCAGTGCTTCCTGTCACTTAACTTGACACTGACAGTTCATAACGACTCCTTCATGTTCATGGCAGGTGTCATGACATGATTCTGACAGTGTAATGATACTCAGTCTAGCTGTGATGGAAAATGTGGGCTGTGATGACAAAATATTAGAACTAGAATATTATAATATTCCCTATTTCCTTTTCAAATTAAAAGCCCTCTTGTGTTTCAGTGGACAGTTTAAGGTGATTTTGAGGTGGTGAGACATTAAACATTACACTCAGCAAATTTCAATATTGCTGTGATGTACTTTCAGAACGAAATAAACACATTTCTTTATACATTTTCAAATCACAGTTTGTTGTGTTCTTTATCCGTTTACAAATGTAGATGTTACGGCATGTTTTTATTTCAGGTCCTGAAGAGACACAAAATTTCTCCTTTGAGTCTTGAGCTGAAAAAGTTTGGGAACCCCTGATGTCGAGCAGTACAGAACTGTACAGAACTCCATCTGTTGGTGTGAATCTACGTCCGAGTGGGATTGCAGAGCATGAAGTAAAGTTTTCATAACTGTGCGTGTATGTGTGGGCGAGTGCATGGCAGAACATTCGCCAACTACAAATATGTGAACGTCTGTTATATCCATTGACAGACTGTGTTTTCTCTGAATCATACAGACACTTTTTAAATTCTTTACTTAAATACACCGCAGGTGAATCACCGTACCTGCAGGATTTAAATATTCACAGAGGTTATGTACATTCCTTGAAACACACCACCTGTGCCATACAGACACAGGTTACCTGTTACAGCTGAGATGGAGCACAGTCTTGTCAGCTGTCTAGCTCTTTTTTTAGTAAGCCTGCCAGGTGTAACCCACAAACTGTCAGTCTGTGCCCAAGGCTGCCAAATATCAGATTCACTAACACATTTGTGTCCTAGCTCAGTGGTATCTGCAACCAGAGACTGGGTACCCAAAGGATAATTCCAGTTTATTACAGCTTGGGTCTCATTTTTGTAGCTTGGCCATCAATTTTATTGGGTATGATAATATCATCAAAGTAAAGAGCATGAAACACAAGCACTCAGATGGTCTGACAGGTTGTAAATAAGCCAACAATTTAGCCAGATAATCTAAATCACTTTATTTAGAGGTAAAAATCTATAGTGATTGCACCTGAAATGTTCCCTCAATCTTGGGTGCAGATCCCAGGGCAACGAGTCCACCCCGACCTCTAAAAAACATGAAGTTTCCACCCTAATAAATTATTTCTAAATAAATAATATACTGCCAGGGCGGCAGTGGCTCAGTCCATAAGGACTAGGCTTGGGGACTGGAGGGTAGCTGGTTCAAGTCCAGCTTGGACCAAAAAGTTTGGAGTGTATAGTAGCTGGAGAGGTGCCAGTTCACCTCCTGGGCACCGGTAAGGTGCCCTTGAGCAAGACACTGAACTCCCACCTGCTCAGGGTGCCTGTTCTGGGCAACATCCATCTATACCACCTCTCCCACAAAAAAGTGAACATGTGTGTAAATAATTAACATGGAGTGAAAAAAAATGAATTTCTCCCAAGGAGGTCTAGTAAAGTGACCTTCTAACAGAACCTCGCAGTGATAGTATAACGAAAGTTTAGGTCTGCACCCATGCCCTCAATAAATGAGTTCACACACAACTACAGTAAGTACAGTAGGTCAAAGCTGATGCAACCTGTCTGCCAATTAAGTTAGGCTAACCCAAGAGTTGGTTTAAAACCTGTATGTGCTCTTGTTTTTGCCCTGTCGGACTTTTTAGATGTCAGCAATTAACTTCATAAGGTCAGTTTTATCATAGAAATGCTGGACAGGACCTCAAAAGTAAAACCACCACCACAAAATCCATCGGAAATTGGAAACGGGACAGGGACCATTTTCTGATATTTTATAGATGCTGCTGCCCTTGATTAAAAATGACAATTAACTTTAGTCTTTGTTGTTTTTCAATAACCACTAATAAATCAATTTGTACAGGGGCAAAAAAATTGACTTATGACAAGCAGACTAACTACTTACCGAACCAGGCAGGTGAAAAAAATATAAAGAAATGTTGAACCCTGCATTTCTATCACTCCTGTTTTGTTGTTTGTGGTGATTTTTGAGAATCCATTTCTAAAGTTTACGGCCTGTCATGCTGTTGCATTGCTCTGTGTACAGTGACGCAGCTAAAAAACAAGAACAGAAACTTGTTTACCCCACTCGTTTCACTTAAGTGCCATCCCTGTGCTTTTTGTAAGCTTCTATCTATTTGATCTTGTTTCTGTAATGCACACTGACTGACAAAAACAAAAACTCTGACTGATGATCAAACTTATTAACTTTCAGGAGACAGTTCTATATACCAGAGTTATTCTTTTTTCACAAAACAGAGAAAGCTTCATCCATGTTCAGGTCAAACGCACAACCCATCTCTGAGATTAAAACTTGTCTTTGAAGGTCACGATTTCGAAGTTGTTGTTTATAGTCCTGACTCGTTTAATGGCCGATCGTAAGGTGGTAAGCGGTCACACGTGTGGCGTCCAGCCTATTAAACCTCTGCTGCATTAATAATGGCAGAAACAACAGCTAAATCAGGCGAGGTGTTTGTTAGATCAGCCTCACACATAAACCCACACACACAAAGTGAAAAGGACAGAAAAAGAGCAGATGCATTCTGGGCAAATGATGCATTATTTGGTGCGATTGTGCTGTTGGTCCTCTCGTGTGGGTGGGTGACCAAATCATAGCCACACTGCAGCGCCAGTGACGGTCAAGTGTGTGTGTTTGTGTGCATATACACAGGATATATCTATGTGTGTATGCCGAGGGCTGAAATGAAGGTGAGCTGTTATCATCTCCCACCGCCTCCCTCCCTCCATCCATCCCACCTCTCTGTCCTCTCAGCAGCAGGTCCATGTAAGTTGGTTACAGCCACATAATTTTCGGGAGGGTCGGATGGCGGCGTTTTGCTCCTCTACACTCCTCCTCCCTTCCCTCCCTCCATCCATCCGCCACCCCTGGCCATTCCCGGCACTTCACAACTGGATGAGCAAAGCGGCAGCGGCTACCTACCTGGCTCTGTGATTGACTGCAGTGCTGCTGAGCGAGCCTCACTGTATCTGTGCCGTGTTTATTGCTTCTTTCACCTTCGCCGTAATTGAGTCCCTTCCCCATGCGAAATATGCACCGTCAGACGGGCTGATGTGTGTGTGGAAGGGATCTGTCAGGGGTGTGTGTGTGTGTGTGTGTGTGTGTGTGGGAGCTGGGAGTTGACTGACAGGCTACATAACTCAATTCAGCAATTCTGAAGAAACCTGATGGCTGTTTTTTTTTGTGTGTTTATGTGTGTGCGTCTGTTTATGTGTGTGTGAGTGTGCGCAAATCGGTGTGTGGCTATCTGACAGACACTGCCAACTGTATATATGTGGGAGTATATGCAGGCTTTTGTAAAGTAATGTGGAATTTTTCAGGACAGAACCTGCATGGGGCCGTATTACAGAAACTTTCTATCTTAAGTTGTAAGTTAAGATAGAAAAAGGCTAAGATTTTTTCCAATTTCACATTACAGAGGCAAATCCTAAATAAGTTTAGGAATCTTATTTTACTTTTTCCTGTATTGTCTCAGATCTGTAATCTAAATAATTAATCAATCCAACATCACTCTTCAACTTTTATGTCCATTATCTAGCAACGAACATTTCGAATCTGATTTTGTTTGTAACTGCTGTTTTCTTTTGTTTGTTTTGTTTAAAAATACTGAAACAAATATCAAACATACAAAAAATAGAGAGAAAAGAACAATGGGCACTTAACTGGAAGATAGATGAGTAAACACTACTGTTAGCTAACATCACTGTTTGCAAACAGTATCATACTGTTAGCTAATGCTAGTTAACTTTACTGTTAGCAAACTGTATCATTAACTACTGTTAGCTATTGCTAACAGTACTTAACTACTGTTAACAATCACTGCTGTTAGCTACTGTTAGCTAACATTACTGTTAGCTACCATTTAGCTAAGTAGCTAGTAGTTAGTTTGCTACTACTACAGGTGCAAAAGTTAAGGACAATTAGGACAGCTTATAACGGTTATCCTGAAGTTAGTAGAGATCATTTAAGATTTTGGAAAGTTAGCATGCTACTATTACAGTATCTTAAGTTAAGATAGAAACATTAACGTAGGAATGATTAATCTGTCAAACTTTCAAAAATCACGTCCTAAACCTAATTACCATTGTTTCCAAACAGTTATATAGGAAATATATAGGATAGGATCTGTAAGTTATGATGTTTCTGTAATGCGGCCCCTGCATATCGCTAAAGGGAAGGTGTGTGCTGAATTGATTTTGTTAAAAGGACCCAAACCATTTAAATTTGTGCATAAGTACATGCTTGCTTATGCACAATTTATCTCAGGCTGAGGCTGAGCCAGTCAGGAGTGTGTTTGGCATGACAAAAACGCCAGGACAACGATGCATGTGTATGTGCCTGCATGTGTGAGCAGAATACTACTCAGCCTCTCTCTGAAAAACACACCTACACAGCAGCACACACAACTGTAAAATGGCCAATATGCCATGAACAGGCCAAGTAGAGGTGAATCATGATATATAAGTGAGATAAAGTGCCACTGAGGTTAAGGAAAAGGCAGAGGAGGAAAGAGAAGAGTGATGAAGTGTGTATGTGTGTGTTTGTGAGTGTGTGTGAGAGTGTGTGTTGGCCTGATCATAAGAGACTGGTAGGAAGTAGATGAAGGAATTAAATATGAAGGAGCTGCTTTGCTGCAAATAATAGGAACACAAAGTTATGCACAGGCTTCAGGAGAAATAAAAGAGGAGGGAAGAGAGGATACTGGGAGGGAGGGAGAAGATATGGGGTTAGTTAAAAACAGTCATGGGAGCAAGAAAAGGTGGGTGGGAGATGAATGGAGATGGTTGTGGGGACTGCACGGTCTCTGAAGTGCATGTACGATGAAAATAAGCCTCCACCTCCAGAATATTGCAGAGCAGCATATAAGTAAAATGCACAGTTCAGCAAGCCCAGAGCAAGAGAGATGGGGAGAGAAGGTAAATCTGGAGGTACGGCACAATGAGAAAAAAAGGCAATTGACTATAAAAAGAAAACAGAAAGTTAAAAGAAAAGGAAGGAAGTGAAAGTGGAACTTATTCTGAGAAACATGAACAGCGGCAAGGGGAAGAGGCGGGGAGAAAACAAAAATAATATTGGAAATGAATCGATGCGCCGTGTGTAAATGGAAAGAGAGTGAGGAAAATAAAGAGTCAAACAGAGGGAAAAAACCATTTTGTCTATGCAAATGAGAGGGGGAGAGCAGAAGCTCAGGCGTCAAAGCTGGCCACCTGGGCCCTGTCAATCCTCCATCTCTCCTTTTTTCCTCTTCCTCTCCTTTCCTCTAACTGTCTACCTCTCCACACCTGGTCCTGGCAACCCTATAGCCTGCGGCTAAGAGGCAGATACGAGGAGGAGAGGCAGGGACGGGGTGCGAGCAGCAGGGAGGCAGGAGAGACTGTTCGCCAAAAGATCCATCAGCAAGAGATCCTGGCAACGAAAAGTCTCCGCTCCCCTTCACCAAAATCGCTTTCCAGCTGAGTCTCCTCTCTCATTGCAAACTCTCAGTAAGTAGACACACAAATACTAAAAGACTCCAGATTCAACTTCTTTAATAAAGTAAAAATGAAACAGTAGAAGTTCTGAACTGTGCTCAAAATATAAACATAAAAAGTCGCCCTCTGAAGGACAGGTATTTCTATGAAAAACTAACCGAATACAACCTTTTCTCCACTGTTTAGTCTCCCTCTCCTGCCTGTTTAGTCTTGTTACATTTTTGACGTTTTCGTCTTGTTACATCTTGTTACAATGTTTGTGTCTTGTTACGTCTTTGATGTTGGTTTCGTGTTGTGACATCGTTTCCGTTGTTACATCTTTGACATTGTTTCATTTTGTTATGCCGTCTTCAACTTGATACACCTTTTACGTTTCATCTTTTATGGTTATTTTCATCTTGTAACATCGTTTTCTTCTTGTTACGTAATTTATGTTGTTTACGTCTTGTTATGTCTTTTACATTTCATCTTCATAGGTCAGTTTAATTTTGTTAAGTCATTTTTCTTTATTACGTCTTTTATGGTTTGTCTTGTTAGACCATTTTTGTCTTGTTACGTCATTTCCATTTCATCTTGTTACATAATTTTCATCTTCTTAAGTCATTTATGGTGTTTTCATCTTGTTTTGCTTTATGTCATTTTCTTCTTGTTACATCACTGTCATCCTTACATATTCTTAGGGTTTTTGTTTGTCACATTATTTTTCGTTACGTCTTGTTATGTCATTTTTGTCTTGCTACGTCTGTCTTATATGTACTGATGGATAAACCAAGAAATTGTCTTTTCTTTGTGTTATTGTTCCATCCATTTAGTTTTAAATCTGTTTTGAAGTTTGGAAGGCAAGGTGCAATGATGCAAAATAGAAATAATCAACAATTCCCCTCAGATGCATGAAAACTAAAATAACAAGTCTGTTTTGGATATGGAAAAAGTGAAGATATTTCTGGGGAGTAAAAGAAAAATAAATACTCTGGTAAAGTACAGACACTTGAACACAACAATAAACATGTGTTCTGAGTTTGTCCCACTACACGCAGTTCTCAGTCTTTTCACATGTTTTCAACAACCATGTTCTAACATGTATAATGTATTTAAAAGAAAAACTCGCTTTTTCCTTAACTGGGACTTTAAGTACAGTAACAAAGTATTTGTACTTAGATACTTCCCACCTTTGTCACTCACAGTTGGGGCAGATTCATGCGGACACATGCACCTGGAGCACATGAGCGCAGGGTGTGCACGGGCATGTGCATTGGCATTTAAGTAGCAGCAAGGTTAGACGTAGAAAGACAGGCACACAGGGAGGGGTAGGATGGATAAAAAAGCTTTTGAGTGATCATGGTGAGCGCAGACAAAAAGACACTAAGTCACTGCCGAGGCCCTTGAACCGGCTTCACACTGCGGGAGAATTGGGAGTGAGGGATCAGAGAGGAGGGAGGGGTTGAGGGAGAGAAAGACAGATGGGGTTGGGGGGGAGTACAAGGCATAAAAAAAGACAGGGAGAGGAGAACCAGTACAGCGATCAAGAGTGAAAACAGGTTTTGTTTGAGAACAAAAGGCAGGAAAAAGGGTGCTGCAAAGATGAAAAAAAAAATCTGTACACACTAGGCCGAGGTGCATTTGTGAATATGTACTTGAAACACAATCACAAGGTGTGTCCCTCTATTTGTATACACTATCTTAGGGGAAGCTCATAAAAAGCAGGCCAGAGAGGGAACATGGCATTTAAAAAGCAGAGAGCATCAGGACACAACACGCTGCAGTAAATAAGTTTGGAAAGGTCTCGACAGTCTCCTGAGAGCACTGTAATATTTGTATTTGTGCATATATGCAAATCTTTGTGTGTGTGTGTGTGTGTGTGTGTGTGTGTGTGTGTGTGTGTGTGTGTGTGTGTGAGCCAACCTGCCATCCTGCCTGCCTGCTTCACCGCAGATTTGTGCTCACTTCTGTAACACGGCCAGAGATTTGTACATCAGTCATCGTTTGGGATCAACCTGCTTTTTAATTACCTATGGTTTATGTTTGTTTTTAATTTTCCCCATAAGCTCATAAATCGCTTTCCCCACAGCACAGCTCAAATCCATCTCCATGGTAAATAAGCATCAGTTATAATTGCATATACAAGTGGTGCTGTCAAAAAACTAAATTTGACCTCCCCTACAGTACCAATGTCGCCATGGTTTTGACTAAATTGCTTTAGACGCTGAGGAAAAATATGCATAAAAATGTAATGGTAATACGTGGTTACTTTGATGTTTTTATTATAACGGCTGGCGATCATTAAAAACATTATGATACCAGTACCAATAACAGTACTCTTAAAGTGATACCAATACCCATAGAGTACTTATTTTATTTCAAAGCTTCATCTTTATGAAAAATACTTAAGAAGATCTTAAATGTATTATGTATGTACCAAGCCCTAATAATGACTTGATTGACACTGCTAATCCAATTAGATTTCAAGGTTTTTGATTTTGCACTTAAAACTCATTAATATATTGTTGTTGTTGTTGTTGTTGTTTTTGAAGCACTTAAAAAGACAGTTCACCCCAAAATCAAAAATACTTGGAGTGAGTTGCAGAGTTTTGGAGAGAGAGTTGGAGACGTGCAAAAGCATGCATTGCACCATAACTTTAATATTTTGCACCCTCATTTGAAATGTGAATCATAAATACCAAGCACAAGGTGGTAGGTCACGCATCTGTGGTGTTCGTGACACACCAGTTTGGGAGCTCAGGGCGCACACACTTTCTGTTTCGGTTCGTGTATGTGCAGCAACACAATGTGCAAAAGAGCTGGGTGAAGGTGAGTATAGATCAGTGGGTGTGGTGATAATTAAACACGTTCTCAGCCAAACGCATTACTGGTCTCATAGATAGCTCAGCAAAGCTAAAAGCTTTGCCCTCAGGAAATGTCTGGATGGTTCAGTGTGGAATGAACAATCATCACACCACAAATCTACACCCAAAGACACAGGAGTATAATTTTCCATCAGTTACTATAACAACACTAGAAATAAAAAGAGAAATTGATTTGGTGATGATTACAAGGGACAGATGCTATTTTAGCAATAATTCTAATGTCACTTCGTACATGGTCACAACAGCAATGTGTTTCAAGAATAAAACATGAGATACTTTTGCAGTGAGCCTAATCATAAAGGTCTGTATGGTCATACTGTAGCAGCCTGGAGTCATCTTCAGGCAAGTTAATGAAGGTAAATGCAGTGAGCAGGGATGCATAACAGCACTGTGCTCTGGCGAAGCACTTCTCAGAGGCTGCAGATTTTTCAACACATCATTTGGTGCCAGTGTGACTTAACTGTTGCTGAAAGGGAGCGACACCCTTTATATTCACTTACAACTGTTTACAACACCCCCACTAATTTCAAATGCACCCCAAGTAATTTTGTTCTGGAACCTGGCCTGCATATCGACTGTCTGCCTCCTTTTGAATGTAATGGAACTAGATGGTACTTGGCTCGTGGTGCTCAAAACACCAAAAATATATCTGAAAACTCAACAGCAATGTCTTTCCAAAAGTCCTGACCCTGTTACTCAAAGTTTCGTGTAAGAGCTACTTTCTTTCTATGGATAAATAGCACTACAGGCCAGAGGGAAACTATGTATTTTTGATTTTGGGTTGAATTGACCTTTTAAGGACATGTTTTGTTGAGTGACTTCCCTGACTCATAGCACCGAAGTACAAAAGACAGAATAAAATAAATGCAATCTGGTCTATAACTTACTGAAATGTATCAGCGGGAATATAAATAACTTTTTCAGTGAATTGCATTCAGAAGTAGAACTTTTATTCAAGTTAATGATGAAATAATGATGAGAAAGTCGGTGTAATTAAGTGTAATCTTGGTACCATGATGTTATTTCAGTATTTGCACTCTGCACAAACAAATAGTGCTTTCTAGGAGGAAGAAGTGAGCTGTTTTCTGATGAGTTGACAATTGTTTGGGGGAGATTGCAAATGGTCTTTCTACACTAATTTAACTTTTAGATCCCTTGTTTAAGTTGAAGAAACTTGCAAGTCTCCAGAGTAAAAATATACCTGACAAAGTTGTGCGGATTTATGCTTTGTTCTGCATTTGACAACATTATCTAAGCAACAGTGTCACATAAACCAGATACGGGCAACTTCTCCTCCCGTTATCTCAGTTGATCCAATCCTGACGTTGAGAAATTAACTTTGTCTTCTGTTCTTTTTTTGCAGACTCGCACCTACCTCGCTCTCTGTTCAGCCTTCATCTTTGTTGGCAACCTCAATTTCCTGCCTTAGAAAGCATAAATCAGAGAGGTTTTTGCTTCATGGTGACTTCACAACCACCACAGATTCAGTCAATTGAAACTGAGACGGAGACTGATGCCTATCATTTGTAATCATGTCTGTCATTTTATATTTTCAAACAGTGAATCAAGGAAGACACATTTCATTTCCTCACATGCAATGCATATTTACTTATTTTAATGATAAGAAAAGTAAGTTTTTAAAAAAGTAAAATCATGTGTCATGGGTCAAACGGGAAGCTTGGCGACTAAAACAGCAGACGGACTTGCTCTGATAAAGGGGAGGACAGATGGCAGCCATCTTGGCCCTTGGGAAGAGAAAAAATAATCAAGAATGAAAGCACATTCCCCCACAGCTTTCTTTTATTAGTTTCTCTTGCAATAAAGTATGTTACTGTATATGCAGTCAAGAGGCGACGGTGTCTTGCTGTGTGTACTGTGCTGCTCTCAGTACTGTGGGATCTATATTGCAGACACAAGAACCATTTACTGTCCATGGTTACAGAGTCCACAAAAGCTAAAAATGACTTGGGTACCGACCGCAGAACCCCACTGGCCTCTGCAAGCTGCTTCACAGCTCAGCTAACCAGTATGGCCCAGCAGGTGGCAGTTGCCATGAACCACGGTTTCTCCGCAACTGCGTCCAATGCCCAAGGCCTGTGTCAAACTCATTCAGTATCACGATACGGCTGTTCCATTCCTCCACTGCAATGGCCGGAGAGGAAAGACACGGTCCTTCTGCAGTCCATGATAACATTACTCACCCAACAGATGGACATGGAGATAGGAACACGTCTGTGGACATGAGTCAAAGCGCCGCTTCAATCAGCCGGCGCATTTTACGGGAGGTGAGCCGAGAGGAGGGGTGTACCTGTTAACGGCCATAAGGTGAATCAGCAGTCGTGCACTTAAATGCCCCTTCAACCGCTCAGGAGAAAATGAATCCTGGGAGAGAATCAGCCAGCGCTTTCCTCAAGGTCGTTGGTGCTTGGCCACATTTTAAGTGGCCTTGCCAACTGTAACAATCTCTGCAGAAACAATCGCAGGACCAATCCAATTTGGCCCGGCTTCTTTTCTTTTCTCTCTACTTCGGTGCAGACGGTGCATAGCCTCACTTTTGTTTTGCCCTGCTGAGAGCAGAGCATGAATTGATGACCTTATGAATCTCAAAAGAGCCCAGCAAATCATTGCGGTAAATCTCGCCCCAGCACATTAAGCATGACCGCAGGCTTATTCCCCTCAATTTTTTTCTTTTCTTTCTTCTTTCTTTTGTCCATCTCTCTCCCTCTCTCTCGCACTCTTTCCTCCCTACAAGCACTTGGGAGTCTTTGAGAGCGGCCAACTTCTCCAGGATTGTTTTCATGTGCTGCTAATTAATTGCCTATAATTAATGGCTGTTTGTGGTTTGCTAATGAAGTGGATCAAAGCTTACTACTCCTGATGTTGAGGCTCTTGTCTTATAAGGCCGAGAAATAGATAAAGAGAGGAAGAGACAGATAGGGACAAGCTGCAGAGGGAGTGTAGGGCTGTCTCAGGGAAGTATTGTGAAAGCTGCAGTTGATATTTTTTTTCAGTAGCTGTGTCAACAATCACTTGGCATCTGTCCAGAATGGAGATGGACAATCTGGGTTTTGATCTACTGGCAGCCACTGTTATCACTTGTCTTCAACTAAGTGATAGCATTTGTTTTTTTAAGTGCATGCACTGTAAAAAAAACAAAAAAACAAAAACTTGTGGACCAACTCATTTGTTCCCATTAACTTAAGATAATTATGTTTCGTTTATTCAAGTTAATTAAGCTTAAAATTTATAGTATTTACTTTCAAACTACTTCAGAACTTATAAACATTAGTTCTTCCAACTTAAAATTGTTGAGATGATTAGTTGAATGAGTCAGAGTTCAATCAACTCATTAAATTAAGTTCCAGCATGATTAGCATATTAGCAAACTTCCCAGCATGCACTGTTTGACAGTTAAAATTTGGCTGAGAGTTTTAATCTTTTTTTAGGCTCAAGATTTCCTCTCCCTCGTTCCATCTCTGTTTCCCGATCCGCAAATTAACTTTGACTGGCTTAAAACATAAGTACCCTTTGTTTTTTTCAGTTTTACCAACCAGTAATGTTTCGTTGAGATCATTTACTTTTCTTCTTTAGATAAACTAAATTCTTGAGCATTAGAAATCCCTCCCCAAAAAATTGGGTTTCATCAATTGCTAAGTAAAGTGATGGAATTGAAGTGATGCTTAATAATTTTAAACAGCAAACCTTTTTTCACACACCCAAATGATGACAAATCAGCTCACTGTGAAGTAGTAGTAGTACATTTTTAAGGGGGCTCTAAAACTCAAAAGATTTAAGATTATCTAAAGTAAAGGAAATTGTCTCAACAAAAGATTATAGGTCGGCACAATTTTGTTAAGTTTATTTTAAAAGCTATGCGTTTGAATTTGATTCAAAACTCAAAAATGTAGGGCAGTTGCCTTGAAATGATGAGTTTCCGCAACTTTTTTTTACAGTGTACAAATTACATCAACTCCTTCTTTTTAAGCAGTTAAAACAAAATAGTTTTTTACAGTGCAATAAAATGAAGAAGTGCACCAGACTGTGTGCTAAATAACATTTGCTGAGATAATCTTGATAATCCTTTGCTTGCTTGTTTTAAGATAATGTCCTCTTTTTTCTTCCAACTTGTAATGTTCTTTCAAACTACTTTAAATGTTATTTAACATCATCTACTGTAATAAAGTCTGATTAGACTATAAACAGAAGAAAAATGTCTTTGCTGAGGTTTCTGAATCCACTCCGAGTGACACTACCGCGTTATCTATGCCAGACGTGGTCATAGCTCAAATGAATTTGCCACCCGTGGGAAAAACATTTTAAGAGTTTTCTAAGATAGAAAACTCATCTGAGACCTCTTCAGCATTGTTGTGTCCGCCTTCTGAAAATCTCCATCTGATTTCCCAGTAGATAGTGCTGTGCTTTGACTGGCAATTTTCAGCATCTGACAATCTCATCAAAGCGAACCTATTAATGGCGATGATACGAAGAAGGATTCTAAATGGCAGACAGATGAATAGCCCTGTGCGTGTGTGGGTGTTTAATTCTCTGAGCCGAAGCACCACGTAGCTGTGGGAGGACTGGCCGTGAGCTGCTGGGAAACAATTTCAATACTTGTTTGCTTGTGTCTCAGTGCGTGTGTGGGTGCACTCTTAGAAATAAGGGCTCTGGTGGCCAGGTAGCTCAGTCGGTAGAGCATTCGCCCCAGTGTACCGAGGCCGTGAGTCCTCTGCAGCAGCCGTGGGTTCAACTCCCGCCTACGGCCCTTTGCTGCGTGTCATTCCCTCACTCTCTCTTCCCCTTTGCTGTCACATTTTCAGCTGTTCTATATGAATAAAGACATAAAGAAGCCTCCAAAAATAAAATAATAATAAATAATGGTTCTTCCCAAAGGAAGAATAAGAGTTCTTTGTGAAGGGCCAAGGTTCTACCCAGAACTATTTGCTTCTGAAGGACCCTTTTTTGTAGAAATGGTTTGTCAAGGGTTCTTTGTAAGACCAATGGTTCCATTAAGAATCCTTTTCATCCTTTTTTGGGAGAAAGAGTTCTTCAAGGATTGTTGAAACCCCTCAAGGGTTCTTTGTACCATGATATAAAATCCTTGGAATATTAAAAGGTTCTGGGAAAAAAAGGCATGGATGGGTTCTCGATAAAACCCTTGAAATATAAAAGGGTTCTCAGCAGAACCCCCTGAGTGGCTTCTAGATTAAAGCTTTAGGATGTAAAAAGGTTCTCTGTAGAACCCCCTGGGTGGGTTCTAGATAAAACTCTTGAAATAAAGGAAAGGTTTTCTTTAGAACCCCCTGGGTGGATTTCAGATAAAACTCTTGCAATATGAAAGAAAAGGTGGAGGAAACCCTTTGAATATAAAAAGTTTCTGAGTAGAACCCCTGTTAGTACCCTTAGAAGATGGAAAGGTTCTGGATAGAACCCCCTTTCACAGATGCTTCTAAGTGTCTCTGAAAGGGTTCCAAATGGAGCCAGGAACCAAAAATTTCTAAGAGTGTGCGTGTGTGGGTGTGAGAGTGTGTGTGCATGCTGTGACCTCATCGATCATGACACTTCGTCTCTCTGGTGTGGTCACCTACACAGTGCTCGCCCTCTCTCTCGTCTTTATCTGTGTGTATCACCATCCATCTCTCTGTCTCCCTTCCTCCTCACCCCCATCCTCTTCTCACACCAGCACCCTGTACTTTTCTGTGTTGGTCCCACCTTCTTAATCTCACCCTTTCTTCCTTTCTCACTTTTTTTTCCCAAGCCTTCTAAATCCGTCATTCGGCGCAGCGGGGGATGCTCTCTCTCCATCTCTCCCTTGTCTTTTTTTTTTAACACCCTTCCATTTTAAAGCTGAAATCCTGCAATCATTCACTTGTTTGTTGGACTCCTCTTCGCCTGACTTTCTCCTCTGCTTCGCTCGTCCCTGCTTCACTGGTCTGTGACGCATGCCCCTGGCGCTTTCCCACCCCCTCCTTCGCTCTCTTCCTTCACTCTTTTATACACTGCACAGCCAGCCATCTCTCTCCCGCTCTTTCACTCTGCCTCTCTGACCCCATCAGTCCCTCGGTGCCCTGGCTAAGCCTGGTCACTCTTCATCAGCTCGCCTCCGCTGGACACACAGACCTCCCAAGGGTAAAAGGGAAATGGGGTCTTGTTGGCAACCTCCGTGCCAAGCCATGACAGTTTCACCTGGGTTTAAGTCCTTCACTGATCCTTCTTACCCCTGGATGAACACCTAATTACCAAATATCTCCTCCTCTTGTCTTATCTCTACATCAAGTCTTCCAAGATGAGATGTGTATTAGCCTCTGCGCTGGCAGAGTACACAGTTTCCATCTCTTCAATTTTAGGCACTTGCCCTTTTCAGCTCAATCAGCCTCCCTCTTCCAATCACGGCTAGTGAGGGCTCCGTCGCGGTGTCTGAGTGGGGATAATCACCTTGGTTACCGGCGTTACTGGAGGCCGCTGTCTGGCCAAGTTAGCGCAGTGCCCCGCGGGAGCCACAGAGACAGGTGTCACAGCAGCAAGGGAGGGTGTTAAACAAGCTCAGGGCCAAGCAGGAGGTATAAACGTTTACTCTTAGTCATGGAGACTGAGGCACCAATTGGGAGGAATGCTCACCCCATGGCGCTAGTGTTTTAATCTTTTTTTCAGGCTCAGGATCCCCTCTGTTTCTTCCTCCATCTCTGTCCTCCCCTACCGCATTTCAGCTTTGACTGGCTTTAAAACCTAAGCAGGGGAGACCAGGCAGAGTTGTTACACTGGGTTAGTTCTAATATTGGCAGTTTTGCCAATTAGAAAAGTTTTGCAGAGATATCACAAGAGAAGTGGCATGTTTCTTTGAGCAAGATTTTTGTTTTATGACCAAAAAATTGATTTTCATGTAAGAAAGTACATTTTTCTTTGATTGTTTTGTCCAAATGCAGTTACAACTTACATAACTTAAAGTAGCCATTTCTCAAGTTTATTTTGATGCTTTGCATTAGAGATGGGACCTACCTGATATTAAAACTGGAGCCTGATATTGATGTAAGGAATTTGATCTAAATCCCACAATGCCCCTGTATTCTAGTTGTATGTTCTAAACAAACACATTACAAATGCATTAAAAACATGAACGATAATAACATTTTGCATTTGGGAACATAAAACTCAAACTCTCAGCAATGCATCACAGGAGATTATTCAGAACATGCCAGAATCCTACAGTGCCCAACAATGGTCAAAGGGCGCCATTACACACATTACATTACACAAGCTACATAAGCTTTCCAGACTGAAATTTAGTTTCAGCCTCATGTAGTCTTAGAAGAAGAAAAAAATAGCACCATGTCAGTATACTATCAATATTGGCAGATAATAAATTCAGATACTGCATTTGAACTGAAAGAAAGTGGACTAGTACATCTATACTTTGCATTCATTCTACCTTCAAACCCACATGCTAAAACACTTAGCTATAAAATGTCTGCTTGGGGAGGAGATAGCACGTTAAAATAATGACAATTTCTGCATAATGTGCATGGAACACTTTCCAAACTCAAGGCAAAAAAAAAAAAAAATGTGTGAGTCACATGAATTCATTGTCAGTTCTGGACACAAAGCCTGCACCCCAGGGGCAACCATCTACCTTTACCACAACTGTGACAGTGATTGAATGCTGGATCTTAATTCAACAAATGACCTCTCATTGTTATATCTAGTGCCCCATTGAGTGTTGGAACTCACCCCAGTAGTGGGGTAGGTTGTAACAACAAAACTCTCTATTCGACATTACCTCACATAATCTGTGACTGTGCAGTAGACGTCCAATTGAGTGCAAGCCAAGTCAAACTTTGAGAGATCCAGCACAAACAACTACTGATTTACTGACGCTCAAACAAAAAGTGTTACTACCATCCCCAGTCTCCCCTACCCCCTGTACCCCTGCAGAAAGAATACATAGCAACTGCCTTTGTGTGCAGTGCCAAGAAGCAGTGCGGAGAGAATCACTGTTTACTGATTTCTCACTCCCACAGCAAAGACAAATATACAGCGAGAGGGGTCAGTGGCTGGAGAAAAGCTGCTGGCTCAGGGGACATCAGGTCACAGTGTGGAAAGCTGCACCCGAGGGGGGCGTTTCGCTTTTGTGCCGAGCCAATCAGACCGGATGGAGTTAAGAGCGCCGGATTGATTGGCAGGCTTCGGATGCCAGCAAATGGAGGAGACGTCCTTGGCATCCATACTCAGCATTAAAAAACTTCAGCGACAAAGTTGGTGAAACGCCAGTTGTTCTCGCAGAGCGACACATAAGGACGACATAGATCACCATTATGATAATCACAAGCGGCACTGTCTGGGGAATAGTAATGGGAAGGAGATGAGGTGGCAGCCATAAAGAGTGTTTCTACATTAGCGCAGGCCTGATTAGATTGACAGAAAGTTTCACTAATGGACAATTAAACAAATGGTCAAATGAGATATAAGGCTTCAATTACCAATTGGTGTCTATTGTGTGGCCCTTTCAATCATAGTGTCTGATTATACATGCACCTCTCCATGAGGACAAAACACAGCGCTGTAAACAGGATGTGAAAACAGGATATGTGATGGCCATGTCATATGATCTGTCCTTGCAGTGGAATTGAAATGACTTATCAGGTCTTATTTCCCTTTATTTCTAGACAAGTTGATGTAAAAATAAAATTGTGTCTGAAGCTGGTCTCTAATGCTGGAGGGGGTCATTGAGATGCAATCATTGTGTGAAACAAAAGCACTTCAAAACAAGGAGTTATGGATTGCATTGCAGACTGGGGGGCAGATTAGGAGATAATTACTGTAAAATATATCACCTGCACTAAACGGTGAGCTAGGAACTTCTTCTGCTTCTGAGTAATGGACCCATAAAAGCCCAGGGGAGAATAAAACCAGCCCCACACTAAGCTCCGTCACTCCTTCAGTCATGACTCGCCCAAAAAGCGACACAGTCCAATTTGTTTATGGAGCTTATGCCGAGGCAGTTGCTCCGCTGAGATAGTGGGCCACCCTGTCAGGACCCTTTAAGACTGCATCAGTTGATCAAACAGGGCCGTGCACGACAGCAGCAGGCAGCGTTTTTTTTTTTTTTTTTTCTTTTTTCAAAAAGGGCTCATTTCAGCTTCTCTTGCGCTGACGGGCATGCCAGCTCTGTCTGCCAAGTTCAGGTTGTCCAATTATTTAGACCTACAAAAGACAGGGTATCACAGAAAAAAAAAAGACTGAAATCTGATTGTGCACCGGGGCTCAAATTTGCACCGTGAACCGGCAGATGGCAGGGCAGAGAGCAAGGGAGGGAGGTCTCGCTCTTTTTTTAATTAAATTGTCGACAAGTTTATTTTATTGTGGGGGGTGAATTATCCTCCAAGGTTTGGATCAAAGGATAAACCTTGGCTTTTTCAGCGCATTAGAGAACAAAGAAACACGCTGAAATAGCAAGCCCAGCGCAATGTGGAAGAAAGTAAAAGAGGCCATCTTAACTCCGACGTGATGCAAACTGCGTCTGACAAGCATCAAAAACTGCAAATGGGCTCCGTCAAACTCGTGCATTAGCAGTCGTACTCCTCTGTTCAAAAGAAACTCTGATGTACTACAAAACCTGTCTATAGGCAAGGTGTGTGTGTATATGTAGATGTGTGTGTCTGCACCTATGTGTGTGCTCATGTGCATCCATATTTTTAGGTTTTGTGTGTACAGCATTTCCCTTGATGTTTGTGTTTACACGCCAGGCCTCCCTTCTGTGACTCACAGCGACATTGATTTATGCATGGCCTCTGTGTGTGTGTGTGTGTGTGTGTGTGTGTGTGTGCTTGTGTGTGCGCACATATACCGGCTATAATTGGTATTCAAATCTCCTCCCACAAGTACGTCCAACTGCTGCCTTTTTTCACCCGCTGGAGCCCCAGCCAAGGTCCAAACAGCATGATGGGGGAACAAGCTCAAACGGATGGCTCTCATTGCACACATTCAAATAAACAAATGGAGGTGATTTAATGCACACAGCGATAAGGCAGGTGGTAATGGAGGCATAGGAGAGGAATGGCGAGGTGGAGGTGGAGGAATGGGAAGTGATGGCGGGGGGTACGTGGTGGCGATTAAGCAGCAGAGGTGGAGTTAACAGCATTTGTTACTGTACGTATGGATGCAAGTTTGGCCCACAGCTGCTGTGGATCAGCCACCCCCACAAAGCCATGCACCGAGCGCACAAACACCCAGCGCTGACTTTCTGTGTGTGTATGTGTGTGTGTATGTCCCTCAGGCCTGCCCGTCAGACACACTGTGAAGTCTTTCTGCCTTTCTTCTTTCACTCTTCCTCCTCTCCCTCGGTCTTTTCTGCCTTTCTTTGCTCCCTCCATCTTTCCATCCCTCTGTCTTGACGTCGCTCTTCAAAGGTTGGGGGGGGGGTCTCTCAACCTCGCCGTCTTCACAGCACCCCGTCAATCTATATGTCCACTCATTCGTCTATTCGACCAATCAATCTGTCCATCTCTATCCTGGCATAATAACAACCACCAAACTCCTCCTGCCATTTCTTTTTCCTTTCTTCTCAATTAGCTTTGCAATTTTTTTCTCTGTGGAGACTGATTTTTTTTTATCAGAAATCAATTCTGGGACAGTAGGGAAACATATCATTACAAAAACATCAGAGCAAATTTCCAAATAGGAGTTATTTGGACCACATATTGAGAAATTAAATGAGTACTTTCTTGTTAATAAGTTATTCAAGGTCGCTTTGTTGTGATATCTGTGCCAGCAAAGCACCAAATTGGTCATTGTCACTACACATCTTCTCTTACATGTCCACTAATGTGCAGTGTACGAACAGGTCTAAATAATAATTGTACTGTTAAAATTTGGTTGTTATGTCTGGAACAGTTGAAAGTAGAATTCTGGATAGTTTGGGACACTGAGAAAAAAAAGTTTGTTTTTGAGCCCTGACTGAAATATTCAAATATTTTGTTTTGTGACTCAACACTGTATCTCCATATCATGATACATGCAAAGATTTGTGATAGTGACTGATTTTATGTTGTGTTTAAACCCCAAAATTCCAGACAGCAGTGTTGTTATCTATCTTG
Source organism: Lutjanus erythropterus (assembly GCF_056507025.1). NCBI lineage: Eukaryota > Metazoa > Chordata > Actinopteri > Lutjaniformes > Lutjanidae > Lutjanus > Lutjanus erythropterus. The sequence continues at coordinate 31,342,158 of NC_139325.1, read as the reverse complement.
ACTGTTGTGATTGAATAAAAAATGTTACTCTTAAACTTTTTAAGAGCAACTTTTTAAACTCAGATTTCATGGTAGCACATTCTTTCTTTCCTTTCTTATTTGGGCTGTGTGTCGGCAAGAATTTGGCAATCTGATCCAGAGATTAGGATTCAATATACTGTGATATTGCAATACTGTAAGCAAGGTGATATATTGCTTTTCATTAATCTAATTTTAGGAAAACTGTCACAGTATAAAGAACACACTACATGCTTAAAATTTGCGTTTAAAATATTTACTTCTTCATGCAATCAGAATAATGAAAGACTGTTATATAGTGGTTGGTGGTTTAAAAACACAACACAACCACAAAATTAAACTTTTTAAACTTTTTAACAACTTTATGCATATGATGGTGTCATTTACACAATGCCACTTTTCCTAAAAATATATTAAAAACAGCAATAAATTACTTTGCTTAAGCAGGCTGCATATTGGAAAACATCTGGCGATACAATACGTATCATGACACAGGAGTTATCATTCAACATATTGTAATATATTGCAAAAACTATTGGCAAGGTGATATATTACAATTTTTTAACTAATTTTAGGAAAACTTAGAAAGAATACATGACTATATGCATGTACTCTCAGTCAGGGGCTTAAACACAACTGAAAATGAACCATGGCCACGAATCTTAGCATGTATCGTGATATCACAATACTTTGTTTTTAATAATCGATACAGTATCGCAAATCATGATATTGTGATACTCAAGTGTATCAATATTTTCTTACACTCTATTGCTTACAAAATCACAATATTCAGGCAATATGGGAGGCTGTGGTTCAAGGTGTGGAGCGGGTCGTTCACTAATTGGAAGTTCGATCCCTGGCTCCTCCAGTCCGCATGTCTGCTGCAAGATACTTAGCCCCAAATTGCCCCCAGTGGCTGTTCCATCAGTGAGCGAACAGGTGAATGTGAATAGTTGTTGTACAAAGCACTTTGAAGAATCAATTGACTAAAAAAGTGCTATATGCAAGTCCATGTATCAAGTCCTGTATATCACAATATATTGAATCGTAACCTCTGTATTTTGATAGGTATTGTATCGCCAGATTCTTGCCAGCACACAGCTCAACTGTATATATGTACATGTGTAGGGTGTTGTGCATCTTTACACTTCCTTTTCTGCCTCCTTCCTCCATCCACCCCCTGCCTGTAACACCCCTCCACCCTCCTGGCCCCCTGTCTCTCCCGGCCCCTGTCAGTGGCTAGATTAATGACAGTGATCAGTGAGCAGCCCCCAGCAGAGCCTGCAGCTCAGGCAAAACCCGGCGCGGTAAGCAGCAGCAGCAGCACACACACACACACACACACACACACACACACACACACACACACACACAGACATAAAGCACATTTACATGCATCACACAAGCATATTCATAAAACAGCCAACCAGACACACACACAAACCTCCTCACAGTACTCCAGCTAGACTGACATACAAACGCCTCCACTCTTATGCATATAAATCAAGCCTCCACTCTTGCAGCAGCAGACGTACACATAGATGCACACAAAGACGCTCAAGAGAGGAAATCAATACACAGGCCATGGCAAGGATGGTATCAGTGCAGCCAGGAGAATGGCTATGGAGCAATGTAGTGCTCCCTATATAAAAGAAACATCATCACAACAGCTCAGGTCTAACTGTGACAATATCCGACCTAGCATTTAACCCTTTCACTGCCTCAGGACAACATAAACAAAGACCTACAGACCACAACAACGGCCACAGGAGGGAACAGATCAGTGAGGCAACATCTGTGCACACATGCATGTTCCTGCTCAGCCACATCCACTGAAGATTTGTCGGGAATTTAATAAGCTTTGTTATTATAAGTCTGCATTTCTACCAGCATCCAAGCAGATGGCTGGAGTTGCTCAGAGTCATGATTGAGCTTAATCCAAATCCTTATTTTTGCAGCAGATGCACTTGTTATAGGGTAGTGACCATGAAATCTATTGTGGGGAGCGATGCAGGATGCAGGACTATCCCAGACTGAGATGTTCCCTCCGGCGCTGAGGGAGAATAACACTGCAGGTGCCATCACATGGTTCTGTAATAGATTGTTAGATGTTATTGTATCTGATAAGGTGAGGTCTCAGAGGTGCCTTCAGTCCTGGCTCACACTACTACTGCAGGAAATAAAGGCACTGCTGGGTGACACACGTCTGGACCACTGCGGGCATGTGGCCGTCAGAAAATTCAATGCACATGAGTCCCTCTCACAAAGCAGCAAGGATACAATAAATCTGGAAGGAATAATGAAAATGCGGTGACGCACAAGGGTCAACAGAGCACATTAAATATGTCAGCGTGGGCAAAAAGTGACACTTTCACTTTTTCTTTTATTTTGAGGTGTTTTGGGGGGTTTTACCCGCTGTTTCAGGGGTATTTCCAGCCGGACAACAACAATACAATGACTCATACCCAAGTAGCAGCACGGATGAAGCCCAGAATTGCGCAAATGGCTTTGATTCTAATTACCCAGCGGTGATACTAACAGTGGTCCGCAGGATGATTGTAAAACTGGGATATCTGCACGTGTTTTTGGTCCTCTTTCGCCCTTCTCCTTGCCTGACAGGTCCGAATACAGCTTCTTCTTTGGAGGACTTTCAGGCAAACTTGCACAGGAAAAAAAAGAAGCACCACCACATCGACACTCTTCTCATTCACATCACACTCATTCACTCTCTTGTTTCGAGCCTTACCAGTGCGCACCAGGCAGGCGACTGTGATGATGGTGAGAGGGACGCAGTACTTCCACAAAGCCATCGCTGACAGTCGCTGATATTCCCCCCTGATCTTCTTCTTCTTCTTCCTCAGTATTCCTCTTTTCTTCCCTTTGGAGAAATCAGAGTGACATGAACCCGCAGGTTCACTCTCCCGACAGCGCCTTCAGCGTCTCCCTATGCGTGTGTGTGCGTGAGTGTGTGTGTGTATGTGTGTGAGAGAGCGAGAGAGAGAGAGTGCGACTGTGCGTGGCCGAGTGGTGTGTGTTTTCTCAGTGCGTAACAGCACGTTTTTACATAGTAAACGCTCCCTCTCACACACTTTCTCCCCTTCTGAATGCCTGTGAAATGACGGCTTGGCCGGTTCTTCTTGGTTACTTTACATTGTAAATATATTTAAAACAGCTCGCCAATGAGGGCGGGCCTCTGCGCGTTTCTGACCAATCACAGAGAGGAGGAGCAGGTGGAGGGGTGTACGGATGACAGAGAGGGGCCGGGCTTTAAAAAGAAACAGGCTACACAGGAGGAGAGAAGAAGAAAGAGGGCTGCACCTTGCAATTAATTGAAATCAATTCGTTCTAAATGTGATTGATAACCGACATTAATTTTCAGACGCAAATAAGCAATTTGTTTCAAATTCAGCTCCACCGACCGACGAGGATGTGAGCCGCAATGATTAAGATGACGAGGAACAAACAGATGTTTATTGTTTAAAGAGACAATAATGTTGAAAACATTTATTCTATTATTGAGGCTTTTGGAAAACGATTACACAGACTAATTAGTGCAGGTTTTATTTGTGCTGATTCATCTGTGCGTCAGTTATCGGTGAACTTTCCCAAATTTTAAGGCTCACATGAAGGCAGAATAGACCTTTTTCACGACAGCCATATTGATATGAAGCAGTGTAAACACCAGATGTTATGATGCTAACTGACCTTTCCTAAGTCATTTTTTGCTCCATACTCCAATAAAAGTTGAGCAAGCACTAGTCAAAGTTCTCCTTTCCTGTTTCCTGTACACAAACATACTATGTGCTACACAAAACCAATTTTTAATATGGACAAAAGGTGCTCAGGTACCATAGGCTACATAAGTTAGCTATTGTTACCAAAATGTTAGCTAACAAGCTAATAATTTGATTAGATTAGTTTGCTAGTTAGCAATATTTTGCAAACATTAGCTACCAGATGTAGCTAGCCAGCTGCAGATTAATGTACAATCACAAAAATGCAATTTATTGTTATTATTGTTCTTGTTATTTTCATATTATTCATCAGTTATGTTCAGTGTCGTGTTTGCACTCTAATTCTACTGTAACATTGTGTTTTATTGCTTGTTTCTGGTGTTTAATTTTGTAAGAGCTTTGGCAACACTGTACTTCATTATGGTCACTCCAACAAACCTCTTTGAATTGAACTGAACTGAACTGAACTGATTAACTAGCTATTTAGCCAGCGTCCATGTTCAAAATTTGCTTTTCTTTTCAACACAGACCAGTCTGGCACATGGCAAGTACAGGAAACAGTAAAAGAGAAAGTTGAATGAGGCTCCAAGGAGGACAGGACTTGGCAAGGGTCAAATAAGGTTCCTCCATTCAAGTAAAATGGAGTCAGTGTGCTGCTATTGTGCATGTTGGCTCACTGGAAAGGCTCTACTACTCTAAATGTAACAGGACATTAATTAGTAATAATATCTGTGTTTACCCTACTATTTCATACTATATCATAGCTGTATGTTCATTTCTGTAATTTGTTCATGATTATTTGTCATTTTGTGAAAACTGGAGGAAATGTTATATGTTGGGTAGAGCAGCAACAGTTAATCAAGTAATTGATTTGATGGCAATGATTTAATTAATCGCCATCTATTTTGATAATCAATATCAATTATGGGCTTAAGTGTGAATATCTTGTGGTTTATTTACTCCTCTAAGACAGTAAACTGAATATCTTAGGGCTATGGACAAAATAAGACATTTGATGATGTCGCCTGGCTTTTTTAGACATTTTTCACAATTTTTTGACATTTTATGGACCAAACTACCAATCAATAATAAAAAAAAATAATCCCCAGAATAATCTGAAATGAAAATAGTAGTTAGCTGCAGCCCTAATGTCGACTCACTGCCAAATCAGTGGATGTGCAGCAGTGTTGAGGTGTTTTTAGATTGAGGGACATTATGTTGCAGAGGCTGCTTTGTCTCCAAAATGTGCACAGGACTCATCAAGGAGAGCAGGGAGCTGGCCTGAGTGTATTCGGTTAAATCGCCGTTCACAATGACGGTAATGGCCTGGAACAAAAACTTGTGCTCCGGACGAGCCTGTGTTTTCTGCTCATCTGTAGTCAGGGCCTATTAGGCCCCGCTAAAGGGGCTCTTTAACTTTACCCTCATGCTGTGGCCACAGTTTGCCCATAATTGTGTTTTCCAGTCAGAGAGCGCTGCTCCATTATGAAAATTGTTTCTCTTTCCACATCTCTTTTTTCCCTTCCTAATCTAGTGTTATAACATGAGCTTGTTGTCTCTGAAGCTGGAAGGCATCTTTTTCAAACTGTGTCTTTGGCGCCCCCTTCAGGTAAAATCAGGGATGGCACGTCATGGGCTTCAAATCAGCTTTGGCCTCTCTCTCTCATCTGTCCTCAAGTCACTTTGGTCAGTTTAGCTCAAACAGTCAGAAAAAGTTCAGACAGGCAGTAAAACATCAAACCAGTCTATTAGCATTAATATTAATATTTCTACCCGTGGCTTCCATGAAGTTCCTTTGAACTCATGTTTCATATCTGACCTCGACTTATGTGAAATCTTAAAGTCTCAGCTTCAGGCTCCATCTGCTCAGTGATTCTCTGTCTCGACACAAGTTTTAACCTTGTTGTTTTGGCGATGATAGTATCTGCCCCACTCCTTCCCCGAGCTTCCATCCCATCCCATTTTTCCCCGTCAGCCTCTCTGCGAGTGTTTGTTCCCCGGTTGGCAGGGAGTCGGTGGTGGCAGCAGCTCCCCCACACCAGATGGGGCATTGTCAGGAAGTAATGAGGGGAAAACACCTGCTTCTCCAGCGAGCTCCACTCCTTCATTTTCAGCCATTTGACACAACATATGCAGGAAGCACATACTAAACCAAGTGACCGTGACGAGAACAGCAGTGGGCGATGGCACAAAGTTACAAATGCCGGGCGCTTTGACGCGTTAGTCAATGAGGTGTCATGTTTAGTATAACTCACCTTTACATGAAGGCTTGTATGCTGACGGCTGCAGCACCAGGACGGTCGCCTACCACCCTAACTGCGGACACTAGTGAAGTGACTCCAGGCCTAAATGTCACAGGTGTACACCCTTGTCCTGTTAGGACCCTGCCTGCCCCAGACAAAACATTTTGACTGCTCGGTATTCTCTGCACAGCCCCTGCATCGCCCTAAGCTGTTGTTGGTTTATCCATGAGGCACTATCAAGGTCAAAATGTCACTGTAAACTACACTTCTCTCCCTCCCAACCAACCAGAGCCGTGTACCTTGGGGACAACTCCGCTGTGTGAAATTCCTGATACATAATCTTGTCTTTTCTGGCCAACCGGTTGAAGCCCCAGGACTAGAGCCCACTGGGGAGCACACAGCTTTTCACTCATGACTGACTCAAAGGCCAAAACAAAATGGAGCTCACTGGCATTTCACATGCAGGAGGGCGTTTTAAATTTACAACGCTGTATTTTTTCCTACGGAGCGTGACCGATTTTTAAAAGTCTGTCCAGTTCTATCGCTCTTGTCTCTTTATTCCTGCACTTTCAGAAAAAAAAGTACTAATTAGAACCACAAAGGTTTCTTTGGCTCATCTCCATAGGAGAAACTTTTTTGGTTACCAGAAGAACGTTTTATGAAGGTTCCACCTGGAACCCTCTCAGAGTTCTGCCTAGAATCCAACATAACGGCTTATACCTTGAATCATCTGTGAAAGGGTCCACACAAAACCCTCTATGAGAGACTCTAAAGGGGACCTCTTCTGGGGTACAATGGTTCCACCTAGAACCCTCTCTGCAGGTTCTATCCAGAACCTTTCAGCCTTCTAGGGTGCTAACAAGATGCCACTCATGGGGTTCTGCTAAAAACAATTTTATATTTCAGGGGCTTTATCTAGAACCAAAGGGGTTCTACGAAGACTTTTTTTGTATTCCAGTGGGGTTATCTAGAACACACTCAGGGGGTTCTCTTGAGAACCTTTTTATCCAGAACCCAACCAGGGGTTTCTGCTGAGAACCTTTTTTTATATTCCAAGGGTTTTATCTAAAACACACCAAGGGGGTTCTATTAAGAATCTTTTTGGTTCCGAAGGTTTTATCAAGAACACATGCAAGGGGTTCTAAGGGGTTTATCTAGAACAAATGCAGGGGATTTTGAGAAGCCCCTTATATTCCAAAGATTTTCTATTTTATATTCCCACGATTTCATCTAGAACCCATCCAAAGGGTTCTATTGCCAACCCTTTTATATTCCGATGGATTTATCTAAAACTCACTCAGGGAATTCTGACAAGAACCATTTTTATATTCCAAGGGTTTTATTTAGAACCCACCTAAGGGGTTCAATCCAGATTTGTTTTATATTCCAAGAGTTTCATCTAGAACTCACCCAGGGGGTTTTATGGAGAACCATTTTATACCACAGGACATACAGTAGGGTTGATAAAATAGTTCCTTGAATCCTTGAAAAACTCTTTCTTCAATAAAAAGGTGCTTTGGATGAATAAGGTTCTTAATGGAACCCTTACAAAGAACCCTTGATAAACAGTTCTTCAGAAGCAAATTGTTCTAGATAGAACTTCAGCCCTCACAAAGAACCCTTTAGGAATGCTTATTTCTAGAAGTGTGGGCTTGACCAAAGACATAAAGAGAGCGGAAGTTTGTGGAGTTAAAGAAGAAATACAAGGAGTCTGTAAAATGCTCAACAAAGAACGGCTGCGGCGGTGGCGAGCTGTACAGGGGGCTTGAATAATCAGTTTAATAACATTATCCAGGCTGTGCTCTGTGGCGCATGCACCCGTTAATGGAGTGTCATTGTTAAACTGCCGCTTCGCCCATTATTAACGACGGCCTACGGTCAACCACACACCGATAATAAAACCACATAAAACCCAACATAACTTCAACAGACAAGCGTAATGAAATTCTCTGCATTACGAGCACGGTTATGGTAATAAGCGATGGTGCTGTGGCACGGCGTTAAGGGTTACAAGGCAACAGAGGAGAAAATTAAAAAGATGAAGTTGTAGCCTATGATGGTTATTTTGGGAGAATCAGAATAGAATTCTTGTCCATATTGAAGCAGAACTACACTCTTAGAAATAAAGATAGTAACTAAAACTATAAATGGTTCTTTGGCTTGTCCTGGGAGAACCCTTTTTGGTTCTTAGTAGAACCTTTTATGAAGATTCACTTGGAACACTTGCAGAATTCTACCTAGAACCCAATATAAAGGACAGGAACCCAACCACATCCTTCTACTAAGACCCTTTTTTTTTGTATTCCAACGGTTTTGTCGAGAACACACAGGGGGTTCTGCTGAGAACCTATTTATATTCCAAGGGTTTTATCTAGAGCACACTCAGGGGGTTCTACCAAGTACCTTTTTTATATTCTTAGGGTTTTATCTAGACCACATACAGAGGGTTTTACTGAGAACTATTTTATATTCTGAGGGTTTTATCAAGGACCCATCAAAGGGGTTCTTCTGAGAACCTTTTTATATTTCAAGTGTTTTATCTAGACCACATGCTGGGGGTTCTACCGGGAACCTTTTTGCATTCCAGGGGTTTTATCTAGAACACACCATGGGGGTTACACCAAAACCCTTTTTATATTCCAAGGGTTTTATACAGAACCCAACCTGACGGATTCTACCAAGACCCTATTTTTTTTTCCCCAAGTGTTTCATCTGGAACCCACTCAGGGGGTTCTACTGAAAACCTCTTTATATTCCAGCTGTTTTATCCAGAGCCCAACCCAAGAACCTTTTTTTATATCCCAAAGGTTTCATCTAGATGGTTCTACAGAGAATGTTTCTATATTATGGTGCAAAGAACCGTTGATGAAAGAGTTCTTCACAGATCTTTGAAGAACAAACCCTTTCCTCAAAAAAATATTTCTCAACTTCAGCCATTCAGGTGGAACCCTTTTGGAATCCTTTTTTTTTTCTGAGTGCAGCAGAAGGTAACCTTGCTCGCTCTTATAATGGATGGGGAAAGTTTCAAGGTTACCCGACTTTACTGTTATTCTTGTGTGTGTTTTTGTGTGAGTCTTTGGTTCATGTATGACTCAGTGAGAATGGGGTTTGTGCTTTACAGCCAGATGGGGAAAAACACAAGCATGCACAGAGCACTTTGAGGAAAGGTCATTGCTTCGGAGTGAGGTCTTACACACTGAAGGGAAAGGTTGGTAAACAAGCTGATGCAAGCCTGAGATGGCATTGGATCGAGAAAATGTGCGGCCAAGCGAGCATGAATGTCCGGCTTTCACCACATTGTCAATACTCCCCAGCCTCTTTTGTACCTCCAGGATAGAACAAAATCAATGGCACACGTAAGGACAGTAAATAATATTTTTTCTGAAAGCCATTTAATATCAAAGAAAATCCAAAGTACAGTAAATTAAATAGTACGAGTGCAATGTGCTTGAGAGCTGTCACAGCAAAGAGATTATAATGACCTTCTCACAGACGCTTTGAGCTGGTTCTGCTTTTGAAAAAAAGGGTTGAAAGGGAAACACACCAACAAAATAAAACCTTGTCCTATTACCCAAATGGCTCATTCATAATACACAGCTGAGCAATTATGTTTGTACAGAAAGGAGAGAATTGCGTGTGGAGTCTTAACGGCTTCTTGCGGTGCACAAGACTCATCCTGCATCATTTTGCTAAGAATGTAGCTCACCATTTTCTACACTGCAGAATAAATGAAGAGAAATTGCCCACCTTTTTGTCCAAGATACATAACTGCAGCATACACCCACAAGCAAAGCAGCTTTTGTGTCTCTGAAGCAATCATTTGCCCTTCAGGGTTTTTTCTGCGCCCAGCTTGTTACTGATTTTGATTTTGCTTTCCCTATAGTCTCCCTCTTTGTCTTCCTCCCCCAGTGTGACCATCCATAACCCTATGCCGTCTCCTCCCTCTTTAAAGTATCGCTCATTTCCCGGCCACCCACTCCATCTTCCTCATCTTTCGTTCCATCTTCTTCCTCCCCCCACCTCCCGCTCCTCCTCATCCTTCCACCTGCCTGTGCAGTCACACCAGAGGTTGTTTGTCTCCGCAGGTGGAGGGTAGAGACTCCACACTGGCTTTGTAGATGGGCTTTTTCTGAGAGTGGTCATCACTGGAGGAGAGAAGGAGAGAAGGAAAGACAGAGGAGCATGATTATCTGTATATCGACCTCCCAGTCGACACTAGAAAAGTATAAGTGAGGAAATTATAGACTGGAACCGAGCGATGGAACCACACCTGGCTGTTGATATGAAAGTCCATTTTTCTCTCTTTCGCTCTCTGGCTCTCTTTTTATGCACACACGCTCAGACACACATGGCAGCACATGCCCAGCCACACTTGTGAGGATTAAACTTTCTTCAATGCCACCACAAAGACACAGAAACCCAGGCTTGAGGGGTAACAGATTGCATGTGTTGCAATTACGTAATTGAGATACAAAAAAAGGTTACAGAAGAAAAAAGTCATACTCAGATTACAGATAAATTAAAAAAAAAAAAAGAGAATTATGAGCAGGATCATACTTTCAAGTGAAACCATAGCTAATTTTATAGTTGTCAATTCATTATCATTATCTCTATAGTGAAAAAAATGCATCACTGGGTGGAAATTGTGGCATCATTTTGTCTCTAAATCAGAAAAGGGGAACAACATCACAGCACGGTGGACAGTTATGTCTTCCAGCTGACTCTTTCAGGCAGGAATAGGTAACTAGCTAATCTGTCAGAACTACTAACAACACGAGTCAGACTGAAAAAAAACTTGACTTGGACTTGACTTTGACATTTTGTTTTGGAAACATGATTTTCTAACAAGTAATTATATCAGAATACATTTTTAATGTAACCCTCCCAACCTTGTAGAAATCATGTATGAAGCAGAAAGCTTCAAGTCCATTTTTTTTTTCAGCCCATATGGAAATGAAGTTAATGAGCGAAGCTGCATGGGGTCAGGGTACACATTAACATACGGTCAGTAACAGATTTAATGGGACTTCCATTAATGCTCTTCTGATTGCTGTATCTTTTTTCTACTTTCTATGCTGCCATTATTAACTGAGGCTTTTCACAAGCAGAGAGTGTGTGGAAAGACACAGGAGAGGAGGAAACATGAAAGAGATCAAGGATGGGGTCAAGTAGGTCAGACCTGCTGAGATAGACTTTAATATTCAGGGTGAATAACACCTTTTAAAATACATAAATGCACAGAGGCACTTTTCTGCACATGTGTGTAGAGGTTTCCTGCGAGACGAGTTAGCATACAGAACACACACACACACACACACACACACACACACACACACACACACACACACACACAATGAAGCATACACCAAAATACACGCGCTGTAACTGAAATGGCCTTGGTTCTATCACTCGAGACAGAATGAAATATTGCAGCAATAACGATATCCGTAATATAAAGTCAAACTGCAGGAGGAGAGACCGGGGCTGAGTTAAGGAGAATAGGAAGGTGATTGTGGATAAAGCAGTGTAAAGAAATCACACAGGCACACACACATTCACACACACTCTGAGGCACATTTTCTATCAGACCTGGAAAATGATTTAAAACGGCGAACACAAGTAAAGAGCAAACTGATTGCTTATTATGAAAGAGGAACAGACACAAACACTCAAACAGTCGTCTCTTACATGGGTCCCTTGCTGGTCCTGATCTGCTTGGCCCTGCGGCACAGGAACACACTCAGGGAGAGGATGAACACCAGGAGAGACACAGCCGCCGCCGAGGTCATCAAATAGAGACGGCCATTAGTGGTCTCGTACCACGGGGCGTCCTCTGTGGGACAGATCAGTCAGATATGAAGGGAAACATGCATCACACAGACTCTGGAATCAGCAAAACTATGAGCTTCCCGCCCCGAGGCAAAGCTTCTGAAGGAAACCTCCTGTTTGTTTATGGAAGAAAAGATTGTCTGTGAGGAGTTCAGACGGTCACAGAGCTGCACACACGTGCTGATCTTCAAGAAGTCTGACTTTAAAGTTTTAAAAACTGTCTGATTACTGCCTTTGTGTGCACACACTTGTGCATATAGTTCCTGGTAGAACCTTTTATAGTTCCACTTGGAACTTTAAAACACTTGGTTCTACCTCAGTATTAGGGGCTACACCTGGAACCATCTGTGAAAGGTTTCACCCACACTCTTACAAATAAGGGTTCCACAAGGGTTCTTCCTGACGGGCTGAGGTTCTACCCAGAAACATTTGCATCTGAAGAAACCGAAGGGGTTTGTCAAGGGTTTTTTGTAAGACTAAGGGTTCCATTAAGAACCCCATTCATGCCAAGAACCCTTTTTAAGAAATAGTTCCTCATAGACTGTTAAAAGCTTGAAGAACTCTTCTGTCAAACTTGGTCAAGGGTTATATGAGAGGTTTTCACAAAGATGGTGTAATTGTTCTACTCACAACCCTCTTTTGGGGGTTCTATCCCCAAATAAGAGCCCTTTGATATTATGGTATAAAGAACCTTTGATGAACCCTTGATGAAAACATATTTTTCTTCCAAAAAAGAGAGGTTATATGGATCAAAATGGTTCTAAATGGAACCTCTAGTCTTACAAAGATCCCTTGTTAAACCCTTTTGTCAAAAAAGGGTTCTTCAGAGGCAGTTTTTGGATAGAACCTCTTCAGGAAGCACCTTTTTGGAACCGTTATTTCTCAGAGTGTACTGTTATATATAACATTTGCAGAATTCATGGACCGTATGTTCTTTCTTGAGAATCGTGGACAAAGAAAAGAAAGAAAAATGAACATTATGAGGATTTCAGGCAAACAAACACACGCTTCGTCTGTTCAAATATCCAGTAATTCCATATGTTAAGAGGATTTCTCGGCAGCTGGAGTCTCATGGGCTTGCACCAGGAATGGTTGCTAAAGGTCTGTACTGCTATTGTACAGCAACTTCAAAAGCAACAGCAGCTACATGTAACATTTGCCCACCATACCTTCAAGGATGAGCAAACATTATTCTGGGATCTAGAAATCATTACCGTTTTAATTAGTACATGTGCTTCAGAGAAAATACTGGAGACACTGTGGAGCGCAGTGACCAATGAGTCAATTGCAGCGGTAATAAGATAACTTTACCATTATAAATAACATGCATTGGCTTAATTGCATTTTTAGAGGTTGCATAATTTCAATGATTGAAATCACAAGGCTTATGAATCCTACTGGGCGAGAGGGACGGTGTTTAAAAACTGCAGTGCATTAATACAGTGTAGTCATGTCACAGGTCACTGATAAAGATGATGAAGACAGATGAAGTGCTGTAAATTGGATTAGCTATAATGATGTAATGAAATTAGTTCTCTACTTCAATATAATCTTCATGTTTCATGAGAAATAAGACAGTTTGTCAGTCACAGATTCAGACAAAAAAACCCCTGTCCCTCCAAAGACATTTATCTACAAAAGCTAACAGACTTCTAATTAAGGAGAGAATGAGTTTCACTTATTATCATCATATACCGTAATGTACTTCATACTTTAATGATGTTAGAAAGACCCACCGACCTACAATCTTTTATTGAGATAATTAACATTTGTTTCTTAAACTGAAAGATTCTTTCTTTTCTTTTTTTAAGAAAGAAGATTTTCTCAGCAACAGATTATAGGTCAGCAAAACCTTGTTTTTTTTTTCTTTTTTGTTTTTGTTTATTTCAAAACTTTTTTGTTTGATTCAAAACTAAAAAAAAAAACAGCAAAGACAATTGCCTTGAAATTGTGGTGCATCTAATTCTCAAAAAAGAATCTGGAACAATTAATATACAGTACAGTACAACAAAATAAAAACAGCTCACAAGTATTTCTAAATACTAAATCTGCGTTGATTTGCTTTGTGCTCTACAGCACAGGTTCCCAACCTGGAGATCCCGGCCTCCACTAGGTGTCGCCAAAGCTTCAGTGGGGGTCATGGGGTCTTCTTGATTTTAAGGAGTGCAAGACGTATTTTAAAAAGTAAATAGATACTGAAGACCCATATCTCATTTCTCTGTAGAAAAGTTATTGGAATAGTTATTTTTAAAGTTTAGATTATTTTTTAGGACAGAAACTAAAAAAAAAAAAAAGAAACAAAGGCTTCACATTAAACAGCCTCTTCCTGCCCTTACAACAATCAGAGGTGATTAGAAATATGCAATACAGAGAATTGTATTGAAAGTTACTAAAGTATCATTAAAAATCATCTCTAATGCAACATTCACGTGAAATTTTCTGCTCAAAATTCATCCAAATTGCTTATTTTATACAAACGACCTGCAGTTATTGCGTTCACTGTTTGGGTTAACTGTACAAGTTTTATCAGTTGTTATGTACTGTTATTGTTATGCATTGACTATAATATAAAATATCCATAAAATATGTCATTAATCTGGGGTCGTCAGTTTGTTCAACAATAGAAAAACACTCATGTTTGATTTGACATTTCTGCCAAAAGAGAGAAAAAAATCATTGCTTCTTTTATTCCTCTTATCCTTTAAAGTTGGTGCAGTTCTGTCACTGCGTCTTCTTCTAAAATGCATTACGTCTTCTGGTATAACCTTAACCTGTTTTTTTTATGTGACGTTTTTATAAATGGTTTCACTTTTTTATCACAGCATCACAGTCTTTTTCTTTTTCTTTTTTTTTTTTAAGGATTTCTGTGCGCAAATAAATTAAACCTCATCCATGTACGACTTCTGGGTTGCACACAAGGCTTATTTTTAAACATAATCATAATTTAATTTTAAGCAAACTAGCAAACAGTGTAACATGTAGTGAATTTTTAGTTCACTAGCAAAAAATTTAATGTTTATTTTTTACTTTTTAGCTAATTAGCAAACAATGTAACATTTTTGAGGAATACAGAAGCAGCCAAAAGTTAATGGTTTCTCGCCTCTTTTATGCGTATTAGCTCCCAAAAGCACTCAAATTTATTTTCTGTGTATTTTTTTCTTTTAATTTGGGTAAACAAGCATCTCCATATTAATTAAAGTTAATTTAATTTAGATTTAATTCACTAATCTTGGATTTCCCATTCTGCAACAGAGCTCTGCTTACTTTTACATCTGGATTTGCTTATTTTGAACCTATTTTTTCTAAATTCTGATTAGAACTAATCTCTGTTGGTGCAACGCAGGCTTAGAGTTTTAAATGTGAAAACTGAGAAAAATGTTCATGACGACGTATCTGACCTTTATGTTCACTTTTCAGTGGCTGATAGAAGAAGAAACAGAACATTGTTTTGACGGTTGGGGTATTGACAGGTGAATTTCCCAATAGTTCCAAAGAAACTCAAGCAAGTTTTTAGAATGAGGAAGTGAGAAACAACCGCTCTAGACTCAGGCAGTGTAAAGGACAACAGGATTTGTCCAGTTAGATGTAAAGTCTCTTCTTACCAGGCAGCACAGTGACCTTGACGGTGCGCCTCTTGCTGAGCGACTCCACAGTGGGGTGCTCGACCATGCAAGTGTACGTTCCTTCATCCATCGCGCTCACCTTCTTCAGCGTCAGCTTAGAGGAAGGCAGGATCCAGTCATCACCCTGAGAGAGACACAGAGTTAGTCATGCAAGAGAGAGCGTAGGAGAGAGTGAGACAAACAGAGAGCAGGGCAGAAAGTAGAAAAATATTTTATTGGCCGGATTGATTGCAGCCCTGAGAGAATCGACAAAGTCGTGCAAATTAAAATAGTGCTGAGCTGAGAGCAAAGGAGAGCTGGAGAACAGACAATGCTGGTTGGCAAAAGAGAGAGAAACAGAGACTGTCAAACATGAAGAGTGAATAAGATAGAAAGTGAACGTAAAGGGGCAGAAAGTGTTATTTTGGCTGAGTGGAAGAGAGAAGAGTGTCAAAAAGGGAATGAAATAGAACAAGATAGAGAGACTGGCGATGGCAGTGCAGGGACAGAGACAGAAAGACAGAAATATCTGCTGGTGTGTGGCCCTCAGAGAACAGTCCCCAAACTCCCAAATGAAGTGTATTTACCTGAGCTGTAATCCCAATGAACGAACACACATCGACACAAGTCAATAACCCAGATAACACCATCATCCGCAAAGAATGATGCTGCAGCAACACACTGTTAACACAACACATAATGAGATGGCAAGGGAGCGGGATGAATTGTTGACACAAAAATAGCAGCACTATTATGAGATAGAGCCCGACATGGGGGGAAACAAATAATAGGCCAAACACAAGGATTGGAAAACAAACGAACGTGGAGGAGGGGGGTAAAAAAAAAAAAAGACATTACACCATGCAAATGATTTGGCTCCTGGGAGCTGCAGCTCCTGCCAAGAAAGTCCATTTCAATTTGAATGGATCTGAATTAAGAGGATTTCCCATAAAGGCCAGGTTTGGCCAAAGCAGCATTTTGTATGCAAATCCACTGGCTCCCAATGCAGTGGCCCGTTTCTGCCTCTGTCCTGCTGTCATTACCGGGGGCCAATGTGCCCACGGCAGCTGTCTGTCAAAGTGGGCCATTCTGATGCCACTTTCTGCCCCATATCCATTCCTGTCATACGTACATTGGGCTCACACACACACACTGATAGGCAAACACGCGCCCACTAACATCTCATCTAGTCATTTGCTTCAAAGTGTCATTCCTCATTTCCAAAAGTCTTATGACTTATGTAAGTAGAACACAGATACATCAACAGGTGAATGATTCGAACGCCACACGGTGACGGACCTGCCAGTCATGTTGGCAATAATAGCAGCACTTTACGATAAGACTACCCTCATAAAGTAAAATAAAATAAATAAAATGTATAAATGGGTCAGAATTTGGTTTCAAAAACAATTTATGAATAATTAATAAACATTTACAAGTTAGAACACAGTTGTCATACATGGATGTGGGCTCTCTATTTGGCCAGATCCAGTTACTGATTGCTACTAATTAATTTTACTAATTAATTATTAATATTTATAACCAGCAAAAGGGATCCATATTATAAAGTATAAATCCCATCACCATTTATTAATGATTTGCTACCAACTGGCAGAAAGGAACCTTATTGTTAAATAATGACTTACTTTTTACTCTGCGGTCCAATAATAGCTGAGCAGGCTTGGTACCCAGCAGAACATTAGTCAAATTTCTCCTTTCCTGCTCCCTGTGCGTGATTATTTTTCCCAGGATGGCAAAGCCATGTCCCGCCCTCCTCTACCTCTGATTGGCTCACCCTGACATTCTCACTCTAACTCTGCACAATCACGCTCCTAACACCTAAACCACTCTAGAGCTGACTGATGGTTTTAAAATGGGATGAACCAAAACCCATTACTGTTAATGACTTACTACCATTTATAATTAGCAAACAGAGCCTTATTGTGTTAAAAAAAAAAAAAAAAGAAAAAGAAAAAAACACCCAATTTATTAATGACTAATTAATCACAGAGTTACAGAAGATTTCCTACTGTGCCACATGAAATTCTGTCCAACTATCTGGTAATTTGATAATTTGATATGCTACATGAAACTTTTTGACTATTAAGATATGCTGTCAGTCGTTAAATTCTAGTAACTCATTAATCTGATGAGGGCGACAAGTATAAATGCTGCTGATGGAGAAGACAAAGCTGAGTAAGCGATGAAATCTGAGGCTTAACAGTACAGATAAGTGTGAGCTCAGTGTTTGGAAAGCAACAGGTCACTGTTAATGATTGTACTGTCCCTTCAGTGACAGTGGAACAGTGGTGAATATTCACCGACTAATGACAAAAACCTAAAGCACTGCATATGATCATATGGCGGACAAACAGCATTAGCTGTATAAAATGTCCACTGAATTGGATTTGGACTTGTAAGCCCATTTAAAACCGGGATTAGCAGTGACCCTTTAACAAGCACATTAACCCCGAGCCGACTTATCAAGAAGAATAACAAAAGGGGAAATTCAGCAATTATTTCTGGCTGTCCCTGAGACATCTTCATACTTTCATAGCCTCATTAGACCTGTTATTTGCTCGTGGTGAGTTTAGTGACGCCTTGAGAGCGTAATACCATGTTCTCACCACAAGGGCACAGTGTATCTCCTGACTCATCAGCGTCTCCTTGCTCAACATGCCTATTGTCACTATGGCATCTTACACTGAGATGTCTTAATTTCCCACGGGTGACAGTTCCTCAGCTCAGCGGAGAGCCCAGTTGAATAATTCAATACTGGTTAACCAAACACTAAAAAAATCATTAGAAATCTATCCGCATAATTGTTTTCAGGTTGACTGGCTCTTGTCTAGACCTCATTAAACTATTAATCCTCTGTAAGTGGGCAAGCTGCAATCCCCAGCGAGTGGTGGGCCTAAGCCAACTGGTCACTTAAATACAGAGCACTTCTTCAGAGGAGGGGATGAAAAGACGACAGGCGAGGGGGAAACAAGTGGCTCGAGAAAGTCAGTCAGAGACGAGTTTGAAGAGGAGAGAAAATTAAGAGAATGCTTGAGCAAAAGCCAAGAGAGCAAAAAGGGATCTAGAGAGACTGGAGCAAGACAAAATAAAGAGGTCACATTGAAAATCTGAGGGAGGGAGAAAAGGGAGCGGGGAGGAAGAGAATGACAAGTTTCCAAAAACATAATGAGGA
Source organism: Lutjanus erythropterus (assembly GCF_056507025.1). Classification (NCBI taxonomy): domain Eukaryota; kingdom Metazoa; phylum Chordata; class Actinopteri; order Lutjaniformes; family Lutjanidae; genus Lutjanus; species Lutjanus erythropterus. The sequence continues at coordinate 31,323,539 of NC_139325.1, read as the reverse complement.
CACTGCCACTGTGCACATTCCTCAGGCTTTTCTCACATTCTTGTTCCAGTAGTAGCTTGGCTCCTCTGATGAGCTGGCAGAGCACTTCAGGACCACTTCCTCCCCCAGTCGCACCTTCAGCTCCTCTGGGACACCCAGGTAGCTGCTGTAGCCTTCCCTGGACACTGACGGCTCATCCATGTCTATAAAAAAAACACAGGAAGCACTGGTGAACTCAAAGGAGGGGGCAGAGGGGGCCAAGAAAATGGGATAAAGTGCTCTCTAGCGTGCCCTTCCAGTGGAGAAAATGTAATGATGTTCCCTCTAGAGTTGCCCAATGTCTGAGACAACACGATAAAGTACCCTAGAGTGTCCTTTCAGTGGGAAAAATGTGGAAAAAAGTGCAATTTAGCGTGTCCTTTAAATGGACAAAACAGGATAAAGTACCCTTTAGAGTGGCCCAGTGTCTGAGACAACATGATAAAGTGCCCTTGGGTGCCGTTCCACTGGACAAAATGTGGTACGGTGTCCTTTTGATTGCCCTTACAGTAGACAAAACATGATAAAATGCCCCCTAGAGTGGCCCAATGTCCAAGATAAATGATAAAACTCCCCCTCCAGAGTGCCCATGCTTGGACAAAACAGGTGAAATGCATCATGACTTTGGTGCACGTTGGTGCATTTTTAATTTTTTTTCACCCCTGCCCCCTGAGAGCCCACCACTGACAGGAAGCATGATCAAACATTAATGAAGGCACGAAAATTTCACGTACACTGAAGCTTCCTCTTAATGAGATTGGGACGTGACTGAACATATGTTTGCAGTGGCAGCAGCTGGTAAACACTCATATCTTCTTAAGTATATTTGAGTATATAGGCTCAAGTATGAATGCCTCACAGGAGTACAGACGGCACCGAGCAATCAATAATAATGATAATAGGTTTCATCTTATCGAAGTCTTTAGAGAGGCAGTGTTGTGAATAATGGCTCATTTTCTCTTCCATCTCAATAGATGGCCCACGTCCATCCAGCTTCTGGCTCCTCTCCCCCTCTGTCTCCTTCAGTCCTTCAGTCCATTCTAATCTTTGCCTCCTTATTGATTCCCCCCATGAGGCTGAGGAGCCTATCAAACAGCATCACGGTCGATTTGATGGCCACTGAGAAGATAGAGGACACTGATAATCTGACTAGCTACGCCACAGATGTCGTTTCGTGCAACTGTGTATCCTACACTGATAGTTTCAAACTTGAGCCCTCACCAGGAGAATGTGCCGATGTTTGCTTGGAGTGCAAAAAATAATAAAATGACTGTAGTCGATCTATCATACACTCTTAAAACTAAGGGTTCTCCCTGAAGGGCTGAGGTTCTACCCAAAGCTTCTGAAGAACTGGAGAGGGTTCATCAAGGTTTTTTGTGAGATTGAGATGAGCTTTAGGAACCCTTTTTTATCCAAACCCTTTATAAAAATCCTCGATGAACTCTTTCGTCAAAATTTCTTTATATCATAAAAGGACTCTGGGCAGAACCTCACTTGGTGGGTTCTAGATAAAACCCTAAAAATGTTCCTGGTCAACCCTCTGAGCATGTTCCAGATAAAATCATGGAATATAAAAGGGTTTTTGGTAGAACCTCCTTGACTGGTGCTAGAAAGAACTTTTGGAATATAAAACGGGTCTTGATAAGCCCCCCTTATTGGGTTTTAGATTAAACTCTTGGAATATTAAATGGTTCCTGATAGAACCCTCTGGGTGTGTTCTAGATAAATCCACAGAGTATGAAAGGGTTTTTAGTAGAGCCCCCTTGGTGGGTTCTAGATAAAACTTTTGGAACAGAAAAAGGTTCCCAGTAGAACCCCTAGATGAAACCCTTGGAATATGAAAGAAAATGTAAAAGAAACCCTTGGGATATAAAACGTTTCTCAGTAGAATCCATTGGGTGGGTCCTTGTTAGCACCCTTAGAAGATAGAAAGGTTCTGGATAGAACCATAAGAGAGGGCTCTGGGTGGAACCATCGCACCATAGAATCTCTCATAGGGGGTCCTGGCTGAAACCCAGATAGTTCTAGGTATAACCCTTTATGTTGGGTTCTAGGTTGAACTTTCTGAAAGGGTTTCAAGTGGTTCAAGGGTTCTCCTATGGGGACAAGCTGAAGAACCCTTTACAGTTCTCATCAGAACTTCTAAATCTCAGAGTGTAGGTAACACAGTGTTTGCTCTGGATCTTTTTTGCAATTGTTTGGTTGTACACACTCTGCAGCTGCACTGCACAGATATGTCTTGTGTTATTAACTATTCATGTGTTTTTCTATCCCTCACTGTGAAGAAAGCTGTGTCCACAGTGTCTGAAAGATTGTCTTTACCTCCTGCTGGTTGGAAATGTGAAGAAAATTGCGAGGTTTCAGGCTCCCTCTGTTCTGTCTTCTCACTTAGACTATTTACCAATGTACATTCAGGTGCTTTTTATACTTCCTACTTTGTGAGTCACGTCAGTATTCTCAGTTATGCCACACATTTCCTCATTGGAAAGTGGAACTGTGAGTCTTATTTGCAAGTCATGTTTATCTAGCTTATTGTCAGAGTCTTGCAGAAATCTCTTTGACCTCTGCAGGACACAGACAACAAATAACATTTCTTTTTTCAGTAAAAGGGAAATACAGTGTCACAGAGTCATTGTTCCACAGACCGTCAGCTCCTACCCGCATCACCCCAGTCACTCACAATGCACTTTGATGGCCAACTCCTGGGAAGAGTTGTCCGGCGCAGTCACATTTTCGGCGTCAGACACACAGCGGTAGGGCCCGTCATAGAACCTTCCAGCACTGCGGATGGACAGGACTAGACTCTCTGCAGTCCGCACGATTAGCATCCGCGAATAGAAGCACCAAGAGTTCTCCCAAACTGGGTGCCAGGTCTGCATGTACTGGTGAAGGAAAAGACAGAGAGAATGACTGGTCACTGCCAGATGGGTGTTGTGGGTAATGGTGATGGAAACTGGGAGGTCGATGGGCTTCAAACAGCTGCAGGGGAGGCTCAGTGAATGGAGGTGAAAAAAAATATTACATTAGGCATTATTTTACTCTTTTTCTTACTTTACCATTAATAAAGCTAGACTCTTTCATGCAGGCTTATTTGGTCTATTCTAAAGTTACATCAGACAGAAATATTAGGCCATCTTTGTTGGTTTTCTATGGAATTAAGTAACACAATCATAATCCCAAAGACATCCAGGAGTTGAGCGAAATTTTGGGTCTTTTCCTAAGCTTTGTCTGAAGACAGGCCGACAGTCTCAGTCTTTCAAAACCCCTGTTTTATTCAAACACGTATTTTGATAACTTTGGAATTTGAAGTTAATTCAGGAATAATCCAAAATTAACATAACATATGGCAAGTTTGACAGGAGCATTCTGATGGATTATATTCCATACCTTCCTCGACTGTGTTGAACTAAACCGCAGTCCGCATGCAAATTATCGTCAGTTATAAATGTTATGACAAGTGATAACATTCAGTGAGCACTGTTTTCTTATGTACAGTATCAGTCTACATATAAAAAAAAGTAACATAATAAACATGATTTATGTTTTTTCCACTGCTACAAGAGTAATTAAAGGGTTAACTTGAGTATTTTTCAGCCTGGACCCTGCTTCTCCTTCTCGGTTTTGTGTCTGTAAGTGACTAACGGGGACAACAGTTTTTTGAAACTGGTCCAGTATTAAGGGAGAGTGCTGCAGCCAGCAGAAGTGAAATTAAGCTGCAAAGTAATCCCTCTGGACAACTGTGCACCGTCAAAGTGAGTCCGCTAAAAATGCCTATTTTTGCCTCCGACTGGCTCAGATTGTAATTTTGAGTTTTTGACAACATTATGGAAGAGATAAACATTATGGCAGAGCTAAGCCTTTTTTAAAGAGTAAGATGTGTTTTGTTTAACCAGAAACTGCTGATTTATTGCTCTCACCAACCTAAGTGGGCTCCCTTTATAAAACAGTAATTTTAACATCATCAGTATCATTTTCATCTATCATCAGCAGCAAATAGATAAAACTCACCAAAGTGTCTTGACTCATCTGTCCAAAGTTCCAACAATCACCAACCCAGAATATTTTCACATCTATCTTGAAGAACAAAGGGTATAGGTTGAAACCAGAGTTGGTGTTTGTCGGACCAGTGAAAGGACGAACGCAGATGTTTTATATAGCTTCTGTTCTGCAAAGGGAGTCTTTTGAGTTCGGCGAGAGCAATAAAACAGGTGTGTGGTTAAACAAAATGTATCTTACTGTTTAAAAAAAAACAAAAACGTGTGTAATTAAGACTCTAGAAAATCAAATTGGAGCAACTTAAAGTTTTACACAATTGCAAACTTAAAAACTTCTTAATTAAGTATATGACACTTAAAAATCTTTTAATTAATGTGGAAAAACTAGTTGGAACAATTAATTTTTATGAATAATCAACCCAAACACTTGCATAATACTATTAATTACTAAGTACCTTAAATAAATAGTACCTATGATTATTGGTGAAAAGCTAATTCCCCTAACTCAGTGCAGTTTGTTGATTGAACTTGATTTTGTTAGAAGTTAATTCAAAATGACTGATGTAAAATGCTGCATTATATTTTTTTGTCAAGCCAAAACATTTGTTTTTGGAGTGTTTGACGGTGCACAGTTGCCTGTAGGGATTATGCTGTAGCTTAGTTTTGCTTCTGTCAGCTGTAACACTCTCCCTTATTGCTGGACCAGTTACAAAAACCCCCTATTTGTCACTTAGACACAAAAACATGGGAAAATAGGATCCAGGTTGAAAAATACACGTTACCCTGAACTTTACACTAATTCAAACAATAAATAAAACACTTTTGCATTATGGCTCTTCTTTCCAGCAGTGTTGTGAGCAAGCCCACTTTTGAAATGTCTCACTTCTGTCCTCTTTTCACACCCATCCACCTATTAGTCCCCGTGGCTCACCTTGGAGAATTTCTCAATGTGGACCTGGCTGATGTTGAACTCAGAGTCTGAGTACTGACACTCCAGCGTGATCCGCTGTCCCTCCAGAACCGGCTGGGTCGGCCCTTTAATGAGCAAAGTGGCTGCATGTGGACAGAGATTACAGAAGCGGGTTATTGATCGCAACATGAATAGGCAGAGGGGCAGCTCTGGAGTGAGGCCCACGCTGAGCTGACCTGCTCTGGGGGAGTGCGGCTGCTGTTCTGGGCACCACTTTCAAAACAACCTCTCCCTTTTCCTGACATTTGTTTCAGGCTCCTGCTGGAAAACTATACCGACACTCTCAAAGTCACCATATGGCCACATGACCACGGCAACAGGTCTTTCCACTTTACTCACTCTCCTTACAACAGAGGCGGTTAATCTTACAGTTCTTGCGCAACATGAACAGTTTACATTATTCCTTCACTGCTAAGATGTGAATTTTGTGTAAACAGCATACAGTATGTATATGTACATAAAGATATTACATTTGTTCTTCTCGTCAGTCCCTTGATAGTTCTACCAACATTTCCTGTTTTGTCTGAGTCTTGTATAAACCACCAGGGGAAAACCATCAGTGTGACGGAAGAGAAAATAAAGTGTTGTCTCTTGAGGAAAAACAAACTCACAAACAGACAGGCAAGCGCACACACAAATAAAACACACAGACAAAACCCAGGGAAGCAACTGTATGAATATATTTGTAAAAGACAGAGCTAGACTTGAATATTAAACAACAGCTCATCACAGAGGAGCAATAAAATTAAATGTTTTGAGGAGATTGTCTGTGATAGTCCATGAGGAGAGAAAAAAAAACATATTTACCATAACTGCCATGAAGCAGGGCGACCACTGCAGCAACTACAAGTACTTTCATCATGACTGAGAGACCTTTTCAATATCAGGAAAAAATACTGAACAGTCCTACGCAGCTTCTAATCTGAAGTGAAAGTTTGCTCAGTATTTATCTATAACGAGGTGTAGGTGTGGCTTATAATTCTTGCTTTTTCAGGAAGCACTGAAAGCGCAAAGAAACTATCCATCCACATCTTTATATAGAGTCAAAAAAAGAAATTGCTCATTAAGTCTTATTACATGTCCACGGTTTTATGACTCTCTTTCTGTGAGGAGCGTTTAATCCTGAAATACTGTGTCTGTGAACAAATGAAGGAACTGAGCTGCACCGATGATCACATTTAGTCCCGGCGCGTCATTTGTCTCCAGGGGGCGTCGCGCCTATCACGTTTTCAGTCTCGGTTTGTTGTTGTTGTTGTCGAGCTTTGTGTTTTTCTAAAGAAGTTCAACAGAATGTGAAAGTCATGACATGTTGCCAGAGCAGAACTGAGGAAATAACCCCGTCTGATATGTGACGCTGAACAAGCACAACATTTCGCGCTTCATGTGTCGTGACCTTTGATTGATTAGCTGTTAACCGGAGATGAACAGGAGACAAGATCGAAAGAAATTCAGCCTGTCAAAGAGTCTGAACGCGGACTTCAAATGCTCACAGCGGCATCGTTAGACCAGCTGACATACGATATTAGTTTTTCATTTTCACTGTGTTTGGCTGCGTCCACCCCGGGATTACAGAGTTTATATTATCTCATATTTAGTTATAAGAATATCCGAAAAAATATTGACATAAAAATACTTCATATAAGGCAGAAAGTTTCTTTGTACTGTACTATCTCCTTAAATAAAAAAAACGATGTAGATTAAGCATATTAACTTTTTCCCATAACTTTATTAAAAAGGAACAGAGGTGGTTAGAGGTATTGTAGACTAGTTTGAAGAAGTAAACTGACTGTGAAATGTCTTTCAACACAATTACTTAATGCGTCGTTGCCAGAATTGGAGCAATATGTAAAAAAAAAACAAAAAAAAAAAACGGTACTGCATTCATATTGGGATAGTGATTAAAGTAGTTAAAATACTTTTTGGGTACTCTTGACAATATGAAAGGAAATGGTCACCATTACTTCACATATAAAACCAAAGCACTTTAGTAATTCTTCTTCTTCTTATAATTATTATTAGTTTATGTATGACCTGTGAACAAGTGGGTACATTTTTATTTAATTGTTTATTTATTTGCTGACATTGACGTTTTTTAATCACATTTTTGTTGTTTCTTTTTTATTTTTAAAATGTATTTTATTTTATTATTTTTATAAAGTAGTTTTCTAAGTAGCTTTAATTAACCAAACTAGCTTTTTTTTTGATAGAGTTTACTTTACTTCATCCTCTTCTAGTGTTAAGTAATTGATAGCTTACAAAGCTGTGGTTTCAGTAGCTTCCCCAACACTAACTGCAATAATATTATCGTAAATGTTGGTGTTTTAAGTTTTTTTTTTGCTTTGAAATTAATTAGGCTATAAGAAAATAAATTGTAATCACTCATTTAAATTGTCTTAGCTTTATGACAGCGCTTTGGCACTGACATTTTTTATATGTATATATTTTCTTAATTATTATCATTGACTTTATGTCAATGATGATTTCTTATTATTGTTATTAATGCAGTAGACCTCTGTGTATTGAATAATGTTCTATTGGCTGTATTTAATTTAAAGATTAATAAAGGAAACATTTCTACACAACCTGCATTCACTCCAGCATAAACCCACTTTTGCACTTTTGTTGAATCCTGCTGTTGTTCTACAAGCTGTCCAGCAGGTGGCAGCGTTGAGGCGACCGGTCACCCCCGGAAATACAAAATAAATAAAGCGGAAGTAGTGGCAAAAAATACAACTAGTCGCTGATTTTTCTAGCTGTGGAGAGCCGATTTGAAGGAGTCTTTTTGCGTCAAACTCAGTCCGTGTCGTGGAATCAAAGCCGAAACATGGACAGATAGTGTTTGTTTAATTGGGTAAGTTGGCAGTATAGGGCGTATTTTTGGGATGCAGTGCGTATGAAACTGCGCCGCTAGGTTAGCTGCTAATGTTAGCCTGTGCGGCTAAATTCAAAGCTTGATAGCTGCTATTGTTTTTAGCACACACCGTTGTGTTAGCGTTGGTGTTTTACGTGTTAGATTTATTTGTTGTAGGTTCACAACCTTTTAACAATTACCTGTCTGTTCGTCTTATTTTACAACTGTGATGATATTTTGCTAATTTGGTGAATATTTCTCAGTAACGTTACATCCTGCACCGCTGGTTTACAGCTAAGTTTCTTGTGTCATGCAGCTGTTGATATTTTCGAAAGCAACACTAAGATCTACCTGTTTAGTCTGTTGTTTTAATTGAATTTTGTTTTCTCATTTACTTATATATTTAATGTGTACTCACTACTTCTTAGTATATCATTATACGTTTTCTATGCATTTATTAAACTATTTATTTAGTTTATTTTCTGGATTGTTTTTCTTTGAATACTCTATCTGTTATTTTTGGATTAACTCAGCTCAATACATGGCCACTCTTAGCATTTTATTATTTTATCTTGTCCTCTTAATCGTTCATTTACTTTTTATCCAGTATTTGGAGTTTTTATTGATTGATGGATTTAATTCTGATTTATTTAGGATATTTCTCTTGTGTCTCTTCATTCGTAATAGTTACTGTTTTAATGAGTGCTCTTCATATTTTAGTACTTTGTTATGGGGAAAAGATAAATGAGTAAAATAGATAGAATAAAAGGCTCCATATATTATAAAGAGTAAAATATACAAATCAAACACAGACTTAGAGATAGATTTTCTGTTTTCAGACTTATCAATCTGTTTCCTCTGTAATGTTGACTTGTGTGATACTTGACTATTTTCCTCAGATTTACGGACGTGGTCCCCATATATATAAAAAAAACACATCTGTGCCCGTCTTGGACTGTCACTCAGGACTCTGACACATACAGGCGCAGACAAACATCCGTTTTGCCTCTTGTGAAACTCCAGAGTCCCTCCACTTTTCCTGTTGCCACCAGCATGGCCAACAGCACCGCAACAGCAGTGAAGGTTCTGAACCCTGGCCCCCCTGGCAGAAGTAGTCCAGAGGGATCTCAGGTCAGTTTTTTTTTTTTAACCTCACCAAACCCAAAGACACTGCAGGGGTTTGCTGCTGCACAAATGTCATGCTGTAGATCGGAAGCAGTAATATTTCTCTTGCAAATATGAGCCTCACAAATGTTTAGTAAAAAGAAGTAAATACTCTAGCACAGTTCCACAAACCTAAAGGTAGAATAAGTAGGATTCACCAGTTGTTGTTTGCAAATGCACCAGAAAGATGGTTGATTGTTTGAGTCATATTCCCAGGTTGTCAAATGGCCTTCCGATATTTTGGGTCCGTAAAGACTCCAGAGGACAGCAAAATAATTAGAAAAGATTATTTTTGTATGGGTCGATGCTTTGTTTTTGTTGTTTTGAAAATACTGCATATTTTGCCTTTAATGTGCATGTTGATTTATTGCATCATTTTTATCATAGCCAAGGTTGTTTTTCTATAAGACAAACAGTCTAATTATTACAGACCCACTACTGGCTCCACAGTCTTTATGGCATTAATCTTTAATTCGTTAGCGAGAAGAATGAATTCTTCTCAAAATCAGAGCTACAGAGTTTGGGACAGTCTCACTGGGAAATTTGCCTCATGCATATCTTGTCCTCCAGCCTAAAATGATTAGCGACTGAGTTTATGTTATGGTTGGTGTTTCTGTTAGCAGTATTTGACATAAAGATTTTATGTATACATGTGTGATGCTATCAGTATCAGTGTCAAACTCATGTTTCAGCCCCTTAACTAATTTTGTAGGTCTTGGTTTAAAATGTGAAAAAGCCTTGTAGTTGCCCTGTTTATATTTTTACATGTAGGACCAAATGTAGCAGGCACACAATTAGGGTTGTCATGATGCCAGAATTTAAAACGTCGATAGACAAAGATATGCACACAAAATAGGATAGTTTTTCCTCTAAAATGAACAACTTACACACAGTGCTGGTACAGAAAAAGTCACCGAACACTGTCTGGTTTTGTTGCGAGCCAAATTTCAGGCAGCAAAATAAAGACTGAACTTGGAAGTGAGGTCTTGAATGAGAACTTTGATCTTTTCCTCTTACAGCTTCAGTACTGTTGGTATTGTAATGTGGTATTTAAAAGGTTTTGTAGTGTTGACACTTTTGACAACCTGGATACTGGATGAATGGATACTTCTGATCTCTTTCCAGGTGCTCAGTAAGAAGAAACTCCAGGACCTGGTTAGAGAGATCGATCCAAATGAGCAGCTCGATGAGGATGTTGAGGAGGTCTGTCACTGGTTTTAATTGCTAGTTTCAAATAAAATCTCTTGGTGTGAAATGAAAAAAAAAAACCACTTCTGTCTACTTTTTGTTACTCTAAAACTGTCCTAAACTACTACCACATCCATCATTTTGAAATCTTATTCTATTGAAAGTCTGACTGTGTGATAAATGGTGTGTGCAGCTGAAAATATGAGGTATTTCCCAGCCGTTATGGAATGTTGCTTCCCTTTACTGCACACGATTGATGGTTTTCAAAATGCCCGTGTCTTCTTTCAGATGCTGCTACAGATTGCAGATGACTTTATAGAGAGCGTAGTGACAGCGGCCTGTCAACTGGCACGCCATCGCAAGTCCAACACCTTGGAGGTGAAGGATGTTCAATTACACCTCGGTAAGTTGTTGGCAGCTTTGTTTTTTATGATTGTAACACTTGATATTTTATGTTGAGTGTGTCTCTGTGGGTCTCACAAAAAAAAAATCTCAAGTATGAATTATATGATGGTCAGCCTGTAATTAAAGGGGTGTATTTTATGGCCGGGTCAGTCATAATGATATTTATGTTTAGACATGACAGTTACTATGATTGTAAAAAGTTATTTATCAAATGATCAGTCATTAGAAAAAATATTTTTCATAATTGAAGGGAGCAGATTCATACCCCTTTGAATTTTACAATAACTATGACAGCTGACATCTCAAATGGAAGTCGTCATGAATCTCTGTGCTGTAGTGAAAATGCACAAAGAAAGCTGTTTGGAAATCTTATCCCCAAAACAGCAGAATGTTTTCCACCTGTCAGTTAAAGCAGTTTAACTGGCAATTCACAGTCAGAAAATGCAAAAGCTTCCTGAGGAACCTGTACTTAGTTTTAAGGTAATATGGAAACCAGTCGCTGACAGGTACATTATCATCTCTGCTGCTTGGCTGTGTTCAGTTTAAAGCACATGCAGAAGAGTCAAGGGTCACAGAAGGTGAAATTATTTTCATTTTAACTCTCACAGCATTATTAACCGTTGTTGGAAACGAGATGCAAATTAGATTATGGAAGCATGACACTTTTCTGATAGACTGAGTTAGCAACAAGGTGATGCCTATAAACAGATACCTGCATGTGAATACAGAAGTTGTAGGTAAGGAACACAATTTTGTTATCAGAAGTGTTCTGACTTCCATTTACTCTCCTTTTGTAGCCTGAGTAGTATTGAATGTTTAAGTGGGGAGAATGCATTGGCTGATCTGATCACTGGCTCTCTGTTGCTTGATATAATCTGACTATACCAGAAGCCCTGAAACATTGACCGTTGCCCCCAGAAGCTAAATCGTCATCAGACTGATTGGTTCCATATTACCAAGAAGGAAATGATAGCCCTGAGACCAAATGATCTTGTTATAGTTACAAAGCGTTTGATGCAACTTCACATGTGTGAGTGAAATCCTGACTGTGTCCTGCTGACATGGTGCTTGTCTTTTCTTAGAGCGCCAGTGGAACATGTGGATTCCTGGTTACGGCTCAGATGAGATCCGGCCGTTCAAGAAAGCTTGTACCACAGAGGCTCACAAACAGGTGAGTAATGGGACGCTGTTGTTTCTGTTAACGGTGCTTATAGAGGAACATGACAGCTGTTGATCTGCCAGCATTATCAATTTATTTTATATTGCAGTGGGACTAACAGTTGGTATTTGTTTTCATTTCAGAGAATGGCGCTGATCCGCAAGACAACCAAAAAGTAGCAAGACCGTATGCTAATATGTTGTACCCACTCTGTGTATTGTCTTTTTCTTTTTGTTTTTCTCTTTTCAACTGGGATTTTTATGGACTAATAAAGCTGAAAACAATGGCTTAGATTTTTTTTTTTTGACATTAGATAGTGTTTCATTGTCATGACTCCCTAACTTTTGAGTGTTTTGCCAGCACTGTCCCACAGTAATGTAATTCTTGTCTGATTCTGTTTTGCCATTAAGCTAAACCTGACAGAATTCTATTCATTGCATTTTTGTCAATAAACATTTACTGAAATACTTCTTTTGGATTCTGACCACTGCTGTGTCCAGATAACCTTTTGATACGAGAGTTTGTGGACGTGAATGTTACTAATACATCTGCCTCCCTAAAATTAAACTTGCTGTTATCTTGCTTATAATAAATTAACATATCCATTAGGGCTGCACGATATTGGAAAAAACTGACATTGCGATTTTTTTTAACCCTGCAATATATATTGCGATATAAAAAAAATACAGGATTTTTTTTTTGGATCATATCACTGTTTTGAGTCACGGATCGGATCATTTTTCGGATCAGCAAAAAAGAAAAAAGTGGTGGTGGCATTAGGGTTATTTTTAAAATCCACTCTTTGACCTTTGTCTGTAATTATCACCATAGTTATGTAATAATAATGATAATAGTAAAGATAATGGTAATAATATTAAAAACTTCAAACTTATACAGTGCTGTAGTATGCATACACTATACATATATTAGATCATTATACACTGTACAGTATAATACACAACTACGCTCTGTAGTCTGGCTCAATGTCCCGCCTACAGCAGCACATCTGATTGGTTAGAAGTCATGATCAATCAATCAGCAGACACACTGTGTCACAGACGGGGTGAGACAGAGCTGCACCGGTGAGCAGAGAGGAGCTGTGTAGAAGTTAAGACAGCTGATATCACCAAAGTTTCAATGAACATCACAGTTTTATGATCTGTTTCTTTGGTGATAGCAGAGTTACATCAGTGAAAAAAGTTTCACTCAAGGTGATGTGACGGCTTTTAAAGCTTTTCACAGATGCGCTGCACACAGCAGCATCTGCATTGAGATTTCAGGTATTATAACTTATACAAAAGTAACAGTGACAGTAAAACTATGATGCTCACATGTGGTCCGATTCAGATCTGGCTTTGCATTCGTCGTACTGAGCTGTGTGGTGCTGACGTAAATGGTCAAACAAATGAGTTGTGTTACCTCTGGTTGTGGCAACAGGTCGACACAGAACACGTGTTTGGTCAATATCATCCTTCTTGTAGCCGAAATAATTCCAGATATGTGACGTTGCTTTTCTTTTTGGCACCAAGTCTTAGTTTTCGGCGATTTCCTGTTATTCGTTGCTCATTTTCCAATGTTGTTACCGGCGACTCACTCCATATGCAGGGGCGTGGTCCGCTTTGGCAAACTGATTAAGAACGATTGTGATTGGTGGGTCGCTGCGCGCAGTGTGTGTCAGGTACCCTTGAAATTAGATGAGAACACACACGTGCATTGCGATGACGATGCTCAAACGATATATCGTGCAGCTCTAATATCCATTGAGTTTGTAAGAGATTAGGGTCCCCTTGTTTACCCTCTATTCATACAATGCTGTTGATCATAGTTTGTTTTTATACAGGGTCTATACATACATATACCAAATTCCGACTGCAAATACAGTAAATTGTTTGTCTCTGTTGTTAGACATGTACATGCTGTCATGTTGTTACAGAATGTAGCAGGTTTTTATCACATTAACACATTTATTTCAACCATCCTTGTCAATGTTATTACTTTTGTCTATTTCAACAAATTGCATCAAAACTGTTAGATGAAATGGTGCCCAGATGTTTACTTTTCACAATGCCCAATTATTAAAAAAAAATAAATGACTGACCTCATCAAACAAGGAGACATTTTGAAGTATGGCATCTGTTGCCAGACTGAACTGAGTGAAAGTTGGCTAAGGGTTCTGCACACATAGGAAAAGGTTGTTTTTGAATCTGCAGTGGATGTGAAGGCTTTTACCTTGTAACTAACAAAATTCACTTATAGCTGTTCATTTAAAAGGGTTTCATTCTTTGTACGCGTGACTACACAGACACTTTGAAGGGTTAAGTGGAAGCAAAACATTCAAAATCATGAAATATAATCAGTTCACTTTCTGTATATTTACAGAGAACCAAGGACATAAATCAGTGTACAGACACATCAGTTCATTATGACAGTGGATCTTTAATCTGGATGCCTTTTACTAGCAAAATAAATTGTCTGCACTTTGGATACACAAAACACGGGAGGCTGTTCATCAGCCAGATGAATGGTAATTGCTATAGAAATCTGTCACAACATTTCAAAAGAACAATATCCAAAGGCACCCCAGAGTTTTTATTTAATTAATTTCAACAACAGCACCTGAAAACAATCACTCACTGGCAGGATGCAGTGCAATTATTGGTGATGCAACAAAGTCTTTTTATTTCCAGACTACTCAGGCCCAGAAGATTAATTCACAAATGCCTCGGGTGATGTTTCTAATCTCAGCCAGGGGGCCCCAATACCTCAACTGCTGACAGTCACTGACAGAACGAGCAACAAAGACAAGAATCGCAGATTTATGTCCAGGAATGAGTTCTGAGCAGAATATCCTTATAGTGATGCCACTCCCAGCCGTTTTGGTTTGCAACCCCTAAAAATAAACCAGTGCCTACTTGAAAACACTCAATACAAGTTATGACCTTAGTGTGGACGTGAGCTGGGAGCAGTTCCAGTAAAGATTAGTTCCTGGCTCTGTGAAAGAGCAAAAGAATACCAAGTATTTTACAAGAAAAAATACAACAACCGAGTTGTAAAAAATTGTAACAAAAATATGATCTTTCTTTCTTAATGTTGTGACGACTCAGATGTATCTTAAGACCCCTTGAGGAATCAAGAACCCTCTGGTTTGCAATCACAGTGGTGGAAGAAGTATTCAGATCATTTACTCAAGTAAAAGTAGCAACACACTGAAAATTCTCCACTACAGATAGAAGGTGGAGTAAGATGAGTACAATATTTGCTTCTGAGATGAAGTAGACTAGATTTCTAAAGTTGCATGAAATGGAAATACTGAAATAAATAGGTATCTTGAATTTGTAAATACAGTACCTGAGTAAATGTACTTTACACCACTGCATTTTGAACTTTAAAAGTCCGGAAATCTATCTGGTCATAAACAAAAGTATTGGGCACATTGAAATTTAGACCTGATGATGGCGCTAGATGAAAGGTTATGAGATCTAGAACCAGGGACCAAAATTTGCACCACTGATCAGCCAATTGCTGGTAAAATAAGCAAGTGGATGATAGATTTACCTCAATAACCAACCCAAAAACAATGGTAATCCAATGAGCAGGTGGTAAACCCTTTAACCCTTTCATGTCAAGGTATTATACATGCAAAATGACAAAATGTTTCCTCAAATCAGTCTCTATAGTTTGTATTTTCACAACAAAGGTGCAAAAAAATGATTCTCAGATCAGACTGTTTCATGGTGGTCAGGTTATTACAGCTTCCGACACAAATCCAACCTCCTGGGGGTTGGTTTTGGTTCCACAGTAACATGAGCGCATGTGGTCGACCACCGCTAGTCCACAGTCTAACCACAGCACTTTTTTTTGCCCTTGGCATTTAAGCTGGCCTGTGCCAGGCTGGCTCTCTGTAACTGCAGCACCTGTGGTGTAGCACACTTGACCCCATCCCAGCCCTCCTGCAGCTCAACCTCTCCGCTCAGCAGACCCTGGTAGACCCGTCGAGTGAGCAGCTCAAAGGCTTCCCTCACGTTGTGGCCTGACTTGGCAGAGGCCTCCATGTAGGGCATCCCCAGCTGTCCGGCCAGTTTCTCGCCCTCCTCCCGGCTCACCACCCTCTCCCCCTGAGGGTCTCGGTCGCTCTTCTGGCCCACCAGGACAAACAGAACCTTGTGCGGCTGCACTCGCTGGCACACTTCGGCATGCCACTCCTTGATGTGGTTAAAGGAGGCTCGGTTGGTCATGTCAAACACCAGCAGGCCTCCGACCGAGTTGCGGTAATAAGAACGGGTCACTGACCTGAGGAAAGAAGGGAGACATGGCAGGAAAACAAAGAAGCAAGAGGGAGGAGGTTTGAATTTCAACACATGAAAACCTCCCGACACCCTCACAGGGTAGTGCAGAGTTCAGACTTTGCTACCAAGTTATTTCCTGTGCCAGTGAGTAAATAATCAGCTGATTCTCTGCTGCACTGTTTGAGTTGAGAGGTTTTAGATAAGCTGATTGACAAAGAGTCTGTCCTTTGTAAGGAATTTGATAACCACTATGTTTTTCTCACTCTAATCATGAAATCGTCAAGAGGCTCCCCTGTGAGTCATTTAATGTTTAAACCAAAGGAAAGGCTCTGTGCAGGGTTCTCTGTGCAGTCAGTTGAACTGAAAACTTACTTCCTCTTCAGAATACTTGCATATGAAAACAAACCTGATTTGGCTGAGCTTTTAGCTGACTCATGTGGGATTAGCCAGCTACAGATACCATGCAGAGTGAGAGGAGGTAAACACAAACAGGCACAGTTTGCAATTTGCTACGCTTCATTCAACTGGAGAACTGAAATAATGAATTTAGAGACAGAATGAAACATGTTACTCTGAGTGTTTTCATTAAATATGCTGAGCAGGAGGAATGAAGCCTTTTCAAAGCTCTGCTTTTTCCACTTTAAGCATTACACACAGCCTACTGCATCTCTGCACACACACTGCACAGTGATCTTGTGAGGGGCGACAGGGTGGATACACAGTCGTAGCTGAAAGCAAACACTGATGAACAGCTCCGGTGTGAATGGAATAACCAGCGGTAGTTTGTTTGGATAGTATATTTGAATGTGTCCAAGTCATTTCTTTAATATTCATCATAAGAATGGTGTTCTTTGTTTTACTGTCTCATACAAAAAAAAGTGTAGAACAGTGCTACTGGGCCTGGTGCATATAAAAAAGGTATTTTTGATTTAATTTATTTATTTGGATTCCCAGTAGCCACAACCAAGGTAGCAGCTTCTCTTCCTGGTGTCCACACAAGTAAATGATATACCATAATGTAGAGCAATTAAAATCCAAGGCAAAAGCAGACAAAACAACAACAAAAACCCAGACAAAACCAAACAAGAGCTGCAGGCAGGTTCTAACAGGATCCAGGTAGAGTGGAAAAAACCCCCGCAAATTTTCAATGCAGATGAATTAAGAGATTAAACGTTAATACAGTAAACGTGTCACGATTTTCAGGTTGATATTTCAATGCATTCATCAGTTATTAAACGTTTTTGAAAATGAACTGTTTTGATAAAAAAGGATCTTGACATTTTTTTGGGGACCAGTGAGTTTGTGAGTTTTTGTCTTCCAGTTTTTGCTGCACAAACACTTTTAGTGGGAAAATAAGAAAGAAGAGGAATTGGAACAAAAACAACAGGGATCAGAAGAAATGAGGCCTCTTGCACAATAAAATTACTAATGATGATAATAACAGTGACAGTAAGTCACTATAATACATCTACAAATAATCAAAATTTTAATACGGCTCAAAAGTAACAGTAGTGCCACTAAAAACAGCGTATGAAGTGATTAAATTGAGTAATACAATGGTACACAAGAAAGTTCCTTATTAATGACCATGAGTCAAATATTATGCAGCAAAATATGTCTTATTTGAAGCTTATGTCTTATGGCTGTTACCACTATATACAAACTGATGGTATGGGACATTCAGGATTTTAAACAATGACATATTTGTTTGGGTTCTGACATTGAGTTTTTCACCAAAGACCAACATAAAGTTTTATGCATTTTGATGAAGTTTGCTCTTCTGTTGCAGTTCAGAGCCTGTTATGCAACTCTATTGTGTACTAAATATTGTTTTTCAAAGTCTTTACTAGACACACTTGAGCACACTACTGGGCAGTAATCCAGACGAGTAAGAACCAGTGTTTGAACAATGTGAGAAATCCATCCTTGTGGAAGAAGTCTGGCACGCCTCTTAATAACTGTCTATAACTGCATCTGTTTTTTTTCAACCTGCTGTCTAGGAGTGTGTGAAGAGTCTCAGTCATCCTGGTCATGGTACTGTGTTGGAGCTGTACAAGGCAACAAGACGTCTTGAAGATGTTTCGCCTCTCCTCTGAAAGGCTTTTTTAAAATTCTGATGAGAACTGAAGAAGCCTTTTGGATGAGTGCACTGACAACGCCTTTCAAATGAGAGGTGAAACATCTTCAAGAATCTCAAGCAAGTCCAGCTGGAGTTTACATGTTCCACAGGCACTTTCTGCACAGACAAATTTAACAGTGGCTTATGTCTGAGTGCAAAGACTCCAAGAAACTAAAATCTGTTAAGTTATGACTGGCACAAAATGTAGAAGACAGATGGGTTCATCCTCACCTGAACCTCTCTTGTCCAGCTGTATCCCAGAACTGCAGCTTGACACGGACACCCGGTTCCACCTCCAGGAAGTGAACGTAGAAATCTACACCCACCGTGTCGTTGATGGACTCCAGAAACAAGTCTTCAGTGTAGCGCTTCAGCAAGGAAGACTTGCCCACTGTGGAGTCCCCCAGCATGATGATCCTGAACTGGTACTGCCATAAAGTCAGGCCCATTGTTGCTGGTAGTGGGGAAAGAGGGATGAAGACGGTGAAGACAGGTTGTGGGGATACAGAGATATACAGAAAGTGTTGTTGGAAAGAGAGATATACACTACAGGAATTATAAAAGGGGTTGTGAGGAAGGTTAGGAATATTTGTGGAGGAGTATATTGAACAGCCTGTGGTGCGAAGGGGGTTAGAGAAAAAAAGATGAAACCTGCAAGAGACTAGCACCAGCTTCCCACCAATTGCTTCCCTATATTTGATATTCTAAATGTTGAGAAACAAGCAGCCACTCCTTACAAATGTCACAATCTGTAGCGCAGTCTGTGTTCACACTCATCCCAAACTCCTATTTTCCATCTATAGCTTCAGCACAAGTTTTTCAGTCTCATTCCCATGGTGGTTCATCAAATCCTCAGTTATGCAGAGTAAATCTGTCCCATAAAGTAGATCCCGGTATCGCTCCACTTCTCGTCTGAGCTGCTGACCTTAACTGCTACCGTAAGCATGTGCATGGGTGTGCTGTGCCTGACGGGGGTGTGGACTTCTAAAGTTTGCCTGTTGTTACTTGACAAAAGGTGGGGCATGAGCACAAGGACACAGGGAGGGCTGTGGAGGAAAGGGAGGGCCAGATGTGGGAGAAAGGGGAGGGGGGGTGTGGATCATAAGGAAGTAGTAGTTGTATTTAATACCATATCAAGGCAAACCATGCCGTTTCCTGCTGTTGTCAACTCATAACTGCATGCCATCAGTAACAAAGTACAAATGTGGGCAACTGTTTGCTAAAACAATTAGCAGAATTCTCTTCACTTTATGGTCCTGTCCATACAGTGAACATGCCTCTTAAAAAGGGAAGTTGATAACAATAAAGCTTTACAATCCCTGGGAAACAGACTGAGGACAGCCTCAGGATACATAATACAATAGGTTTGTTGGAGGTTATATTTACATTGAATATTTCAGTGATTACTATATTTGGCACATTCCTGCACAAACTGTACAGCTTTTTCATTTAAATAACATTTTGTGAATTTTCATTTTGTACATATTTTCTTCTAGTGTTTATAAAACCCCAATTTTTAAAAAATTGAGACATGTTAAATGTAAAGAAAAACAGAATGCAAAGATTTGCCAAAACTTTGACCTATATTCAAATGAATACAGCACTATATTCATTCAGTATTATTTTTTGTAAATGTATGTTATTATTGATGTTAACAAGAAAATGTATGTTTTATCTCTACTTTAAAAATGCAGTCCTGGACTTAATCTGCATTTGTTTATATATATATATGTATATATATATATATATATATATATATATATATATATATATATATATATACATATATATATATATAGTACAACAAATTGTTGAATTTACTCTGTGTGGGGACTGAACATCAAGGTAAGAATAAAGATATTTTTGCCAAGCAGAGTTACATTGGAGCTCTGTAGTGTAATAAATGAAAGGCTGTAGGATTTCCGACAGCCAGTAATTGCTGGTTTTATTTGGTAAAATGTATTCAAAAAGGATGAAGTAAAAACTTGGCGGTCAAAATGTCAAAATGCTCGGTCATACTAACTTAGCCTGCAGACGCCAGCCTGACACAGAAGGCGCCGGCCGAGCAATCGCATGTTTCATGGCGAGACATCAAGATTACACGGCAGGCCACGCCCTCCAACTTCGCAGCCAGGTCGGGCGCCCGTCAAATGCGAGCCGGACACAGGAGGTGCCAGCCGAGCAATCTCATGTTTCATGGCAAGACATCAAGATTACATGGCAAGCCACGGCAACGTTGTGGCAAGGTTGTCACATGTCAGTTGGACACAGGAGGCGGCGGGCGAGCCGCAACTGTTGCGGCAGGGTTGAGTGCCCGTCAGACAACAGCCAGACACAGGAGGTGATGGCTGAACCATGACCATCACAGCAAGATCGGGCGCCCATCTGACACCAGCCAAGCCATCTCATGGTTCATGTCGAGGCATCAAAATTTTACCCCATGGCTGCACCCCACAAAGTTCATGTCGTGGCGAGGTCAGGCGCTCGTCGGACGTCAGCTGGACTCAGAAACGTGCGATGTTGAGGACCATAGCCACAGAGGTCAGCCAAGGAAACTTAGTGCAGCAGATGAAAGACACATTATGCTCACTTCCCTTCCAAATCAGAGGATGTCCAGCAATGCCATCAGTAGCAGAAACCAATGGGAGCCAGGTGCACCCGTCTAGAGAAGTCTGGACAGAAGTGGTCTTCATGGAAGAATTGCATACAGCTGATGTCATTAGGAAGCATCTTCAGCTTAAAGAAGAACAAGGAGTCCTGGAAGTGATGACACGAACCCCACAGAGCCCGGATCTCAATATCGTCGAGTCCGTCTGGGATTACATGAAGAGACAGAAGGATCTGAGGCAGCCTACATCCACAGAAGATCTGTGGTTAGTTCTCCAAGATGTGTGGAACAACCTCCCTGCTGAGTTCCTTCAAAAACTGTGTGCAAGTGTACCTAGAAGAAATGATGCTGTTTTGAAGGAAAAGGGTGGTCAAACCAAATATTGATTTGGTTTAGATTTTTCTTCTGTTGGCTCATTTTGCATTTTGTAAATTGATTAAAAAAAAAACAAAAAAAACAAAAAAAAAAAAACATTTTATATTTTTGAAAGCATTATTACTTTACAGCATTTCTTCACACCTGCCTAAAACTTTTGCACAGTACTGCATGTATATATGTATGTACACACACACATTTTTGTGATAATCCCTTGTGTTTCATCGTATTAAAGACAGCCTACCTGTGAGAGCTGCTGAAAGAGTCAAGAGGCCCAAAAGATTGTGGAGTGAGCCGTTCGATTCCATGTTAGTGACGACAGTCTGCAGCACAGATCATCTGAAAGAACAGACAATGGAGGTCAGTAGACTGGAATGATAAGAAAACGTCTAAAATGATGGATGTGTGTAACAACATTTAAAACTGTGGGAAAAACTTGAATGAGGCCTAATTTATGAAAAGAAGTTTAGATCATGGTAGTTTGACTAGTTGTCATTCATTACTTCCCCTTGCTGAACATTTTTCAAAAATCATGATGATGCACTGATTGTCAGCAAAATATTTCAACATCGTTTTTAGTCAGCCAGAGTTTCCTGTTTGAAATTTTAAAATGTCATTCCTCCACATGGATGCATGAATAAACCCACATTTCAAAAAAAAAAGAAAAAAAAAAAAAGAAGAAGAACCACCAGAACAACAGCTGACAAATAATTAGGATGACAATGCAGCACAAGTCCGTTCAGTATAAATCAGTGTATTGACGGGACAATGAAAAAAACACATTTAACCAGAGAGACAGAAGAGAAAAGAGAGAGAGAAAGTCATTTTCAATCAGATCCAAAATAAATATTCTCTGAAACTCTTCAGAGTTCAACATAAAAACCCAACTTTTCAGGTCTTCAGTAATAAACAGCAAAAAGAACTCGGTTTGTTCAGTTCAGTATCTCAAAACTTGGCCCGAGTAAACCCTCTTCGAAACAAATCAAATTAGGCTCTGTGTGAAAGTTTTCAGTTTAGTAAAGAGTGAAAAGAGTAAATCAACTCGCCAACAAAGTCAGTTAGAGATCTGTGGACAGGTGTCAGTTGTTTGGTCCGTGATCAAACAGAAAATCAAACACCAAAGGTTTGTGAAAGAAGAAAATAAAAGGAAAAAAGGGGGGAAATGAAGACCTGGCATTCACCAACTCACCTGCCGTGAAGGGAGAGTGAAGGACTCATGTGGCGTTTTTCCCACGCCGTCTTTCAAACACCATCACTTCCCTTTTACCTCCTTTATTAAGTAAGAGACGTGGACCGACTACTCGAAAAACGGTAAGTGATTGGTTGTCAGGATGGACATTCATTAATTAAAGTTAATCAGTTTTCAATTCTTTTTCACTTGTAAATCTTTTATATTCATATTTTAGGGGCCAGTTAGCATTAATAATAACTTTATTTACCAGAAAAAATAAGTAAATATTAAAAGGCCCAAAACTAGTTCTAAACTAAAACACTGTTTTAAACTGTTTTAATTCAAAATGACTTGCACAGTTTTATTTTTATTTTACAATATTCATATTTACCTTGTTCTGGATCACAGGATGGAGGATCAGAGCTGCTCCAGGACGTCCAACAGGCAGGTTTAACAGGTTTAACTTGTGCTCACTGCTGTTTGTGAGGGAACATGGACTGTTTGTAATATCTAAATCAGGGGTGGACAAACTTTTTCCCTTCAAGGGCCAAAACTGAAACTTCCTGTTTGGCCATGAGCCAAAAGCACACACCCGATGTGTTGTACAGATAAAAAATGATACTAGATCCCAAGTTCCATTAACTTCCTGTCCAAAGAGTCGCTCTATCCGTCTGCTCAGATTATAAAAAAATAATTAAAAATAAAGGATCCTATTTAAAATTTTCATATTATTTTAGGGGCTTTTGCATACACGTACAAGTAACTTATTTAAAATGAGTGTTAATAACAAGTTCAAGTTAGGTGAACTCAGTATTTGTGATTAAACGTGATGTTAGTATTTACAGTGTGGTGACCTTAAATGTTGAAGTTTTGAAAGTGAAATTCTTTCTCATTCTTGCTTGATATACAACTTCAGGTGCTGTTGTCATGTTATGTGGTTCATAATGAACCACATATTTTCCAATGGGAGACAGGTCTGGACTGCATGCGGGTCAGTCTAGTACCTGAACTCTTTTACTATGAAGCCACGCTGTTGTAATGCGCAAAATGTGTCTTGGCATTGTCTTGCTGAAATGAGGAGGGATGTCTTTAAAAAGACGTCGCCTAGATGGCAGCATGTTTTTCCCAAACCTGTATTTACCTTTCAGCATTAATAGAGGCTTCATAGGTGTGGCAGCTAGCCATGATGCCATGGGCACTAACACACGCCTGTACCATCACAGACACTGGCTGTGAAACGTGGACACACTTTTCCACTTTGCATCAGTCCATCTCAGATGAGCTCGGGCCCAGAGAGGTCCTCTTAACTTGCATTTGCAGACACTGAGACAAACCATGTTTACTGACAATGGTTTTCAAAACTCTTCCCATGTAGTCTTCTTTATACAATTATGAAGATTTTTAGTGCAATTTTTATTGCAGTGCTGCCTGAGGGGTCAAAGGTCACAGGCCTAGCCCCTTAACATGCAGAGATTTCTCTGGATTCTGTGAATCTTTTAATGATGTTATGGCTGTTAGATGGTGGAATCCCTAAATTCCTGCAGTTCTGTGTTGAGAAATATTTTTCTTCAACTGTTGGACCATTTGCCCACACGAGCACGAGCTCACGAGCAACTGAGCCTTTCAAGGACACCCGTAAAAGAAAATAGGGAGGATTCTGATACCAAAAAAATTTGAGTTTCAGAGACTCTGTTGTCTGGATTCTGATGACCTTTAAAGAATGAACATAGCAAAGTAATAAGTACAGCGCAACAGCAGTCTTAGGCTGAATACTTTTCATTCTCAAGAAATACAGAATAATTTGTCCCTCTAGCGTGAACTTGCATAAATCTCTGGCACGAATTAATATTCATCAGTTTTCTTAAATTCATTTGTTTTTTTGGCCATGCCTCTAAAAGGAAATTGACACGGCAGATTTAACAAATGCATGCCTCTTTTTCTTTAAAAACTTTCCTAAAGAAATGGGAATCGTTGTTGTAGCTGTATTTTTGTCCAGGTGGAAACTGTAGACTTTTAGTTTTACAAATGTTGTACAGGGTCAGAAATAGATGTGATAATGAAAGGAAAAAAGGGTGAGAAAATTTGTCTGAAATTGGAAGATATACAGGAGAAATGTGATCCTAGGAGAAAATGGGGAGAGCTGACTGAAAAACGTGAGTCTCCTGGGAAAATTGGGAGGGTTGACAAGTACAACCTCAGCTGCTAACTGATAATATTGTGGTGTGTAATGAATAGGACAGCCTCTAGGTACAGCAAGAACTTAAAAGTTTTGCTTATAAAACTAAATTAAAAATGCAAATGTCACATAAGCCGTGTTTTCGCTGGAACTTTAGGTCCCAGGAGTTACTTCTCAAGGAACTAAAAGGTTCCTTCAGCTCACTGTTATCTGTTTCCACCACTCTCTGCAGACCCATAAAGAGTAGGCAAAATACTCCGGTGAGGTATGAAAAAGCAACGGCTGTTTTTACAAGTCACTTTGCGTGCAACTATACAACAATGGAAGCGTTTACTTGGTCATCAGTCCATCTGTCATTTGCTTTGTTAAAACTTAATTTAGACCCTGGTCCCTGAAGCCGAACCTTCTTCAAAGCTTCCTAGTCAATGGGGAAAGTTCCTGTAGCAGAAACTGGTAAAAAAAAAAAAAAAAAGAACTTGAAATGAGTCTCAGCTCTACTACAATAAAGGCAAGATTGTCAAGAGGAATAAAAATATATTTATTCAGAATAAACACACATAATGCATCACACATGCATCCAAACTTCGTAAATATATAAAAAATGGCATGTTTTTCATATACTTGAGTCACCAGCAGATACAGAAAGGCATTGTCAGCAATCATTTCATATCACTCAGTCTGACGAGACTAAGAGTGAAAATGTAACTTGAAAACTTGATGCTTGACTGCTACTGATGTCTTAAGATCAGGCCAAGTTTTATGTTTTCTTTTTAAAGACATCAGTTTTCATATGCCAAGTTTCCTTTTTCAGTTAATACTGCTGACTCATCGGCTACTTTAATTTAACTGGATTGTCAGATGACTGTGCATCAGTGTGATTCATTTTAGGAAGTTCTGGGTCAGATAAAGCGATAAAAGGGCAATGGAGTTCAAAACCATCAGTAAACAAAAGGTCTAAAACATAAAAGTCATGCAACCTGAGCTGCTGAGTTTAGGTTTAAGGCATAAAAACTTCCCACAAAGTGCAAACGTTTGCATATTACACCTTTCATGCAGAATTCAAACCCACTGTCCTTTTGATATTAACTAAACAAGACACTTTGCTATGACAGAAAATTCAATAAAGCCCACAGTCTCAAAAGCACATCTTCGTGGTCCAGTTTAAACTCATGCATGGATTTTCATGCACACTCCATGTTACACAGTGCAAGATTATTTGAAACCAGAACAGCATTTACTGTACACTTTAGTGCAGTAACCCTGAATAAATATTTTGACATGTAAGCAGGTTTTAGTGTTGCCAAAAATATCTATATTGATACATTTCGATACTGGATATTAGAAATGCTTTCAATACTCATTTCTTTTTGCAGTATTGACACTCTGGTACCAGCTGCATTTTCTCACTCTGTCTTCTCTGCGACAGCAAGTTGACACACACCGCTGCAGAGCCCACATCATTCCTCTCACGTATTCACAGTGCTGTCTCCTTCTCTGTTATCATGTTATCGCCAACAATGTCCTGCCTTCAATTCTGTTTTAATTCTTTCCCCACAGTATCGATCACGGTACTGAATATTGATATTTTTTAAAGTACTGTAACGCGTCAATGATATGCCTACTTGTCATGATATGCAAACTGAGCGAAGCCATGCTTCTTATGTATGTTTTCATCATTTAGATTGGAGTGATTTGCAGGACAGCTGCAGCAGTGGTGATTGCACAGACCCTGTCTTGTACACTAACACTTTATCAGTGTTGCTTCCTGCAAAGTGGTTGGTTATTTTGAGCTAGTCACAAGTATTTATACCTGCAGAAATACATGATCCATCTCCTCACAATGTCCTTTTCTCACAGTGCCCCTATAAACACTTTACTCTGGCTTCTGCTTACAGCAGCAACTCTAAAGCCCCACAGAGTTAACCACAAGACAGCCCTTTAAACTTAAACAAAAGCACAGTTAGAATATAAATTATTAACAACATATTGTACCAATCAGAATGTAAAAACCGTTTAAAAAAACAAAACAAAACAACTTTGCATCATCAGACCAGCTTTTTTCTGGGCTGTGCATTTACCTGAATGAGGCTGACATGAGAATGACAGAAACACAACTAGATGTACTTTAGGTTGAGGACAACGAGGGGAACTTCAGCTCAGAGATGTCTGTTTCAGGAGAGCTGCTGCCGCTGCTGCTGCTGTAAGTGTCTCTGTAATGGTAGATGAATACATAAAATTAGTATTACAGCAATAATGCCTGACAGTGATTGCAAGTGTAATGATGACAGTGTCACTGCAAACTGTAGCTGAAATACCCTTGGGTCTTTTGATGCAATTAACTGTATTATAATATAGAGGTGTATTATGACACTATGCTCATAAATTTCCATTCATGTTGACAAGTCAACTTAATTTGAGTAAACTCAATTATGCATAACACATACATTATACAATAGGGTAGAAATTGCTTTAGTTCCCCCCCATGTACTTACAGTCCAAACAAAAGCCAAGATATATCTTAGATTTTAACTGATCTAATAATCATTAATGTCAGTTAAAAGACTAAACATGGAAAAATAAGTGTTTAAATGTGATTTGATCCCACTCCAAAGAAAAAAAAAGACTTGTAAGTTGAATTCAGAGAAGACTTTAGCCAGTACAGAGGAGGAAAAAGACGGATACAGATATGGGTTTTTATCATTAATAGACAGCATCAAGCTGTATGCTAGGGTTCGATGAGTGGATGAATACATCAGCTATCGGCAGCTGGTTGAGTCCACTGCTGGTTGTTTTTTGGGGGCCAATTTAATGGTCTGCCTCCGCAGAATGAGTGAGAGATGCTGCTCGGTGACAAACTCTCATTCAGCAGCAGTAGAGCCACAATATTTTCACATCTAACTCAGTGAATTAAGGATTAGTATCGAGCAAAACAGAGTTGGTAATTGTTGGAACGGTACACAGACTGACCAAGATGGTCTTGGTAAGTTTTAACATTATTTTGTTTCTGTTGAGTTTGAATGTTTTAAGATGAGTTAACAAGACAATTAAGCTAGTTTTAGCAAAATAAATAAGAGAAATCTGGATTCTGAAGGTGTGCGGTTTTATTTTTGTGTTTAGTAGGGAGGTGCAAGACTATTTCCTTTCTTGCAATTTTTTTTGGTGTATTTTGTGTATTTATTGGACATTGTATAACATAACTCAGCGAGCATGACATGTACCAGGTGAAACCCGGGAGTGTGGTGGGCTTACAGGGCGGGAGTGGACGAACCTGCTTATAACCAACCATAAGGGACACTAAGAAATAAAGCAAACACACCTGCAACAAGGCAGAATCATTTCTCCTGACATTTGATTAGTTGGGGAAGTTTTAGCTCCGGGAGCAGAGGAGAAATGAGTGAAGCTCTAAAACTGGGAAACAAGCCTAATATATATGTACTGAAATAACACGAATTTACTGATTTCATGTTAAATTTATTGCAAGTGGAATGCTAGAGAACTAATAATGGCTAGAGCTAAATCTATAAACTGTATGGCCATCACAGAATACTTTAGTAGTTTCAACTGAATAAGACATTTCTGTGTGAGAACTGACCGTGGCGAAAGGCGACAGCCCTTGTTCAGGTAGCCCTGGAGTTTTCCTGCAGCAGCCAGCAGGAGACCGAAGTATGGAGGAGAAGGTTTGATGGGCCTGGAGGTGAACTCTGGATGGTACTGCACTCCAACGAAGTAACAATGATCTGAAACAACAAAGACAGGTAGATAAGTACGGATATAATGGCCTCCACTACAATAGGCTCCATATACCACAGTGAGAATGTGAAATTCTGTGCATTATACTTGAGAAAAGAAGGAAAATTAGAGGAAACAGTAGAGATTATCAGAGTACACCTCAAGGTTTTATTCATTATCACTCAACAGCATGTAAATTCTTTCCACTCACCTTCCAATTCAATGACCTCCATTCTCTCTCCTTGCTCATCCTGGCCGACGAACTGAAGACCTCTTTTTTCAAAGTGGTGTATCAGCTCAGGGTTCACCTAATGTGTGCAAAGGTTCAATGACTCAGAGGAGGCTTTTGAAATATAAGCTTTTATGCGTTATCTTATAATACTTCAGCTCTAGAACTGGACACACAGATGAAAAACAGAACGATTAAAAGGGAACTTCAAGTCCCTGTAAGAGAGAATAAGAGGTTTTGTGCTCCCAGACAAAAAGCTTTTAAAACCGTGCTTTTTATCACTACCTCAAATCTGTGTCTGTGCCTTTCGTCCACGTATCCCACATTTCCATACAGTGTTCCTAGAACAATGAAATATCAGTCATCAGAAACACAGTATGGCTAGAAAAGGCCAAAAAGCCAACACTCCACCTTTAATTTATGAGGATGGTTCAGATTATTTGATGTGGGGTTGTATGAGGCACGTCTTGATAGTCAGTGTATTAGATACAGCATATACTGGTCAGCACGCCCCCAGTTTACAAGCACCAGCACAAAAGCTGAGCAATGTACTGCTGTGGACAGGGACAGCAACAAACGGGGAAAAATCAATATCAGTTTAAGTTTACACTTTATATAGAATATTTTCACCACTTCACTTTGCTTTTTCTGGTAAGACACCACTGTTATACAAGCCAAATATCACTTTCTCCAAATCAGCTGAACTCCACAGACAAAATCAGTCATTTTACCCTTGCAGGTTGCAGGTCTATCACTGCCTCGATTTGTTAGTTTGTCTTATCGTGTGACTTTGGAGAATTGAAACTAATCTTTTGACACCAAAGTCACACAATAACGCATATAAACTGACAGATCTAGGCAGCTCTGGATGTGCAGCTCTTGTGTTTTGCGAGGTAAAATGACTGATTTTGCCTATGGAGTTTGGCCAATTTTGGCTCATACAATGGCAATTTCCCATCTGAAAAAGGCTGTCTGATGGCAAAGTAATGTGGTGAAATTATTCTAAATATATTTGTTTGTTGCTGACCCTGTCCACAGCAGTTTATTGCTTAGCTTCTGTGCAGATACCCCTCTCTGCTTTCCAAATAGGGGGCATGCCAACCAGCATCTACTGTAGATATTATACCAACTATTGATAAATATCTCATACAACTCTACATCAAATAATCCGAACTGTCCCTTTAAAGGAGAATACATACTCAGTACACTGGGCTTGGATTTGAAAATGGTCCGTCTCTTCCCCAACCTCATAGTCCCTCCCATCTGGCCTGGGTTGTGCTCTGGCATGTCAATCACCTGTCAAGATCAAACAGGAAGTTAAAACCGTTCTGGTGAAGACTCTGCTGATATGATGCGATACGAGCGGCACGGCAGAGAAAGATAACCTACCACAGGGTGTTGGGATTCTGGATTAAATTCTGTGGAGCTGGCATCTGGAAAAAGATAAGCGAAACTGATCTAAGCTCAAATCAACTTCTCGACAGGTCTAAAGGTTGTTTCATCATTAAATTAGAAACCACAGGAATCAAATTCTCCTTAGCGGCGTCCCCAGCTGAACTGAACAATTACTCACCTTCCCATCCTAGAACATTGCGGGCAAACTCGCACACTGCCAGCTGCATGCCCAAACACACCCCTGCACAAAACAAGACCAGCAGGAATTCTTGCATGAGCGCTATTGTAAGGAATCATAAATAAACACAGACGGAACAAGATCCCCACTGTGCAAACCACTTACGTGACTAACGCTACTGTATTTGCATATGATTATACAGCGCCTATAAAAAGTAATCACCTCTCCTTGGACTTTTTCGCGTTTCATTATTTTTTTTTCAACTTTGAATGTTTTAAAGTGGATGCAATTAAAGCGTTTTTTAAGACTCTTTCATGTCAAAATGTGAACAAATGGATCTAAATTACACAACGCACAGTAACTGACTGCACAAGTATTCGTGCCCTTCAGGCCTGTACACTGGAGAGTCACCTTTGGCAGCAATTTCAGCCTGGAATTTATGGACAGTGTCAAACAATCTCAACACAACATTTTTCCTGATTTGTCTTTGCATAATTGCTCAAAGTATGTAAAGCTGCACGGAGTTACTGAACAGCAATTTTAAAGTCTTGCCGCACCTTTTTGGTTTATATTCTGGACTCTTGATGCAGCTAGAAAACACATTAACATTTTTTTTCCTCACTCAGTGCAAGCTTTGATTTTATATTTCAAATTGATGTTCTGCAGCAAAACACATTTTATTCCAAGTCACAGTTCTGTGGTAGACTGAGGCAGCTTTCTCTCTCTCTTTATTTTCTCTTCACCTTCCAGGCTTGTTGCAGAGGCATCCGCACAACATGATGCAGGTGACAGGCATTGAACTTAAATATCGAAATATTGTCGCTGTCGGGCGGAAACCTGTCTATGTCCAAAACAGTTACTTCTCAGGAAATGCCAAAAATCCTGTTTTTAAAATAACTGTTGTTAAAGTTGGCAGCTCTTTAATATCTTTCCTTAGCTACATAACTCACAGACAGACATTAAGTGTGACCAATAACATTGATTTATAAAAATAATAATAATAATAATGATAATAATGATAATGAAAAAATATGGAGATGAGATTTTTGGGCCAACAGCGACATTAGCAACTTCTAAATACTGAGGTGCTGCACTAGTGATGATTTAGGTGCGTTTAAGTAAAGTGGTTCAACATTTATGCAATTGATTATATTTTGTTTTGTACTTGTATTTATATTAATTTAGGGCAGTAGCATATGATAAAAAAATTTGCAATTTCCATCTGATTCAAAAATTCAAAAAAAAAAAACTCATGATGGTATGATATTTGTTGGGGTCTGTATCAAACAAACATGTTTTCTTACATCTGGAGAATGAGATTTGTAGCCCAGAGCATCTCAGCAGCACTGCAGTTCTTCATTATAATGCTGTTTTGTCACACATTTTTCTTTCATCAAAAAACTGCCGCTTCTGTGATTTGGATATTGCACTTGACCATATGGTGATTTTGATAATATTTTAATTAACTGTGTAGCCCCACATTCATTTAAGATGATTGTTTTCACTTCTTCTATACAGACTTGTAAAACAATAAAACGTAACAGCAAAACAGAGACACTGTATCTATTCATTTAGATCAGTTTACTTTCTACATGAATGAAAGTATGAAGCTGCATACCAAGAATTATTGTCATATCTTGAACACCAGTTGGCACGTGTGGAGGAACACGTTTTATGTCTGGACTTGATCAGGCTTCCATAGAGCATGAAATCTTACGACATGATGAAGGAAAAGGCAGAACTCATGAGACAGGAGTTTTGAATCTCTTACCCAGGAATGGCTTATTCTGTTTCCTCGCCCAGTTAATGGCGAGCATCTTGCCCTCTGTGCCTCTCACACCAAAACCTCCTGGTACCAACACACCTCTGTGGAAGAAAATAACAGTAATAACAGCCTCGGTGCATTTTGCAAATTACTCCAAATTATTTCTTAAACAAACAGACGATATTAACATCTGTATACAGAGACGCATTATTGATAACAGTATTATGACTGAAAAACTGAACAGTCTGAGAGGCAGACTCTTGAAAGACTACTGCTGGTATGAAATTGTCTTTTATGATGCCATGCAAAGAGAAACATTAATATTAATATAATACATTAACGTGTCTGTAATTTAAAGTGATTATGGAGATGTAACCTGTGCTTGCTTGTAATCTTTGGCGATAAAAATGGATATTAACTGCAACACCCCCATTCACACAATATAATATTCCTGAAGACACTTATGTAAATGGATTCACATACATAACTGGGAGACTGTAAGTTATTTTAGTCAATTCTTCACACGTATGCATGCACCAACTTCTTTCTGCTGATCTCTGTATTTAAATCCTCCGTCACTCCCTATTTGAAGGTAGTCTCTGGGCAAAATGCTGAACAGCTTTTGTTACAGCCATCAGTGTCGTAAGCCACACTTATCATGCAATAACATACTAATGGCTCCTAAACTAGCTTACTATCTGGTGTGCATTTGTTTTTTTTTTCATTTGAGATACTATGTAGTAAGAAATTATTGTTCATAATCCGATGAGGATACACTGACTTTCTCCAGACTTTTAAAACTAATGCATTTCAAAAAAAAAAAAAGAAAAGAAAGCTCCAAAACCTGTAATTACCTGCTTGAAAATATCTTATGTAATAAAATATTTTGAATTTCTGAGGCTCTGAAGCTGCATAAACCAGTGGGTGTGACAGCACTCTACTGCCCTCATGTGGCAAACACAATAATATCGTATCACCACAGAGTAAAACTTTATATTGATAGTTGTACATTTTCAGCATCATCCAAACCTCCTGGTGCCCCCCAGGTTTGTCTACTCACTGAGAACTGCAGAGTTTTTGCCAAGCCTCATGATATTTCACTGGCTCATCCTGCAGAGTGGTAGACTCCAGGTCTGCAGAGTCAATGTACTGCAATAATAACAACAAACAAACAGCATGACTTGGACTGAAATCAGTCAACATCCTGACAAACAGGATAACTATTATATAAATATGGTCAAATGTTAATCATGCCAGTTTTAAAAGTGTTCTGTAACAACAGTGAACACACAAACTGCAAAGCAGTGATGCTAAACCCAAAAATCAATATAAGGAAGAGAAAAGTGTGAAATGTTTCCATACCTTGACCTCTAGTTTTTGATTAATGGCGAGGGCTGAGTGCTCCAGGGCCTTGACAACAGAGGTGTATGAGTCAGCTAACTTTGTGTATTTCCCCACCAGGGCGATGGAAACGTGTTCTAAGAAACGGTCAGATCTGAAAAGAGAGGGAGATGATTCACAGCACTGAACTGGTGCATCATTTAATCCTCACGGCAGAGTTTTGAGGTCAGGCATTTAAGATCCACAGTATGACGTAATGGCATCATTTGACTGCCAGAATTTCACATTATTTGGTTTGTAACAGTGAAAATGTGCCTGAGTGTTTAAACATACTGTCTCATAACTGTGAGGTGGTTTGCGTCCATTTCCTCACACATTTCCTCTAAGACTTTTTAAAACCTTTTTACAACAATTATAATTGCAAATTAAGACCTATTTCACACCCATACTTGCAAAAAAGTGTGAAGGATAACATCTGGATGGCTAATATTTAGCTATCGTTGGTAAAGTCCAGAGGTTCTCCGATAAACTCTGACTGGGCTATAGTGTTGGTGTCATTGGTACTGTCCTGTACCTGTCAGCCATCTCCTTCCACTTTGCAAGCATCTTCCTGGGCCTGATCCCAACAGGCAGGTTAAGTCGCTCACAGAAGTAGTTCACAACACCCTGATTCTCCAGCAGTAGAGGCACTCTGTAGATTGAGGAGACATCTTGCACACAGATCACCTGGAAAGAATAACAAAACATTTTCTTTCAGCTTTATTAAAAAAAAAGTCTCTGAAATAGAAAAGGATTTGTAGGAAGGAGGAAGCACATCAATATTTGAGGGTACAGTGAAATTGTAGTTATCCTCACTTATTTAGCTTATACATACTGTATACCTCTTGAATTATCAAATAGTAATAATAGTAATACAAATAATAACAGTACTTCACCTGTGTGGGCTCCACGTGACAAAACATGGAGATCTTCTCCTTGACAGACGTTTCTAGTGGCATTGCACAGCGGCACATAATCTGATAAAAATCAGTGTGTTTATTCATTTTTTAATCAAAATATATATGACAGGGTACAGTCTAAAAGATCCTTCTCCAAAAATCATATCGGATTTTATGTCAGATTTTATTTGGCTGTGTACAGCATGAGATGAATATGTAACCTAAAGTTATTGGTTATAGATGTCTGCACATGAAAGCAAAGCAGAGGCCTGGCCTGTTTTTATCTGCGGTGCAGGAGGGAATGCCAAGTTTAAGAACAAATCATAATCTGACTCACCAAATCTGGAGACAGGCCGAGCCCTCTGAGCTCCCGGACGCTGTTCTGGGTCGGTTTGGTTTTCTGCTCTCCTGTAGAATTGGGCTGAGGACAAAAAAAAAAGCAAATTCAACTTAAATTGTGTGTGAAAAATAAAAATGTGATGGTTTTTACTGTTTCATAGCCTCTTTCCTGCAATTCAAAATAAAGCATATAAAAAAGTATTAGAAATCAAATTTAATGTAATCTTAAATTTGAAACATTGTCATCTAAGTTTTTGTACACTTTGTTTTGTGGTTGCCCTGGGCGTGTTCGTGCTCTGAAAGTTATTATGAAAATAACGCAATTAACTCCACAAACCAGTCATAACAGATCCATGTCGGTTGCTATGTGGGTGCAACAAAATGTCTCTTCTCTCTTCCCAACTCAACAACGGGGAGCTGAAGCAGTTAGATCACTTCTTTATCACTAACAGCGTTTTAACCTGGCCGAAATCATTATGGGTGTACACTGGCGAACACTTTCCCTGCTTCACCTTGCTATTAAGCAGCCTTTACCAATGTTTTCTCTTGCAGGACACAGGAGTTGTTTGTCTGTAACACTAGTTCGGACCCAAACAAACACGTTAAAACACCAAAGTCACACTGTAGTCAAACAATAACACAAACTAACTAACAAACAGAAACACAAACTGCGACATCACTCATGTAGTGCGTGGTAAAAACTCGGTTTCTGTCCATGTAGTCTGGTCACTGTAAAGAGAGCAGAGCTGGCAGCTTAAAGCAGCAAACATGTTCTAAATATAGCGTACGCTTAAACCCTTATCATTTTTTTTAGGTGTCTAAAAGCTGTTTTGCCGCTGCTGTACTCGTCTGCAGCAGGACCTTACTTTGCCTCTGTTTTGGGACTCCTGAGGCAGCTGTCAATCAAACTTTAGCTGACACACCCACAAACTCTTGAAAAATGTTGTAAAGGCGAACCACGTTTTCTAATAGTTTTGAAAGTTTATTTTCATTCAGATATTTGTGGATGCTTAATGAGAAACTAAACTTCCATTCAAGCCAAGCTCCCTGTGACTTTGAGATACCTGATAATTAATGTGACGTGTGTTCAACAGTGTGTCATACCTGTGGTACGAGGCTGACATGAATGTTGCAGAAGTTCTCCTTCTTCACCTTGAACTGGAACTGCCTGAAGGCCTCGATGAAGGGCATGCTCTCAATGTCACCCACTGTGCCTCCCAGCTGTTGACACAAAACACCAGCTTAGGCCGCAGAAAGGCGCATAAAAACACATATGTTGTTCTCTCAGATATACACAGACATACAAAGTAAAAAATGTCTGAACCTATGACACTCTCAGAACAAGTTTTGATGCATGATAGCGAGAACTGCTGGAGGCACGGCAAGACAAAGCAGGTTTATCTATATAGAACCTTTCAATAAAAAAGCAATTAGAAGCGATTCCTTTTTTACAGTGCAAGATATGAACATTAGTGCCTGGTTTAACTTAATAAAATGTATTGATGCAGACATCACATTTGCTGGGAGTTTGTTCTAGATATCTGGTGCATAAGTCCCTGAAGACCTGAGAGGTCTGGACAGTTCATAACAGAGCAGCAAATCAGAAATTAGGGATGGGTGGATAGATCCCGAAATATCGATATTGCCAATACTATATCTTGTTTTTGAAGACTGATTCTGTCATCAGTAGGTTCAAAACCAAAACATTGATCAGTTTCAGTTTCTCTCTTCTATGTTGTACTATTTGTATTTCATAAAGCAGAGCTGCCTGCACAAACAATGCTCAGTGATGCGGTGCATGTGCTCTTTGCTTCTCTACTGCTTTCTCTGTCTGCGTGCACTCAAGCAACACGTGTGCCATGCCTGAGCCGCAGTGTGCCCCCCTGACTGGTTTGAACCGACACAGTGAAAGGTGAAGGAAAGAAGAGCTTCATCTGGAGCTACTTCACAGCTGTGAATGAAAACATGTGCAGTAGGAAGGCTGTCCACTACAGATTTGTTCAAATACAAAACAAAACATCAGGAGAAAGAGAACTTTGAGCTGCAACAGAGAACAGGAGGAGGAGGAGGAGGAGGAGGAGGAGGAGGAGGAGGAGGAGGAGGGAATGCCACAGCATTCAGACCCTCGATTCAGAGGCTCAGGCAGGAATATTCAGGCACATAGTAGTTAATTAATATTTTAGTAAAATCAGATCTTCAGCACTGATTAATGTTACATTTTGAAACTGCCATTCAATAGCTGTTACTTCAGCAGACCAGTTAAATATCAGACATTAAAATAATATATTCAACCCATTGAAACATATTATCTACATAAATTAGACTCCTTAATTTTAATGGGATTGAAAAAATACACATATACTTCAAAAGGAAATATGAAAATGGCTGAATATAATAAGAATTGTTTAGTGTAACAGTGAAATGATTCCTATATTTAAACATATTTAGCCTATTGATGATACATTCACCTCATAAATAATGGCATACTGCTCTCCCCTACAAGACATTCATAAGCTCCTTTAAATAATAAAAACTATTGATAACAATATTGGCGATCCTGGCCCCAACTTACTTAGAAACAGATCAAAACCAAAATTTGTGATATCACCCACCCCTATCAGAATAATAGAGTAATTTGGTCCAACAAGAGCTTTATAACACAAAAGTAGTATTTTAAAATCAATTCTTAAGACAGGCAGGAAGCCAGAGCAAATATCTGAGAACTGGAGTGATTTGATCCACTGTCCTGGTCTCAGTGAGGACTAACAGCAGTGTTGAGAATCAGCTGCAGCTCTCCATCTGTGTGCTGGTGAAACTTGTACAGACAGCGTTACAGTAGTGGAGCCAACTGAACATAAATTAATGGACAAGTTTTTCTAAACCCTGCTGAGACACGTCTCTAAATTCCTCATATATCCTTAAGTAGTAGGCTGATGTAGTCGCTTTAATGTGGATGTTAAACTATAGGTCTGAATCCGTGACTGCAGCAAAACTTATGTCATGTTTTGTGGTCTTTAAAATTAGCAACTGAAGTTGAGCACTGACTCAATTTTGTTTCATGTTTTATGGGTTATAATTTAACTTTTTATAAGGAAATACTTTTGCAGTACATAGTATCCAGATATGCACACACTTATTTATATCACTGAGATAAAAAAAAATGCTTTGTTTTGTAAACTTTATATCCCGTGGCTGGATAGAAACCCAGGCTTACGGAAGAGACTAATTATACAGACACTCCTCTGCAAGTCTATTTATGAATCCCTCGATATTCCAGTTTTGCCGCTCACAGACCAATATGGGTAAGTTCAGCAAGTTCTCCGACAGCTTGCAGAGAGAGGCCAATATTTTCCATTGCTTTAGACAACATGCTTGGTTTCCTGTCTGATCGAAAATGTCCTCCACTTTTCTTCAACGAACCAAATAAATGCCCTCACCACAATCAATCAAGTGTAGCCCTTCGGAGTTGTTAAAATATATGACACTTTTACCTTGACAAAGAAGGTTTTCAGTGTCCTTTTGCACTGAAGGCAGCATCCATCTACATAAATTCTCACTTGACGAGAGCCGAGACAAGTGCCAAAGACAAATTTACCTCTATGACACAAATTTGAGGCTCTGTGCCGTCTTCGTCTACTGAGACCCTGGCCTGCTTCATTACCCACTCCTGGATGGCATCTGTGATGTGGGGTACCACTGAAAAACAGATTTATAGAATAAAAGTTATATGAACACCAAATCTTCTTACAGCTGGAGAGGTGTGGGTTCTCCAAGGCTTCCTCACATATTCTGCTCTTGCCCATTATTATTATTGATGGAGAGAATCACTTTTTCTGTCAGACTGCAGCAGGACAAGTTTTTGAAAAGATGGGAAGGTTGAACTGTGCACATTATTTATCCATCTATTTGTTTCTTACCTTCTTTCTTTTTGTAAAGTGATTTGAGTATCATTATGCACATCCAAACACTGGTTCCCTTTACTACGTTTGTTTAGTATTTTATTTTTTCCTTTTATTTACTGTGTCCGTCCTTTCTTGCTTGGTGTTATTTATTTTAATCCAGCATTACTGTCTCACAGATGGCTCAAAGAGACAAAGCTTTTATTGTAAGTCCAATAAAAAGAGAATAAAAAAAAAAAAAAGTCATATAAAACCAGTCAACACAAATTCTCTGTTTTACAGACATACTGGAAAATACAAAAGCATGTGTGTTGCTGAGAGGTATGTATTGGCACCAAACTTTCACCAAGCAGGTGCACTCACTCACCCTGTACAGTCTTGCCCAGGTAGTCCCCCCTCCTCTCCTTGAGGATGACCGACTGATAGATCTTTCCGGTCGTGAGGTTGTTGTCTCGGGTGAGACGGATGTCCAGGAAACGCTCATAGTTCCCCAAATCTAAATCTACCTCCCCGCCATCATCGAGAACAAACACTTCACCTGCACAACAGACATTATTTCCATTTATGAGGGTTAGCGAAACAGCAGCTCTGAACCCTTTAGAATTTCAGTGTTTTGCTCACTGAAACAACAAACATCTATTGTGTGTAAACAGCCATCAGGCCACATCACATCTGGTCAAATATTAACTGCAGAACTCAAACACGCAATCATATAAAACACCAGATGATTCATCAAATACAACAAAAACTTACTGAATGCACTCACCATGTTCATAAGGTGAAAAAGTTCCAGCATCAATATTAATATACGGATCGATTTTAATGGCTGTAACATGAAGACCACAAGACTTGAGGATTGTTCCCACGCTGCTGGCAATGATCCCCTTTCCAATACCAGATATGACACCACCAGTAACCAGGATGTACTTCATACTGGCACATAAAAATTAAACGGAAAAAAACAAAAAAACAAGCAGAGATGCATTTAAAAACATGCAAAAATACTTTAGGCTGCACTCTCATGGCATGTGTCCAACTCAGACTGTTCACCACATGGGAGATGAAGAGCTGATGCAATACATACATTATGAGCTATGGGTGCGCTCTATTACTGAAGTAGACGTTTACACAACTAAATTTATATAACATCTAATGGTCTGTTTTATTCCCGTTATTCAGGTGTCTTTAACATAACGTTGCATAGACTTGTATCAGCATTAGAAATAGAAAACATTGAAAACAGTCATGTTATTTCACATTATTAAATCACATTATTTCATTATTACATTGCTTCCCAGATTGGGACTGGCACCTTTTGATTGGATTCAGTACCTCCTTTGTCACCAGTAATATCTTTAAATAAAGTTTGTGTAATATTTAACATTATCTGTTGATTACTGTAAGCCCAACTGCAAAGCAAATGGGCAGTTGTGCTGTGAATCCAGACATGCTTGTATTGAGGCTCAATTTCAGGTAATTTAAACCCTGTTCCACTAACCACTACACTGTTGCAAGTTCACATACATTAGTCAGTTATAACCGAGCATATGATCAAATGTGAGACTAACTTTTTGTGTTTTTGTGTTGGTAAACCGTTGTCTCAAGTAGTGAAATGAAACGGAGGAGGTCCAGACAGATAGGCCGAATGAGAAAATCCAACAAAATTAGAACCTGACCAATACTGGCCAGTCACAGCTATATATGTTTATATGGGTATTGGCATATATGTTATTTGATATGTGCCATATTAAAAAGTTTTTTTTACGAAACATACAGAACATAATTCAGATTGTTTTAATTTTTTAGCAACATAGGCAGGATTTTTTCCACAAATAAAAACAATGCAGAGATAGATGTCAATATATTTAAGCAATGTCCCTAAATTTGGTGGCAGACACAGACACAGACTTCCTTCACTGTGACACTTCTGTTATCTATTTTTCCAGTGAATTGTGATGTGTTGTTTCCTGAGGACTTTGTTTCTGATTAAAGACGAGCTAGACTCCTCGGCTGGTTGAGGAAACAGACGTCACGCATCACAGTGCATTATGTTCAGATGTGCCAGACTCTAGCCGCTTAAACTTCTGCTTTCTTTCACTTCTTAATTTTCATTGCAAATTTGTTTTTTTTTCCATAGTCCCCTGTTTGCATTTAAGGCTGTCCTATTTATGGTTCTTCTGCAAGGGCTGCATTAGTAGCTAGCCAGCGACAAGCAGTGTTTGCTGTTTTTGCAGAGTGTTAAACTAAAAGACACAAAGGAATTGAGATGTTTGCAGAACATAATGTGCTGGCGAAGGCTCGCAGTATGGGGATAATACTTGGTGGCCACAGGGGACCACCTATGTGGAATATTAAGTGGCCACAGAGTAACTATTTGGGTAATGATGAGCCCTGCAATGCATAGATGCATGCAAAAAACAACCCCTCTTTAATAATAAGAATCCCTCTCAATCATCACCCACAACCCACCAAAAGTATGTGGCAACGCCTACATCTGCAGAGACCCAGCCTCCATCTGTACCTAATTATTTTGCTATGCTCAGGATGGTTTACCAACACAAAACATCTGTATTTTATGTCCTGGAAATGAGACTCAACCATCAACTATGTTTCTTGTGCATTTACAAACAGTTCAATATACAGATTCATTAACAGGACTGGGTGCTTCACTCTCTTAAGAATGTAACACAGAGTCCTATTAATTGGCAGAGTTACAAGGCTGTGTTAAGTTGAGTTAAATTGCCTTTTCTTTGTTGTTTTTACATTTGGGCCCCCAAAAATGTACACAATGGGACAATGCTTAAATATATTAGTATATATCCATGCAATGTTTATGTTGTCAAAAAAACAGACAGTTTGCCTTTAAGGAAAAGGTTCAAATATACTTAAACAAACATGAAAAAAACCCAATCTGCATTATGCTCTATGAAAAATAAAGGAGAATAAGAATCTATTTATTATAAAATACCACTTAAAGTAAATAAACATAATGTAAATGAATTAAATATCCTGCCTCCATTACATGTCTTGTCAAATTTCTCACAAGTGTTAGATAACCACATTTGAGGGACATTGTAAAAAATGTGTTTGTGTATATATTCTACATATAGTGGTGTAGTAGTGGCTGATCGATATTCGATTTTTTATCGGTAAAAATCCAGCTTTAGTCGGGCTCTTAACAAGTGTCACCTTAAACTAATTGAGTGTGTTAAACTTATCAGATTTATGATCAATGCAGGTTTAACATCAACCGAAATATATTAAATGAATGGCGGGAAATATCAGTGACAGAAGACGCGCGCTCATTGGGGACACACCTGTGATGCCAGTCTTCACTGTCAATATTGGAGCACCGAATACCTTATTAGTCAAACTTCAAAGTTGTTAAATTGGAGCAGTTGGCAAGTTGCTTTGGTGAAAACAGTTTTACCATCTTAATATTAGCTTTGTTTCCCCTTTTTTTTTGAAACGACATGTTAATGATGTGAAGCCTGGGAGACATACACAGCTCTACCAGTAGCTAATTAAATCATATCTAACGTTTGCTAATTGCTAACAGCAGCGAGACTAACTGTCATTAACTTAAATTTCGAGACAGTAACAACTAATTTGGCCGCATTTTAAGCTGTTAATTGACTCGAGGACATAATGTCTGGATGATGTATTCAAAACCACGCAGACTTACCTGACAGTGCTTGTAAGTACCTTTTAGTTTAGTCTCAGTAACCGTTATAAACTGTTATAAATTTAACTGACTCTTCTTCTGTTTACGAAGCATCAGTCCACTTCTAAGCAGCAGTTCAAACACGTGTGGTAGAACCTGACTGATCTACTGCTTTAGAGGACAGTTTGTTTCCTTCCGTTTCAGGATAAGTCTGACATTGTTTGCCCTGCTGTCAGTCTGTCAGGCAGACCCAAGTCTACCGCCCCCATACTATCCACCAATCAGGAGGACGCATTCAGGGATCGGTTACGATGTACTTGCATTGGGAGGCTGAACTCTGGGCGGCAATTTCCCCAGACTCTTGTGTTTTCATCATAAGATGTCACATGTAGTGGAGTGTATTGAATTTAATTTCGCCAGCTGCGTACACTCAATGTACACGTAGAAATAAGCGTGCATTGAGAACCCCCTTTTTAAAGAAAGTGGTCCTCCAGCGTTCTTTGTAAGTCTAATGGTTCCATTAAAAACCCTTGTCATCCAAAGATGACTTGAAAGACTCTTTCATCACAGTTTGTATTGCACCATGATGTAAAATGGTTCTCAGTAGGTTCTCACTGTTCTCAGACCCTTATACACAAATTTAGCTCTGGTTCTTGAACTGGTTCCATCAAGGTTCTTGGAGTCTTGGTGCTAACTAGAGAACCAGCCTGTATATTCCCCAGTTTTGAGTGGAACCATTGTAATCAAGCATTTCATCAACACAATAATGCACAATAACGTGTAGAACATGCAATTTGGTGCAATGCAATGAACCAGCAATTTTTTGGTTCCAGATGGGAACCAAGCGTTCAGGTTCTGAACCAGATTATTTTTGATTGAAATGCTCTAAACGGTTCAGAATTAGGCGTTAGGTGACTGGAGGAACCCTGGTTCTGTTTAGAGAACCAGCCCACATTTCCACCAGTTTTGAGTGGAACCAAGGCTAAGCCTTTATTTGGTTTCTAGGTAGGACTCTCTGAATGGGTTCCAAGTAGAACCTTTCTACCAGAAACCAAAAAGCGTTCTCCTATGGGGACAAGCCGAGGAACCTTTTATAGTTCTAGGTATAACCTTTTTTGTGGGGCTCAAGGTAGAACACTCTGAAAGGGTTCCAAGAGACCTTTATACCAGAAACCAAAAAGAGTTCTCTTATGGGGACAAGCCGAAGAACCCTTTATGGTTCTAGTTAACACCTTTATTTCTAAGAGTAAGATGCAATTCATTAAAATTGAGACAGTACAGTGGTACAGCAGACACACAATAATAAATGAATACATACATAACATAACAGGAATAGATGACAAAATATTGCATATTCCTGGCTAGATAAAAAATATAAAATGCCCATCAATTATAAAAAAAAGGAGTAAGATTATAAATAACCATAAAATGTATGTAATGCATAAATGCTATATGTGAGGATTGAGCTGGTTGCCTGTTGAGTAGAGCTGTGGATGCTGGAAGGAGGAGAAACTTAAAGCGGTTGTTTTTTTGTGTTTCCTGGCTCTGTAACTTCTGCCTGAAGGTAAAAATTCATATTCAGAATGTGGAATGTGTGTGGTGTCTCAATTATTACAATATAATTCTGTCACCTGCTTTTCTTTTATGTGTTCTTTCATACCGTAGTCCCACCACTAGATGGCACATGTGTTGCATTATTCAGCATGCATTCATCTGAGCTAAATTGAGCTTTATACATGCTTCAGTTTATTCACAAATAATGAACATGGTGATTTTATGGAAGCAAATAAGGCATCAGATATAACAATGAGGATATTGAACTGGTGTAAGCACAAATATGCTCACAGATTCTGGTTTGGTCCAGTGAGGCTCTACAAAATAGAGCAATGGTCCCCCAAAACCTCATTTATGCTGTAAGAGTGTCTCTGAGATATTAAAGTTTTCCTTCATGTACTCACTGTCGCACTGCTCCAGTTTTGCTGTGGGTAATGAGAGTGGTGATTCTAATT
Source organism: Lutjanus erythropterus (assembly GCF_056507025.1). NCBI lineage: Eukaryota > Metazoa > Chordata > Actinopteri > Lutjaniformes > Lutjanidae > Lutjanus > Lutjanus erythropterus. The sequence continues at coordinate 31,279,568 of NC_139325.1, read as the reverse complement.
CATTTCTGTCCATGATCTTGATCTAATTAAAGACCTCATCCCTGCCACCTCATTTTCATAAGCTGTTCCCTTCAATTACATCTGACAAGTGAGCACAGACACACATTAACCTCCCGCATGAAGAGGTACTGTGCTTCCCTTATCTCTATGCCATCTTAAAATAACAGGGAGGGCAATTCAAAGGTAATTCCACATCCTTGAATACACCCTTTTGGAAAACACATCTGTGGATGGCACTGCACAGAATTACCCACCTACAATATGTTCCCGTTTTCTGATACAGATGACAAGATGGTGCTATGCAATGCCATGTTTTGCAACGTGTATGTCTGACTTGTGGCCAAAGTCAGCCGTGACAGCTCATCTGTGTTTGTTAATGATTGTCTGTAATTTTTTTTTCCTCCTGCAAAGAGCAAGATATGGCAGTGAGTCTGGAGAGATCTGAAAACTGCACTAAATTTCACTCAAAGTAATTCAGGTTATACGTCTTTCAAAGAGGGGAAATGGACTTGACCTGATTTGTCCACCTAAATCATTTTGCAGCTCATACAAAATTGATTGACTCTGCTATTAAAATGGACATAAGATCATATTTAGCAGTGCAGGTCTGTGACACTGACTGATGTGTCAGTAACTGCAGAGTGGAAATGCAAAGTGATGTGTTCATGGACTAGGTGGGATAGTTTGATATTTTGGGAAATATAGTTGTTTGCTTTCTTGTGGTTAACTGAGAAGATTGATACCCTGGAGCCATTTCTAAGTTATTGCACTCAGCTGCTGTAAAATATTTCCTGCAACTCCCATTGAATGAAAATAAAGATGGAAAATGTAGCCAAAATGTCCCAGATATGGGCGCTGCCATCTTGCATCGGTCCCGTTTTTTGAAGCCAGAGTCTGCATAGTAGTGATCAGGGCTGGAGCTGCAGTATCGATGGATGTACTATTAAGACCTCGATACTGGATACAAAGATGCCACCTATTCAGTCCAATGAGAGTTGCTCACCTGACACAAACGTCAAAGAAGTTTTCTGGCTTCTAGATTTAGTCCCACAGCATGCAGTAGATTTTGGCCACTGGGAAAAATTGGTACCAAGGCTGAGTGGCAATGCCCTATCACATTCTCTTATACATCTATGTGTGGCTGTCTGGGGGGAGATGCCAGTCATATCTTCTGTAATAAAATCTGTCTACCTAAACAATAAAGAGTTTGTCTGCAAACCAGCGTCTATAAGAAAACACACTGCAATGTGTAAATTTTGCAATGCAATGCTCACTGAGACAGCTGGGACCACATCAAACTTTTGTCAGCACTGAGAAAGGAAGCATGAAGAAAAATAGGTTGAGTGTAAGTTATGCTAACAAAACTAGGTAGCTAGTTACGTTTTTGCTTGTGGTAGACGATGACGAGACGGGACCCAGTGGTATATTCCACCAAGCACAGCATGTCTGCACCACGGTTCCAATCCATCCTCCACACGGCTGCAAGGACCACCAGCAGCATTTCAGAAGCATTTCAGCAGCAGAGTGTTTTGCCTGCCTGATTATGTTTATTTGCTCAAATTTTGTTGATTAGATCTGCTTTCCTTGCTCTTTGTGCTTCTACCATGGATAAGCAGACTTTGTGGTTAAATAGTTTCTTTTCTGTCTATCTCTATGATTGTGAGTCTGCACGGGGTCTTTTATTTTGAAAATTAACCAGATTCTCCCTGCCTTTTCTGTGTCTGACTTCCTTCCCGTTCAATCAGCTCTGTGCTAATTTAGACGGCATCTGTCAAAAATAGACTCAGTCCATATTTGAAGCGGAGCAGAGCAGAGACCCGCTTCTGGGACGTGCCAAGGCGCTGCTGGTGGAGTCACAAGCATTGTGTAGAATGGCTATGATCAGCTCTGCCTGATGTGGCACAGCTGTAATACGATGCAGCCACGCTTGGTGGAATTTAGCTGCCATAAAGCTATAGCCTATAACTAATATATGTATATGGTTACGTTACATCAACATTAGCTCTGACATAAATGCTACACACCATGGTACAGCTCCCTTAATCTGCTGAGAGCTAGAAATATCACTCGCTCTTGACTTGGTCTCATCCGGCCTGGTTCTTGGTCTTGACTTGGTCTCAACCCCTCAAAGTCTTGCCTTGTATAGGTCTTGATACACTCTGGTCTTGATCATGACTTGGTCTTGTTTTAGGTGGTCTTGACTACAACACTGCGCTAAGCTAATTCTGCCTCCAAACACTCGTCCATGTATCGCTCTTCTCATCTGACCCTAGGCAAAAAGGGAATAAGCTAATTTCCAAAAATGTGAATCAATTTAATAACTTTCTCATTACTTCGCTTATCTGTTTTCCATTTAAAACACAAAAATTGAAGAGACATATTTTCTGTTTCCCTAGTTTTTAATAATTGACTGTGATGCTGATTATCAGCAGCACAAAGCAGAAGAAAAAGCCTGCCTGGCTGACTAATGTTTCCTGGAGCTATTGCGAGGGAGTTCTATTAAATAAGTCAAAAATATCTTGGCCTGCTTGACTCACATTTAAATTTATCTTCCTACTCTAATTATTATGTTTTACGAATATTAGATGAACACCTGTACCACTCTCTATTAAATAAGACGATTTATTGGACGTTATGTGGTAGTTTGAGAATAAACTAAACTGGTTCATAACTAGATTATAAATGCAAAGTGAAATGTCCACAAGCTAAGAGGAGAATAGAAACATTCTGCTGGAGTAAAACATCAGTTTGTGTTGGCAGCGTTTTCTTCATCTTCACCCTGAGAAGGAAGATAGTACTAGGGTCAGATGTCATGAGATGCTTCACTCTCCCAGACCTCCAGTGGGCCGGAGACATCCAACTCCCTGCTCACAAAGAAACAGCAGCCCACAACCCCCGCACCCCGTACACATTATTTATGAATGGGAGTGGTGCTTTTCCCTGTCCCTTTGTAGTTTTGGAATGTGAAAGATAGATCGATTTAAGAATACAACGCAGATGGCTCTTAAGGCACAAAGCAGTACACAACCACTCAGAGGAAAAGTGAGCTCTTGGGCAATTAGTGTCATTATGGCTGCTCATGTGCTTGGTGGGATGTAAAAACAGTGGCTGTGGTGGCAAATGGTTAGGCATGTGGGTAGCATGGATAATGATGATCAGAGCACTACTGTTGCAGAGTAAAAAACAGACAGTTAACTCTTTTAACCAGGTGACAATGAATCTACAATTTTAATGAATCAAATAGTTGTTTAATCTGTAAAAGGTCAGTCATGGCTATCACAAAATCCTAGATTAAATGCTTGTTATAGTCTTATCAACAGTCCAAACCCCAAAGTTATTCATTTTAAAATTATAGAAAACAAAGACAAAGAACAAATCCTCACATTTGAGAAAGCCAGCAAATCTGATTGGTTTGCTTTATGTAAGGGAAAATGCCAAACGAGATGATGAGGAATTAATGGATGAAATGTAGACCAGAATCCGATGCACTGCCTACATGGAGTGTACCATGCTAACATGCCAAAGACAAAAACTATCACCATTAATTTATATTTTGATGCATTTTGCAATCAAAATGCAAAGCCGTACTCCAGTTTCCCTGGTAATGCCTGTGGGTTTAACTAATAACTTGAACAATCATTATCATCCCATAAGGTTCTTATGCAATGTAGGCATTGTTCACCACCCCAGTAAATTGGACAAACCTGAGATATTATTAGTCTGTTCAACCCATAGAACCCTTTGGCTAAGCTATTAGCCAGAAAGCTAATGTTACGCGAGCAAGATTTAAAGTGAATAGAGAGGTGAAGTTTTGTGTGAAAGCATCTCTCATCACACACAATATATGTCACCAACATCACCAACGTGGCCGTCGCTTGTAACTTTATCTTACCTGATGTGTTTTATCCAGTGACTCAGCTTAAAAGCTGGGAAGTGAAAGAACGTGACTACATCCCCAAGCAAAAACACACAGGCTATGTTAGCTTATGGAGAAAGAAAGTCATAATGTCTCCCAAGCAACTTCTAGGTGTGTAGTTGTTTCTGATTATGTATCTTCACAGTCTTGTAGTTTAACAGTTTTATGGCAAACGGTGACTTTCTTGACTTGTAAAATGATCTTTTACATGAACAATTATCATATACATAATTCATGGCAAATTCAAATGGGACCGAATGTATATTTTTCTTTCGCCAATAACTACTGTTCATATTTTTTCCAAAGTATGTGGCATGTGAGATGACAGACTAAGTGATATAAATTATCACTAAGTTCAAAGAGGCAGTGTACCTCTTGATTCTTGTATGTCAAAATAGCCATCCTATGGCTGTAAACAGCTTGTTGGAATCAATTGTAAATGGAGGCTTTGCTGCATCCCTGTTGCTATGGTTATTCATTGCAGAGCATTAATTTAGAACGGTGAATGGACAATTTCAGTGGAACTACAAAGTAGGTGTCCATTACCAGGAATTAATGGACACCCAGCAGCCAATCAGAACTGAGTATTCACCCAGACCATGGTACTAGAGTTAAAAAGTTTCCTTTGAGGCACCTGTCATGACAGGAATCCACTGTTGTTCATAAACTGTGCACCCTTTCACCAATATATAGATATATTCTGAAAGTTCTGAAGTGATACACCCTCCCACACATCCACACACCCACACACACACATATACTCGCATATAAATTCCCTGAGAGCTACAGTGACACACGTGTAACGGTAAGGTCAAGTGCGGTCATAGGATTGAAGACTGAGAAATCCAACTCATAAACCGCCGGGGAATCCCTCCCTGAGTTTATTGTCATTGCCTTAAACCTGGTTAATGCTGTTTACGCTACATACGTGTGTGTGTGTGTGTGTGTGTTTGTGTGCACTCTTGCCTGTGTGGGAGTTTGACATCTACCATCCTCTTCTCATTGCCAAAGCCACAAGTTATTGAGAAAACAAATGTCAGTTGAAGGGCGTTGTCTGTTTGGTGTCTGCGCTGAGAGTTAGTCTTTCCTCCCGCTACTTGAAGCAAATCTAATTCGATTATGAGCACCAGTGAGGACAAGCATTGAGGGAGGGAGTTTATTGGATAACATGGGACTAGGGATGACAATAGAGAGATGAGAGGGAGAGAAATGGTGAGAAATATAAAATGAGTGATTTTGTGGGAGAGAGGAGTGGAGAGACGCTCAGATAGAGTGAAAGAGAGCCTCTTCCCATGGGGGATGAGACTCTGGATCAGAGCCTGGAATGCCACTGCACTGTCATCTGTGAACTGCCTTTGTACACGTATGGAGGCCAGCATATCCCATGATCCTCGGCTATTATCCCAACCCAACTCCAAGCATGGGGCCTCCTGCTCTCTCCTGCCTATGTCTTCTCTCCTCATTTCCCTTGACCTCCCACCTCCAAAAACCTTCCTCTTTCTCACTTCTATCCATCCTCTTCTACACTCATAGAAATATAGGTGCTAACTGGAACCCTTTCAGAGAGTTCTACCTATAGCCCGATGCAAAGGGTTACATTTACAATCATCTGTGAAAGGTTTCACCCAGAACCCCCTATGAGAAGTTCAACAGAGAACCCTTTTATGGTATAATAGTTCCGCCCAGAACCTTCCCTGGGAGTTCTAACCAGAACCTTTTTTTATCTTCCAAGGGTTTTATCAAGAACAAACGATGGGGTTCTACCGAGAATCTTCTTACATTCTAATGGTTTTATCTAGAACCCACCGGGTGTTTTTTTTTTTATAAGAACCTTTTCTTAATTTCCAAGGGTTTTATCTAAAATACACCGAGAAGGTCCTACCAAGAACCTTGTTATATTCCAATGATTTTATCTAGAACATACTTAAGGGATTCTACCCAGAAACTATTTATATTCCAAGATTTATTTAGAACCCAACCAGGGTATTCTACCCAGAACTTTTTCATATAGAACCCACCCAGGGAGTTCTACAGCAAATCTTTTTGGTTCCAAAGGTTTCAACAAGAACACATGTGGGGGTTCTACTACGAACCTTGTTATATTCCAATGGTTTTATCTAGAACACTAAGGGGATTCTACCAAGAACATATTTATATTCCACAAGTATTATTTAGAACACAGTCAAGGGGTTCTGCCCAGAATCTTTTTTGTTCTAAGGGTTTTATCCAAAACATACCCAGTGGGTTCCACCGAGAACCTTTTTATATTTCAGGGCATTTGTCTAGAACCCATCAAGGAGGTTCTACCAAGAACCCTTTGTGTTCCAAGGGGTTTATCTGGAACACACTCAGGAGATTCTACCAAGAACCTTTTTATACTTCAAGGATTCTATCTAGAGCTGATGCAGGGGGTTTGTACAGAAAATTGTTTTATCTTATGCTGCAAAGAACCCCCGACGAACTCGTCCTTGAGGAACCCAATCCTTGTCGAAGTCTTCCAGCAATGGTTCTTTGGATGAACGGGGCTCTTAAGGGACCCCATAGTCTTACAAAGAACCACTGACAAACCCTTTCCTCAAAAAAGGCTTCTTTAGAAGGAGATGGTTCTGGGTAGAACCCCAGCCCTTCAGGAAGAACTCTTTTGAAACCCTTATTTCTGAGAGTGATGCCCGACTACTCCTCCTCGCCCTCATATCACTCCTTCCTCTCTCTATCTCTCTCTTCCTCCTTCTAGCCAAAGCACAGCTAGAGACTGGGCCTCTGCCACCGCCATGAAAACAGATGACAGTGTTTTGTTTTTTTTTTCTGCCCCACTGCCGCAGACCCCCCTCCAGGAGAGGTCTGTCTGCCTAGGAGGAGAGGGGGAAATGAGAAGGATTGATTAATTTAAAACGCATGCTCTCCTCTTTTTTCTCCACTGAGCCCCCCTTCAGGAGGACATGCCTGCTCAATAAGAGATTGAGAGGAAGATCGTGGGAGCTCATTCATCAAGCCATGTATTCCATTATAAATAATGTGTGTAATGTGCAAACAAGCCTGGGTACTTAGGGTTGTGGCCTTTGACCGGGGTTGCTATTATGTGCTCTGCAAAGAGTTTTTTAATGATGGAATGGTGGCGAGATCAATATGGCCAAACTGAGAGGGGTTCTTTTGTTGCATTTTAATTAAAAAACTCACTGAGGGTTTCAAATAAAAACAGGCAACCATGTAAAGATGATGGTCACACAGCCACATAAATGTGCTTTTGCCTCATCTAATGTAAAAGATGATGATTCCATTCAGGAGTGAACCCTTTTATGCAAAGAACACTCTGTTTCTTCAAGGATTATTTAAAACATGGATCCTCACCCTCAAATATTCACATTTACCCATATTTCAAACGGTGTTCTCATCTGGACTCCCCTTGACAGATTAATATGTTGAATATGATATGGTTCTTTGCAGAACCCTCAGAAGAGTGCTCTGGGTGAAACGCTTTTAGAAAAAAGCCATGTTTGTCTGTTTGGGTGGGTTCTAGATGAAATCATTGGAATGTAACCACTGGAATGCAAAAGAGTTCTTGGTAGAACTCCCTGAATGTGTTCTTTCTATATAATTTAAAGATTGAAAGGTGAGAGGTGCAAAAGGTTCTTTCATTACTGAAGCCCTTATTTAAAAAAAAAAAAAAAGTCTAATTTAGATCACCATGGGTGAGTTCTAGATGAAACCATCAGGATGTAAATGGGTTCTTGGTAGAACCCCCAGGGTGAGTTCTAGATGAAAACATTGGAAAGCAAAAGGGTTCTCAGTAGAACCACATGGATGGGCTCTAAATAAAACCATTGGTATGTAAAAGGTTTTTCTGTAGAACCTTCTGGGTAGGTTCTACCCAACCCCTACAGTTCTTGTTAGCACCGTTATAAGGTGGAAAGGTGCCAAATGTTCATTACACCTCACAAGGGGTCCTGGCTGGAACCTTTCACAGATGGTTCCAGGCAAAACCCTTTATGTTGAGATGAAGGTTGAACCCTCTGCAGGGCATCCAGTTGGAACCTTGATCAAGGTCCTACCTGGAACCAAAAAGGGTTCTCCTACTGGGACAAGCCAGAGAACCTTGGTTCTAGTTAGCGCCTTTATTTCTAAGAGTCAAATCAAAACACACCAAGAGATCATTTCCATTTTTAAGGTTAGTATTCAGTGTTGCTCCTCAAAATAAGTGAAGTGGTATTCACACACACACCGCGGACATGGAGTACTCACTGTGATAACAGATCATACCACAGATAGTGAAGAGATGCACCCTGATGCCTTGTGACCATGTGCATTAGCACTTCTAGACCACATGTCATTCTCCAGTCAGATGCTAGGCTTGGGTGAACAAGCAGTCCTTTTATCACTAAGTCAGTTATTCAATTATTTCAACCTCTTCATGCATTGAAGCCCGTTCAGCGTGCTCACACTACTTAGCTATGGCAGCATCCTTCACAGACAGGAGAGGTAAGACCGGCTGCTGATGCTTCAGATACCATCAAGTTCAAAATAGTTCGTGCGAATGAAGTTTGCTGCTGTTTAGGTTATATCCTGCCTCATATTTCCCTAAGACAGGCATGTGTCCTGAAAAATCATTATCCTATAGGATGTTGTTGCTGCTTCAAAACGTTCTTTCATCTCACGTCTTCGTTTTGTTTTAAGGGAAAAACTTTTTCTCACTGACCACAGCACATTTTAGACTTTCCATAATCAGGCTGAGAAACCTTTTCATTGAAGAGGCGCAACGTTTTTTTTTATTTAAACCTGCACAAATAGGTTGTTTTTTTGCCACTCAGGAGTAGCACACAACACTGACAACACTGACTTATCAAGTTCTTAGAGTGAGAGAGAAACTGTTACTCTGTATTCAAACTCAAACTGTATTTCCTCACCCAACAGCAACATTACCATACATTTTAAGCTGTGATTCTGACAACCTAAAGAAGTCCAGTATTAACTCTATTTTTTTCCTCTCTTTTTTGGTCTCCACCAACTCACCTGAACAGACAGAGGACAGCGGATATATCTGTGCTTTTTTCTGGAAATATCCTGTTGTGTCATGATAATAGGTTAATGAGAGTGAGACTGAGCCAAAATAGTAAAGTTGTGGGCATGAAAACCCAAAAAAGGAGATGAATGATGTCAAGCACTACATAGCTGATCATAGGTTGGATGGTCAAAGTTGAATGATAATTTTCTGATGTTCCATCACTACAGGCATCGCCTTTCACATTTCACATCATCATTGGACTCATTGTTCATATAAAAATATTCATTAGTGCTTTAAAGTTCTAATATGTAACATTTCTGCATTAAAATGTCACATACGTTACCTTTTCAATGGTATAAATTTACATTACCACAAGCACTCTGATATTGCTTTCATGTTTACCTTGAATGAAAGTATTGCATATACCTAAAATATTGACACACACACGTGTGTTTTTTAGCCTGCAGGAACCTGTCATCAGTTGAATCACTGTCTCCATTCTGTCCCATACCTCATGTTCGTCTGCCAGTACATTATCCCCATAAAACAAGTTGCAGTATTATACATTGAAGTGTCCTATTTTGGTCGCCTTATCAATAGAGGATCTGTCTGTGTCTCAGCCCCCTGCTTCATCTGTGAGAAGTCTTCATGACGGAGGACCAGGGACAATGGATGGCTTGATTGGAGGACATATCACTTTGGATCACATGTATGAAAGAATGCAGGAACATGACCCAGCCAGAACCAATGTGGTTTAGCTCTTGAGGATTGTGAACTGTTTGGTAACAAGCCAAGATGTAACGCTGGCTTGCTAGAGAGACCAAAGGTTCATCAAGGTCCACCATGAGACTTTCATGGGTCATTCCAGGCAAAAAAAAAAAAAGACTGAATGTGTGAGTTGTTGTCTGTGGTCCATGAAGCATCAAAAACAAAAAGCCAGTGATCAACATTTCTTGTTCCTGTGTTGATTCTCTGTGACAGATCAGATCCCCTTCCAGGCCTTAGCTCTTTATACATTGTGCTTGTATGGCCTCCTACCTCATATACTCTCAGAAAAATAATGGTTCTTAAATTGTTCTTCAAAAGGCTCTCTGGTTCTACAAAGAGCCAACACCAATTGAGGAACCTCTTTATTTAGGGGATAGTTCTTCATGTACTTAATGTGGTTCTTTTAAGTCCTTAAAGTTCTTAATTTTATTGGATTTATTTGGTGCTGGGTATGTGGCATTTCAAAGGTCTCAAAGTCTTTTAACTTGGAACCCTGCAGAAACCTGGTCGCTGTAAAGATTTTTTGTTTTGCACAGAATGTGTTGAATTTGACTGTATAATTATATATGTTACAATAAATTTGACCTACCTGGAGAAACTTTCACGCAACTAGCTGCAGATTGCCCATTTCAAGAAACCTAATTTTCGTGCAGCATGAAGCAATTCAAAAATAAGTCTTATGCAATACAATTTAAGAGTCAGTTTCACTAAAATCAGCTACCTAGTTTGCTATTTTTTGTAAATAACTGTTTTCTTGCTAAGTTATTTCAAGTGGGAAGTGTCATTGTAACTATATTTGTATTTTTGTGTCTAATTTCGTATAATTTTCTAGCTAGATAATATCAATTCAGATGTGTTGTATTGCTTATTGATATGCTGGAGGAAAATATATATAATTGTATTTTAGGTAACAGCTCTGATTCTCATAAAAACTCTTAAAGCATAGCAGTAACTAATCCAGCAGTAACAATAACCACTGCAATATAAACAAACCTTACCTAGCTCATGTTTCTCTGTGATGACATTACCAACCTGACATGATGTATACGAGGATAATTTCTTTCTGAAAACATCCAAAAGATAATATTCTGTTTCGTTATTTTGTTCATTTTGATGATAAGCTGTTGTCAAGGTGAAATCAATCAGTGAAAATCAGTTGAAATGCCCAAAATGTGGAATGTTTGATGTCATCGTGTGACACATTATTCTAAAGAACCATCTGAAAGAGGTTCTTCACTGAACCAATCACGGCAAACAAAGAACTTTAATAAAGATGGCCCTTAAACACCCTATTTTTGCTAAAATTCTTTGGAGCACCATTTATAGTGCCTTACAGAATCTATTTTTTGATGGATCTTTTTTAAAAGATCCTTTTGGTAGAAGGTTTTTTGTGGAACTAAAAATGATTCTTGCTTGGTTCCAGTTGGCAGCTTTTTTTCTGTGTGTGTACAGAGTGCACCATATACACTACATGTTCAGGACATTTTACTCTCTTCCACCCAATTTATTCTGGACCAGATTCTAGCCTCCTGTGACTCTGTTCAGGGTAAACAAGATCTTAACTGCACACACTCCTTCCTTATCTCTTGGTCAATGTTTATCAAGGAATCCTCAGTACTCATGCTGAGGCGGGGGTTAAATCTGCAAAGAAATAATCCACTTAAGATTGTTGACTCTCAGGCGTCGTGGTAGCTCAGCAGGTGCTCGTGAGTTTGAATCTGACTCATGACTTTTGCGGCATACCTCCCTCTCCCCTGCTCTCCTTCCATCTTCATTGTAGACAATCTAGTGAAGCATGGCTGCCATAAAAATAATCATTAAGGGAAGATTATCTCCCTCTCACCTCTCTCTCAATTTCCCTCCATCTCTCATTGAGTTTGGAATGCACCAGTGCAATCACCCCCACTGAGAATAACGCTCATGTTGGGTAATTTGGTCTTACATAAGGGAGAGTATTGCACACAACAAGACATGTAAAAACAACATCAGGCAAGGCCAGAGGGAGAGAATGCAATCCTCAGCTATTTGTAATGGAGAACAGGGGAGGGGCAGAGGGGTGGAAGATGGATGTGATTTCACATTAATTGTGTGGGTTCACAGGAGTGTGTGTGCGCGTGTGTGTGTGTATGTGTGCGTCCACATGGGGTGGGAGGTGTTAGTGGAATTTCTGAGAGCTATGCTGATTTTACAGGCACAGCAGGGTTTGTGTGTGTGTGTGTGTGTGTGTGTCTGTGTGTGTGTGTGTGTGTGTGTGTGTGTGTGTGTGTGTGTGTGTGTGTGTGTGTGTGCACACATGTAAGTCAGCATGGATGCATGTGTGTGCCTGCATGTGTATTGGGGAACGTGATTTTGTGGCTACGTGAGTGTGTTTATATGAGCTGGTATTTGCATGTGTACGTGTGTGTGTGTGTGTGTGTGTGTGTGTGTGTGTGTGTGTGTGTGTGTGTGTGTCGGGCCTCCACACTTGGCTGGGGGTAGCGAGTGGAATCTTCGGAGTGTGATGTTAAATTTGCAGAGTCTGTAGAGCCAGAAACAGGCTGGTGAATCTTCCACAACTCAGTTGCTGTACAACAATGTTTTTGTTGCTATGAACAAAAACAAGCCACCCAGGAAGGTGAATTAACTTTATGAGCATTTGTTTTTTTTTATTGCCTTTTAAAGGTGCAATATGTAAGAACTGGACACTTGTTGAATTTTCATACTGAAAACAAATGGGGGGCAGCATAGACCCTTTTTCAAATGACATGAGTATGTCACTGTGCTAGCTGCAGGCAAAACAACAGAAAGTTAGAGTAGTAGTACAGGTGGGGGATAAACTTAATCCTTAGATGCATTGCGATGCAGATGTGGAAGATTCTGAATCAATTCATAAATGTCAAAAACTGATTTCCTAGATATTGTTAAAATGTGATGTTGGAGGAGCGAAAATGGTGGAACTGAATGTAAGGGCTATGCAGCACCTGAACAGTCTACAGCGCACACACTAGAGTTATCTCATCATCTCAAAAGGCGAGCATGTTTTGATTTGACTGTCTAATGTGTGAGGCAAATTTTAAGTTTTTACCTTCAGCGTAAGGAGTTAAAGATGTTAATGGAGTGAAGCAGTGATCGGCTGCACACAGAAGCAACATGAAACAACTTAAACAAAGTGTGCATTGAAGAGAATAAGTCTTTACTCAGTCTGTTTCACCTCTACAGCTCTGTACCTGCTCTGCTTCTCAGACAGCAATGTCTTTCCCCGGAGCTCACAGTGCAGTGGAGAAGGCTGGTCTAAGCGACTGGAGACATAATGAATTAATCAATTCAAAAGCATTGTACAGTCTTCTGCCTGCATGAGAATAAAAGAATGAGGGGGAGGCGGAGTACTTTGTGGTGTTATCATTAAGTAATACATTTACCTTTTTAAAATAAAAAGGCTGTGGACCATCTAATTGCTGTTATGTGTCACATATTTCAGGGGAACTTGAGCAAGAGACTGAAAACTGCCCCTTTTTCTATTAATTCAGTCAAGTATAGATTCTGAATCAAATCGCAGAAAAAGATTCCCACCCCTAAATGTAACATGTGCATCATGTTTACTGATAAACTAGGCGAGTGTTGGTGAGGCTGGCGACGACTGGCACCCTCTGGCTTAACAGCTTAAAATTTTGATGCATCAATAATTGTTTTATCATCGCATCACAGCCCTTTGAGTTGGAATCGAGTCAAATTGTGAGGTACCAAGAGATTCCCACCCCTTACTTGTAGGCTCCATAATCAAGTGAAAGTGTCATCTTGCTGTGTTGTTAGGTGTCAGAATCAAAGTAGTAATTGCTCAAGATGTAAGTTTTATCACATACCAGCTGTCACTGCCAGTCCAAAAAATGGAAGACAAGACAAAAGCTGGAAGATGTGTCTGAGTTGTGACAAAATAAATAAAATGAACTCACAAAATGCCAAGAAAATAAATATTCTTACTGCAAATGTCCCTCATAAAATACAAAAATAAAATTGTATACCTTCTGAATTATATTTCTTCTCTTTTGCCAGATTAAAAAGAGCTTTAATTGTCCTGTTAACACTGTAAAAGACAGACAACAGACAGAAACAGATAAATCTCATCAAAACAGTCTTAATCAGTGTTTCCACTGTTATAACAATCACCAATTCTGGTTCGGTCAAAATAAATCCTTAATTCACTGCATTAGATGTGGAAATAGTCTGGCTGTACAAGCTGTTTTCCTCTCACTCGTCCTCCAGACTAGTGGGTGTACACTGATCTGCTGAGTTTGTCGCCGAGCAGCGCCTGTTACTCATGCAGACCATTAAATTGGCCAAATAAAATTACAAAAATTGCCAAAGTAGTTGTCCAATCGCCTAATTGTAGCAAGGTTGTTCTTCCAATGAGTGAGTGTGTATGGGTTGACCAGTCTAGTCCAATTGGTTAACTGGAACTTTTTCAAGTAACAGTTGGTTCTGCAGAATAGTTTTGCCTCCACTTAAGCTCCGCCCACAAAAAAACATCATAGCAGCAACATACAGCATAAACAACATAATAGTTTCTCAACAGAAAAGGGTGCTGCTAACTGTAGCTGCTGTTAGCAAGTTGGTTCAGTTAGCTGTGTAGCTAGTAGTCCTATTAGCTGACTGAAGTCTGCCCAGACTTGGAAGTCGGAGCGCTGAGCGTTGGTGTTTACATTGCTAGCACAGGAGCTTTGGACCACCACATGGAGGAGAAATTCAGGCCCACATGGAGGGAATCCAGCAGGCAATGTTGGCGGTGTGTGATGCTGGAATGGGCATCAGAACTGGAACCCAGCGGGCAGGCTATAGAACCAGGCTCAGCAGCCTTTAAGTGAACACAGTCAGACTGCGACCGAACCAGAATTGGTGATTATTGAAACAAAAGAAAGACTAACCAAGTCTCTTTTGTTTCTGTTGAGTCTGAATGAAGTGTTTTACGATGAGTTAACAAGGCAGTTAAGTCAGCCTTAGTTCAGTAAATGTCAACTTTATTGTCAGATATACATTGCACTTAGACACAGTATAACATACAGTGAGATCCAGTCTTTGTATTTAATTCATGCGTACAGTGCCCAGGTACCAACTCCAGCTCTAAGCCAGTTAGGCTGGAGGACTGACATGGCATATATGTTTCTGATAGTGGTAGAAAACTAGAGCACCCATGGGAAACCCACGGAAAAGCATGGACAACTTGCAAACTCACACAGAAAGAAAGAAACTTGAATTCAGAAGGTGCAAAGCAAACTCGCCCTTCACACACGTCCCAGCTGAAAGGAAAGGCCTGAGACAGAAGTTACAAAGTGTTACTACAGGCTGACACTAGCTGGTTAGCATGCTTACATCAGTAGATATCTCTTTAATAAAACACACAGATGTATTTGACATAATGTCAAAACTGTTCCTTCACCTTCTGTTAATAACTTTAGTTCATTTTTTGAATGTTTTTAACTATAATTCTTACATATTGTACCTTGAAAGCGCCATTTGCATTTTTTCTATATTAACACTGAAACAAATCGGCATATCATGTGAAAGTGGTGACAGACCCAAAGAGAATTATCACCCATCTCTGCAGTTGTTTCAGGCTCTTTTTCTCATGTTTTAGCTTTAGATCTCACATATTTAAGGTCATCTGAGGCCCATCAAAACACACACAACCATTGTTGGTAAGCCTTCAAACCAGTGGCATCTTAATGCACATCATCATGGTTGACACGTGCCAACTTGTCGGGATATTTGTCCTATTTTGTATTCGGCTCTTTCTCTTATTAATCTTGTTTTCAGCAAGCAGCTGTTTTCAGCAAACAAGCTCTGGTACCTGCAGAGCACTAACACAGCAGGCAGACAGTGACAGACTAGCTGATGAAGAAAATTCAAACATCTACACACAGAAATAGAGTTAGTCATGTTCTTTGTTCTACATGTGGAGGGGAAACTTTTTTTTCTGAAATGTTAGACTTGCTGATGCTACGGTGTGTTCCAGTTGAAGTCAGTTGAACTTTCTGGGTTCCCAGTTGGAAATTTCCCCTGGAAGAAGGCCCCCTTCAAGTTGAATTTCCTATTCGGAAAGTCGGTGGAACTTCACCAACCTCACCCTCAAAATCAAGATGGCTGCTCTGTGCATCAACAGTAATTAAAGCTGTAGTAAGATGCTGTTTATTAGTACTTCTGTCTTTTGAGTCTCATTAACAGGCCAAAACAGACTCTGCCAGTTTTTTTTACAGTTTACAATTGCTTGTAATATAATAGACAGTATTCATTTAAGGGAACAAAGATTGCTTTTGAGCAAAAATAAGCACAGACAATACATTATATTAGCCTAAAAGTACCTCAAGCAGGGCTGTAAGAAATATAGTAGATTTTAGTGGAATCTTTAAATGTGAGATTTTGTTTAATCACCAGCACTCTGAAACAAAGTTTCAGACATTTGTTGAAACGTCAACCAGTATAAAATGTAGGACACATGGATTCTAAATAATAAGAATTAATGTGGAGCAGAGACAGCAAAGTTTATTTGTGGAACCACTAATCATTCATCTCCCAGCAATTACCACTTCAACTTAACAAATACATAAATAACTGACTGGTTAAGCAGCTTGTTAAAATATTACAAGCAGAATTTCTATTTATTTAAAATCTGCAGAGGTGTTCTTGGAATTCAGTGTCGGCCTGACGCAGTTGCTGCAGTCCAGCTTTTATCTTGTGCGGACATGCTGTCATTGTGTTTGGGTGTGCAAATTAACATGTAATGCTTTCTTATCAAGCTCAGCGAAGGTTTTCATGGAGGTGTTCATCTCAGTCAGCTTGGGGGTGACGTCATTCCTGTTCTAGTCTGACTCACCGGATGCAGACTGCAGGTATGAGTCTGCCATTGGTCACATGTTTCAAGCAGCATTGTAGCATTTGCTTTCAAAGTCCATGGGAAACAACAACAACCTACAAACTATGGAGGTATGGCTATAGCTATGAGAGACTATTGCAGCTCTAACATCCAAGGAAAGTGGGATGCAGCATTATAGCATTCTTATAGCATGCTTTATAAAGTCCTTTTTCTCTTTTGTTTCATTCTTCTATTTCCTTCTTTTATGTTTCTACAGTACAGACAAACCAAACACTGGCTCTCCAACACGCTGGTTCTTGAAGTAAGATTCAGGATATTGTTAAAATTTGAAATGAATTAGCTTGTGTAGACAGGGGATCTTCACTGTTTCTGCCCAAACAGCCTTTGAGACACAGAAGTCTTTTCTTAGAGGTGGGCCTGCTAAAAAGCCCAGTTCAAGCCACCTGTCTGCCAAGCCTATCCCGCTGCAGGGACAGCAGGGCTAATGGCTCAGAGATGAGGGGGCACAATGTAAAAACACAGAACTCTGCTGGAATTTAAATAACAAATTTTCACATTTCCACCCACGTTAGAAAGTGAGGTTGAAAATTGATGAGTTGGCCTTTCAAATGCCAGGTGGGTGGGATTTGTCATATGTGGGATGTAACTCAATTAAGTGTAGTTTTATGTAACGTGTTTTCATATAGTGACGGTCTATTTAACAAACGCTAACTCAAGTGTCTCTGTGGTAAACTGGCCCTTCAAGCTAGATCAGACAAACACAAAAGTCAGTATACCCAGGTTGACCCAAATAGTTTTTGACCCAGTAAACACTGAGGGCTGACACACTTTTGTACTTTTATTCTATTCTATTCTATTCTGGACTCTAAACAGTGCTGCTTAACTGAACCACAGGAAATATGGAGTCACTTGGAATAACAATTCATAAGAAATAAAGGCGCTAACTAGAATCATATATGGTTCTTTGGCTTGTCCCCCACAGGAGAACCTTTTTTGTTTCTGTTCTGAAACTTTTCAGATGATCCTTAAAGAGTTATACCTAGAACCATCTGTGAAAGGTTTCCTATGAGAGGTTCTACAGAGAACCCATCTCTGATGAAATGATTTTATGTTCCTTTTATACTCTAATTTTATATTATTTTGTATTATTTTATATTCCAATTTTTATTCCAAGTTTTTCTACAACCCACCCAGGGGGTCGTACTGAGAACTCTTTTATATTCCAAGGGTTTCATCTAGTTCTGTCGAGAACCCCTATATACTCCAGAACCCACTTGGTGTGTTCTACCTTTACATATTCCAAAGGATTCATGTACAATCCACCCATGGGGATCTAAAAATATATTTTACAAGGGTTCTTTGAGTGAAAAGGATCGGGTTTGACAAAGAACCCTTAACAAGCCCTTTCTTCAAAAAAGGTGTCTTCAGAAGCAGATGGTTCTGGGTAGAACCTCAGCCCCTAGAACCCTTTTGCAACCCTTATTTTGTTAAGAGAGTAAGCATGCCTGGTATTTTAGAAAACTGAAATCAACCCATTAAAGTTTGGCCTGTTTTAGCTGACAGTTAGTGTTCCTCTGCATCTATAGTTGGGTATAACGTTGGTTATGCTGCAGATATCAGTGCCCAGCTTTACTTGTTGTTGATTTCAAAAAGCAGTCTTTTTTTTTTTGGACCATGTTCATCCAGCTGAACATTGTGTAATATTTTCTGGCCTGGCACAACATGTCAGCACTTCCTTTAAATCTAACCGGCTGTCTCAAGAGACGATTGCGACAAATTTTCAGTCTTGCTCCCTGAGAAATTATGAAAGCCAATTACGATTGATCATGTTTTCACTCTGCTGCTTCTCTCTCATGCTCATCTATCAGCCAATTGCCCTTTCTCACCCGGCGCTTCTTTCTATCGCCAAACCAGAGGTGGATCAAAATGCCCAGCCCAGCATGCATAATCCACAACACTGACCTGAATTCCCCTCTTTTCCTTTGCTTCCTCTGCTTCACTGTTCCTCTGTTGCTGCCGCCCCACCCCTTAATTTCCTCTCCTCTCTCTGTCTCTTTCTCTTTCTGTCCTCCCTCCAGCTGTCCTTCTCCTCAAAGTGAACTCAATGCATAAGGTGGTTTTGTCACTTCTTTCATGCTGCCTTGTGTGTAATCATCATATTCCCAGCTCTTCACCTGTTTATCAGGATCTCACTTTGCGAAAACACTTGTACGCAGGGTGGGTGTTTCCAAGGTTACCGCAGAGGCACTAAATAACTGTGACAGCTGTGGCTGGGGACTCTAGTCAAGCAAAACGATATCGCCATAGATACAGAGTACTAGTAAACAACGACACTTATTCCCCATGCTCTGAAAACAAACAAATTGGTATTATGAACTCAAACAGGCATAAACATGATCCCTTAAACAGGTGGCAGCTCAGGTCATGTGTGAGCAGTTTAACAGAACACTTTATTTGAAGGGATGTGCACACTGTCATTATACTGTTATGCCATGACATGACACCTGTCATGAACATGAAGGAGTCTTTATGAATGTTTATGACTCATTAAGTGCCTTTTGGTTGATTATGTAATTTGCAATGCAATGTTGATAGTGTTAAGTTGTCTTTATTATGACAACTTGTCATTAACCAAGATACAAATGTCTGTGTTATGACAACTTGACATTTACGAACCCAATAATGTATTTGCTATGACAACTTAACATTAACTAAGCCAATAAAGTCTTTGTTATGACAACTTGACCTGAATCGAGCCAATAGTGCCATTTTCATGGCAACCTGACATTAACTTTATTTGCAGGGATGTGCCTAAGACTGTCATTAACTGTCATTACCAATGTTTATGACTGCCAACAGCTTGAAAACTTGACATTAACTAAGCTAATAAAGACTTTATTATGATAAATTGACATTAACCAAATCAATTTTGTCTTTGACAGATTGACATCAACCAAGACAACATAACCTGTCAATGTCTTTGCTATGATAACGTGACATTATCAAACTTAAATAAACTGTTTAGCTTTCTGTTTTAACATAACATTATCCACTCATATGTGGTTGGCTTTGACAATGGCTGTCATAAGACCATTATAAGTCTGTTATGAATATTTTCCTTTATCTCAAGTAATGTGGTACAATTTGGACTTGATGAACATGTCATTAAATGTTATGAAGCCAGTTTGACAACAGAGTACAGTACCAAGGTGATTTAGCTTGCAGAGTTACCTGATAGAGACACTCAAACAATGCAAACTTTGCATTAAAAATAGCATAAGTGATAAAATGATGCTTAAAGAAAATAGTTATTAACATTCATGTTCATGACAGGCATCATTTCATGGTTATGGCAGTGTAATGACAGTCCTTCGAACAAAGTGTCCATTTTATTTAGGCTGTGTTATACTCCATAACCTCCTGTTACACTCTTCTACACTTATGCCTGTTTGAGTTCATAATGCCAATTTGTTTAAACATCCATAAAGGATCCTTCATGTTTATGACAGGTGTCTTGACATGGTTATGACAGAGTAATGACAGTCTTATGCACACCCTTTCAAATAAAGTGTTACATACACTGCACTATGACAAGGTTATATGGTGCCAGTGGCAGCCAATGCCAGCTCTTTAGGAACAGACCCAAAAACTGCAAACATCATTGTACTGACACAAACCTGTCATTATATTACATCCACTTTACTGAGAGGTTAGAGGCAGCGGAGAATGCCTGGATTGTAATCTCCACAGTAGTGTGTCTCTGGCCATCTGTGCCGCAGTGTTAGTGTGTGTGTGTCTAGTAGTCTGCGTGACGTCTGTTCTGTGCCCATGCGGCTGGTGCTGCATTCATCTTTCAGTCACCCAAAAGCAGATGTCACCAGGACGATGGGGAGCGGCAGATTGCCGTGGCGACCGACCGGTGGCAGGTTGAAGGTGTCTCCGCCCCGCGGTGCCCAGCAGATGGAAGCTGAGGTCATTATCTGCTGCTCTGTTCATCTCCTTACACCCCCGTGCCCTCTTTCTCTCTCTTTTACTGCGTCGCTGCAATGCAAAGACACATCAGATCAGTTGCTGTGTGATTATCAATAAATGTAAACATCATGCACACACATTAAGCAACTTAAACAGTTTGTTCTGCTGTCAATTAAAACTCATTATCATGCTCTTCTCTGTGGGTGTGATAAATGTTTCCTTGTTTACAGAGCTCCAGCATCACAACCCTGATACCAGTGATGGAAACTATTCACACAGGCACAGCAGTAGGCCCAAATGTTCTCTGCCCCCAATTGTAGAACCACTCCATTTCCTCATAAACAGCAAAAGTCAAGAAAAAAAACAGCAATAAGTGGCCATTCAGAACAAATAAACCAAGTCAACAACTACAGGCAGAAAGTAGGGCAGCCTGGAAAGAAGCACTCTGCCACAGCAGGCAGCAATTCCTGGTTTATTATTCTGCCAGCATCCTTCTATAATAAGCTGTGCGGGCAGTATGGAGGACATGGGTAAATCCATGTTTACACGCTTCGTGACATGTACTTTCTGTGTGCCGTGCTTCAGACAGCTGTCAGTAACAGAGGGTTTCCCTGACCACTGCAGCATGGAATGGCTATCTTAGCTAGGAGTGCCAGCAATTATCCCTCAAACTGCCGCAGGCTACAGTATATTGAGCAAATTTCACTTCCTGTGTGTGCCGACTGCTACTGCCGCTCTCCGCTGTTGGTTTTCTCCTCTCTTACAAATACGAGACACGCGCGCTCCAGATGTGTGATGCCGTGCATTATTGAGGCCATGGAGTATTTTGTTTGTGTTAGTGCGATGATGTTTGCAGCTCTGGCGACCGTCCAAATGTGCCGAGTTATTCCTCTTGTTTGTTTGCTCTCTCAGTTAAAGCTTCATTGTAACTATTTAACCACATATGGGCAGCTTCTCCTGTGAGTGAGAGAGCTGGAAGTGTTTTACAGCCGTGCACACATGTGGCACACAGACGTGCTGAACACCAGCTCACTGGGGCGTTGCTGTCTGGCTATAAGCTTCATTTTATGGAGCTACTGAAATGATCAAAGGTTAGGCTTATATAAGATGGCTTTACATATTTCCATATATTTTCCACTTATTTTGTGTGCACCATGACTTCAACATTCCTCTTTGTTAGTTGGTGTCATTCATAAACAAGACGTTAAAGCTGAACTATGTAATATTTTAGTTCAATATATCGTTATGATTGAGAAATCATTCAAATTACACATTTATTTGATGCATTCTGCATCAGTCAAAGGCACAATTTCAATGCTGTCTGACAAGTTAAAAAATATGTAGTTTGCAAATACAGAAAACAAAACCAATACAGACAAAACGACCAATACAGAAATGCACCGCAAATACAGAAAAATAATCCAAATACAGAAATGCTGCAAGTAGCACAAAGGTCAACGGAAACTGTTTACAGGGAACATTAAAAAGTGATGAACACGGCTGGGACATGCTTGTTTTCCCCACCAGAACAACATTTTTGCTAATTTTCCAAGACCACTTGGAGTAACCGACTCCCAGCTGTGTTCATCACTTTTTATTTTCCCCAAGACAGTTTCCACCGTCCTCTGTTCTCCTTACAGTGTTTCTGTATTAAGTTGTGTTTTCACGCTTTGCAGCATTTTTTCTAGATGTTACACGTTTTCTGAAATCCATGAAGATGTTTCCTTAATTAGCTTGTGTTTTGTGTATATTTTCTTAATTTGCAGTGCTTTGAGCTCTCAGATCCACCACAATAGTTTCATATTTTAACACAATTAAAACAATAATATGTAACATATCTGCACTAAAATGTCTAAAAATGCTTGACATATGTTGTGTTTATTTTTGAGAAAACGCTGGATATGTTGGATACATCTGAGAGTGAGGAAGTAAGTTGACGAACATGACTAATGCTACATTCACACTATTTTGTTTTTGTTTTAAAATGCTTAGGTTTTGCTACGTTGATGCCTAGTGTCCACACTACTCCTGAGTTTTAGAGCCCCTCAATGGAGACTTTTGTAACAAACTGGCCCCATTCCAGTTTTAAAACCCTCGGGCAGCATTTTAGTCTGGACGGGCAGAAGCAGAGACTCTTGGAAATGGTGACGCAGACACTGAGGTGTGCTTCCTGATTGAGTCTGATCAGTCATAATGTGTCCTGCCACGTCATTGCTGTTTACACCGGCATGTGAATGCCCGGTTTATGTATATGGTCATGGTATTCCTAAAACAGTGCTTAAATAGCCCTTCTGGATGAAAATCGTGTTTGTACTGATTTCTGCTGAAGTCACGTCACATTAGATTTCAACAGCTATGGTGGCTGTTTAAAGTAAACATAACAGCACT
This sequence comes from Lutjanus erythropterus, assembly GCF_056507025.1. Classification (NCBI taxonomy): domain Eukaryota; kingdom Metazoa; phylum Chordata; class Actinopteri; order Lutjaniformes; family Lutjanidae; genus Lutjanus; species Lutjanus erythropterus. Next base: position 31,256,681 of record NC_139325.1, on the reverse strand, counting down.
AATGATCCGACACCACTACACAACATCAATAAACTGTGTCTTTTCTTATTCTTTTAATGTGAGAAAGACACATTGTGGGAGAACTTATGTATTGTGCATGAGTGATGCCCGTATTTTACATAATTATGTAAATATTAAGAAATACTTTTTTTAAAATACTTTTTTAATCGTGACATATGTGCTGTCAGTGCAGATTTCTGCCAAGCAACCCGAGAAGAACAAGTAGTTGGATGTGACCCCTTTGTAATCACCAACACTTTGATTAGTTAATTTAAATACGAATAAATAGTTACGTATGACTACTCTCCAACACTGTGAATAAGTAAGCCTTGTTTTTAGCTAATGAGTTGTCGAATACCTTCTGTCCGTACCAGTCAGTTAAGAGGAGCGACAAGTCAGCAGTCAGTTTAGGTTGTATGTATGTTTTATATGAGTTTTTCCAGTTTTCTCTTTTTTTAATTTGGGAATCACAGCAAACATCAGAGGTCCTTGACCATGTGTGTGCACAAAAAAGTTTAGGCTGATGGGTCCAGTTGTATGCAAGATTAGCTGTGGACAAACTCCTGTTGCCCTGTTGGTCACTCACACACACGCAACGCATTGCATGATTCCCTCCACACTTATGTCTGGTGACAAATATGTGAACACTGAATGAGATTTGAATGGATCCACTGCTCACAGACGTGTACACTTTCATACATGAACATGCTCACACACATTTTTCACCAGGGCATACACAAATGTACAATACAACGACACATTGACACATGCATATATTCATGTGCACGGTCTGTTTTGTCTGTTCTGTTCCCTCAGATTTAAATGAATGTTAAACTAATTTAAACACCAAATGGCTGCAAATTGGCTCCAATGTGAATTGCAACATCTGTTGCATTCGTTTTCCTGTGTGGCACTATTTATCAGCATGCAAGTGTTAAATTAATAAATAGATAACTAAAATATCACAGTCAAGTCAGGTTTATTTGTTGTATAACCCAGTATCACATGCAAGGGTCCCAGTTGGTTTTACAGTGTTGCCTCAAATGACTGCCCACAAAGTGACTGCCCATATCACCCATAAATAATTCTATTAGGGTGGAGACTTTTTAGTGTCCAGACGGAAGCTGGATCATTAACATAATTCCAGACTGTGAGGCACACTTCAGTCTGGAGTGATGCTGCGTGTGTGTGTGTGTGTGTCCCCCGCCCCCAGCAGTGCATCTCAGGGAACCGTTTTCTTTTTTGGCCCCTGTAGCATTTTAGTGAGTAATCGTGAGGCTTTGGAGCTCTCAGTACCCCATTTACATGTCAAAACCTCCCCAGGCTCTGGATGTAAGGGACCCAATTTGGTATGACAAAGCTCGGCCAGAGACAGCTGATCCACAAAAGAGGCCTGGTTAAGTTCTTCCTCCCAGTCACCAGCTGCTCCACTGACCCATAGTACCTCTATTCAGCAAACACACACAGGAGTGAGGGGAACGCTGCCACGCACACTTGCATGTCGCTGTAGACAAAAACTGAGAATGCTGCTTTATTCTTATGACTAATTAGGGCCGTAAACATTATTTTCATTATCGATTAATCTGACAATTATTTTCATGATTAATCATTTAGTCTATAAAATTCCAGATAGTTATGAAAAATGCTCAGCACAGTTTCCCAGAGCCCAAAGCGTCATCTTTAAATTGCTTGTTTTGTCTAACCAACAATCCAAAACGCAAAGATTGTTGATGTAAAATAACAAAGAGAAGCAGCAAATTCATACATTTAAAGCTATGAGCATTAGCATTTCTGCATTAAAATGTTATCCTAACTGTTTCTAACAATATTCAAATCCATAATTTATTCAAGGTAACATTTCCTGCTAGTTGTAGCTGTAGCTGAAGCTGTTGCTAACTAGTTGCCATAGCACTGGCAAAAAACAAAATCTGTCTGGAGCTGCGACTATTTTCATCAGAAACTTTTAATTTTTTTGGATTTGGCATCCATAGCTGGCCTCGGGTGAGTTAGGACCAGCCACCAGTAAAATTTAAAACATGTACTGAACCGTTGTAAGCTATGATGCATATTTTAGATGATGAGATATTAAAGCTTTTTTTTTTTCATTCCATGTATGGTTACACATTTTTACAAGTGGACAATGTAAGAATCACTCAACAACAATTTTCTACAACAATAATACATGAAAATGTAAATATTAACAAAAAATAATTGAATTGAACAACAATGTCATACTTGAGGTTGTGTTGTTGTACTGAATATCAGCACGGCTAAAGATTATCACAACCGTACTGATATTCAGTACAATAGCATGAACTAGCAAATGTTGGAATTAGCAAATGTTTGACATTTGTGCTTGATAATCAACTTTTCCAAAGTAGTTGGCAAATAATTTTCTTTTGATCGACTTATCAATTAATAGACTAATCATTGCAGCTCTACACCTTACATTTGTTATCAATTCTTCTTCATTATTAGGACATGCTGCTGAAGCACTTTTGTTATGATTCAGCCCCAAAATGAGACATGTCAGCTTGAGTTAGGAACGTAACTGCCCCCCCTGCAGATAAAATGTTGCTTTTCCTTGAATTTACACCCTGATTTTTCTTTTACTCCATAAACTTTACTCAGCTTGCTGAATTTCTTTTTCCCTCAAATACCAAAGAGCTTTTATGACAAAAACAGGTCACACAAACAAATCCAGTGTGTCTTTGGGGTGTTGGTGACATTACTGCTTACTGATGAATTCCAGTGCATGCAGACTTTATTTATTTATTTCACTTATTTATTTTTTAGAGAAACAAAGCGTTGAACATCAGGTGAACTGAACTGTCATTGATTTTTAACACAGCCCTGTGTGTGTGTGTGTGTGTGTGTGTGTGTGCAGCATCTGTCACATGGAACGCCACTCTATTTGTGCCTGCCTCTGACACAAAGTGGCTTAGGGATTTGTCACCTCCCTCCCTGCATTGTGCACTGGAATGACAGGATACTGGCTGGAACTTGTAGGTCACACCCTGCGTGTTTTTCTTGGATTTGTGCTCGACGTCCAAATGGAAACATGTTGCTCCTACTCCCGCACACTCCCACTTTCCAGCTCGTGCACCTGACCTCCAGGAGAAAAAACACAGGCCTGGTTTTGTAAGACAGCAGTGACAGGAGGAGATAACTGCAGGATCAGGCCCAGATGGTAAGGTATGGCCACAGCTCCTGTTGATGCGAGGAAGAGATTACATAAGTAGATTTAAACCAGCGAAAAGGGGGACGTGTTTCATTAGCGTCACTGGTGCCAGATCTATATTTGGAGCATGAGCCCACAGAAACAGACGTGCAGGGATGAAAATAGCCTGTAATAGCCCAGTTTGGGAGCTTTATTCCATTCCACTCTCCTGCCACAAGGATAGTGACAGACGGAGTACACTCCGCAGAGAGCAGCTCTATTCACCCAATCACAGCGCTCCCTCGGGCTGGGAAGGAAGGAGGAGAGTGTGGGAAAAAGGAGAGGGGTGGAGGAATGGGGGATGGAGATACAGAAGGACAAGATGTGGCGACAAGAATGAGCTCGGAGCTGCATGTGTTGTCTGAGAAGCCATTTAGGAATGACACTATAAAAAAAGCTGAATAGCTTTACTACCAGGAATATTTAACAGTCAGCTACTTTACCTTTATGATAGATACACAGGAATAATATTGCTGCATATGAAAAACATTTAAAAATCAAACAGATTACCAATACAGTTAGGAAAATTGGGGATTTTTGGCAGATTATAATGTCAAAATACATTTTAAAAATAAAGGATTATATACTGCCATGCATATGTGCACATATTACAACACGTCTCATGACACCACTCTGGCCTGTGAAACCTGCTAATCTTACAGTCAATTTATTATCATGTCCTCTAGTGAAAAAATGCTTTCACTGAGAGGAGATTTCACCATTATTTGGTCTTCATCACAGTAGAGTGACAGTTCTGCCTACAGGTGTGAAAATGCAGTCACCATTCAAGACCTCAACATCTAATTTAAAGAAACATGTACAGATAAGACCAACTGCTGACATCAGTTACACAGACCACCATTAATGCTAGCTACACAGAATAACCGCTAATTTAAGCTGCAGAGAAATCCAGTTAGCTATTAACTTGTCAATATCACTACTTTAGTTTTTTTAGTTTATTTGTAGGGGACAAGTACAGAAAAACACTAACAGTTGCAAGCAGTGTCCAATAAATAAACATAAAACAATTTAACCATATTTGGTATTTAGATAATCCAAAAGTAACAAAAAGTAATCAAGTTATGACACTGTAATATTAGGTTACTGGCTACATTTTTTAACAGGTTATTAGTAACTGTATTGGAATAAATTTTTAAAGTAACCCTCCCCACGCTGCTTGCTGAGCAAAGTCATTGGCTACATGCATTCCTCTCATTCCCAGACTTAAGTGCAACAGCAAGGTTTTTCTTTAGTCACCAGAAGTGGCCTCAGACAGAAGGATAGACAGTCAGAGTCAGTGCTGCTACAGATGCGTGGGGGGCTGGGAGGGAGTGTGTGCTAGAAACCCAATCTCCTCATATTGGGTGCCCATTGCCCCCAGAGAGAAAGCAAGAAACAAGAGGCCCAGCTGTCCTTAACAATGGACCTGCCCCTCACCAGCCAGGACTCAAAAGGCCTCATTCAGTCCCCTGGCTCTCCTATGGCTGCTTCCAGGGAGACTAGCCAGGACATGCTCACATTCACAGCAGACATGCCTGTCTCTGTTTTGGGCTAGTTTATGTGTTTGTGTACTGAATCTCTGCATGCATACATGTTCAAACATGTATGTGCATCTCATTCGTCAACAGAAATAATCACTGAATGGAGCGATATGTAAGAATTGGCCACTTGTCGAATTCATACTCCAAACAAATTGGGGACAGTATATCACCAGAAAGTTGGGGTGTCCATCCCTAAGAAACAAAGAAAGGCACAGTACTTCCCATAGGTCTTTCTGTCTGTTAACAAAGAGCTACCGTAGCAAACATATATAGTGCTGCAGGGATGATGTATTTTTGTAGGCCAGCCTGGAAGTTAGCATCACTCTGGTTCCCTTCACAAAAAGCCTATGGGATTTTTCCTTTTCTTTTGGATTAGTGCAGAAAATAGAGAACAAAAGTTTGATACTAAAACATTTTGTTTAGCAAAATGAACACCACCTTGATGATTTCTGAAGCGCAAATGCAACTGCCAGATGTAAAAATGTTAACGTTACTCTATGAACGAACTACAACACAATTGCACGACTTGCAAGGTGCAAACACCACGAACATAAAACATTAAAATCTTGAGGAAATACGAGTGTTATGGGACACTGTTTGTTAGCATGTCTGTTATTTGTGCCTCATTAAATCAGTCGTTCACACAGCAGCCTATTGGCAAACTTCTATGTGTGAATACAGTGTTGCTACAGTGTTTGTATGTGCAAAATACTGTGTAGTGCACAGAGTTCAGAGGGCTGTGCCTAAAATCTTAAAAGTTACGGTATGTAACTAACATTTTTTTTCCATATAGACCTTCTTAGGACGTGGGATACAGGTGAAGCAGGACATGGTCCATGCCTCACTTGATCCACACACTCACTTCATGAGGAATCAATAATGACTCCATACCTTGCCAATGCATCACAGTGCAATGGCAAATCGCAGGGCTTCATATGCGTACAGACGGCACAGAGAGAGTACAGTACCTGATATCCACCACGGGGAAATGAAACTGGAAAATTACATAAAAAACCACTGCTGTGAGAAGCACAGACGATGGTTAGGCGATGTCACAGTCCAGCATAGAACAGAGTAGGAGACGAAACAGCTCTCCGTGCACAGTTAAAGCAGCCCAAATAACAATCGCTCTCAAAAAACACTCAATAAAGAGTGAGTCATTGAAAATGAGAGACATCCTGCGGATCGAAACGAATGAAAGAGCAAGGGGAGCTAATGGATAAGTAGAACAGTTAGAATTATAATAGGTTCTCTTTCAAATCAAACATCTTAAGATATCAGTGGAGAATATTGTTCTTGAAACCGCATTTATAACATTTTTGCACTCAAACTTAGCTTTACTCTGCCATTTGATACGCTGCTTCAGAGCACTTTAAGAATGAATATTACTGGACCACTAAAGAAAATTTAAGATGAATATTTAATATCCAGGAATTCACATTATAAACAACATCACTGATTATCCATGTAACAATCTGGCAACCTTAAAGAATCTAAAATACCTATCTATATCGAAGCACAAAAAGCTTTTACACACTTGAAGGTCAATAGGTATATAGGAGAATTTTTTTCTGATATGAAAAGATGGATGGATGTAGACTAATGAGAGATGAGAGAAAAATATTGGTAACATTATTAGGCATGCAGTCAGACATTACCTTAACTTTAATGCATCTAAAATAAATAAATAAATAAGACACTGACTCCAGGTCCGAGTCGAGCCTGTAATAACTGTATGTGCAATTTAAGTGTGACTCATGTCCAGGTCTTGACCTTGAGTCCCTATCCCTGTTTGGTGTTTTCACATTAGGTATGATTGCTTTGTACTGTACTTTAGTACAATCGCCACCCCCCCTTCCTCACTCCCCCGTTGACAGTGATGCATCTTAGGCTCTCTCTCATAGGTCTGTACACTCGTGGATGCAGAAAGCATAAACAAGCCGGGTTAGCTTAGCTCTCATCTGGCTCTTTTCCTGAGGCGCTCATAGTCCAGCTGGTCTGACTGGATGACCAGCTCAAGGTCCTTTGCACTTAATCTAATCCTTGCACTTCCTTTTCACATGTTAGTGAGTGTATTTATGTTGTCTATCATATACGTTTTCTATTTACATTCAATAATGTTTGCTGGGATGCAAGCCAGCATTAGCCTCAGTATTTTAACATTAATATTATATCATGTACGTAGCCATTCAGTACCTTTTCATTAATACACTTTCACAGGGTTCTGATTTTAAAATGTGTCAGATGGAAACACTGAAAGGTCCGCTGGAGACCGACTTCTCAGATGACTCAAGGAGTTTAAGCATTAGCATTAGCCTGCCAGAGTCATCATTTTTGCCAACAAAATCCATGGTTATCGGCTTGAAATGAGAAGCAGCTTTTATTTACTTCTCTGTGGAATCACAGACCTCCATTTTCAATCATTTACTCCCAATTTTGATGTAACATTGGCCACTGTTATCACTTTAAACTTGACAGGCATAGCAAGAGTAACTACGGAGAGTGGAGCTTAGCGAAGGGCCTGATGCGAAATGTACCCAGTAAACATGAACCATACTCAAGACCACCTTTTCAAGTGAACCTGGGCAAGGGCCTGGGTCGCGGATATGAGAGCTCCCTTAGTTACCATCTGTAGTATCTGTAGTACCTACTCATTCCAAAAATGTTACCTTTTTTTATTGTGTTGAGGAAGGGAACAGTAACTAAATCTGCACTGCCAGAGCCTGTCAGTTGATCCAAACGGTCCCAACTGAGAAATCCCAGGTTCGACCAAGGCCATATGTTATATTCTCTATCTCTTTTGTAGGCAATGACTGATCTTTAATGTTGCACAGAAGTATGGAAAACCTAAGTCAGTGACAAAAATGTGTTACAATTACCTGACACTGTTTGCATTGTGAAAACGTGTAAAGCCAACCCATCTGGCACTCCAAACACGTTGTGAAAAGTGCTATTATTTATTTGTAAACACTTGATGATCTGCATCTGGTCTCCATATTCATAAATTGTTCCTTTCATGATCACCCCCTTCGGCTGTCAGTTTACGTTGCGTGCTAGCTGTTGAATGTTGATGTGGCTGATGTGTCTGTACTAAGTGTGTGCATGAGCGTATGGAGTTTGAGCAAATACGTTTGAGAGATAGATGTGTGGGCGAGACAAAGAGAGGACGACGTTGTGTGTGATGGTGTTTTGTGTAGGTGACGGTCCCCCGGGTATTCCCCGGGAGCGAGGTCTTTATTCCATGCAGCACAAACACAGCTAGCTCTCCACAGGGAAAGCACCAGTCAGTCAGTTTCAGGGATTAAAGCGAAGTCTTCCCCTCCCCCCATCACTACGATGATCCTCACACACACACACACGCGCGGACATGGGCAAGCGTGCAAGCAACACATATGCTCAAAGGCATAGAGGAGAATGCTTCCACACACACACACACACACACACACACACACATGCACAGGGTTGGCCTCCTTCTCCTTCACACACTCAATTGTCCTCAGTGCCCTCCCTCTGTTTATTCATGGCGACCCCAGTGCTGATACCATCTCATTCTATCTCAATTACATCAGCCAACTCCCTATCCTCCTCAGCAAGAACTGTTTTTCTTCTTCCCTTATATGCTTGCACTTGTACCCTCTGTCAGTCTCCTTCAGCCAGTATTTGGGGTTATATAATAATAGGCTCAATATCCAGATACACACAAAATGACAATAAATATGAGCACTATGCTCAGGGTTGAGAGTTTTACTTTGAAAATGTATTCTGATACGATTACTGATTTCCCTTTAAAAATGGAGTGAGTTAACTAATTCAGGTATTACAGTATTAAAGTACTGTAACTTAATTACTTTGCATTACTCTTGGTTTACCTCAATATGGTGAAATTGTTTAGCCAAATTAAATGTTTCATGTTTGTTGTAGGTTTATTAATTTTTCGTCCAACTATTCCTACCTTTGTTGGGTGTGAATGCACGTAGCGATAAAATGCACATTTAAATGTTCTCTGTTATGGAACTTTGTTACACTTCTTGATCACTTTACTTTAAGTAAACTGCTATAAACCAGTCCGGTATGGGGTTTCTGTTTTCCCACACCCTGTCTTGGTTACCGGTATCAGCTAACCTGTTTTCTGTGTAGCTAAATATTAGCAGCTCTGCTTGTGTAGCTAACATTAACGCTTGGTCTGTGTAGCTAAAGTTAGTAAAATGTAAATGTTTCTTTAAATTAGATGTTGACAGTATTTTCACAGCTGAAGGCAGAATTGGACTAACTGTAAGATTAGTGTGGTTTTGTGAGACTTGTGAGGTGTTGTAATGTGTGCGCACTTGTGCATGGCACTACATTGTTCTTTATTTTAACATGTATTTTGAAATTGCAATCTTGCTAATAATAATATTTTTACAAAATGTATGTAATCTGTTTATTTCTTTTTTTCTTTAACTGTAATGGAACATAGTTACTTTATTGTATCCTAATTATGTAATCCTGTTGTATGTAATCCATTACTCTACATGCCTGATTATGATTGCCATCTGCGTCAATAGGTTTCATGCACTGGTTTTAATGTTTAAAATCCAAACACAAAAAAACACTGTGGTTTAAAGATGAACAAGAGAGGGGTACAAAAACATGCTCCATGGGAAATGACTGGGCGGTTGCATTGAATTGCATCACCGCTCTCGGTTACTCCAAATAATAAGCCGTACTGGTCACACATTATAAACTCCAAAATGTGCAAAGCATGGCATGATGTAATTTGACAAACATCAGACAAGATGCAACAATGCCTGTGAAATATGATTTATCACTTGTGCTCTTTTGTTCATGGCTATGTGCTCCTGTAATTACATGTTTCCTCTTTTTCTCAGCTTCAGGAATAATTTCTAAAGCCTGAAAAAATCCCAAATACTCCTTACCTGCTGAGGTATCTTATTCACTGTGGCAGGAGGGCCATAAAGTGAAGGATTAGGGTCTTAGTGTGTCATAAATCACTTTTACAGATGTGATTTTTAAGTCCCCATAGCAGCAAAGGGTTTACCCTCGCATTGTCTTTCTCAGTGACGTTTACAAGTCACAGGTGTCTTACTGCTGCAAACAATATTGTCGCACCATCCAAACTGTTGTATTGCTAACCTTCCTGTGTAGTCTTTCATCACAATTCCAGCATGAAACATCAGACAAATGGCTTGATGATCAAGATTATTCGCATCCCTTTTATCACGATTCCCTCGCCACTTTCCTTGCTCTCTGGTCAAGTGGTCCCATTGTATTTCGCTATACTTAATCAACTGCCTTTTATAAGTAACCTCAGAAGGATCTTCTCTTTATTGTAGTAAAATTAAGTATGATAATAATTAAAACTGCCGTGGGCTGCGTTGAGAAGTGTATTACCCCTTGGTGCTGCTTTTGATGCACAAATGATTCGCCTATTCCACGCTGAGAGGGGTGTTTTGGCAAATTGGGCCTGATTGCACATAATAAATACTTGCAGTTATTGTTTACAATGACAGTGGTCACATTTTGTTTGTTTGCTTTTTGGTTGGATCATTTATGTGTTTTTATCCTGTTTCCTCAATGTGTTGGGTAATCCACGCCTATCCGTTACAACATGAACACACATGCACAGGAAAATTGAAAGTCTGCCATTGAACTTCTGCAATGTAGTGGCCATCCACTTCCTGTGATAGACAATAACAGGAAGTGGTTAACAAGGTCCCCAGCAGGCATCCCCAGTAGTGGAAATGCATGCAATTCCTTCCACAACAACGGAACGTCAGAGAACACAGAGTCACCACTACAGGACACTCCTATAACATTTATTTTGTTCACAAAAAAGCAGGATACAACCGTGAACAGCAGGAAAAGGTGTGGTCTCATTTTTGGCTAAGCCATCCATGTGACTGACCAGTGTACAAACACATACCGAAGGGTGTGTCTGTTTTGTGCAATAAGAAAAGCCGAAAAATTAAATGTATCTTTGTAAATACTCATTACCTCCTCTCAAGATATTTTCATGATAGCCACAATTGAGTTTGACTGTAGAAAAATTATCTACCACTGGTCTTCAACAGGAGTCTGAGTTCCAAAGGAGCTTCCAAAAATCAAGCACCTATTCATAACGGCATAATAGTTAGCTACATATTGAAATATATTGGCCAATCAGCTGCAAATGTACAGACACTCTTATGAGCCACAATGAATCATAAATGTAACTTCATGATCATCAGACTCTGAGAAACCCACCACCTCAGAAACCACAGGTGAAAGTGCAGAGAGTTACGTGGCTAACATTAGCCATGCTACAACTCCTGCACTGACTTAGCAGCTACAGGAAAAGTGCAAACAAGTGAGGGAAAATGTGCAATTTGATATGTGTAGCAGCGGGTTCCTGACAATGCTAATGTATGATATTTAAAATATAAATTTAGAGTGCTAACATGCTAATTAGCATTAAAGTATATTTGAGGCTGAGGGGAATGATATTAGTTTTGCAGGTATCTGGTCATAAAGAAAAGTTTTGGACATATTATAATTTGAGTTTATAGGTGTACTAGATGAAAAGTCAGGCCAATCAACCCAATAGTCTGTGAAATAATTTAGTTGGGACTAGTGTGACCGGACATCCTGAAAAAACCATGGTAGTCCCTAATTATAGGCAATTGTCCTGAATCCAAAGTCCTGCCCTTTTTGTCCCAAAAATAAACTATTAGAGTATTAGATATTATGGACAACATGAATCAATTAAAATATTCTGATAAAAACACTTCTGCAGGCTACAATTCCAGCATAAAAATGTCCTGTTTGTTTTTGTAAAACATGCCAGAGTATTACTGATGTTTCTTGTGTTTCATAAATAACAGATTATTAATGTAATTTGACCTGTTTTAAACCAAGACATTTAAAATGACATACTCAGAATCTGTAACTCGTCTTCATATTTGTTACAAATGATGTTATTCTAAATTTTTCTATTTTAATCCTTCTGACATGACTTCCTGTCCCAAATTTCACCCATTCTCATCTGGTCGCCCTGGTCCGGACCAGTGTGGTGGAACAAAGTGGCCAGCCCTCTCTCTGAGGAAATATATAAACATTTTGTGCCAATTACAATTTTAGGAAGATCACGCAAATCGTAGGGAGGTGTTGGGGGGCAGTTGTGAAACTGAAAAACAACAGGATTTCCATCAGAAGAGCAATCTTTCCTTTGTCTTATCCAACAGCTTTGAGTGCCTAAATATAACCATAAAACATGTTGATCATGCTTTAGTTGCTATAGGAGATATTATATTGATTGTTTTGCAAGAGCAGATATGAGGAAAATCAACTAGATATACTGTCAATAAACATTTTGCAAATATGTTCTGTATCTACATTTTTGCAACTTGGCAGACATAAATGTTTCCTAATTATGTTGATAAAAAACTATTTGCTGTTGCAAATTATATAAAGACACTTTCTTGGAGGCGGGGTAGCCCTGTGAAAAAAATCCATTGTAAAAGAGGTGTTTGCTCTCTCTTTCCTAATTACCTCGCTCATTTCATCTCATATATATAATCCACAGGTGAATGCTTGGATCTCATCTTTTCAAAGATTTTTAAGATGCAATCTGGGAAATGAAATCTTCACCTGCAGTTAATGAAGAAGACTAAAACTTTATCTCTCACCTTACATGTGTAGTGTTGGTTGTAATGTCTTGTAAAGGACATATCAGCTGTCATCCATGTTTTCAAATTGTGTCAGATTTATTGAATCCCCCTCAACCACGTGTGTATTAGTCAGAATTCATGCTTATTAAGCTTATTTAAGCCATCTGAATCCTCTGCATGATCTGAAATGGTACCAGAGCAAGTAAATCCTTAATAAGCATTCATATGTGCGGCTACCAGCAAAGTGATGATACTTCTTTCTCTCTCTCAGTCTGTAATTAATGTTCTTCGGGGGATGTGTAAATATAGTTGCTCAGTCTTTTAGCCAATTACGCAGAACAAAGACGGCGGATGTCAGCAGAATCCTCAGCGCTCTGGGAGCTCCCAGCACAACCAGGACTGACCTTCAGGCTTTCACTTCTTTGCCGCTCCTTATCAGCACACATTACTTTGTTATTGTCATCCAGGCTCACTGCAGTCTTCCAAGGACAGTTTGGGGTATGAATCATGCCAGAAACAAACTTTAATTTTAAAGTTTTTCCAGCATAATTTTGCCAGTTTTCACTGTCAAACAAATCCCGACCTATCACACTGACCTGTTTGTGCATCTTCTGATGATCATGATCAATGATGGTATGATCTTGATTTAATGCAATAAGAATAGTTCACAGATATGCCTTTTGTGCATAAAAAACTTAATCTGGTGTTGACATGTGGTTGTATTTCACTCTCTATCTGTTACCACCCAGTCTATCAGGGTGAGCCGAGTTAATAAATGAGGACATGTTTAGTTCCCAAGAATATAGCAAGAGATGTCTTCATCTGATTTTCTGATCATGAGATACTTAACATGCCCCGGCTCGGTCCCTGTTGCCAACCCTCACTGGGTTTGATTTGGATTCCTCGGGAGCAAGCAAGCTGTGATAGTGCCCTGAGCTGCTGGTCTTTCGCAGTCATTTGCGATGACGTATGCTTTCCACAAATAAATAGTAGTGGTTAACTGCTTTACAAAGCCGTTTCTCCAGCAGCCTGTGCCTGTGCATGCACACTAAGCTCTAACAGTAAACCTATCACTGCTCCCACTTAGGTCAAGAGGCTGAGAAAGACGAGCGAGCTACCTGCTTGCTTCTCTCCTCAGTGAGTCTCCACTGGTTCCATTGTATAGAGAGTGCCTCCTCTGCTGCTCTCAGCTCAGCCGTGTGCAAAGGTGGGAATCGCTTCTCCACTGTCCATCCGTGTCCTCATCTCTCTGTTGCAAATATACATACTTTTGAGCTGTCACACACAGCGAAATGTTCCTGCTCCTCCATTTATTAGGAAAACTGTTTGTCTTCATGGTGCGTTCCATTTACCTCAGATGACTTACCTTGAACAGTCTTAGACTTTGTCTTTATTAACAACACATCACACTATTTCGAGCTTACAAACATCATAGCAACATATCAACAGATAGAGGTTGGACAGGACTGTGTGTAAAGGTCTTTTAAAGAGACAGAAATGACAGAAACGCTGATATACAGCTTTCATTGCTGTCCCTGCACACAGTGGCCATCTTGGAAGCTGGGGTTGACTTTGGTCAGTATACAGATGTGGTAATGTGAAGGGTTTTTACAGATCCTGTCTTAAAACTGCCGGAGGAATAGGAGATAGGTGCTTTAACATTTGCAAAGAAATAATGCTGCCTGCATGAAGACTGAGATAGAAGCATGGTATTCAGTCATAGTTTATAAAAAATTTATATAACCTTTTGAATACACTGAGCCTTGGGAAAGCAACTGTACTGCAGTAGTATTTTGAGAACTTTCTAAAGACATTTCACACATTTTTCTAATGAAGCACACTATTGTTGTCAGCAGAAATAAAACTACAGACCTTTTCAAGTCTACAGAGGTGAATGTTGGATCCCCTACTTGTTTTGAATTTACGTGTTTGGTGATGCTAAGCTTAAGTTGCTCACATTTCTTGGTCCATTTACCCACACTTCAGTAAACAAACTTACCTTTTTATCACTTGTTGAGCAGATCCTACTTGTGAGTGCATAAATCTCTGCTGGGATCCATGTGATGTAAATTTTGTCATCAGGGGGTGTACGCGTTGGCTCATTACCTCCAGTTTGTTGGACCATATGGACCACTAGACACCGATCTACTGCACATGCGTGGAACACGTCCACCAAGCGGATTCCAGAAAATACAACAAATAGAACTACATGTCCGTGGTTTCTGCAAATGTCTGTGTATGTGTCGATTTGGGAATATAACCCAGTCTTTAACCTGACAACATTTACATTTATTTAGCTGACTCTTTCGTCCAAAGCAATTTACAGTAAGTGTATTCAACGATGTGGATACAACCCAAAAACTGCAGGAGTCATGGAAGTACATCAACTTCTTTGCAACAACATACATTTGCATTTTTTTGTAATGTCATTTGTATTATTTACAAGGCGTAATTAATCTAATTTGGATAACAAGGAACAGCCCTGCCATTCTTGCATCTGGACTGTTGCCGTAACAATTAGATTTTGTTTCTACAGTTACAGTGTGCAATCGCTGAATGTGTAGTGCAGTTTCTTATTCTCTAAATATGGCATACCTTCTCATATGTAACAATAATGGCAAATGTTTTATTAGGATTATAATCCATATTGTTCACACAAACCAGGATATGTGAACCACACTAGATGGTCATGGATCAGTTCCAACAAGGGCAGGTTCTCCATAAGAAAAGGACATTGTATTGAAAAGGAAAAGGACACGCGGACCCTCTTTACCCCTGTCACCACTTCACTCTGCATTGATCCATTTCCAATTTACCTTCATGACTAAAGACGATCTTACCACAATGACAAAGAGTCAATGAGCACTGGAATGGCTTCAGTCCACAGGACACATAAAAAAAGAGTGCCATGACCTGTGATGAAAAATCAGACAAGGCAGCCGGAGGTGTGGCTCATTGCCTACAGGATGTCTGAAAAATGGGTCACACGTGTGGGAGGACTGATCCTTGTGTCTGAGGTACAAAAAACAAAAGGGCTCATGCTTGCACAGCACACACAGGGACCATGGCTCCCTCAGTGCTGATGGGATAGCACTGGGGGCAGGGAGCATTGGCGGCCTTGTTTAATTAGATTTAGTCTTGGTTGCATCCAACCTAAGGGGGGTGAATGTGCTGTGCAAACAAAGTGGACATTCATCAGTGTTGCCAATCACACCGGATGTGATTAAGTTACACACCCTGTGGCCGCAGTGCCTCGGCTAGCGTTACACTGGTCGCTAAGGCAAACATACGCACGCTGCACTCACGGGCTCAAAGGTCAGAAGGTGTTGGACTCTTTACATGAATACCCAAACAGGTCACATTAACATCTAAGTATTACACCAACGGAAAATTATCATTTAAGTGTCATGACCACGTATATGTTAAAAGATGAAACCAGCAGGCCGGAGAGCTCCGTAAGAGCAAACATGAAATGTTTCTAAGCAAGCCACAGAGGAAACATCACATGGATTGATTTACACTGAAAGGAAACTCTCTTTACTCATGTATCTTACAAACTTAGCGTTTTGTAAACACTACACCATTTACAAATTATTACAAAAATCAGTGACAACTTCCATCCATCCATCCAACAACTCATTAAATACATAAATTTAATGTGTTTTGAATGTGTCTCATTCATTTATCTGCTTTAGTGATGACAGTCTACTTTTGTAGATTGTAACAACATGAAATTACCACGCCGTTCCCTTCACCTTCCAGCCTTATTATCAGTAAAAGCACATAATTTAGGTTTTTCTGAGTATTGTGTGTCTGATGGCATGACTTCCACGGCTCTCTCCCCTATAGTTGAATTGACTTTTTCTCTTGGGGACTCTTAAAAAAGTCAAATGCAAGACAAAGTTATATTTTGTGATTAAGTCACATATTGTGGTAAATATATGGTCCACTGAATTTGTTAGATTCGATTTAGTTTTTATAAACTCACTGAACCAAATTAGCTTACCATTCATGTTAATGATGGTTATTATAAAGTGCTGCCCATTTGCTGATGTCATAAAGTAGTGTGGGATCATGGGAGCTGTCTTCACTTTTAAACAACCACCATAGCTGATGAAAATCTATCTGACATGACTCAGGCAGAAATCATGTTCATGAACAAGGTAATATTATATTCTCATTATAATATAATAATAAAAAATTAGTTAAAAATAATATTCACATGTTCATGACTTACTTCCTCACTATCTCATGTATCCGATGTATCCGTGTTTTCACTGAATATGCAGCGAATGGCAACCAGCCCGCCACAGCTTTCAGGAATTGCACCATTATCTTGAATAAATTATGGATTTCTCTGCGTTTGAACATTTTTGAAAACATTTTTGGAATAATGTAAGTACACAACTTTTTTTTTTCAGACATTCTAGTGCTGAGATGTCACATATTAAAACTTTGAAAGTCTCATCAACATTTGCATTTTTCATCAGTGTTTTTTTCCACACGTTTTGTTCCTAATCACTTGTTTTCTTATAGGCAGAGTCACTTTGGATGTGATGATGTAAGCATGCACTGAATTCCAGTCAAGCAGGGTTGCGTCAGTTGAGTTTAATTGCTTTCAGCATGAACCGTTTGGATCCCATCCACGGAAATCATATTTGCATCATTTGAATGGGAGGGCTGAGACTGTCAGACACTTTGTGCAATACTGTGAGCACACCTACTTAGACTCAAATCTCCTTATTAACTGACATATAACAGCTGATCAGTCAGATGAGTCAAATTTGAAGATAATCAGGTATGTTGTGAGACTGAAATGAAATTGATAAGAGGTGATTTTTATAATGCTGACTACTTATGGTGTATGTTAGGAGGAATTTTAAGGAGCCAACCCCAAACCAAATATTCTTCTCCTCCTCTCTTCCAGTTCTATCAAGAGTAAACAGGAAGCGTGTGGCATGTTTTAAGGGGGGAGGGGAGGCACAAGCACAGGAGGAAAACAAAAATGAGAAAGAAAGAAAGAAAAGCTGTTTTATACATGCATGCAGTATGTAGTTTGTTCACTTGATTGTTTGAAGTCCAGAAAAAAAACAATAAGGACTGGGGTTATAAAGGTGACAGACAAGGAAATTCCATGGCCAAGAAGCATTTTTGTGATAGACAGCATTTGACATTCCTGTGTGTTTTCAAAATAGCACTCAAAGAGGAAGAGAGAAGCATGATGTGCAGCATTTTGTCGCTGATCCGTCTGACACATGACACTGAAGTAGCAGCTCACTTTGAGCAGTGTAGCCAACATGTCAGCAACCCTCTGAAGATCAGCAGTGAAGATAATTGAAAAGCTGAGTTAGCCTTGCATGTTTCTTCTCTCGTTGTTTTAGCTGCAGTGTCACAAACCCGTCTGTGTGCAACTTGTTGGCTTGCACTTAATTGATCAACAGCACGCATTATGCTAAAAAAACCTAAAGACGCCAGGCTGCCAGCCTCTCATCACTTGGCACAGACACACCATGTAAATTTCATGACCACAGCATGTTACCGCTGCCAATTCTTCGCTTTGAGTCGGATTCACTGGGACACCCACAAAAGCCTATGGCATTCATCTTTTATAATGCTGTTTTTGTCTCTATTTGACGGCCGCAATGAAAGATTTAGGGAGATGCTTAATCCTATGGGTCTAGTCAGGTAGACGGATGCTGCTACAGCTGCTGCTGTTGCGGTGATGAGACCCGCAGTGGAGG
Organism: Lutjanus erythropterus; assembly: GCF_056507025.1. Lineage (NCBI taxonomy): Eukaryota > Metazoa > Chordata > Actinopteri > Lutjaniformes > Lutjanidae > Lutjanus > Lutjanus erythropterus. The sequence goes on along the minus strand of NC_139325.1, from coordinate 31,238,533 downwards.
GATGGAGGGAGGTAGGGTGCAGACTGACAAGCAGACAGACAACCATGGCTGCTAATATAGCAGAGAGGGAGGTGCTGATGGCCTGTTGCCAAGGTGACATGGGCCAGCCGGGTTCTGTCTCATTTGCAGATGCAAACGAGACCTCGGAGCTCCTACCGACGCTTGCTAAGCCTCCTCTGGAGACACAAACTGAGCCCCCTCCTCCCCGGAGAACAGCTCCTGCATACACCTGAGCTGAGCAGAGAGGGGATGCGCAACTATTTATTTGCTTTTCACGTTTGCTTGTGATGTGCTTCCTTTGTGCCCCGTCTGTTTTGTCTCCTTTGGGAAAGAAGGATTGCTTATAGTTTCTAAGTGTCCAACAACCCCCACATTGACATCTTCCCTCCTTCCTTTTCCATTGATTCCCTGTGTTGAATTGGCCTTTTCAGAGAGGGGGGCTGATAGCAGCATGCGCTGTTGAATAACATCCCTCAGCCGACGCAGCACTCCACCCCAGCGACAACAAAAAGGCAGACTCCTTTGTTTGGCTGGAGGTAAACAGCTGGGAACAGATGATGCTGGCCGGGCTGATTTACGTGGCCACAGCTACCGTGGTGACAAGGTTTTGTTGTGATAAGGACAAACAGATGAGGGGAGAGGGAGGGAGAGAAGAAAGGCAGAGAAAGAGGGAGCATGAGAAGTCAAGTCAGATGAAAAGAGACAAAAAAGAAAAAAGCAGAAATTTGGAGAGCAGTTTGGGCATTTGTTTGTGTTTGTGTTGGTCTGAAATCCTCTCCAGAGAGCACGTCCTGAACACACCTGGGAAAAAAAACAGCCTAACAATAGAGGTATAAGAGTGATGTCACACAGGTTGGAAAATAAACATCCAAACTGCAGCAAATTACAAGAAAAACACAGCAAAGAAAAAACAACAAGGGCAGAGAAAACACGTCATCCCCATTCTGGTGTCGTGTTTTTCTCCTTTCAACACACACAAATATGTTTGTCTTGAATTATAATAACCAACTACTGGTAAACAGAACAGAATTATTGCGTGTTGTGTTGTGATAATTTGGAGGTACAGAACACAAAAACAGCAGTAATGAAACTGCCATTAACAAGTGTGGCTGACGCGCACTTATGAGAAACGCCACATATGCCGCACAGACCAAATCCTGAATGGTTAAATGGTCATGAATAATTAGGGCATTCTCTCACTGAGCAGATGTCTCTTTCTGCCGAGCGCTGCTTCTCGCAAGAATGAACGGCTGGCCAAGATAAGCCTGGTGGAGGAACAGAGTGGGGGTCTCATTGGATAGAAGAGGAGACAGGGAGAAGATTGGACGCTGTGGCCTGTAATACAATATACCATGTGTGCACAATCACACACATGTGCATATACAATGCAAAGTCTCACAATATGCACACAAGCACTGATCAATGCCTCAAGCCTCCCGACCCTCCCCCCCAAAACACATGAGCACGCTGCACTAACATTATTTACGAGCATTCCCACTTGAAGCCCCTGAAGTCAGGAGAGACTGTGGTGGCAAGTCCCCACTCGACACTGTGTCAGTGATCCCATAAATTACTCACCTTGGCCCTAAAATATTGATAAGGCAATCACCATCTCATCAAAACAGACAGGACGCATTTTCTTCGCTTTATTGTTAAGCCCCAAATATTGCTCTATAGAGGATTGCACCTTTTTCTGTAATACTTGTCGAGTGAAAACATACCCCGGATTACTCATTGGCTTCACTCGTTTCCTCCCATGTAAAGTGGTTGCATCACACTGTTAAATATGTGTGTGCTGGGGCAGTGGTTTTATCTATATTACAGAGTGCACTGAAACTTCACCAACATAAATTCAACCATTAGATAAAGTGGCTTTGATAACTTAAAGTTCAAACATTCACCACAACATGCAGTCCATAGCAGTTCTGGAGCTTTCAATTGTATAACATGATCTTCCTCTGCAGATTTTTTCTTTTTGAAATATAGATGTTCAAACTTTTATTATTTTTTTTATCCTCTTGTGCATGATATCTCTAAAAAAACTGAAATTAAAAATCTGATGCCGGGTTGCATAAACCACATTAAATTAGTCTCATTTTCCTAAACTGAGGAGTTCATTTAAGAATGTTGCATAAAGCCATAAAGTGACAAAGACTTTCACAGCAGTTGCTGTCATAATACAGCACATGTGCACTTCAGTTACCATGGTTACACTTCACACACGTCCTTCTGTAATGTTAGAAAGTTTTATTATCAATTGCTAGCTATATAGTTTGAATGAAGACAACGATGCTAGCCAGCTTGCTAAAGATGCTAACAGTTATCTAAGATACTGAGGTGATCATCAAAATCCTCAAAAACACTATATACAAAACAAACGGTAAATACAATTGACATGTACCAATGCAATGCAATTACCAAGTTTATAGGGCAAGGGAACATTACTATAGTGTTGACAGGAAGTAAACAGACATGCAGCTTGTAAAACTGATGTACATCACGCTACATTTGGAAAGTGGAGGACAGAAAGTGAATCATCTGCCTGTTCTGGACATGAAACTGTGTGACAGTGAAACAGCTTGATGGGAAGTCACTAACCGAGTGGTTCCAGCATGCATCTCCCGGATTTTGTATGAATTAAACTAAATTATTGATTAGGCAGCTTTAGAGGTGCTGGAAGGCAGATTTTTTAAACTTTACCTTTGGACAGAGCCTTGCTAGCTGTTTCCAGTCTTTGTACTAGGCTACACTGACTGTCTCTTGGATTTACATTCATATTTAGCATAGGCAGACATGAGAGTGCTATGTCTTCTCATTTAATCCTTGGCAAGAAAGCAAATTTTGCAAAATGTCAAACCTGTTGTTAGATTGTTCAGCAGCAGCACTGTCTCTTCTCCTTCTGGGATTATGTGTTTTCATGGGGTCAAATCACTCCATGAAAAATCGAGTCTAATTGCCAAGGACCCATATATCTCTCCAGCTTTTACTATATTGTCCAGTGAATACCACATAAATTTCATTAAGAACTGTCTAAGCCTTTCTTTCAATTAGCCTCTCCTAGCTGAACCGAACAACAGCTCTCAAATCTGTGCTCAATGACCAGCTGCATTTTAGCAGTCATGGACCAGTGGTTTTATCATGTATAAATGCATTAACAGTATCTAAAGGTCATGTCATGCCAGGCTGAATGAAGTGTACTCAGTGGTGCGGCACGCTGATTCGACTTGACTGTTATAAGTCTGTGGATGGTTATAAGTGTCAACAGCCAGACGTATGAATGTGATGGCTGTGTGTGGGTGTCTTGCCACATCTTCATTCGCACACATTCACATACAGTTATATATTCAACCTCCCACCTGTAAAAGGTCAGGTAAGGAAAACAAAGTAAGGCATCAATATATAGATTTGTCTCTTTGGAATCAAATCAAGGCAAGGGGACTCGAACTCTGGGATTTGAAGCAAGGGAAACAATAATTGGTTGTTATTAGGCGGATCGAATTACAGAGATGCAGATTCTACTCGATCAATGGCTAGCAAACAATTTAACACTAGAAGCTTATTGATTTCCGCAGCTTCCCATACATGCTGTAGGGACCTTGAAAAGCGTTGATGGCTCCATGTATGGCTTCATTATGACAGGGAACAAAGAAATCAAAAGCAGACACTGACAAATACTCCTCCTGCAATGCTGGGAAGTTTTTTTTTTTTACCCCTGTATTGACCTTAGTTGTACAAAGGAAGCTGCGAAACCTTTCACAAAGCCGTGTGACGAATATCAGTTTCACAAGCTGCACATCATATAGTACTGTTGCCTTCACCTAAAACCTTTGTGATTTCATCCTTAAAGTAGTTACTTTACTTTTCACAGTTAGCTTGGTGCATATTGTTAATGGTACTTACTGTTTTTTTTATATATATATTGTATTTTTGAGCATTTTCAGTGTCTTAGATAACCATTAGCAATGTAAGCTAGTTGGCTTGCATCATCGGGGATTACTGAAGCAGTGTAAAGATGTTTTTGGTGAGTTTGATTTTGCTTTAAAGTCAAGTTTAAATGAAGATAACAATGCTAGCTAGCTAATATTGCTGATGGTTATCTAAAGCCCCTTTTTACTGAGCCTTTTTGAGGTGGGAATGTCTTGCAATCTGTGTAAAAAGTACAGAGGGTGGACCAGGGATGGTCAGTTTCGTTCCACCTCCAATCCTGCGTTAAAAATTACATACTTATTCCACATAATTGTTAGCTGTTTTAAGCAGAGATGAGCTTACACTTTCTACAGCACTGACACAGAGCTGCATGCACTAAGCAGACACACTCACAGTGGCAGGAGGAGCGAAATCCTCCACACAGATCATCACACAAGATGATCTTTTCAACTTATCTGTTGCAGAGAAAGCAACAGCCTGTTTATTCAGAAACACATAAAAAAGCTTCATGTTATAAATCCAAGAGGTCATCGGCTCTGTGAGATTAGAAAAGAGCAGACGAGCGAAATCGCTTGTTCACTGGTGCGCTGTTGTTGGTCCTGTGATGCCTGCATGCTCTGTAAAAAGACACGCTGGGGTGGCTTTTTGCTTGGCTCAGCATAAATACACAAAGCCACCTTAAAGGCGAGCCCTCGATAGGCCAATATTGTAGGATCGCTGTGTAAAAAGAGCTTAAAGCAATAGGTCACCCAAAAATGAAATTTCACTCAATATCTACTCATCCCTGTGCTGATGCGAGGATGGGTGAAGATCTTCAGTTCACAAAACACTCCCGGAGCTTCAGCGGAAAAACAGCATTGCAGCAAAATCCAGTACAATTGAAGTGAAGGGTGACCAGTTTTAAAATGTAAAAAAAGAAAAACAAAAAAAAACACAAAATGTCTCCATACTGCTTGTGTGATGTAATCCAAGTGTCCGTAAGCTGCAGCATTACAATTTGACCCAAAAAGACGCCATGTTTTTAGCTTAAATGTCAACTGTAGCCTCACAGACCTGATCTGTGTGCACACGCTTGAAGCAGGTACACAAGCTCTCACCCAAGCAGCGCGGCTGCAGCAAAGAAATGATGTTCCTCTTCTATGTCGAAGTCCTCTGACATTTTCTTCTTAGTTGAAAGTTTGCAAAGTCAGCTGTGCACGTAACAAGTCACTACTTCTGAGCAGACCTCTCTCTGTTGTCTGAGTCGCTTCCAGGTAGCATGTGAACACAGATGTGAAGGTATCGCGAGATCTTGTATATCTCGTGTTGTGCCGCTTGGGTGAGTCAAAACTCACCTAAGACGATTTGGTCCGTCTTTCCACTGTCCCAACAATCACCAGTTCTGGTTTTGTCCGACTAAATCCTTAATTCACAATGCTGAAGAGCACAGAGCCTGAAGCACAGGTGATACTGAACAGCGGCTGCAGCCTTGGGAGAGAAGCACTACAGGTCCGCTGATTTTATAGATGAAGGAGGATGAACAAATTTCTCTGACTGTGAAAATCTGATGTTTTCACATCACAGACGGTGAAGAAAGACATTAAAACGTGAGTCCAACTGGTAAAACATACTCATGTAGACTCTATGGGTATTTAATGTGGTGAACTGCAAAAAACATCCTCAAATATTTGTATAGAACATCCAGAACTGATGGGCAAAAGAAAGTCTTTGTCAGGAACAGTCTTAGTAAACACTGTTAACAATATGATGTGCCAAGCTTACTGTGAAAGGTGAAGTAACCAACTTAAGGATGAGAAATCATTTTACGGGCAAGGGTAACATTACTATAGCTTTGACAGGAAGTAAACAAACGTGCAGCTGGTAAAATGGATATACGTCACACTACATTGTGCAGGTAGAGAACAGAAACTGAATCATCTGTCTGTTCTGGAGATGAAATTGTCTGACAGTGAAGACACTCATGTTTGTCATGTGTCTCACAACTAGATAAAGGTAAAGTGTTTTGTAGTTCCTGGCTTCATTTTGTTTTCTGACAAATGCTGCTTTCCCGCGCGGCTCAGTTGTGTATTGAAACTGTCACTTTATCAGTCACATAAATCTTTATATCTGAACGAGAGAGTGACTTACGGGTAGCCTGTAAATCTGGGCAACTGTGAGTGATTCTGAGTCGCTTTTAACATCTCATGAAGTTGTTCATGACTCATAACATGAATCTGCATCACAAGTCAAACAGTCATGTGCTCATGCCTTGATAACTGGTGGCAGAACAGTTGTGTTTGTCTGCCTGGCTCAAGCAGAATATACGTCCATCAAAGCGTGTGAGGAAGTGTGTGTCCTGATCACCACATCGGCTGGAAATCCCCACAGGAGCCAGCTTGTTGCACCTCATCCCATTTCAGTGATAATGCCATCATTGTCCTTCTGGTAAGGGATGGAAATGAGATGTGCTATTATGGCTGAATTGCTTCCATAGTCAAATATCTTTGTCCACCCTGGTTCACTAAACCTGTTGAATTTCCACTTCTTATCATGTATGTGTCATGATTTTTGGCACAGCGGCATGTTTATGAAACATTAAAAACGAACAGCAGCACTGTAGCAGTGGTTTTTCACAGCTCTAAACTGCAAAACATTTCAAAAGTGTTTTTGAAATTGCTCTAACACATCAACAGTGTTGTTTGATTTGTGTAGGTGTTTCAGTTCCTCGTGGCAAAATGGCACATCACAACAGGGTGATCACAGTTTTTTCACAAGGAAGTGGAGTTACTAAAGCTGACTTGGGAATGTCTACTTGTATTCTTCCCCTTGGCAGAAATGGCAAGCTGACCCTGTGTCACCATTTTTGAATAAACTTCACACCTCTCAAAATGAAACTGGAGGTGTGAAGTAATTTCATCTTCTGCTTCAAATTTTTCGCTGTAGCCAGCTGGAACAAAAATAAAACCAGGAAATTGTTAAATGAAAAGCCAATGAGCGATTACTGCCCATTTTGATTTAGCAATTACCATCCACTTATGCCTGCATAACTAGTAGTGACAGGTTTTTACCTTTGCTAAGAGTGACATTTATGGTCAAATGTTCTTTTTTGTCAAACTTTCACTGCAGACATTATTGAGCTGAGAGTTTTTTTGAGCAGGTTATCACAGTTTTTTTCTTTGTTATAGTTAAGGTATCGGTAACCAAAATGCTTGTTGGCTGGTTGAGCATCATCTGAAACCCCCTCACATCACACCTCTCCAAAGCAATTAGACCAGACTGTCGTCCCAAGAAGAATGACAGCATCAGTTGTTTCAGTAAGTGCCCCAAAACAACAATTATTTACACCTGAAGTGACAAAGCCCTCTAACGCCTCTAACAGATGTAGTAATTATGATAAGAGCAAAGGAGGAAGTCTGGTGACGTTGTCAAAGAGTGACAAAGTATGTCCAGGGAGGCTGGATGGGTCAACAAAAACATCAGACTTTAACGTGGGAGGTGGCCAGTTTATATTTATATTGTGATATAACCTGAATGTTGTCATTTCCTGGTTTTAAAGGCTGTGTTTCAGTAAAGTGATGTAATTTTCTTAACCTGACTGCTCTAGCTGTTCTATTATTTGCCTTATGTCACCGAAGCGACTCACAACACAAAAGTCACATGACGCATGTGACGTTATGTGCCTTACAACTTTTAATAATGTCGTAGTTTCACGTGGGACACAAACCCCTGTCTCCTGGGTGAAAGTCCTGTGCTTGTTTGATGCCATTCATCCACACCACCACCTTTCTTCTTCTTTTGAACGGGTACTGTCTGCATCTGTATGAGCCACTCTCAGTATCTGAGTTGGGACTGAAACTGGGCTGCATTTTCCAACGTGGTTACACGCATGCAACGCCTGGCAACAGTAGTAAAACCAATGTACTGCCAAATATTGCAAATATGTACTGTTATTACTGTCGCTTACCTCCAACTTGCAATAGTTCAGATCAATTTAGAGTCATCTGGCTGCTCCTGAATTCAAAAAAACAAAACTTCACAGGTGCACGACTCGTGCTTGACGCAATGACGTTCTTTAGGTGCCCGCACACTCATAGAACAGACACTGCAATGAGCATAAACTTAGCTTTAGTTTCCCACAGCTAACCAGACTTATAATGTCTGATAGAGGTCATGCCATGTGACTCACTGCCAGGATTTTAACTTTAACTTTTTTTCCTCTGTTAAACCAAGACGTCCGTTCAGTCTTTCAGCTAGAACGTCAAAATTACATGGTTGGTAAATTGCACCATTAGGTCATTATTTTACACACTGCAGTAGTTCAAAGTACTTATTCTGCATATTAATAACAATAGTAGTTTATGAACACTTGACTGCCTAAAGCATGATTTCTCATGTCACAGTGAAGAAATGGGTACGCGCTGACAAAAACAAACTGACAAACCAACAGGTGGCTGCTAGAAAAAGGAAGACTTCATACATTTTTGTGATCATTTTTTAAAAAGTAACAGCCAGTGATCCATACCATCATGAATTCTGCTGCTGAACTAAATTTGACTACAAGGCTCACTTTTTATTAAAAACGTTGAGTCTGCTTGAGAACATTCAGGCATATGTTGACACACAGCCTGTCGTAATTGTTGCAGTTGCAACATCAGTCATCTCAGCCTTCATCAGTGCACCAGTACATTTATTCTCAATATAAGCAGCTTGTAAACGAGAATCAAGTGATTAAACACTCTGGTATAGAGTTAGACCATTTAGAATAAAAAGGTGAAAGTGCAGTGCAGTGTACAGCACTAAGGAATATAGAGAGGGATAATAAAAGATGCATCCAGCCACCATGTGAAGTGAAATTTTGGTTTGGTTTTCCATGTAGCATTGCTGAAATAACACTGCACAATTCAGAGATTCCTACAGTTTTTTTTATTTAATGTGTCCAAGAAATCCTGAGCATTCAGCTCAAACAGTCTTTACTCTACCAGCCAAAGCACTGCACACAAAATCGAAAGCTGTCTGTTATGCAACAGTTTGATTGCTCTTTCTGAACACATACAAAATGAAGGCATTATGAACTTTATTCTCTCTATGAGAGGAGTGCTCCGGAGAATGTTTTTAACAGTGTTCACTTGTATTCGTTCCAGTCCCATGCTGTTTGCTCCCCTGACTAAACACGATGCAGCAGGGTGGAGGTCAAGACAGAGGCAGCAGATAAGAGGGACACAGGAGAGGAGGGAGAATGGAGGAGGGAGAGGAGGGCGTACTCCCTGACCGCAGAGCACAATGTCTTATCTTGTCCTCTGTCCTCCCTGTCGTTATCTCCTGCACATGGACGTGCACAGCTGTTTGCTGCCTGCAGAAATGGAAATAAGTCATATTTTATACAAATGAAAGCGTTGCATCAGTCACATTCAAACAGCCAGAGTCTGGAAAGAAAATAACTCAAATAAAGGTCAAAACTACATATAGCCAACAAATATTTCATCCTGCAGTTGTTCTTTAGTAAACACCAAGATGTCGCAGTGGCTCAAAATATTCCCTCACTGCCAAAAAGCAAAATGTATGATTTGGTTTGGTCAACAGCAAAGATATAGTACTTTTTGTTTTAAAAGGCAGACCTTATTATAACATCTTGCTGGGTCTAAAGAATACAGTTTTTTTTAGCCAAAATAGAGGTAAATGTGGTGTAAAACAAACAGTTTTGAGATTAGCAAACAATCAAACCAGAAAGTGGCACATGGAAAATCAATCTGCTGCTTGTGTCTTTGCAAATACTGCTAGGTTGTTAGATAGTAAGCTAGTTTGCTGGGTATGTCTGCAGTTTGCAGCTCACATTAGAGAAAATAAACACACATCTTAAAGATGCAGTGACTGATTTTAGAGGAAGATAGTTGATCATTGAGCCTTATTCCCAGATCGTTGCGTTTTGGGAAAGAGCCTCAACAATCAACTATCTTATTACTGACCTGTGATTTGCTAAAGTCTCCCGTCATATGCTAGATTTTTTTAAAACTTGAAAACAGAGCCAAGAGAAGGAAGAGACGCCTAGTTTTCTCTCAGACCACTTTAATTACCTTATGCCTAAAGGATATTAGGGGACTTTTGCCCAGTGATGCCAAAAATATACTGCCTACCACAGCTTTAGTCCAGCCCTCACACCATTTTGGTTGTGCACTTGATTTTGGAATGGTGTTATCTTTTTACATACAGACTGTTCCTCCTATTATTTATGGAATTACAGATTTGAACCATCACACTCCTCCATGACCTTGGTAGAGGTCTGAGAGTAGTTTTATGGATTTCCCATGTTTTTAAGAACCTGTTCCCAGTAATATAGGCTACTAAAAATAATTCTGTGAGAAAGTGAAAATTAACAATAAAAGGCAAATTAAGCTTTAACAAATTTTAGTTTTGTATTTCAAAGTCCTGCCCCTACGGTGTCCTGCTCAGAAAAAATGGGACAAATACAGTTGATGACCCCTGCTCTAAATAGACAGAACAGGCTAACTAATATGTTAGCTTATCTCTGTTCTCATAAAGGTCAGCACTGCTAAGATGTCTTGTCCGGCAAAGTTAAATTCCTTGCAAATCAGTTTAGTTTGCCTGTGTGAGCAAATCCACTGATTATGGCGATGACCATGTTATGCATCTCTCTGTTTCTGACTGTCAGTGTCATAATAGTTAATTTATGACTGCACTATATAGTATAGGCTCTATTCACTGGATAATATGTGTACAGAAAATGCTTGGACATGCAGTTCAGGTGTTTATTAAATCAGTATCTAAAGGTGTTTTTTTTTTTTTTACTGTATCTTGCAGTGGATGGATATTATTATGGATATATGACAGTGGCCTTTGGTTTTTATTCTGTTTTATCCTCTGTTCTTGATTCATGGTTTCAAACAGCAATATCCAAGGATGAGCCTAGAGTGGATCTTGGATAAGCCTCTAGCCCTTGGCTTAGGTCCCCACCCCCATCTCTCTAGTGCTTGCTCTCCTTCTCTGTCTCTCTCTCTCTCGAACAGATACACACACACACATACAGGGACTCCAAAAGCACTACAGACACTCTGCCAATTTAATAAAGAGAGACTTTGTCATGCGTATCTCTCCCACAGCTTCCTGGCCAGAGTGACAACAGTGTGGGTGAGTGGAAAAACAGGAAGAGGACAGGCGGACTATAGGCAGCTCTAGTGGGCAGTGGATTGGCCTGAGCGTGTGTGTGTTTATGTTTGTGTGATTGTGCTGAAGCCTGTGCATGTGTATCTACAGCATATGTGTTAACCCGCTAAGACATGTGCTCACGAGGACATTGCTCAACATTTAGAAGCAATGGTGGTGGTGAAACACAGACAGGCTGCCCGGTCAGGAAGGAGAACTAGCTATTTCCTGGCGGGGACGTCTAGCTGTCAGCGCCCGCGTAGGAGCGGGATATGGCTCCACCATTAACAGGGCTCATGATGGGAAGACCAATGGACAAAGGCCACACAGGGGACTTCAACCAGGCACAGAGCTTTTGGGGGAACTCAATAATGCATGATTTGTGTTTTCTTGGTAGTACAGACTGATTGCTCTCTTGAATGTCCCTCTGGAGGATGAATATCTCTGAAAATGTTCAGATCCCTCAACTGTTATTGAATACACTCTAAAAGATGCAGCATTGTGCCTTTTAGAACTTCGCTGTCCCTTTATCACCACTCCAGAGACACCTTCACCCTTCACCCCCCAAAAGGGTTCTTTCTACCCAGAACCATCTGCTTCTGAAGAACCCTTTTTTGAAGAAAGGGTTTGATAAATTTCCATTAAAACATGCTAATTAGAAAAGTAAAAACAGTGTGTGATATTTTATAGTATGCCAGAAACCTTGGTATGAAACCAACAGTACACAAGGTGCACGCTATTTAATGGAAAGGGAAATATTTCAGAATCTAAACATTGGACACTGTCTCCCAATAAAATGTAGTAGTGAGGACAACAACAACACGACAGATGAAGGACACTGACCAAGGTGCTCCGGTGCAATGACATTAAATTAAATTTAACCGAGGCTTCAGTTTGCTAAGCATAACCCCCCTGTGTGTGTTCTTGATAAAAATATGGGATATAAATGGGATATAAAAAGCTTCTTGGTGCTTTCTTGTTGGCACAGGTGGAAAGGTTCTGGATGGAACCCCCAGAGAGGGTTCTGGGTGGAACCATTACGACATGGAGGGGTTCTCTGTCAGACCTCTCATAGGGTGTTCAGGGTGAAACCTTTCACAGATGGTTCTATGTATAACCCTTTTTGTTAGGTTTAAAGTAGACCTCTCTGAAAGGTTTCCAAGTGGAACCTGTATATGCTCTAAAGGGTTCTCCTGTGGGGACAAGCTGAAGAATCCTTTATGGTTCTAGTTAGCATCTTTATTTCTAAGAGTGTACCCTGTTTTTTTGGTGTATGAGCAGTCCACCACTGTAATTCAGCAGTATTTTGCTTATTGACCCACACTTTCCCTCCTAATTATTTTGCTGCTGTCAAAGATGTTGTAACTGACTGCTTGAATACTAACTGTGTGTCCAAACAGATTTCTGCTGTGAGTGAGTCACTTGGTAAATATAGGGAATGACAGCACTGACTTTCAATTTGGGCTCAGCTGTTTAGCAGTCTAGTTGGAACACACAAACACGTGAACATGATGACAGATGTACACACACACACACGCACGCGCGCACACACACAGCTGTCAGTGGTTTGGGTGTTCGGAGAAGACATTTGAATTCTGCAGTGAGTGCATACATGTAGTTTGCGGTGTGCAAACATGGCATGACATGAAAGCTTGGCTTGAAAATAGGTCATATCATAGGTTGTTACAGCTTTTGAAACTGCCTCAAGTGTTATTGAACCAATGCATCAGCAGATGAGACCTGCTTTAGCTTGACAGCCACAGAGGCTCCCCAGATGGTAAACAGAAAAATGAAATTATGCCCAGAACAATCCAGATTCTTATTGTCCACCAAAGGCTGTTAGTTCCTGGTGTTTTTACAGGACTGAGCTGCAGTCAGAGCTACCTTACAGCTCACTGTTATATTTATGCCTTGAGATTTATTTTGGATGAGTGAAAAAGCACACCCCCAATCCCCCGGCCCTACACGGAGACATATCTGTTTACTGAGGAGGTGTGTGTGAGAGAAACAGACGTTAAGGCCACAGGTAGATGTGCATGTCAGAGGTGCACAGAGACATCACGATCTGTATCTGTTCAACCAATAAATTTATCTGTCTCTGCATTGTGGCAGAATGCTGACAGTGGACAAGGTTTATACTGGAAGTCACGTTGAATTGGGCAAATAACTTAATGTTCCTTGGCATTGCAATTGTTGTGCCTTAAAAGCATCAAGTTGATTTAATATTGCTATGAAATATATTTCCAGATACTCGTACTGTACTTTCCATCTCTCTCTCACTCTCTCTCTCTCTTTTTAAAACTAAGTTTTATGAACTAAATCGGATGGAAGTGTGACAACAGGGAATATAGCGAAAAGCTGATACCAGGTTTGGCTCCTGGCACCCCAAGGTGAAGTCAGCTAACTTAGCTGCATAGCTAACCAAGTTAGCAGTTATTGGTTAGTTATTTCCACATGACATAATGCTATAAAGATGCTCAGGGAAGCATTAGGAAACCTCAGTACTGTATTCCCTGTCAATCACTGAGAAGCTGCTAACCCCCGTTGTGTTGCCTGCTAACAACAGCTAAATTAGCAGAAACTCTGAAACAGACTCAGAAGCTGAAAAGCCGGAGGACAGAGAGAGCCGCTAAAAGTTGATGATTGATTTACAGTGACTGTCATAATATTGTTGTTTGAAATTGGTTAGTTATAACTTACTTAAGCATGCCTCACATTTTATTTTACAGGAAGAAAGACTTCAAAGGTTTTTGATGAACTGGATATGAAAATACAAAGAAATTGATTTTTTAAATTTAGTTTTTGGCACATATGTTTAAATAGGTACAAAATGACTTATGAGATCTAAAAATGTTAAAAAGAAATTTATCATTTCATCCTGACTTTAAAGGGAATAATCTTCAGTTGCATACCTGTGTTAAGGTTTCTTGATGTTTTGATCTTACTGCCGTTCACGGTACTAAAAATTATTGTCCTTATATTAAAGCAAAACATAAAACATTTTGGATATATATTTTTTCATTAATAACTAGAAACTTAAGGTTTGCATTATTTATGCTTTCCAGAATAACATATCTGGATGCATCCCTAGTGCATGCATGTGTGCAGGCATGTGCACAATCTTTGCCTGCATGCATGTGCATCGGTGTTATGTTTGTTTGTAGTAGGGTGCTCAGGCCGCGCCACAAACCTCGACTCCTCCTGACATCTGTGAGTCAATTAGCTGACTGAAGAGAAAACATCCCTGCCCCCTCTTTCTCCCACACCCTCCCCTTCCCCTCCATGCATCCCTTCCTCCACCAAACAACTCCAACCAGCCAGCCAGCTCGCCAGTTAGGTGGTGTAGCATAGCAGCTCCTGTCTGCTGCCCCGGCTGGTGTGAGGCACTTGGGGGAGGGGCGCGAGTCAGGGCCGGCCGGGGGTGGGAGGGTAGTGGGGGTGATGAGGTTGGATGTCAAGAATGTGGCTCATGGTCTGCTCTTTTGTGTGTTTTGTGCAAGATGAATAGGCCCATGGCAGGCTGGGGTGCTAGCCAGCCGCAGTTCCCTGTTGACTTGTGTGTTAGAAAAGCCTGAAGGCCCCGGCCTGCCCCTCTTGAAATGAGACAGACGGATAATGAAGGCTGCTGGGTGAACAACTTAAACGCCCACTACATATAGACATAACTATTTCAAAGTGTTATTTCCTCCATGGCTCATTCTTGTCTCAATATTGCATACAGCTTCATTATCTCCCTTCTCCTCTGTCTATCTCTATCTCTCTGTCCATGCCTCCCAGAGCCCCCTATCAGGATAGTTATTGTTTGCTAAGCTGGTGTGGGGGCTGTTCTTTTTAGCGCCTGGTGCATCCCATATTCCCTTCCCCACTCGTCCCCAATGCCCTCCACGTCCTCAGGCTACTGCTATGGAAATATGCTTCAGTCACATTGCTAATTATTTAAGAGTCGTCACCTCATTAACAGTGCTAGGAGATAATGAATGATTAATAGGTCATTCTTCACATCGTCACAGTGTTCTCCCACTCTCTCCCACTCCCTCCTTCCACAGTAGCTACTTGTTTGACAGGTTGTGCAGGCTCTTGTTGTCCATCTAGTCTTTTTGTGTCCCCCTCCCCTCACTCCTGCGCTGCATGTGCATGTTCCTGGAGGTAACTGGAAACGTCATCAGTGGCTGTAAGGCAGGAAGTGCAGTGAAGGGGACATGATTAGTGTTTGTGTCGACAATGATCCCTCTGGCTAGTAAATGCTGAGGAATTGTGTTGCTTGGAAATGCAGGCAGCGGGCTTGTGGTGCTGACTGTAAATTACTGACATTGCTTGGTAATGAGCCAAGATTGGCTACATGAAACCAGGGAGAACGCTGGTCGTATTTGTATAGCTTGCATTAAGTCAGCGTCAGAGTGTGTGTGTGTGTGTGTGTGTGTGTGTGTGTGAACACCTGCAGGCACTAATACTACTTATCATGTCTTTGCTATCATGATAAGAGCACTGGGAACTCTCAGCTGTAGTGTGGAAGTTGTTTCAGTGGTTATCTAAAGCCTCAGACATCCCTTCATGGTCTCAACTTTCTCAGCTAACTTTCTCAGGAACTTTTCATTCTTTGAGACATTATGACAGCTCTTTTCCTTCTACCAAGGCCTCACTGTGCTTCAACAAAGTCATTCAACAGATTTTGAGTTGGGGGCGATAGCCTGCTCTTACAGACATGGGAGGGGTTGGAGAAAAGACAAATGGGGATAACACAACCCAATGTTGGACAGTCTCTCCTGTGAGGTAAATGGAAGTAGTTGTGTGAGGAATGACAAAAGAGAGCTTGAAAAATAAGTTTGATTATTAGTGGTGTGAACACAGACACCATGGACATCTATTTATTTTGTTTGTTGCTGCATTTCCACTGTTTGGTACGGTTTGACTTGACGTAATTGTTTTATGGGGGGTGTTTTCCATTATGGGTAGTACCTTGTACCTGGTATGTTTTTCTTTTTGGTATCACCTTGGTCAAGGTTGCAAGCAAGCTGAGCTGATACTAAAAGGTGATATGAAAACACTGCAGGCCACTGATTAGTCATGTGACCTGGGACATCCTGCACAAATCTGGCACAAAAGCCAAGCTACCGTCAGTAGTGACCACAGTTTTATTATTCATTTAAAAATGGCAGCTGCCAGACCACGGTGTGGTTTGGCGAAGTGCAGACGTATGAAGAGCACCCTCCCTTCCTGTCCTCTGCTGTAACAGAAGTGTAGCTCCTGTGAGTGTAGTGAGTTTGAGATCGAGGGAGAGTGACAGATCAGCAGAGAGTAAAGGCTCTTCATCCTGAACGGACACCATGGATGGCTGTTAGTTTTGTTTATACTTCTCTCTTGAGTCCGCTTGGAGGACGCATCCCACTCGTGCAGTAGATTGGTGTCCATAGTGGATACATGGACAACTGACAGCAAATTGTGGGTACGCAAATATCCACGCCAAGACCACACACACCCTGTGATGACTAAATTTTTGTCACATGCACTCTAGCAAAAAAAGTATAATGTTTAATGCTTAATGTAGCAAGCAGAGGAAAAGATGAACAGTGCAGTTGTCAATCTGGCAGTGAATGTACAGTGTAGGTACATTTTGACAGTGAATAAAGGCTGCAGCTTCTCAAGACCAAAGTAAAGGTCCTGAGCGTGTGTTGCTTTCCAACTGCAGGAATATTGTCACTATGACAATCAGCTCCACAGAGTACTATGTTCAGTAAAAAAAATGAGGTAGAACTACCGAAAGTGAGTAGGGTGGAGTTGACCTGTACCATGTAGTGGAAATAGAGTTGTGTGAATGTGGCACTGGGCGATCGCCTATGAAAGGAATCATATTGTGACAAGATTATTACATCATATTAATATTTTACAGAAAGCAAGCTGTAATTAAACAAAAAACTGTTAATGCTAACGTTAAATATTTTGTTTTACCAATTTGAAGGGCTATGATAAGAATGGAACACAGCTAACTGCATTGAGAATCAGTTTCATTATTGCATAATTTTGCACGCATTGGCCATATGTTTTACTGCATAACAGGGGTTGTGAAATGTATTACACAAAGGTCTGCATCTGATTTTTATCTAAGGTCAGTGGTGTGTTTAACATTTAAGCAACATGCATTCAAGTCCAAGACCGCCAAGAGAGTCAACATACATTAGAGTCTGGTGGGCAAAAAAATGTTGATTTAAGAAGTGATAGTAAAAATTTCAGGTCAAAAATAAAGATTAACTTAGTGACAACAATGCACAAAACTATCTCCAGTTCATATCTTGTCCTCGGTCTGGACTTTGAGATGCCCTGCTGACTGACATAATTTTCTCCACACAGACAAATCATGAGACCAGTCTGGACAACTCCTTAGCTTTTCTTTATTTGTAGTTTGTTAGGAGTCATATGGAGATCAGGCATATGAGGGCTTTTTAAGGGACAAGAGATACGTGTGTACAAACAAGCCAGTCACTTGCCTGCCAAAGTTGTTTCTCGGGTAAAAATGTTCATTTAACTTCACACGGAACAATCACAGGAGTTGTCGGAAAGCTGCTTTAATGTGGTCAGTCCTGACCTCCCCCCACCCCAGCAAATCAGTACTTTCACTCAAGCCTCACCCCCACTTGTGGCCTCAGGTCTGTGAGTGGCAGTTACCAGGTTTCTCCCCCTCCCTCCCCTTTCAAGTCCCTCACCCACTTCTCTGCCATAGCATGTTTGAGCCAGACCCTCCCCCCCTCTCCCTCCCCCGTTAGCCTTGACTCAGGCTTATTGCTCTCTCTCAGCTGCTCGGCTGAACAGTGACTGTTGATTGGTGGTTGAGACGGAGAAGGAAGCCTTGGGAGTATTTATAGAGACTCTCTCATTTACCAGAACAATAACAACCCTCCCCCACAGCAAGAGAGCAAGAAAGGCAAACTGACTTTTGGTTTCACATCTCAGGGGAAATGTGCTAGGAGACACTTTGTCCTGTTGAATAAGGTGTCTGTCCATTCACGCTGATAGTGTGTAGCAATGATAACAGAACAGGCTGAAAGTTCACAAAACTGACTCATAGTTTATACAGTTCATGGTTTTATTCAATTAAGATATATAGAGAAAACTTCTGGGGATGTTTGCAAAAATGTGTTATCCACTTACTTTTATTTGTGAAGAGATTATGTGATGTTAGTCTGGCCGACTCCTGTGAAAGCCTCAAGTGAAAAGGCTTAAAGTCATGCATAACAACAGTTAGAAGCAGCAGAAATAAGTAGATTAAAATATTTATATCTCCATCACCTACACATGTACATTGTCTTAAAGCACTTCCTTAGTTATGTTCCAAGTGTTAAAACACATACAGTAAGTGTTTGTTTTATCAGAGATGAGCTAACACGTTGTCTACAATGAATGGTAATACCAGCAACCCAAATATGCAAGTGAAACAGTTTTATTTTAAGGATGTGGTAGCATTTCCCGAGTACTCTGTTATATATATGGTTCCACCTCTATAAACCCACATGTCTGAAGTATAGGAGCCATAAAAGTCTATACATTGCCATCACTGACGGTCATTACTGGCAGAGGCATGGTTGGGAGGATTAGTCAGGCAGGTAGGATTGAGTCACCTAGTCTTAGATCAGTGGCTATTAGCTGATGGTGACAGAAATTAAAGATGACTTGGGTTCACTGAAAGGCCTGGATGATTACTGTAGCTTGTAATGTGAGGGGCAGCTGTCCATCAGTTTGTCCATCTACTCGTCAGACACAGTGTAAGACATTTGTCTTAACCCACAAAACATAGAAAGTGGTATTACTGCACTCAGTGAGTTTGTTCAGCTACTGTCCTTGGTCCAAACTTAGCAATACTGTCATATGCATGCAGAATTTAGTATAAAGCAATACAAGAAGTACTATTATTGTAGTTAAAATGTATGCTATATTAATACACACACTGGTTTCCACATATAAACAAAGCTAAGCGCAAACGTAGCTCACTCAGCAGTACAAAAAGCCACATTAAAAACCACCACAGACACTCAGTCCACTTCTCTTGTTATTTAGTTGCTTCAAATGAGGCTTAAAATTCACACAGATTCTTTTAACTGTCCCTAAACATTACGACATTAGTCCAACATTGTCCCAGCCTTTGGGAATAGCCATATTACCCACACCTTAAAGCCAAATTCAACAGGCTAACCCACAAACTAAACACTAAAACACCATAAAACATAGCAAAACTTATTGATTGATCCATCATTAAGTCTGAACAGTTGAATCACTCTGGTGGAATAAAATCCACAGACACGTTTGTCCTTAAAATAAGCTTTTTATCCTCTCAGCTCCTCTGTCCTCTGAGGCTGGGGATTGATGAAGCGATTTGTGCTGTTACTTTAACATGGTGTCGACTAGTTTGGAGACAAGCAAGTGTTCTGCATATGTTCTGTCGCTGTCTTGAATTAAGAAGTACTTCTCTCCTTATGGAAGTAACACAGGGCAAGGGCAATTAATTGATCAGCCGACCCAAAGGTGTAAGCCCTACTTAAAATAAATTTCATGTAGAGACAATATTGGAGTCAAGACCATCTAAAATGAGACTAAACGAAACTAAAGAGTCCAGGCTGAGTGCTGTCACATCTCTAGCTCTCTTACCCAAGTGAGGGAGAGGTACAGTGGCATGTTGCATTCAGGGCTGACATTAGCTAACACTGATGTAATATAACTACATTTATATAAAGTACATTGGCTTACATAGCTTTGTGTGGTCTCTCATCATTGTTTATCACAAGCAAAAACATAACTTAGCTAGCTAGCTTTGCCAGCACCACTTACAGTTAACTTAGCTTCCTTTATGCTTCATTTCTAAGTACCAATAAAGGTTTGGCATGGTCCCAGGTGTCTCAATAATCATTGCACTGCAGAATTAACATACTGCTTTGTGTTTTCTTTTGGATGCTGTTTGCAGATGAACCCTTTTGTGGTTTAGGTAGCCAAATTTTATTACAGCAGATTTGGCTGACATCTCCTCCCAGACAGTCATAGCTTTTTCATTCCTGTCTTCCATATTCACTTTCTTTGAGTTTCTTTCTTTGAGTGTGTGTGAGGAGGGGTGGGGCAGGCTGACAGCCGTTAACAGTAACATAATGGTAAGAGCAAGTAATGAATTAAGTAGTTGATTGCATTTATATCCGGATGTTTTACATCTAATCACATGCATCACACAATGCACAAGCAGTTTAGAGATATGCCCACAGTTGTGGTCCTGACCAGTCTTGAAATAAAATCCAGAGTCCTCTTTGTCTGAAACCCAAATGAGACCTCCAAAAACTGGTCTTGAGACTAAGACCAATCTTGAATACTGCAACACTAGGTGGAGATACAGGGCAGAAGAGTATGTCCAACAGAGACACGCCAAACAGCTTTGGTATGTTGACTGAATGACAGATGGAATGTCTTGTTCTATTATTTCTTGTTCTTTGGTTTGGGGTTTTACATTTCTATGAGCTCCTCCTTTACCAACCTGCAGGACCAGGGATGAAGTTAGTAGTCAGTGCATTGTCCTGCAGGCAATTCCACTGTGCAGAACATCATTCTTCCACTCCACTACACTCCAGTGGGTGCCTTGGCTCCAAGGGGGCTCTGCACACACTCCCAGACCCTGTTGAGGAGCAATGAACATTGGCCTCTGCATCTCTGCAGACTGTCTGTTTGCTCCCTTGAAGTCTGACACAAGAAGGCCTCAAAGAGACAGCTAGATGTTTTGTGGTGTTTATGGCCAACTTGATAACACCTAGGTGGCTGTAATGTCGCTGGAAGGTTGGAGGCGGAGAGATTTGCAGGCAGAGGGCAAAGACAAACTGTTGCAACCAAGCCCAGGTAGCAAGGGCAGAGTTGTGCACAGTTTTCTCACAAAGAAGTTACTGGCTACTGTAAAGACTGACAAAATCCAAGTTAAGTTGGGGTCCTAAACAAGTATTAATGCGTTCATCACCAAATGTAATGTCATTACAGAGCCTTGACTCACCATTTTTGTGCAATTTCAAATGGCAAACAAAGCTGGACATTGTGTCTGTAATTTTAGACCCAAACACATTTATCTTTGGACCTTAATAACTTAACATTTTTCTTCTTGATTCTGTCCTACAACTTGATTGGATGCTGTCAGACTGGTTCATCGATTGGTGTTGCTTTGCTGAGAATAAATAGCATTTATGTTAGATTATTCAGGAATTGAAGGGAAATGGATTGATTTGTGGCATGCTTTCTAGACAACAAATATCTATGGGCTTGGAGAAAGGTATCAAGTATTTCCTAGTCTAAAGGCACAAGTCCAATGAGGTCATAAGTCGGTGATGTTAAAGTCCAAGTGGAGTTACGTGTCTTCTTTGATTTTGTCAAGCTGAGTCAAATTTACGACTTGAGATTCTCCTGGCCTTCATGCTGTCTGCTAGAGAAGAGTCAATGAAGAATACTGAGGGCCTTTATAAGAAGAGTTCATCAAAGGTTGAAAAATCTCATACTGATTTGTTGACAATATGTTTGCATGAAACTAAACTTCTCATCTTTCAGATCCTGTTAGAGGGATAAACCTTTGTGAAATCAACTCATCCTGCAACAGCGGCATTTTTATTGCATGTTTTACAGTGTGGCACAGTGGGTGTGTCAAAGCTGGGAATGGCAGCAACACTTCCAACCTATTGCTCCTATAAACACAACCATGTGAGTTCTCTCTCACTCTTTTCCCTGAAATAAACACACATGCATACTCACACATAAGCATAGAAATCAATACATGGCTCAAGGCGAGGTGTGTGGCGGCTCCTCCCTCAAATGTGGATAGATTTGTGACACAATATACAGAAAAACAGCATCTACAGGGATGAGACTGCAGTGTATCCTCCATCTAATTACAACAGCTCAAGCCTGTTCAATGGATATATAATTACAGAATGCATATCTTCCACCACAATCATGGCTGATTAGGATTTCATGCAAATATCTTGGATTTTAAGCAGATGCAGTGATGTGATTGGTGAGCTCCAGAAGGTTTGGACACATTGCCTGCGCTCTCTAATGCAAATGACACCATTAGGAGCTTTTGGCCCTGGGATAAAAATAAAGATTGTTTTGATGCATTTTAAAATGCTTGTTTGTCATATTGTCACAAACTGCACTAACCTTGCACAGAACACATCATTTCCCAAAAGAGCAGCACAACAGAAACTTATGTTGATTGTGTGTTTTGTTTGGACTGACTGGCTGGGTGAGTTTCTCAGAGAGTACCCACACCTGGGAGTGGCTTATTAACACTAGCTTAAAGTGGCCGGACAATGTCAAACAATGACAAACCCCTGCCAGGGGTTGCCCATTTATAGACAAATTCCCCGGACAATAGATTGGCTCGCTCTCCCAAAGTGGTTCCATTCATTTGCAATTGCAGGCAAGAGGTCGTTGTCCTGAAGTGGGCAATCAAGAGACGTGTGCATCAGCAGAGTGGAGGTACACACATACACACAGAGAAAAACACACACTTGCCTGCATCCATAGTCCACACACGTAAACGAGGCGAACACACATCCATGCACAGCAGTAGTTACACCGCCGCTGCAGCCAATGTGGCCCAGAATAGCACACAGGCTACATTCCTCTGCCCTCCCTCCACCGCCTCACTGAGGCGAACACACAGCAGACTGGTGGGTCACATGGACCAACAGTGATCTCAGTGATCTTGGAGATGAAGTGTACATGCACATACCAGGGTCACACTCCTGATACACATACACACATAGGCCAAATAGATAAGTAGGTGCAGACAAGCTGGGAACATGAATTTCAACAACAATATTATCCTGTCTGGCACACATGGGCAAATAAAAGCATGCACACTCACACCTACACGTGCATATAGAAGAGAGTAGAATAGAATAGAATAGAATAGAATAGAAAGCCTTGGCATAGTGCAGAATGTAACAAAATTAAGAGTGCTACTCCCAATCAGTGCAATAAAAAGACACATTTACGAAAATAAACAGGACCAAACAAAACCACTGTAGCAAACACCTGTAGCCAAATAACGGGTACGTAAATAAAAGTATGTAGGATAACAAGTAAGTAGAATACTACAAAAAACTAGTCATCTCAAACTGTAAATATAGAGATATTCAATGCAACGTGCATTATAATATGTATTACGGCACAAGAATAGTTGCAGAGGTATGAATGTAATCGACCCCTCCTCAGTCCCATCCCTTTTCACTCACAGCTGACCAAACTTTATACACTGGCTAATTAGCAAGCTATTCTACATTAATCTTAAGATAGCTAGTTAGCCAACATTTTGCTAGCTTTAGGTAGCTAGTTGGCTTGTGTCTTTGCTAACATTGGCTAGCTAGGTAGCCAGAATTTTCCTAACATTAGCTTATCTGTTATCTGTTTATCCACCTGTCTATCTATCTAGACTGTAAACAATTATATAGACTTTTGGTTTTAGCTGAAAAAAATAAATAAATAAATAAGTGGACTGACTAACAATTAAATGTTTCTAGTCAAATAAACTTGATATTACTACAGATGTACTTGAGAAAACCTGTTTAATAAGATTAAGATAGCTCTGTACAGTACATTCATTCAATTCATAATTTCATATCAAAAGAGTTCAAGTTCCAAGAACTTATTTTTATAACTTCTGATGAAACACAAAGTTTAATTAACTTGAATAAATAAAACATGTATATTTACATTAGGTTAATGAGATAAACAATCGACTCCACAAAATTCCAGTATTATTCTTTTTCTTTTACTATCTATCTATCTATCTATCTATCTATCTATCTATCAGTTTACAAGGTTTATTCATCTTTTTATATTTTATCTGTCTGTAAAATGTACATAGCTTAATGACAGCCCTTGTATTATACTTTACTTATAAAGACAAACAAGACATCCAAATATTCTTTCAAAAAGAAACAGTGGGGAGGAGGGTATTTAAATTGGCTACTGTGTCACTGCTCACCAACAGCCCGTTTTTTCTACGCCCATGCACAATTATATTAAGTAGGGCCAATAGGAACAAAGAAGAGGCAGGACCGAGGCTCCACCTCTCCCCGACTGCCTTCCTCTGAGCTTTTTAGATGTACATAATCCCTGAGTTGACCCAGAAAATAGGCAGTCGTTTCAAGATCTGATGCGGCAGTCTTTGTGCACACCGTCCCTGCTTGAGCATGAAGCGTAACCCTGTGGAATACATACTGTAATTCAGAGGAGCTTCGCCTTGCACAGGAAAACTGTTTAAAAAGACGGAGGAGAAGGAAAGTCGCGCAACTTTGTGGAAACGTAGCGGATACGGGTAAGTGATTTTTATCGGATGTGTTTGGTGGAGAATTTGGGGTTTTGCTGTGTGCTGGTGTGAGGGGCTGCTGCTGCTCCATTGTTTGCATTCCCTTGTTTCAAAACTCGAGATTAACAAAATGGATAAAAATGAGGCTACGGCGCGGAAGATTATTGAATGCATGCGTTTAAACAAATCGAGACAAAGTCACGGGGGGAAAGCAAAGCCTTTGTTGGATTTTCTGCCTTGTTAGAAATGTGGTGATTCAGCTGTTGGGGAGATGTTGCATGATGTCAGTGTTCTTTGTTGCAACCTTACGTGCGTAAAATGTAACAGATTTCTCTGCCTCAGCTGACATTCGTGCAACATAGATGAGATATAAGCAATGCATTACGCCGTGCATGCACGCGTTTTTTTCCTCTTTTTTGTCGGATCCCGTCGTGCATGAATGATCGAGCTGAAAAATGGACCCAAACAATGTATGTTAACCTGTAATTTCAACCTGGGCGTTCATTCATTGGCACAAAGAGGGGAGGTTTGAGGAAGACTAAACACACGAGGAAGGGCTTTAATGCTCGCCAATAGGCAAAACAGACTTGCAGATATTTTTTTTCCCCAGGAAGCGTTTTTTTGGTGGTTTAACTTAAGGTGGAATTGTGGCATCAGGAGGAAAATTGTATCTTTGTTTCTTCTCAATGAAGGTGAAGCATGTGGTCACTAGAAAAGAAGGTTGCTGGGTATGAAATTGGTTTTAACAGCAGAAAAATGGCAACATTAACACAGATGTTGTGAATCTTAATTAGTTTGGTTCTGGTTCAACTGGACAGCTAAGTATTTATCCTGCTGTTCCTCCTATTAATGTTTTGCTTCCTAACATCTCATATTGTCCTAACAGCATCTTCTCTGCTTGTAGACAGGAGGCATGGCAGACCATCTGATGATGCCCATGAATCACAGCTCAGCGGGCGCCAGTCTCCACGGTTACAGGATGGGCATGAATGGCGGCCTGCAGGCAGGTCACCAGCAGCATGCCAACCAGCAGGGCATGAGGGCGCTGCCCAATGGCCAGATGATGCACTACGGTGGCGCCCAGGCCAACATGGAGACGGCCATGAGGCAGCGGCAGGGCATGGTGGGTGGACCTATGAACGGACAGCTGAACGGGGCTCAGATGGGTCACCACCAGATGACCTCTGGTAACATGATGTATAATGGCCAGCCCCAGCAGCAACAGCACCACCCTCAGCAGCAGCACCACATGCACCCACAGCAGCACCAGCAACAAGCCCAGCACCCGCAGCAGCAGCAGCAGCAGCAGCAACAGTTCATGAACGGAGGCTTAACGTCCCAGCAGCTCATGGCCAGCATGCAGCTGCAGAAACTCAACACCCAGTACCACGGACACCCACTGGGACCCATGGGTGGGAACCACATGGGCCCCACAGCCCAGTACCGCATGAACCCAGCCCAGCTGGCGAACATGCAGCACATGGCCGGGCCGGCGCTGGCCCTGAACGGCATGGACGCGGATATGATTGACGAGGAGGTGCTGACCTCGCTGGTCATGGAGCTGGGCTTGGATCGGGTCCAGGAGCTGCCAGAACTCTTCCTGGGCCAGAACGAGTTTGACTTCATCTCAGACTTTGTCAGCAAACAGCAGCCGAGCACTGTGAGCTGCTGAGAGGACCTGGTTTGCAAAAAGGGGCACAAATGGAGACGGAGAGTGAGGATTGTCCAGGATGGATCATGAAGGGTGCTCATCTCTTCACTTTTTATTTCAAGAGCACCTTCCCTGTACGACTAAGCCGAGCTGCGGCGCAGGGTGCACAGAAGAGAACTCTGGATATCCACAGGGAACACACAGTGCTCGAGTCTCACATGTGCTAGTGGCCAGAGGGTGGCTGCTGGCTTTAATGCCCGGCTCCACCTCTCCCATTTCCTGGACATGAATGTAATAAAGAAATGCTGAAATTCTTAAAAGCCACTCTGAACAATGCTATGACACTGTGTAGCCTCCAAGCCTGGACTCTATGACAGTTTACCAGTAAAAAGGTGTATTTATTTATTCCTATCTGAGAAAACTGATATAAAGAACAACCACCATCTCCATCTTTTGGAACCAAGTGGTTTTATGTTTTTCCTGAGAGTAGGATGGGGGAGAAAATTAATTTTAAGTTCTCTGCTCATGAATTTTTCCCCATTCTATTTGGCCTAGTATTAAAAATAAGCTCAGATGACATGGTCATCTTAAAGGTGAGCCTGGTTTTCTATCACAAAAGTCAGACAGAAGTACAATGTTATCTCATTTGAATGGGGGTCTCATCCAGATCTTAAAAATGGTTCACTTTCGGTAAAGTGCTGCCTTTTTAGATGTGATGTTCTCAAAAATCTACTGCTTGTACTGTATGAAGCTGTATAACTCCAACATGTCCACACTGTTGTGTTCTATTGGAGATGTAGAACCGCCTTAATCGCGCAGATTCTTATTTATTGGTTGTTTATATTGTCCCCTTTTTTGTGGTCAAGATGGGGGGATGGTCTTTGTGAAAAGGGGGTTTTGAGGATCAATAAAGATGGCCTGGATAGAAGTGTGGCCTGCTTTTCCATTCATTGCACAGCTCTTCCCTCAGGGCAGTGGAGAGCTAGCTAAGTGCTTAAGTTAACCTGTGGGTGAAGGGAAACCACGGGTTTCTTTCAAGTCTGGAATGGAGACGTTTAATGGATACAATATTTATGCTTTTTGAGAAGGATATATTGTCTACTCAAAGTCTCCTGGGCTTTTGATCTTGTGTCATTTCTTTAATTTGCCATTTTCATTGTTAAAAAGGCGCCGATAGGGATTTGATTGACACGTGGTGATAATTGCATATGTCCCCGCTGGTGAGCAAAAGAGGAGCTGTATTATATGTCAGTGTACATCTGATACGACATCTCAGGTACTAATATCCAAATGGGATTTACTATTTTCTCTTGGTGGTAATCTAAGCAAATGTCATGCATTGACATTATAAGTGGTGAAAATGTTTACAGTAATGGCAATATATTCCTTCCTTGCAGCCAGACAGCATTTTCTGATGGTAAACTGCAGTTATAAAAGCCAAATATCACTCTCAAAACCGAACCAAACTCCACAGGCGGGATTTTTGTCTCACAGAGCACAGTAGCTGTCAATCTACAGTTGCCTTGATCTGTCAGTATGTGTTGTTGTATGACTTTAGTGTTTTAAAAGGATAGTTCAGATTCACAAAATCACACAAAAACACAAAAGAACTGATGGATAGAGGTTCTGTGAAGTAAAATAACTGATTTCGCCCATGGAGTTTGGTTGGTTTGGAGAAAGAGAGTGACATTTGCTTATATGATGATGGTTTCTCATCAGAAAAAGGCTGTCTGATGGCTAAAATATTCAAAATATGGCATACACTTACACTGATACAATTTCTTTTTACGGTGGACATTTTTTAAGTGGCTAAAATAAAAATCAGCATTTGACTTGGAGCTGCGCAATTAATCAAAATATCATCAGAATGTGGCAAGTGCAATATCCAAATTGCAGAAGCTGCAATGTTTTGATTAAAGTAAAATGTGTGATGAAGTACTGTAGAGCTGCAGAGATGCCGTGGCCTAAAAATCTTGTTTGCCAGATGTAAGAAAAGATGTTTGTTTGGTACAGACCCCAACAAATGTCACATCAGCATGATTTTAATGATTTTCTTTTCAATGGAAAAGAAAATTGTGATGCAAAAACTGCAATCACAATATCTGTCAAAACACTTGCAATACATTTTTTTTTACTATATCATGCAGCCCTGATTTGAATAACTAGTTTCTCTGCAGCACTCCAAACATTCGTTACTTTGCTGTGTGTAAAGAGTAATGTGTGGTTGGGGGAGGTGTAACTGACCAAAGAATGCTTACCTTGATGGGGGTTTCATAAAGCCTGACTCACAGACAGAGCTGCTCTTTCCCAGCTTTCTCAGTGGCTGGTTTAGAAGAAACTGACTATTGACTCCAAACAATAACTTTGAGCAAAAAACAAAAAAAGACAAGCAAATTCAAAACAACCCCTCTCCAGTCTGCGCCACAGCCAGTTGGAGGAGTAAAACAATTTTCCTCATATAATTGCATTCATTATGAAATGAGGGTAAAGAGATTCTCTGCGGTGGGTGAGTTTGTTGGATTGTTTTGTGCCTCCGGGCTCTGAAAATGCTTGATTGAGGTCATGTTGGGAATGGCATCACCGCATTTAGCTTTTCACATTGTCAACAAAGGCATCTTTAGCGGCGGCGTGAGTAACAAGGGGAAAATGAGAGCACTGTTGTTGTTCACTACCAGGAGTAGTGTTTGCTGATTGCTCAATGTTTGAGTCAACTGTGCTCTTAAAGCACACTCATCTATTTTCATTAGTCCAATTGTGTTGAAGACTGAGGTTAGATTTGAAACATGGTATTATGGATGATCCAAACTGAAATATCTTTGTTTCACATTAAAAAAAAAAATCTCACTTAAAGGGATAGTTCAGATTATTTGATGTGGAGCTGTATGGGGTACTT
This sequence comes from Lutjanus erythropterus, assembly GCF_056507025.1. Lineage (NCBI taxonomy): Eukaryota > Metazoa > Chordata > Actinopteri > Lutjaniformes > Lutjanidae > Lutjanus > Lutjanus erythropterus. The sequence continues at coordinate 31,209,607 of NC_139325.1, read as the reverse complement.
ATTGATAGACACTGTATCAACACCCTCAGTTTGGAGATGCAGAGGGGCACCAGCACAAACGCTAAGCAATGTACTGCTGTGTACAGGATCAGCAGCAAAGCATATTTTAGCCACTTAAAAAAGGTCCGCCTAAAAAAAGCAATATCCGTTTAAGTACACTGCATTTTGCATATTTTCACCACTTTATCATGCCATGATCTGATGGGAAACCACCTTCATATAAACCAAATATTGCGCTCTTCAGACCAACTAAACTCCATAGGCAAAATCAGTCATTTCACTTTACATGGGGGTTGCTGACTGACCGCTGCCTCAATAGATTTGTTCGTTTGTGTTATGTGAGACCTCAGTGAATCCAAACTATCCTTTTAAAACACCAAAGTCACACAATAATGCAAACAAACTAACCGATTGAAATGGTGGTAAACCAGCAACTTATTTCACCTATGGAGTTTGTAGAGAGTGATATTTGGCTTATTTAATGGCAGTTTCCTATCAGAAAAGGCTGTTTGATGGCAAAATAAAGCAGTGAAAATATTCTAGTGAAACTGCCGTTACATAAGCCAGTTATCGCTCTCTCCAAATCAACCAAACTTCATAGGTAAAATCAGTAATTTTACCATGCAGAACACGGGAGTTGCTGGTCTACTGCTGACTTGATCTGTTAGATTGTTTGTGTTATTGTGTGAGCTTGGTGTTTTCAAAGGTTTGGTTGGCTCTACTGAAGTCACACAACAACACAAATAAACTAAATGATTGAGGCAGTGGAGGACTAGCAACTCCCCTGCTTTGAAAGGTAAAATTAGTGATTTAATTAATGGAGTTTTGTTGGTTTGAAGAGAATGATATTTTACATACATAATGGTGTTTTTGTCAGAAAAGGCTGTCTGACAGCAACATATTTTAAATACAGGGTACATTAATATTGATATGCTCATGATTTTTTTAAGTGGCTATAATACCATCTGTTGCAGCCCCGTCCACAGCAGCACATTGTTTAACTTCCATGCTGGTGCCCCTAAGCTAATACACTGACTATCCATCAGTACCTCATACATCTCTGCTGCAAATAATCCAAACTATCCCTTTAAGGGTGTGTGTGTGTGTGGATTTTCTTGGCTTGACACTGTCAAGAGAATGCCCCATAAGTAGGCCAACAGCCTTGGCACAGTGCTTAGTAACGGTTGCAGGTCCCTCACTCAGTGCCAATCTGGTGAGATGGTCTTCTGGTGTGTGCCACATGGGGCATGTTGGCACACGGTCAGAACTCTGTCTCCTCACATATCTCATAATTGTACGCTGCACTGTGAGCTCCTTGTTTAGCCCCAATTAAATGCAGAGGTTTTTGTTTCTTGATTGTGACTCCGTAGACGAGCTGCTAACGACGCCAAACAGCCCTGTTTGCTCTCCCAATCCCTTGTTATGACTGCCGCCTGCCTCTCAGAGGCCAGTCTAGACGTAGGCTAAGCAGGGTGGGACACTACGAGACGTTTACAGTTACTTCTGTTTTTCTTGCTCTCTCGTTTTCAGCCCACCCACAGCAACTGCTCAATACAACACTGTGTCTTCCTGTGGCAGCTTGTTGTTTTCTCAATATAAGTCAGAGACCAAAAGCCACATTGTGATAAAGAAGCACAGAGGCAAAGTGAAAGAGACAAAACAAAAGGAGAGGTGAGAGAAAATGTAAGGATCTCTCCAGTTTACTACAAGAAATGAGGTGGAGGGATTTTTTTGTTCTAGTTTTCGGGGATTTCTTAGCTGGGTTTTCCCACAACACTTTTATGATTCCATGGAAAACCCTTCAATAAACACGCAAGCTTTGCTACATGCAAATCCAGATTACATTCCCCTCTTCACTGGCATCATATCTGTACATTATGTCTATGCATTGAGTACTGTCTGTCTACATGTCTCTCTGCAGGCTTTGGTCCAGCTGGTGCCAAGCCTGGGCTCATGGTAATCTCAGGCCCTAGTGCCAGTGATGGATAGGTGGTCATTTGCTGTTGTCACGCATGGCCAGGTCTTCACATGCACACACGCGCACACCCACACACTCACAGCATCAGCACACAACCTGATCAAACAGGCTAACAGGGATACCTCAGTATCAGTGTGGAGCCAGGGGAAGATAAAGGATTTATGTCTCTTTGTGATCCTTAACCTGTTGGTAAATGGTGTAAATGAGAAAATCCCATTTGTAAAAGAGCATCCAGAAAATGACACTTATAGGACCAGTGTGTAAGATTTACTGGGGTTTATTGGCATAATATTGCAGAAATTCATATCATAAGTATCATATCATATTCATAAGTATGGTTTCATTATCTGAAAATAAGAATTTTTGTGTTTCTGTTCACTTTGACTACTCATTTACATCTACACAGGGCGTAGACAGGGTTGGGTAGTAACAGATTGCAGGAAAATAGGATTACCCAATCAGATTACTAAAAATCATCAAGTATATAAACCCAGATTACATTTGAAAATATGTATAATTAGAATAGAGTTACATTGAAGAGGATTAACTGATTACATTTTTATTTATATAGCAAAGTAAAAGTTCTGTCACTTTTTTCAACAGTTGCTCTGTTTTAAGTCATGGAAAGTGCATCTGACACATGGGGTTTCTTAGACGTTTAATTTAAGTTTATTTGCTATGAAAATGTTTTGAGATGTTTAAAGCTACTACAATGAACTTTCATGTTTTGTTGATTTAGGAACGAAGACAGAAACAGTAGGTTTTCCACCATAAGAACCACAAAATATAACATCAAAAATGAAATTATTTCAGTAAAAATCTCCTGCTTCCTTTTAATTGGCTAACAAACTACTCACTGTAGTTAGAGGCAGGCATTAAGAATAACTTCACAGAAATAGCAAATCTTCTAGCTGATGGTCTCGTTTGCTTATGAAAGTCATATAGTGGTATATGTTCAATGTTTAATCAAGATTAACTCCTTGTAATAGGTTTAAAAAGAGTATAAGGTGCAGTGTTTTGTCATGCAATAGTCCAAAAGTAATCCAAAAGTATTCAGATTAGATTCCAGTTTTTGCAATTCAATGCTATTGCTAATTCCAAAAATCACCATGGTATTTGTATTTAGTAACTGACTGTTTCAAAGTAATCTATCCTGGATACAGGTCCTCTTCAATGGAGGCCACCACATTACACCCCCGTGTTCCTAACAACTAATTTTCCTGTTGATTAAACTGAGATTTAAATTTAGACTAGTCTCAAAGTAAGAAAAAACTCAAAACAGTGTCATACTGGTTTGCCCGGGGTAACTAATATTAGCAGTGCTAGCACCCTGCTCTCCTTGCAGGTTAATGTCCACATGCCACTGCTAAATGTTGTTACACATTGCTCCAGTCAAGTTGTTATATGCCAGTTTATTCTGACACAGCCTCCATACCACCTTATTTTCATTTTCTAGATCAAAATTCTGCCAGACGGCACTGGTTTAATGTCATCTTTGTCCCACTTTACAGCTTGCTGGTTTACATCTGGGCATTAGCGCCTGCAGGAGGGCAGCTATGTAACATCTTAAACACAACTGTTAATTAGAGTTGTACATTAGTAAAATAATTAGCTTAACTGACTGGTATATCTGGTGCCGACAAGCAAGAGTAGCAACATTTAAAGTAGAAATCTGTAATATATTTACTGTAATAAATCATAAAATGACCATGATGTGTCAGCATAGATCAAGGAAACATGCTAAATTGAAATACTTGCTACTCTGACAGCAAGGATAATGTCCCCCTTTGAAATTTCTGTTCTGGACTGGAAAAACAGTTTTTGTTTGCCTGTTTCATGTTAATTAGACTTCAAATTAATGCAGAATGTTTGCCAAATGAGTAGGTGCAATTTCTAAGTCATAAGAAATCATTAACAATCTTGTAAAAGCTGTATATGTTGATAATAGTTAAAGTGAGCAAAATGTTAATGGAATCAGGCAGGCAGTGAGACCAACAGCAAGACCAGAGTGTGTATTTTCAGGACAATGGGCTTTTGTTTGCAGGATAACAGGCTTAACTCTACACTGACAGACAACTTACAGTGGAACACTTGTCCTCACTTGTTATTGTCAGCTTATGATGTTGCGTGCATCCTGTACTCCTGCAGAGCTCCTGCAGCCTGCAGAGCCTCCCTGAGTCTAGGGAGGAGGGGGCTGGGAGAAACAATTTGCTTCAACCATAGATCATATAGTAAACAGGATTTCAACCCATTTAATATACAGGCTATGGCTCCAATTCACTATTTGGACTACTGTACACATTTTTGCCTATGCAACTGCTTCTGTAAACAACCAGTCAACTAATTGCTCACATTCCTAGTTTATACAGCAGCCCAGAATAGACAAACCAAACACTGGCTCTAGAAACAACTAAAACAACAGCAGCATTTCCTGTTTTGAATGAGTTTTGCAGCCACCATAGGTTCTCCTATATGCTAAGAAGGGGAGGGTGACACAAGATTTTTGCAATCTGCAAGCTAACCGCTAAAGACCACTAAAACCTATGCACTGGTCCTTTAATAAAGATGTGCTGGAGATTTGTAATGTCAAAACAATATGACTACATTGAGCTGTACTTTGCACTGAAGTTTTGAGATAGAAAAAATAGTCATGTCAAGAATCCCCCTTTGAGAATGAGTGTAAAGCAAAGTGTGAAACACACAATAAAAGTGAGAAACGAAGAGGACTAAACTTGAGTTTCCCACATGAGAGGATGAGTTATTTATTGACATGTTTCTATCTGTCTGTGTGAATATTGTATGAGAAGGGCACGTGTTTGAACTTGTCTGCTCTAACAAGACAGTTTAGAGGTGTTTTTTTGCATGTTTTATGTTAACCTTGAGTGTGTGTGTGTGTGTGTGTGTGCAGGCAGGGGGTAAATAAACAGCAGCTCCCTCAGGGCAGGGTTCATTCAGTGGACATGTTGCTTAAGCCGAACTTCCTGATTTTCTAGCTGATCAGTCACCTTGTATCTCTGCTTCACATCTTACTGGTTGCTGCTCTTCCCTCCCCATCATAAAAAAAAAAGGCAACACATCACAGATATTTCAGTGCAACGGGCCTTCTCTGGAAAACATCAGTTGTTGCACCCTTGGATTCTGCTCACAGCCTTTTTTAGTAAAGCTCAGCGTCCTCTATGCAACAAAACTCTTCCTCTTTCCCACACAGGGGGGGGAAAAAGCAGTATAATCACATCACACTTTCTTTCCTGGAGCCACATAGTTTAGTCGTGCCTCAGTACTTGTTTTGTTTTCCATATGAATCCAGCTGAGGAGGCTTTTTAAACGCGGCCGTGTACCTTGTGAACGCAGCCTTCAGAGGTAAGTGGCTGATTTTGGCATGTCGGGGCAGGTGACACAGAGGTTGCCTAGTGACTGGCAGCTCCTCCTCCGACCCCCCTCCCCAAATCTGGGGTTGAATGGTTTGCCAGCTCTTTGAAGTAGAAGGAGGGGGTGTAAATAATTTATTTTCCTGCACACAGCTGACACTTCTCCGTCGAGTCGGCTCAAACACACCGAGGTGTCTCAACAATGTCTAAAGGTGGTAAATATTTAAGGGTTGTGTGATTTACACAGTTGAGCCAAACTGAGCAGAGCTGTGGTTTTGCAACAGTGGCAGAAAGTTAACCTTGGTGTCAGCACATATACTGTACAGTAGAGATGAACTGTTAACATCCCTTGTTTGGTGTTTTTTTTAATTTGATAGTGGTTTAACTGCCAGATGTGTTATTCAAACTAAGTCAGCCACAGAAATAAGCTTAAATTTCCTTCTTCAAATTAAATACTTTATTTTTGCAGATTACAAGGAAATACTAACATCTACAGGGTTCGTATGGCTGCTGGAAATCCTTGAAAACACTACAGTATTGATGTAGGGGACACTGGGGATGGTTGCAACACTTTTTGCATTTCTCTCAGTTTCTCAGAGACTATTTGGACTAGACCAACCAAATATTTATATATTAAACTTAGATCTGCATGCTTATTAATCAGACCATATATAGATGAGCTGCAACATGATCAAGGGATGATTGCAACATATTAAAAATATGTACAAGTTTTTTTGTCTCAGTGTGCGCAGTATTGTGAAAATCTACATTGTTTTACAATAATATTCTAATGTATTTATTTAGTAATAGTGAAATATCTATAATAGTAGTTATTGAGTGTTGTTTGCTTATACTTAGAACATAGGCCAGATGTTACAGATGCTATCCAACCCTTTATATTTCAGACAGGAAGCTGAACTTTACTAAGAAACTTTTTCAGAAACTTTTATTAAATATGTATTTATTGTACAAAACTGCAACAATGACTAGGTCATGTTGAGAAGTAGTGTTGTGTGGTCTGTTTCAAAAATGGCTGCGTCAACTTGTTGCAACTGTCCCCACCCAATCAGCCGTTACAAAACATCATGTGCTAGCTAAACACACTGACCTTGACACATGCTAAGCATGCCACATAGAAGTCAACAAAAAATTATTCAAACTCAGCAAGTCTCAATTAAGTCATACAAAAGGTCAGAACAGTATGACAAAAATACAGCTTGTGAAAAAAAAAAATTAAATGCAGCAGCAGTGTTTCCTGTCTTCCTGGTGGGGAGACACTCTAACTGAGCTTGTGCAGTATGAGTATCATCACTCTAGCATGTTGCTGATTGGAAAAATAAGACTTGTTGCAACTGTCCCCAGTTTACCCTAGTGTTTTCAAGGTTTGGAAAGTTCTTGGATTTTGGATAATGATCTTGAAACTGTTAAACAATACATCACTTACATATAAAACTCTGTTATGATTTCCTTTAATTAGTCCCCTTTCTGTAGAATGCTATTACAAAACATACTGTTGTTGTTTATCACACAATCTAATGTGATGGCGAAATGAAAAAATCTTTTTGAGTATATGTATATAAATATTAAGTTGTAAGGTGCTGGAAAAGTTTGAAAATGCTCCTTGAAAATTCATGTAAAATGCTTGAATTTGACTTTGGAAAGGGTGCAGGAACCCTGCACTTAACAGCAACACTTATGCAATGTAATACAATCTGAAACAAAAGCCCCGTGAATATTACTCTTATGAAGATTAAAATGTTCTTCTTTCTGTTGACAGTGTTGGCAATGTGTTAAATCAACCATGGTGTTCCTGTTATTACACCTCGCTGTGCAATATAATGCAAAGGTGAGTGTGGCAGTCTCAACAACGATTCAACATTACAAGCTTCACAAAGGCAGTGTTTTGTTGCGAGGCTTTTTCAGAAGTCCATATTGTTGTGTTCACCTTTATTTGACTCAGGCCTGTGAGAGTTACAGGTTGGTAGGTTAGAATAGAGGGAAACAGTATTAGCACAAGCTATGTTCTGTACACAGTGTCTTTGTGAGCAGGGCTTTAAGCCTACGTGCTAATCTGGTGACAGTGGCATGCACATGCTACCAAAGACAGAGTAACAGGCTATAGGCTGGGGGTGGAATTAATACAAGAGAGCAGTTCTTGTCAGGCTTTACAAGTGTTATCCAGCTGATGAAATCTCCATACTGATACATCAAATGTGTTAATGCCAAGGTAAACCGTGTACTCATGTCATTTGTTATACCTGGGACTCTCTGTGTTTGAGTTCTTGGGTTGTGTTGATGCGTGATTTTCTTTGCACTCGTGGATAGATAATACCCACGCTGCCGTGTGACCACATTTTCCTTGCAGGAAAATCCCGACATTAGCCAGCCCACACCATCTGTAGGCACGAGACTGACAGGGAGAGTGTGCTGGGGTGAGGGCTGTCAAGACAGAGTTCTTAGCAGATATTATCTCCCAATCAGAAGTCACTGGAGACAAGCAAGCGGAGCAAGTTTGCAGCCTCTTTTACGGAAGGAGATAAAATCCAATTAGACTTTTAAGAAAAATTCATAGCCAGACATGGCGGTTAGTGTAAGGTATAACAGACATAATTTTTGGTTTAAAAATGATGTCATGGTTCCTCTGAGGTATAATCACATGGTCTTTGTTATCCCTTATTATTATAACCACACACGTGTAAGCCTGGAGGTGATCATGTAATCACTTCCGTGTGTGTGTGTGTGTGTGCACAATCAACGGACATGCAGCTTGTCCTCAGCTAATCCTATAAAAACCCTGAAAAGCCTTTTTTTTTTATGCCTCAACACTGGCAACAGCTGTGGGCAAAAGTATTATGTTTTTGGGTCATCCCGTTCTTGAGAATAAAATATCTCAAGAACACCTTGAGGAAATTTCTTCAAACTTGGCACAAATGTCCACTTGGACTCAAGGATGAACTGATTAGATTTTGGTGGCATAAAATCACTGTGACCTCACAAAACATGGCCATAACTCAAGAATTCATACATTTATCATGACAAAGTTTCACACTCATGTCTAATAGGATATTAGCAAGGCATGAGAGTAACTACTTACATGCAGCTAGTTACACCTTCAATACATGACAGATTACTCCCTGTTTTTTTTGCAAAAACAGTAAAAAATATCACTGATTATCCACCGTAACAGTCTACTGCTCTTTAAGTGATAACTGAGTCAATCCTCTTACATTATAGAGCATATATTACCAAAAGTAAAGCACCACAGGGTTTTTTGGAAAGCTATCCTACTACTAACCAATCTACCAGCTATTAGACAGCCTGCATTGTGTCTTATCAAGCTACAATTTAATAAATACGCTGATAGGTAGAAGGTAGAGACAGATTTTTTCAGTGCAGTTCATGCGCATTATGTAATGACTTATCATTTACTATCCCGAAGAGCCTTGTGAATGGTTCTTTTGTCTCAGTAGTGATTGCATACTGTCCAAGCTGAAGAACTCTTGTTCCTTTTTCATTGCAAAATAAACAGTGACAGTGACAGTTCATATTCACATTAACTTCAGTGTGGTTCTTTGTACTCCTTGAAGCATTTAGTGGCGATGCACATAAGGATTTATAAACCAGGAGTTAATCTGAAAATATGATCTAAAGATCAACCTGACAAAGAAATTTGTACATTCTTTTATAACTGAGGCCTCGGGGCTTTCACAGACACACCAGGATCTGAGGCCAGCAAGACCCGCAACCCCACCAAGGGCGCCTCGACTGAAACCCCAAAGGCATGCTGGGAATTCTAGTATCAGCTGGAGAGAAGATGTTTGGGCTGAGCGCCTTACTTTGCTATTGTTTCTCTCTAACTGTGCCCACACTTGTCTGCAGAGTGCAACAAGCCAGGCTGGTTCTGCAGAGAATATTGCATTTCTATGCCATAACACCTGAAGCAAAGAACTGAGAAAGTCGTTTTTTTACTTTTTTTTTTCTCACAGTTATGACTGATCTCTGAGCCCGCAAAACTTCCTTTTATACATACTGAAACTGTCTCGCTGCTTTATATGGTGCACAACTGCTGGGGCAAAGACAGTGGATGACTCAGGAGCGCTGCACAGCAATGTTGGTAAATATCAGGGACAGAATTTCCCCAATGTACTTGATTCCACTGTATGTCATAACAGTAAAGATCAGCTATCTTGCTTGTATGTTTTCAGAAAACCCAACCAGTAATATTGAATATTCGGTGACACTTTATTTTACAGCGCACTAATAAGATGTCACAAGCTGTACTTTGTATCAAATTAGACAAAAACTAGAAATAATATGTTATTTATTAGATGGTATTAGACCCTTTATTAGACCATTATGAGACTTTATTTGGGCGTAATTAGGGACACATTTTATTTTGGTTTATTGTACAGTTCTGCTGTAATGTGTCCTAGTTACTCACTAATAAAGTCTAATAAGGGTCTAACAGTGGGAAATAATATACTTTAGTTTACAGTACAGTTGTTTCATAATGTGTCCCTAATTACCATTTAAAAATGGCTAATAGAGTATAATTAAGAGTCTAATAGTGTCTAATAAAGAACATATTATTTCTAGTTTTTGTCTTTTTTGATAAAAAGTACCGCTTGTAACATCTTATTGCTGTACTCTAAAATAAAGCACAACTGTATATTATTTCACCTTTATACTTAAAGACCTGTGCACTATCAGCAAAACAAGAATGGCACCTAATAAAAAACCCTGCTGTGGTGTTGGAAGCTAAACTAAAAACTCGCTTCACAACCTTCACAAACACAATATGCAGCACAAGGAGCTGTTATTCCTATAAATAGCACTGGCTTCACGCATAACACTTTGGCTACTATTACACATCAACAAGCACAGGCATCAGCCACGAGCTCAGAGCTTGTCACATGTGCCTGAGCAGGACACACAAACACAGCACAGATTGTGTGCATGTGTCATATGCTCTCACACACACACAGAGACATGCATTCATACTCATCCATGTCAGTTAGAATCAGTGGGTTTGGTCACTGTTTTTCAACCCTACGTGATATGTTTTCCTGTTTTCACTGGGAGGATGTGGTTAGGTTTTTCTGTCTTGTGCTGAGCTGCTTCAGTAGACACAAGTAATTTTTTCGCCCACAAGCCTAATAGCCCACTCATGTACTGACAGAAACAATGACAGCAATATTTACCAGAAACAGCGTGAACAATAGGTGCACATAATCATAAAGGAGAGGGTCTTTAAATAATGGAAAGCAAATGAAGTAACCACACAGCAAAACAGGAGGAATACTGACAGGGGAGCAACCAAATAATGACAAGCATATGAAGTAATCTTTACTTGGTATAAAAATATCAGTGAGATTATCATGCTGAGGCTACCAGATGGAGATATGGCCACCCATGGCAGAGCATGTCAGTGAGTCCCAAGGAGAAACAGCAAGGAGAAAGGACTGCACAAAGGTAGACGGGGCTGTGCTGCCCTCTGTTGGTCAGTTACTGAAGATGAAAAAACAGTGCATGGCATCATATGCAGTGTACGTATAAATATGAATAAATAATTATGTAGTTAGTCTTTAGTAGGGTTGGAACTAGGGATGATTTTCATCAGCAATTCGTCTGATTAGTATTTTCATGATTACTCCATCAATCGTTTAGTCTAAAAAATGTCAAAAAATTGTGAAGAATGCTCATCAAAATTTCTCAGAACCCAAAGTAACGCCTTCAAATTGCCTCTTTTGTCCAAACAACAGTCCAAACACTCTTCATTTACTAATCACAAAGAAAAACATACAATTCTCATATTAAAGAGGCTGGAAACAACAATATTTGGTCGAAAAATGAATTAAACAATTAATTATCAAAATAGTTGACAATTAATTTGGTTTCAACTGATCGTTGCACCTCTGGTTTATATGCATGTGCGTTTTAAACTGACTTGCCAACTTTAAATCAGTGTATTTGAAAAAGCCAACCAAACAAAACAACAACCAAAAAGAACAAAAAGCTTTGACAGTCTTTAAATGCCAGACTTGTCAATGCTGTATTTGTACATAATATAATGAGTCTGGATGCAAAGGTCAGACAAATTTAAGGCTCAAAATATTCTCTTAATTCAAATAATAACTGAACAAAACATTTTTTTGTAGCAGGAGTGTAAACATGAGCGCAAACAAGATGTAATCACAAATTAAAGCTTTAAAGGTCGACACCACAGAAAAACAAGCACAGAATGCTGAAATGCTGCAAAGTTAATCAAAATCACAATATGGCTAAGTACAATATCCAAATTGCAGAAGATGCAATTTTTAAATAAAAATGCCTTGGCCTAGTACTCCTGTTCTCCAGGTGTAAGAAAACATGTTTGTTTGGTGCAAACCCCAGCAAATGTCACATCATCATGATTTTAGTGGGGTTTTTTTTTTGGTGGAAATGAAAATTGTGATGCAAAAACGATCATTCCCACTAAATGTCAATCATATCGTAACGTTTCAAAATAATCACAATGTGATTTTTTTAACATCTCGTGCAGCCCCACACAGAAATAATAAAGCAACAACTGAATTATTATATATTTATTGAACAATGTTAAGTATGATAGGGCTCTCCATGTAGGAACTCTAATAATATAGTATAAAAAATTAAAAAAGTACAAATAACAAAGACAAGACAAGGCATTGTAAACAACATCCATAATAAGAGAAAAGAAACAGATTTCCTCATGGCAGTATTTTCAGAATAAAGTGTTATTTTCTTCTCATAAAACATGTTTTTCTCCCCATAATTAATATTGTTGTAGTTGCAAAACGGTGCCTCAAACAGAGACGTTAATCAGAAGCGTTCCCAACTATTGGGATGAACGTAGTGTTTTCTTTTCTTCCTTTAGGGTTTTCTTTCTTTTAGCATGTCCCACACAAACCGTTGAAAAAGGCAAAAATACAAGTTCATATATCCATGAAGTACAAAATATGAAATGTACAGAATAAATGTAACATAATAAAAGCAGGCCAAAAAGGCCTTTTACAGTTAAAATGGCCACGTACTGTATGACTCTTCAAGTTATACTGAAATGCAAAACTGATGACGGACAAGTGGGTAATCCTACGTATCCCATGCTGCCTTAGGGCTGGATTGTGCTACACAAAATAAACATTCCTCATTGGATGAGGTCAGGACAGGGGTATATAATACCAGATATGGTGGTCTGATGGAGGTTGCTACATGTAAATGGTCAGAATATGTCCAATATGCAGTGCATGATATACTGAACAGGTGGGGGTGGAGTTTAGTCCTTTGGAAGGCTAACGGCTGCTCGGCTAACCACCTCAAACTCGTTTGAGCTTGTCGATGTGGAAGGTGAGTTTGAGGGCGGGGCCGAGCTTCAAACCCATGTATTTCATCATCATGTCACTTCGCAGCAACAGGAGTGCTTTGCCATCAATTTCCTATAGCAGACGAAAGGAGGGAAAATTCAGAACTGTTTTCTAAAAGCAAGCACTAAAAAAATATGTCTAGTGTAATTAAAAAAAAAAAAAAGCATCTTCACCATTATGAGAGACTACATACATGTTTTCTGAAGAGGTCAGCATGTGGAGCCAGCACTGGGTCGATGTCTCTGATGTACTGCATGACATCCTCCACCGTCCACAGGTTGGGGTCCTGACCACTGGGCCGCGGGCTCTCCCGGAAACTGCCAGAGCCTGGAAGTGAAAAAGCACAAACTCACATCAACAATGACAGTCATTCATTGGATTTTTAATTAAGCGGAATCTTCTGCAGTTCCTTAAATGGCCACTTGGGGCTGCCTCCAAAGGTGAGTCAATCCCCATAGACTCTCATATTAAAATAGCCATCTTTACAGCAGAAATAAACATGTTACTACCTGGTAATTATTATATATTTTACCCATTTGAATTCTAATAAGGCTTGAAGCTATACATAATTAAGGGCATGCACACTTTGACTGACACATGGATACTGTCACAAACAGATAGCTGCTAGGTAGCCACTGTATTCAGCCCATGTCAGCTGCACCTCCTTGCCAATGTTTGGGTTAACCAGAAGTTAATGAAATGAAAATGGTGACAACTGGGGCCACCAAATGAGCTTCACAATGTCACTTCAGAAACTTGTAAATGTGTATGTTCAGTCCACATCCTGTCAGTATTTGATACAATCCATTAGCCTAAACTACCACGTAATCGCTTAAATAAACTTTGAGCCAAATGCCGTGAGGAGAGATGTGTCACAGAAACACAGATGAGCATCAAGTGTCACATGAACAGTAGCTTGAAGATGAGTGAGACCTGTCAGCAGTGTGGAGTTATTTTAAGCTCACAGTGGGAAAAAGCAAAATACCCAAAGGCAATTTATTTCAGTTTCATGTTGAATGTTTAAATGGCATCTGACCGATCAAAACTGCTGCTAAAACGTGTGTATGGAAAAAAGTTTGAATTAAAAGAGACAGCAGTATCATGTTGTGGGCTTCACAGGAGTAGAATATTTGTTTCACAGCTTGATGTTTTTTTTTTTTTTTAGATGACGAGGTGAAGCAAAGTGCATTCACACACAGATTGTTAACAGCTTAGTTGTTTAGAGAGGTGACACATAGTCAAGGTTGCAGTATTAGTATCGAACATGAAAAAGTGGTTTTGATCCATCCCTAGTTTTTACAGATGAGATAAAGATAAAACGATTGCCGTCATGATAACTTTCCAGTAAACAATCCTGTGTCAGAGTATTAGAAACCACTGTGCAGTGTTTTGTTTTTGCTCATGGATCTGGAGTTTTTGGACCATATTTCATTGTCAGCTTGCCCGCAGCAATGCATTCCCTTGCCTTGCTTTAAATACAGGGCTGATTTTGGTCTGATCACCCACTTCAGAGCAGCACTGAAATGTTGTGAAAATTCAGCGAGCGACAATATTTCCTGTATCGGAGCCTCTTGCTACCTGTGGAGTTGTTATGATGCAGCAGCTTGGAGGGAGACCTCAGGCCGGGAGTTTGTACGGTGGAGTTTGGAGAGAGGGGGCTCTTCTTTAAGTGCTCTGATACGGCAACACTGTTCTCCATGAAGGACTCGCCTGAAAGACAACGCAAACACAAGACTCACCAGTTACATCAAATAAACACAAGTAAAACGATCTACATATTAAAGCATCGCAGAAGGAATTCAATCAACTGACTTATTCTCTTGACGAACCTCAGTGATATTGCCTGTAACCCTCAGAAAGTACTACAATGACTTGACTGTGTGTTCTGGCCTTCCGTAAAAAGTGAGAGGCCCTTTTAAGGAGATATTACCCTTTAACACAAATCTCTTCAAATATTCCATTAACTTTATTAAAATCTAAGGAAACTGAGAGATGATTAAATGATTAACCTCCGGCCCCAGAACTTAATATCACTCACTCCCAGTCAAGAGCCAAGAGCTTCTTCTGTTTTACTACCTGGTTTTATATGATTCTATAAGGACTTCGTGAACAAGTCGGAGCAGGCGATTATTAGAAATGACTCACATAAAATGTGGTGCAGCGATAGAGTTGAGAGTCATTGATTTAATCAGTGAGATCTTATGTTTAAGAGTATTATTCTTTTACCGACATATAAAGAACAAAGAAAAAATACTGTTAAAAAGTATAAAAAGGAAATAAATTATCACTGTTCTAATAGTGGAATTAAAGGTGATAACACAGTGCTTATTAGGCGTGAGCCAAGTGGTCTGAAAACTCAATGTCCAGAGTCAAAGAAACATATTTTCACTGTATAAGCATGAAGTCATGTCTTTTCTGTCAAGGAATGACGCCCGGGGTACATATACAAGAAAATAACGAGACCATCACAACAGAAACATACCATCAGTGGAGTGTCGGGGGATTTTGGCCAGTTTCTGAGGGAGGGGACTGTTGTAGTCCTGGAGGAACCGCTTGGTGCCTCGACCCGGGCCCGTCGTCAGGCTGTCTCCAAAACTTCTCCTCTCTAAAATCAACACATATGGGGGAAACAGTTGAGGGTGGAGGCGGAAGAGCTACGGATTACTGGACCAATGCGCCCTTTTCCATACAGATGTGCTGACTTGGCATGACTCGGTTTGACTGAGCACGTCAGCTCGGCATGGCAGGGATTTGCATTTCAACTCAACTGAGTAGCTTAGCTCAAGTAGAGCAGCTGTAAACTGGCCAAAAATCACTGAACTTCCCATAAATTCTTCAAAATAAAAGTCCTGCGTTGCTGTGCAGCTACCTGTGTTATCTTCTAAAAAAGAGCTGAAAACACAGTCACTTCTAAAACATCTCTCTCTTTGCTCTCCTGCACACACTTGAGTATCACAACACTCGCTTATTCGAGGGGGAGAAGAGGGGTCGTCACAGGTTGGCCACAGTCAGAATGAAGTCAACGCAGCTCGCTTAGAGGAGGGTCAGGCTTATTTTGACCCCACTCCAGTGTAGGTCGATCTCGGGTGTGGCTTGGTACAGCTCAGCGAACTACAAGTGGTAATGGAAATGCAAACAACTGTGGCACTGTTTGACTTGCTGCCAGTGGAAAAGCCCCACAGATGTCACTCGGTTACTCTTCTTTAAGTCAAAGAGGCTGAATGGTGAAAGCAACAAAAACTATACTACCTCTACCACAGAGAAATACAGATGTTTTTTGTATACTGTGGGGGCCAGACTTTAAAATCATCATTATTATTTAATCTTTATTAATCTTTATTTTTTTCAGTGTCAACAGACTCATAAAAACATGAGAAACATCAAAAGTTTGCTGAGGAGTGATGGTTCAAATCTGTAATTACAGAATTCAGCCCTGATTGGCAAGAAATACTGTTTAAATTAAACAGATTTTTACAGTATTATGCAGTTGTAAATGTTATTGGGTATGTGACACCTGTACATACTGCTGGTAACAGTAAATGCAGTTTAATACCACAGGTCACAGAATTCTGGGAGCAGCAAAATCCACACTAGCATTCAAAACAATCAACATGGCAACAACAACTTCTTTTACTCTGCTCCAATAAAGGACCTCGCTGTCAGTGCACTACTAAACGGCTGTGCGGCTGGTAGCCAACAAAATGTCTTTTGTCTGATTTATCTTGTTCCCAAGAAGTCTAAACTCTCGGCATGGAATTAGAAAAGTTTCCCACATTAAAACAAGCCATTTGCCTTTTGTGCAGCAGTGTAAAACAGGCTGTGCAGACACTCTGATGAAGCACATGGTGCACCTCCCCAGAGTATTTACAAGACTTGTTTCTTAGAGGGCTACTGCCAACATGTCCTCATGAGTAAGGCAGACAGTTTTTTTTAATCTCCTTTCTGCCTTTAAAAAAATGTAAAAACATTCACAATGTCAGAGCAAATACTCCTGTCCTGAAGGTTATTGTGGTAGTGTGTTACTGTTTTATTCTTATATTCCTGTCAAATTCAACAACATGTAAACATGCTATCTGATCTAATGTAAAAAAGTCTACTGTTGGTTGCAGTATAATAAACATGCCACATATAATTAAATATGGCATTTACATTCAAGTAATATTACCATGATGAAGGCGTGCGTGTGAGCGGCAGCACTGACCTGCAGTGTACGTGTGACTGTCGTAGTGCAGGCCGCCTCTGGCTACAGGCTGGCTGCCAAACAGAGGATCGCAGTGAAGGTTGTGGCAGAGTTTTTCCAGGAAGCGGAGGACGTAGGTGACACTGCTGACTGTGGGCAGGGTCAGGGTGTGCTGCTGCTGGTCAAAGTAGGCTAGACGGGACAAACAAGAGGCAAAAGGACCACAGTCAATACAGTGGCTTTTGTTTGACATGGAAAAGCAACTTGCTTTTATGTTATTTAGAGTTTTTATGTGACAATAATTTACACATAAAAAGGCAAAAATCCTGCACACCAGCACTACATTCAAACATGTAATATACCAGTGGTTCCCAAACTTTCTCTGCTGGGCCCCCCTTTGGTTGATAAGAAAATTTTCGCGCCCCCCTAAACCTGACACACATACACATATTTTGTTTTCAGACTCCATTGCAGTTTATTTCACACATTGTAATTAATACAAACCTCATAAACTCTAATACAACCCTCATAAACTACAGGTTGCAATAAACTACAACCTCTTTTGGAATAAGAAATAAATAACGAAATAACAAACCACCTTAACAGTGTAATTATGTTCAGTGTAACAGGTTTCTTTTTTTTTTTTACTGTGTAACAATACTCAACATTGCTATCAATGCATTTTTCAAAAATTGCATCTATGTGCAAAAATGTTTTTTTAAAACATGACAACACAAATATGAACTCCCTGAAAGGAAAAAAAAAAACAACAAAAACCTAAAGGTTTGTTGTGCAAAAATGAAACCTTTAATCCTCACATCTTTTCAGTGACTGGTGTGGGCCTGCTTCATGCTGCAGATCTTCTCAAATCTGGGTTGCAGTTGCGAGACTGCCACTCTGAGTTCATTCATTCATCATTCACTCGACTAGCTATGTGTCAATTGACGCGCCATCCGTCGGAAATAGACTCGCTGAGTATTCTCCGCGGAGCAGAGCGCCGAGCCGCTTCTGGTATAAATTACAGCTCCGCGGAGAATACTCAGCGAGTCTATTTCCGACGGATGGCGCGTCAATTGACACATAGCTAGTCGAGCGGGCAGGAAGTCAGGCACGGAAAACAGGGGAGAATCCGGTTGATTTTCAAAATAAAAGACCCCGTGCAGACTCGCGATCATAAAGACAGACAGAAAATAAACAATTTAACTATGTAGCCTGCTTATCCATGGTAGAAGCGGGCAACACGCTCCGCTGCTGAGACGCTCCTGAAACGCTGCTGATCTTAATTGAAGTCGCGTGCATTTCGGAGCAAAACCGCAGCGCAGCCGCGCCTGGTGTCAATACCGGGTAAGCCTTACCGCGCCCCCCCTGCAATGGCACCGCGCCCCCC
Source organism: Lutjanus erythropterus (assembly GCF_056507025.1). Classification (NCBI taxonomy): domain Eukaryota; kingdom Metazoa; phylum Chordata; class Actinopteri; order Lutjaniformes; family Lutjanidae; genus Lutjanus; species Lutjanus erythropterus. The sequence goes on along the minus strand of NC_139325.1, from coordinate 31,191,312 downwards.
CTAGGGGGCGCGCCCCCCACTTTGGGAACCACTGTAATATACAATCAAGCAAATTCCTATTAAAATGCTGTTTAATGAGGACTTTCCACAAGAGGAGGACAGTGATAGAAAGAGAGTGAGAAAATTCCCACCTGAAATGACTTCGCCTCCTTGTCCAGACTTGAGGCAGGAGAAAACTGTGGCCTGATTGTGGGCAGAATCCACACAAGCCTGAACGCACTGCTGGAGTACCGAAGAGGCCCGGCCCGGCCCGAAGTGGTCCGGGAGCTGCTGGATACGCCGCTGGTCCAAATGGGGTCCCACTTTACCGTACTTGTTTAGATAAACACAAACTAGGGGGCAAAATGACAAGCAGGGGAGTCAGTATTGACCGGTGTTAATTTGGACAAATATTTAGTAACCTAGTGATATTATTAAAATTGTAGTGAGTTCAAGTCACATTTTAGTCTTTCATTTTGTTTGTGTCAAGGTTTAATCTGAGTTTTAATCAGTGTTTAGTCATAATTTTCAGTGACACTGTGAAGGATTTTGCTGAGGGATGTTTCTCCTGGCTGTAAAAATCCCAGTGAAAAGTAAGCATACCCTGAACTGTGTCTAGTCACTTAGGCTGAGAATGTCTTACAGACACATTCTTTCATATCATATAAAAATGAATAGCTGTGAAAGTCATTAATGATGCATCATTATTGGTTTTCAGACTCTGAGGACTTCTGCTAAATTCAATCATGTTTCACTCAGAGGAGCTCTGACTTAATGAATCACCAGTTATAGAAATGTGTAAACTGAGTTATTAAGGCAGATGAGCATTATCTGGGAAACACCATGATTATTCATTTTACATGGAGCTAAAATTGATACCAAATTATGTTAAACATTCACAGAATGAGTCATAAGAAAGCATTAGTGATAGGAGCAGACCAATGAATCTCAAAGTGAGAGCCGTGAAGGACCTACAGGTGCAAAGTCATGAAAAATAAATGAATAAAACATTTTTAAGTTTCAATTTTAGAAGTTTGAAATCACCATAAAATATATATGATTAATTTTAAAGAAGTAATCATGACTAATAAAACAAAGCCATGGGATTTAAAATATGTGTTGCGTTACTCTTCATTTATCTGACCTTGTTTAAGAGGTACTGCACCGTATTTGGTGACCTGTCACATTAACAATGGAACATATCTTGTATCTCATGATTAAAGGTTTGGGTAAACCACAGCAGTGGTTTTTCAGATTACAAATTAGGCTGTGGCATTGTTAGGTTTGGGAACAGCTGGAGTAGATGCTTACTGTAAGCTCAGCTCCGTAAAATTTAACAATACGTTGACGGAGGAAGACATGTTCGCACAGGGAATCCACAAAAAACATTTAATCCTCTCAGTTTGAATATGTACAGGTTTTCTTTTCTCTTTCTTTTCTTCTCACCTGACGGGCTGGTGGTGAAGATGAAGCACTCATCATTCGAGAGACTAGCTGCCAGCAGCAGCTGATGGTTTTATTTGGATTTTTAAGCTACGTAGATTGATTAGTGGTTTGAGACGGCTGATTGCTATGATCTAACTGTCAATACCAACAGAGCCGACTATTTCATCTCATCTGTACTTGTTAAGGAATCATGAACAGATTATGTGGTCATTTTTGTTGTCAATATTTTATCTTTTATGTTGTCGTCACAATTTATTCATGAAACAAAAGGACATCAACAAATATGTGTCAAAATTTTCATCGCCAAAATTAACAGTATTAAAGGTTATGTGACTTATTTGATCATCATATCAAAATATAAGTGTAATTTAATAACCACTATGCTTAATTTAAACCCTTTAACCAATATTTGTTAAGATTCTGCTGCCAACAAACGGCACGACTGTCTGAGACAGCTTGAGCGTGACAGAATGAAAGTCTTACAGCCCAGAAATGTACACCTGCCAATAATAATGTGCAGTGTGTCCAGGTGTGTGGATGTCGTGTACCTGTGGGAGCCTGTAGTGCAGAGTTGGGGATGGTGGCGTTGTCCAGAGGCACAGTGCTGGTGTCGGGCTCTGGGGTGCTGCTGGTGGGAGACGTGGGGACTGGATTAGGTACCACGCGTGGTTTCCTCTGGATACAAACACACACATTCGGACATTTTACAGCATTTGTCTCTTTACTGGTTCATGTCCATTGCTGCTTTTGATGGGGGCCGATTCATAATAATAGCATCAAAGGTGACTCTTACGTTGCACTTAGTTATTATTTCCCTACTTGAGATCATAAATCAAAATGCCCACCTGTTAATGTAACACGGTGTAACACCAGAAAACAAAACAAAGATCAAAAGGAAAATTCATGACTCATGCCAAGTATTTCCATTAATCTCTCGTCAGTACATTATTGGGACCTGATGAGTGCAGCTACCTGCTTTGCCAGCACACAGACTGGATGCTGTTCAACATTTGTTGAGGACCACCACTGTGTTTTTGGAGCTGCTGGTGCCTTTGAAATGGAAACCAGCTCAATCTGCCTCGCTTGAAAAACATCAACAAACAGGGCGGCATTAATTCATTAATTCTAACCCTAAACACAGCCAGCATGTTGAAAGATAGATTTTTTAATTTGCTTAATAATTTCATACGTATTCTCTTGAGCTGTAGTCCAGTGTTACTGTAGTCCAGTGTTACTGGTCAGAACAGTGGACGGAACAGAGATGGCAGCAGGGTGAGGCAGAGCAGAGATAACAGGCTTATCAACAGAAAAACAATGTTAATTTTATTTTATGTTGGGCCAGTTTTGGACTGAACAACTTGTCTAAGTGAATTCTATGAAGGTTTTTATTAAGTGGTCTAAAAATGACACCCAATAATTTTCGTTCTAAAGCAGCCAAATGCTTTAAAGTGGTGTCCTCAGGGTGTCTACATGTTGAATGCAAGACTTTTAGGAGTTTTTAATGCCATGTTTAATAAATTTGAGGCCAACTTTGCAATTAGATTAAACAAAAAGCGAAAACATAGGCGCACTCTTCTCAGTAAATACATATTGTCAATTCAAAATGATAACTTCAGCAAAATGGCAATAAAATAATAAAAAAAGCAATAAAACATTTGTCCAAATACATTTATTAGCAAAAACCTATAAAACCTAAAAACAGCATAACAGAGGCATTCAACTTCAAATCCTGTGCTCGGACTGAATTTTAGACCATTACAACAATTAAATAATGAATATTTAAGACCTTCCCAAACAGAATTAAAGGGATAGTTTGGAATATTTAATCTGGGGTTGTATGTGGTCAAGTGTCAGTGAGTCAGTCAGTGTATTATCTACAGTAGATGCTGGTCAGCATGCCCCCAGCTTTGAGAGGCAGAGAGGACCACCAGCATGAAAGCTAAGCAACGAACTGCTGTGGACAGGGTGAGCAACAATATGTACTTTAGCCACTTAGAAAGTTTAAGTGTACGCTATATTTAGAATATTTTCACCACTTTCCCATGTCGTCAGACAGCCTTTTCTCAAAGGAAACAGCCATTATATAGAAGCCAAATATCATTCCCTTCAAATCAACCAGACACCATAGGCGAAATCAGTCATTTTACCTCGCAAAACACTGGAGTTCTTAAGAGTTAAGGCTGCCTCGATCTGTTAAGTTTGTGTTGTTGTGTGACTTTGGTAAATCAGAACTATCCTTTGACAACAACAATAAAGTCACACAATAAAACCAACAAACTAACATATCAAGGCCAACGAGAGTCCATCAACTCCTGTGTCCTGTGAGGTAAAATGACTGATTTTGCCTCTGCAGTTTGGTTGGTTTGGTTTGGAGAAAGTGATATTTGTCTTATATAATGCTGGCTTCCTGTCAGAAATGGTTATTTGGTTATCACCAAAGTAAACTAGTGAAAACATTCGAAATAAAGCATACACTTAGGTGGACCTTTTTTAAACAAGTAAAACTCCTTTTGGTGCTGACCCTGTCCTTTGCAGTACAATGCTTCGCTCTGCTTCTCCATACTGGGGGCCTGACATCTTTTGTAGGTAATACACTGATTATGGATTAGTAAATCACACAAGCCTACATCAAATAATGTGAACTATCCCTTTAAAGCGATAGTTTACCCAAAAATGAAATTTCACTCAATATCTACTCACCCCTGTGCTGATTTGAGGACTGAGCAGTATGGAGACATTTTGAGGTTTTTCTGTGTTCTTTTTTTTTTTTTTACATTTTAAAACTGGTCACCCTTCACTTCAATTGTACTGGATTTGGCTGCAATGCTGTTTTTCGCTGAAGTTCTGGGAGTGTTTTGTGAACTTGAGATCTCCACCCATCCTCCACCCACATCAGCACAGGGGTGTGTAGATACTGAGTGACATTTCTTTTTTTTTCTTGGGTGAACTATCTCTTTAAGGACCTGTAGCTGGATGCTGGCGTCACTGTCAGTGTTTCTGAACACCTACCTTGCTGCCTGGCTTGGGCCCTCTTTTCTTTGGGATCTTGATAGGTTCTGCTGCCTGAGTCTGGGCCTGCTGCAGAGCTATCCTTTGTGTCCAGTTGGCAGGCAGTCTGCCCCTGCTTCGCCCTGGGCCTGTCACCGGCCGTCCTGGGCCAGCCATGGCATCTTCCAGCCAGCCAGCTCTCTTTGCCCAGCCCAACTGCAAACAAAGAGCAAAGGAAACACAAGAGTCAAGTGGGCTCAAACTCTTTGCACCGTGATACTGATGCTGTCCCCAGGTCAAGGTCAAAAATGTTTCCCTGCATTCCAGTCTTGTGAATCAACTTGAGCACTGTTGCTGACAAAAAAAAACAGTTTTTTTCTGTGACTTCAGTCCATCACATTTCAATCAATTTATTTTATTTTTCCCTCAATAGTATTTAGAGTCAGATTTGATTTTTGCTCACAGCAGTGAAAAATTAATTGCAACATGTCTTTCCAAATGTCTGTATAAAATCCACAGACCTCATTATGGACAGACGTAGTCCCTTTAAAACCAAAAAAGCAGTCTAGCTTCCCCTCCAGTATATGAGGGAAATGGGAAGCTGCAGGGACGACATATTTCTAGTGGCAAACTTGAGACTTCGCATCACTCTGGTTCTCTCCACAAGAAGCCAACAGGATTCTTTCTATTGGATTTTGGATTAGTGCAGGAAATAAACTCTGTTTATGATACTTTGATACGTTTTATGATACGTTTATGTGTTCTGTTAAGCAAGATAATGAAAAAACTAAAGTTTGGCCATAAATGAACTGCACTACAGTCGCAGAACTCAACTTTTTTAAGAAATATGAAAGTTGGGTATTTAGTTACAAATTTATTTCGTAGAACAAAATGAGGTAATCTCTTAAGCTTGCGTTAACCACAGACTTTATTAGGCAGATAGGGCTGTCACAATTTTAAAAGCAACAATTCAAAGGCGACACAGCTTTGCCCATGTAGCCATCTTTTTAAAGAATAATGTGAAAAGTTGTCAGGGCTTAAAACCAATGATCTGCTGATCTTCACAAATCAAAACACAACAGTTTAACAGTGGCACAGCCACCAGTGCAAATTAAAAAAAAGTTTAAATCGAAAATCCAATCGAACTGTGACCTTAAAACAGAAAATCAAATTGAATCAAGGATTAAGAGAACTGTGACACCCCTACAGGCAAACAACCAACAATTCCATTCAAAAAACCCCCCACTGACTTCAAGATTAGGGAACCGGAAATATTATTGTGTTAAATCATTTCTGGCTTTTAGGAGTCATTCCTGCAGCACTACATAAGCAGAATGTTAGACAGATCTTAGAAAATGAAACCAAAACTATCTGCATGGTCAGACACCATTAACTGTAAATGATTTTTTTTTTTTTTGTAATTTGGGTGAATTGGCCCTACAATTAAAGGCAACAGTCTGTCCCTGACGCTCTCTCTGAATCACCTCACACCTACCTTACTGCCAGGCTTGGGCCCTCGTTTCTTGGGGACCTTGATGGGCTCCAGGCCTTTGCCTTGCTGGATGCCCTGCGGTCCCAACGCTGAGCCCTTCTGACTCCACGGCGCCGTCACCTTGGTTTTCCTGCGGCCTGGCTTGCGTCCTCTCTGACCTGGAGGTCTGCCCACCGTGGGGGTGGGGTGCATGGCTGGACTCTCCACACTCCCGTCTGTCAGCGCCCCGAGGCTCTTAGGCAACACTACTGCACAGGCAAAGATGGGCAGACACACAAGAAAATGCGAGTTGAGTAAAAAGCTGCGGCAGAACAGTGAAAAAGAACTAATTAAGAATTATAGCTCCCGGCTCCACATTTAATCACAGGGGGTACAGAGAAATGTAATAATGTTTGCACAGTCAGAGGAGTTATTTTCTCATTAATTGCATTTGTGAGTTTATAAAAATGTTTCTCCACCAATGTGAGTATTCAATCAGAAATCTAGAAGACTACATTATGAGGTTATGTGATGTGAATGACAGGAAAAACAAATCAGCTCATTGAAAATCAGATACACCACACATTTGCCACGTAACATGCACATAACACACATAGCCGAATGAGTCATGTATCCGACTAAACACACATCCAATAAGCCTTTAGCAATGTCCCCATTTGACTGTAGCTGCAGCCAACCAAGAAGACAGCTTGCACTTTACACACGGTAGACGACAATGTATGCTGCATGCATCATTCACCTTTGCTCTAAATACCTTAAATACTAAATGGATCACTTCATTTTCACAATATGTATCATCAACCCTTTTAAAAATATAAAACTCTTCAGTTCATTCAATGCACAAGTAAATCCAGACTGATCCTAACACCTGAGCTCAAGGTTCTCATGGCAGCACAACAGAAGAGGTCAAACATTCTCAGCGGTGAAACATTTTTCCCTCACTTGAACTTCCTTTCCTCAGTTATAAGCCTGAGGACACCACACTGCATCTCTCAGACTGTAGTGTGCTTCAGAGCAAAGGCAAGAGGGTGAGAGGTCACATCAAGAAGTGCAGGCTCCGATTCGCTTCATAAGACTGCTCATTCGCTGAAATTTAACCGTTCAGTGAACTCAAAGGGTTTAGTTGGGTTTTTTTTCTGCATATAAATAAGGTCACAGAACTGAGTCACTGCAATAAGATTTCTCTAGCATGGTAGTCAGATTAAAGGACAGGCAAATAATTGATTCAACAATTAATTAGGATACGCTGTCTTGCAGTAAAACATCCATACGTTGATCATTGTACTTCCTTTGTACAATATGTGAGGTTGGTTCATCCTCGTCACACAAAACTTGAATACTCACATAAGGTATTGGGGGGTGGAATCTGTCAATACAAATGAGATGCATGTGATTTTGTTTGTGTTAAACAAAGAACTGAGAAAGTCCTCCCACTTCCCAGATATAGTTCCATTACTCTAGAAAGTAGTTCCAGTGCAACAGTGAAAACATCTCACAACCGGGTCTGTGGATCTGATTACAGTTTTTTCTCAATTTCTCAAAAATGTAAACATAAAACTTAGACACTCAAAACCCTACAAATTTTTGCAAAAGGAAACACTGCACTCAAAGCCAGGTTTTTGTCCCAACACAATTAAGGTCACCTGAGGCCTATTTTATGCTCTCACACAGTGACACAGAGTGTTTTGCCAATTGAGTTTAAACTGCTGAGATATAAGTGCGAGAAATTTGGATTGTGCTTACAGTTTAGTGTCAGGAGTCTTGCTGTTGATAAATGAGCTTCAACTTTTCTGAATAGAGAAAATCTATAACAGATGCTTCTTTCTAAGAACCAAAAAGAAAATTCCACTCACTTCTAATTTATCTCAAAACCAGAACAAATAAAGTCTAATCACACTCATGACCAGATAACACTTAAAAAAAGGAAGAAAACATAATTCACTGCGGTCATTATAATCAGAGAAACAGGCGTAAACTGTGATCCCTAACAACCAACAGAAGAAGAAGCAAAGCAGAGGAAAAACAAGGATTGAAAGGCAGGCAGGAGGTGAAGGAACCGCTTTGAAAGAAAGTACAGAGGTGATTAAAGATGATATTCTTTGGAGCTACCTTCAAGTATCTGCCAGCTACGAAGAATGAAAAGAAGAATGAATGTGTGAACACCTTAAAAGCCTGAGGAATAAACCCTAATAAAGAGGCAAGCTGTTGACAGCTGCGAGACGGTCTTAAAATGTAGCTCTCACACTCCCACCCATAAACACACACCCTTTGTTTCTTAGTGGGAAGCATTTCAAAACTCGGGAACACACATGGTAAAATCATTTAGAGCAAAGGGCCTATATTAGATAAATAAAAACAACCAAGTAAGTAAGCAGTGTACTTTATGTGAGCCAACACAGCTGGCAGAACGTCAAGAATGTGTGCAAGAAAAAAACAACCCGACAGAAGACAGACCTACAGTATAGCACAGGATAGCTGACCTCACATGCACCTGCAAGCTTACACACACACACACACACACACACACACACACACACACACACACACACACACACACCTAAATGCACTGGTATTCATCCTGGATCAACCCAGGACAGATTTACGAGAGGAGTGGCTATATTCATTAACACAGGTCTTGGCCCGTGGGGCTGTATTTATTAAACACACTTTCACACAGGCACACCAATCAATGCAAAGCTCAGGCTGCAGGCTGCTGCTGCTCCTCATAGGGGAGCCACTGTGAAGCTCAGAAAAAGAAAAACAAGACACCTGATTGATCCTACACAGACTGGACGAATCCAACGAGATAATACATTTAAAAAGGTTTAAAAAGCTCGAGGGTTACATGCTCACTGATCAATGGCAGTGCTTGTAAATACAGCCAAACAAGCGCGTAACAAGCAAACCCTTCTTTTTTCCCTCTCCCCAGAGTGCAGTGAGTTCATTGAGTTCACAAAGCCACCACTGCCAGCTTCACATTACAGGAAGATAACTTCTCAAGAGCTTTTAATCTATCACTCCGACTGCGTTTCTCTAACTTCATTCATCTTTACTCACCTCTCTCGCCCAAAACAAAAGTCAAAAGTGTGCGTCTGTCTGCACAGCTGTCCTCAGATTCACCCTCTCCTCCTGCCCTGTCCTCCTCCACCACTCTTCCTCTGCGTTGCTCCTCCTTTTCTTTCCTTTTCCTCCCTTCGCTTCTTCTCTCCTCCCACCATCTGCAGACAGTGTAAACAATCCACCTTTCACAGCGTAAGTCTGTCTTTTCTCTTCGTCTCTATCCACTCTCTTAACTCTGAGGTGTCTAATCAGACTGTTAGCCAGGGTGCCAACGAGAGGCCTTTGGAGGGGCAACCGGGCTCGCTTCAACCACGTCATTGCCCGGCTCTGCCAACTGGGTGAGTGCCAGGCCTTCATAAAACACTAGCAGGCTACAAAGACATGTCCTGCCTCCCCATTTCCCTTTTTCCTTTTCGACTCCTTCCTTCACATACTGTGGATACTAACAGATGAGTTCAGTCAACCTCGTGGCTGATAACCTCTTTATCCACTACTTCCTTTCAGGTTTCTTCTATAACAAACGGCTTAGTCTGGTTCCAAGCTCTAGTTATGCTGTGAAAGTTAAGATGGCAACAACTTCTGAAATTTACTTTGCTGCCTTTTCGAATGCTCTCGAAATAAATAATTTCACTTGCAAAAAAAATTAAGTTGCCGGTCTAATGCTGCCTCAAGCTGTTAGTTTGTGTTATTGTGTGACTTCTGTGTTTAAAAAGGATAGTTCAGATTCACTGATGTCTCACAAGAACACAAACAAACATCAACAACAGATTGAGTCAGAGGTAGACCAGCAACTTGTTTTGCAAGGTAAAATTATTGATTTTGTCTATGGAGTTTGACGAGTTTGGAGAGACCGATATTGGACTTATATAAGTGCAGTTTCCCATCAGAAAAGTCTGTCTGTGAAAATATTCTAAATATAGTGTACACTTAAACTGATGCTGACTCTTTTAGATGGCCTCATACAACCTCAATAATTCAAACTGTCCATTTAGGAGACAAATGACTGCTGACAAGAAAACTCCTTGTTTGCTAAAAGGCAAAAAACAAAACATAATGTATCCTGTGACACTGTTCACAGTCAGACTGTGTTACAAATGCAGGCAAAACCACAAGCATGCCTATTTAAACATTTTACAAGTTGAACTGGATGTTAGAAGGCAATGAGTAAAAAAAAAAAGAAAAAAAAAAAAGTTATCTGGAGAGCGATTCAACACGATGAGGAATTAAAAATAGCAAACTCAAGCTGATGTCTTATCATCTGTTGCTAATTATGCCTTCAGGCAGATGATGTGCTTCATCATGCTGCAAACTGTGATGCTCGAACCAAACCCACAAACACCATGAAAGTAACAGTAATACTCCAGCAGAATGTGAAACCCATTCATCATTGTGGCAAACTACCACTAAACGTCGTTCTGAAATATGCACTCTTTTCTTTTACCACAAAAGCGCTTGTTATGCACTGGATTTGCTGTACAAAAGGGCCTCAGGTTTTATCAGCATGAATGTGAACATGCAGTGAGTGGACTAAAAAAAAGCAACATCTTTACAGTGTAATGAAATCCCACACAGGCCGGGAATAAATAGTACCTTTGTTTTATCTGCCTCTGATGAGACTTAATCATGGATGTGTTCATTCAACTGTGTGTATATGGCTTAATTGTTACAATTTGGGTATAATATACTAAATATAGATGTGCCTTGCATAGTAACACAATGTAATGTGCATGTCCATCCCTGTGAAGTAATAAACCACGTTTAAATAACTTTCTTATAAGGTCCTGCAAACCCACACAAGTGTTTTCAATCAAAACTCACTGACTGTGTAAGTAAGTGTAAATTGCTGCGCTCACACACGCACAAATCAAGTGGACGTGTCAATCAAGCACATTTTATACACTCTTTTCTATTGTCCTGAGAAGATGTCTATTAGGCGAATAAATGAAAACACGTGTGGGTGGACCATAGGGTTGGATTACAACAATTCTGATTCTGCTAATTGATTTTGGCTCTTAATGTTTCTGATTCTTTGAGTGTCCTCTTGCTTTCTTCACAGCAAAGTTGTGTGAAACGCTAATTAGCACAGATAATTGTTGCCAGTGGAAACGCTGAGCTAAGCTAACATTAGCTACAGAACTGTAATGCTGGTTGGTCTCTTTTCTGGTTTCCTGAATATTGTGGAGTTTACTTGGTCTACTTTTACTGTAATGATATGTATGAGAGTATACGGTCCTCGAAAAACATTTTGTAACATACAATTTGCTAAATTGAGGTGACTGTTAAAAGACTCATTACCATCTTTTTTACTTTTTAAAGGTTCTGTTGAGGTTTTTGAATGACGCCTCGAAACATCACCCTAAAAAATAAAGAAAATTCCTGGAACACCATCCTAAATTTGAATATAGTGATTTATCTGAGTCTTTTTTATGAGAGCTGATATAGGTTTTTTCTTATTGTGGTTATATTAATGTAATTTATGGTGCGTATGTATCTAGTATCAGTGGCATTAGAATATCAACGATATGAACAAAGCTTCAAAGTTATGAACTATTCAGTATAGTGCTATAAAATTTTCCTCCATTATGCTGCCCTAAAGGCAGAAATCTCAAATACGAAAATAACACTAAGCATTATGCTCAAACAGAACAACGACTTGTGTGCTGACCACATCAGAAATCAGACGTTTATGTCTGTTCCGAACGGCCAGGCAGGATGAAAAGCCAGCGATCAAACAGAGGGAGGGAGATGCAATCTTGTTTAAATATGAAGATAACGGATCACATTTGCACACATGCACAATGGCCTCTCTAGGAAGACACCTACACTCTGTTTTTCACATGAAAACAGACAGAAGTGGTTGTGTAAAGAATGAAAGAGAGCTTGAGAGAGAAGCTCAAACCCCGTCTCCTTTCTCATGTCCGGACAGCTGGCAAATCGCTGCATGAAGTGGGTGTGAATGTCAGACTGTCAGTTTCACAAAGTTAAATAAACGGTCGGATACAGTCCTCCTTCAATTCTGCACAGAAAAAGTGTAGAGACAGAGGGTTTCCAAAGCTATTCAATCATCCAACAAGCAGTCATTTTTAGATGAACAGACACTTTTTTTTTTAAATAAAAACACAAACATATGATGCCCCTTTTCATAAAACCTCTCGCCTACTGTTAAGGTGCAGACCTTTGGTGCCAGGCGGCTGAAGGTTGTCTCCAGTGAGGGCGCACCAGCCAACAGGGAAGATGTCGCGCGAGTCATATCGGCAGTAGTAGTCAAAGGCCCCCCGCCAGCCATCAAAGGTGACCAGCACCTCGACACCGCGCAGGGCACCCACTGTGGCCGGGCAGATAAAGTGGGGGTTTTTACGGTCCACTGCCTCCAGCTTCATGCCTACCTGGAAAGAGTTCTGCTCCGGGGCGGGAGGCTCCTGCTGGGGAACATGGAGGGAAAAAATGGGGGTCAGGTATTAAGCTAGGATGTGTGACTGTGCTTTCATTTTTACTGGGGAAGTGAAGTAAAAATCAGCCACATGCTGGTGAATTTTTGCTGTGGGTGATGATGGCAGTCAGACACAAAGATCCTGGTGAATTCTGGTATGAATGAGTAATTATGACTAAATACACATGCCTGTTTTCTCCCTCATATAAGACAACAGCTAGTTTTCAGTGCGTTGAGCTCGTGAGCCTTGTTCAGGTACCTTGTGAAAGATGCGAGAGGGCGCCATCTCAGCTCCATTTAGTGTTTTCAGAAGGAACATGGGCCAGGAGGAAGCATTGAGACGGAAACCTGAAGAAGAAGAGAACAACTGTTGTTATAACTACAGCAGCTTCCTTTCTGACATCCAAGGGTTGTGTTATGAGCATGGTGACACTGACACAGAGCAGGGGTCTTCTAAGTCCCCTGACATAGGGAAATCCCGGACAAACCATTAAAACTACAACTATTAATCATTTATTCAATTATTTCAATTTTTATTTCAGTCAGTTTTCAAACAAAAACTCTCTTGTTTTCTGTTTCCAGCTCCTCAGATGTGAATAGTTGTTGCTTTTTCTGGTTTTATATTACTGTAAATTGAGTTTTGGTCAGACATGTCACGAGAACGGACACTTTCGTAACAAGTTGATGCTGAAAATGTGACTTGAGTATTCGCTTTTCAACAGTATTGTAAGAACCAGGGATGCAATTATTCAGGACCTGATGTGGACAGCGTATATGCCTAAAAGTGATCTACTCAGCTGTAAAAGCCAAAAGAAGAAGAAGAAGAAGAATGCCTAACAGCACAGAACAGCAACATGTTGAAGACCGCAACAAGTGCAGCTGCAGCGACAGCTCCACTCGAAAAGAAAAACCCTAAGAGCCATGTATAGAAGACCTCTGTGTTCAAGGCGGTTCATCAGGGATCAATAATAAATTCTCAAACATCAGTATGAAAACATGGCCATAGAACACTTCAGACAAAATGAGGAAATACCTCCAACTTACCGTGAGTAAAGAATTTCAATTCATGCTTAAGTTACATTAACAAGGCATCAAAAATTTTATCTGTGTTAACCATATACTGAAAAACATAATGTTTGAAATGGCTAAATACTAAAGGCTAGCATCTTTAGGCTAATGTAGTAGTTGGTCACTGTTCAGTCTGTCATCAGAATATAATGTAAAAGCTTTAAATAAATTCCATACTAATTGTCCGTCACCATGTCAGTAAATTAAAATTACTTTTTACACTCTGAGTTCCACTTATATTCAAAGTTCAGCAGCAGAAACGTTTGCAATTTTTAAAAAAATATTGTCTTTGCTTTTACTGTCAAATGGAACTGGTTATCGAGAATCTGAAAATGTCACTTTGACTGTAACGATTAATTCCACTTTGCGGCAACAGTCTACATTAGCGAACAAAGCGCTCTTCTGACTTTTCCCCTGAGTATTCAGTACAGAAATGTCCTGGGTAGGAGGCTTTTTAAGTTATCTAGAGGCACTGACATGACACACTGTCATTCTGTGCTCTCAGTCTGACATCTAGTGGACAAAGTGGAAAATGAAAAGAAAAGGAAAGGATGGGGCACCCCTGTAGCTTAGTTAGTAAAGCGTGTGCCCCAAGTACTGAGGCTATTAGTCCTCTGCAGCAGCCACCAGTTCAACTCCCACTTGCAGCCCATTTGCTGCAGGTCTCTCTCTACCCCCTTTCCTGCCATATCTCCAGCTGTTCCTATCAAATAAAGGCAAAAATGCCCCAAACATAATCTCTAAAAAAGGAAAGGAAAAGGAGAAAAGATACTGTGACGTCAGTAAGAGACACCATCATGTGATTTGTGCGTGTCCTTACCAAGCGGTGGCTGCAGCATGCCTCCGTTCTTCTCACAGTTGCCGATTGGCTGGATCTCTGAGGAGTCCACCAGGCGCCAGAAGTCGTTCTTGTTGTCAGACCCGTCCAGGCGCAATCGCAACCGTGAGCCTGTCAAGCCCACCACCGTGGCGATGCAGGTGGATGTGGTGTTTCGCGGGTCCTGGGCCTCCAGTTTCATCCCTGCCTTGAACTCGTTTAGCGGAGGTGTGAGGCTCTGCATGGAGATGACAGACAAGTGTTAGCTGGAGAGTGGCATCATAAAAGCGGCAGTGGAGAGATAATTTTGTGTGACCTACTAATCAGTTTGACAAAGACAGTCAAGAGTCAATGATGCTCACCTGTCTGAAGCAAGACGAGGGTGCAGCGACGGCACCTGTCTCTTTCAGGTATTTCTCCCAACTGAAATGCCCCGCTGAAGAACAAGAACAACAAGACATGCATATAGCAGTGTTTAAGTAACATCAAGATGCGTTTTCCTCTCATGAATGTTTACGTTTTTATTCATTTTAAGTTTAATTTTACATGCAATGTTTGACGACCACCACAGACCGACATAAAGAAACAAGGCTTAAATTCTATTATCAACATTTCAAGCAAACTTTGTCTCGCTGATTAATGAAACACTGCTGAGGCAAATCCCTGGGCACTGTTTCCTGTTGAAATTGCCCGAAACTTGCTTCATATATCAGTGGCTGCTGTGGGTTATTTACCTTGGTACTGTGAGGGCACCCGGGAGGGCCGTCCACTCCGGGCATGCTTGATCCTTCTGGCATCTTTCCACTCTATAGCTGGAGGAGCCAAGAATGACAGAATAAGCTCTCAACTACGGGTGATTTTCACATCCGTCAGTACCTCGCAATACCTGCCACAATCACTGCTCCAAACATTGTCTGGGATTACAGGGTTATTACAACAGACACACACAGATGAAAACAAAGGGTAGGTTGGAATGAACTAAAAAATGCCAAATTTCTAACTACTAAGAATACCTGTTTGTTAGAAATACTTTGAAGAAAATACCAGCAGACTAAATTCTTACCTTTCTGTGGCACAGGTTTCCTCATGCTCCAGCAATACTGACCAAGCTCACAACACAACAGTGGCCTCCACTCTAAAGACGAGAACAAAAATCCACACGAAGTAGTTAAAAAAAGAAAGTTCAAGTGAAGTTTGTACTGTAGAAATAAGAACTTGCTAAGTCTTGACACACTTTGAATTTATCACATTATGACGTGCTTACCTGCAGTATCAATTAGTGTTATTTAAAAAAAATATTGAAGTTTATATCAAGCTTCATTTTTGTCAGAATATAACAGTTTGTGAAATTTAAATTGAGCGTTTAGAGCTGCAACAATTAATCAATTAACTGATTATCGAATTAATCACAAACTATTGTGATAATACATTAATCAGTTTGGGTAATCTTTGTCCAAATTCTCAGATTCTCTTAAATGTGAATAATGTCTGGTTTCTTTACTTCTCTGTGACAGTAAACTGAATATTTTTGGGTTATGGACAAAAGAAGACATTTGAGGACATCACATTGGACTTTGGGCAACATAGATCAACATTTTTCACTATTTTCTGACATTTTATAGGCAAACAACCATTACTTGATTAACAGCATCTAAAATATTTGCCTTCAGTTAATACAGTTTACGGACCGTACCCCTTTAAACCTCACTGACTTACTGGTATGTCAGTTATTACAAACTCATGCTGTAGAGCAGAACTGAAGTTTCAAAACACATCACTATGTCAGGCTGAATTTGGAGGAGAGGATGCATCAAGACACCTACAATATTTACATTTGATAGAATAGTGCTGCTATAAAAACATATTTTTGTCTGAATATATTACTCAATATAAACCTAGTACAGTTTAAATGAAGAGCTGGGACAAGCTGAAAAAGCATGTATGATCATGTCAGACAGTGTGGATTTCTCCAACCTTAAACCTACTTAAGAGCCTTGTAGTTTTCAGTTGTTCTGAAATCTCCCTAAAACTGCCACATGAGACTCTGCAAGCTTTTATGTTTGGTTTGTTTTCATTTGGAGGATTAGGTGCTCTGCATCTGACTCATACTGTACATTTGTTTGGGGTCTCTTTATTGATTGCATTAGAAAGCAAATTGACTCATAACTAAGAAGTGCATATCGATTCATGTGCCCCTTGAGTGTGGATTAATGTACAGTTTATTTTAACTACCTATGAAATATTACTCATTGTACATCACCACACTGGCAATGTACGGATAATACAGACATTTCCATCAGAGCAGCTATGGACACTGGAGATTCAGCATATCTGAGTATGCATGGACAAAGTATGCATTATTTATTGTTTTTTTGTCTTGTATGTCAGTGGGCGTACCGTGTGTAGTTGTCTCTGTGTATCTGCATATCCTTGCTCAGGAAGTTCAAAGCAAAATTTCATAAAAAGATGGCATAAACAGGGGAAATTATATGTTAAGGGTGTTCCTCCCAACTCAAATAACTAATCACACCAATGAAAACTCAGGAGTAGGCCACCACATGTAAACTGTACTGTGTTTCAATAAGGAAACCAGAGAGCTGGCCTTGTCATCTTTGTAGCTTGCTGGCCTCCAGGCGGGGGGTCGTCATGGGAGGCAAGTTCAACAAAGAGCCCCAAAGCCATGCCAACAATGTACTACATATGGATTTAATTGGCTTTTTCACACGTTTAAGATTCATTTAAGGAGCAAAATACATTAAAGAGCCTTGCTGCACACGTAACTGTACATGCAGTCAGTAATGGAGGAGACAAAATATTAGAAACACCTGAAAGACCACCACAACCTATAAAAGGGTTTTAATGGATTTGGATTTATTATTAGTATTGATGATATTATTATTGTTGTTATCATCTTATAAATTTTGTTACTATTAGTTTGCCATTACCTTCATTAATTTTCAGGCCTACAACTAGAGCCTGAAATTAACTTTTTTCCTAGTTCATAAAATGACATGCATGTGTGATAATAATTTAATGTAATGACAAGTTTCTCTACTGTCCCAAACACTGCATCAACAATGGGCGTCAGATTGTCTTTTTATTGTTCCAGGGACAAGAGGACATCCTCCATTTAGAGTGCTGGCTGTGACTAATGATTATTTTTGTTATCGATTCATCTGTTGATTGTTTTCTCGATTAATCAATCAGTTGTTTGATCCTTCAAGTGTCAGAAGATGGTGAGAAACGTACAGTGTTTCCCAAAGTCCAAGATGCGATTCTCAAATGTCTTGTTTTGTCCACAACCCACTGTCATAGAGGAGTAAAATATTCACATTTGAGAAGCTGAAACCAGAGAATATGGACATTTTCCTTCAAAAAATTATTCAAAACAATTAATCTGTTATCAAAATAATGGACAATTAACGTAACAGTTGACAGCTAATCAGTTAATTGATTAATTGTTGCAGCTCTGTTATTTGCTGTGTTAATTTGATCTCAATAACATTGTAACATTTTAACATTATTAGCTGTAAGTGTAATTGGTTTCACAATAAACTTCCTGATTATTGGTCTTACTGTTCCAAACTTTAATTATTGTACTAACTGTGTTTCATTGCTCACTCTTTTAAAAACTTATGATAAATACTGTCTAGCAACAACCAAAGTTTACAACAGTCGCTCGGACGCAGCAGCAACGTGGTTTTGTTTTGCATCAGTGAAAATATTTGACCCAGCAAACAACATAATAGTATTGCAAATAGCTGAAAGGTTTCCAGCACACAAATCACTGAAATGATTCCAGTGTGTGTAGTAGTTTTGGAACATTTTCAGCACATTTTAACAAGATCACAATAAAACTGAGATCCATGATAATTTTGGTCACTATAATGGTATTATAAAATGTTCATACCAGTTAATCTCTAGCCCACTAGGTTTTACGCTTCTCCCTGCATTCTATACTAATTGTTATTTTTTGCTATTTTGTGTATTTTGTCAGCTTGTACAAAATAAAATTAAACTAAAACATCTAAAATCACCCTGAAATTCAACCACCTCTCTTAAAATTGTCATTATCACTCAGCTGGGATTTCTATTATTGCTTTTCACACATCTTGAAACACTCCCGTGCAATAATCACAAAGGGCAAATAAAACCAGTTGCCTTTCAATTAAAGAAAAGAAAAGAAATACCCTTAATGTAAAAATCACCAGGCTGGGCCGAATGTTTACAACATTTCCCCACATCAATCAGCAGACAAACGTTTAGAGGAGGGACAGATGTTTTGAGACTCCTGTAACCCAAACCCTGGACTAACCAACATGCCCAACCAGACATAACATAACAGGTCAGCAGGTCAAACTGATATAAACAAGTGCTTTAAGTGGATGTGTCTCCTGTGTGTCCTGTCCCACCGAGACCACAGTCCTGTGCTGCATTTATCAAACATAATATAAATCCAAATAATCCGATATTTAGAGTTTCTGACCAGGCTGCGACATGCAAAACCTTTTCTAAAACATGCCCAAGCTCTCATGTGAGGAATCACACACGAGTTACACAGGAGACACTTGTTAACCATCTGCCAAATATTTGAATTTGTCAGGCAAAGCATGTAATCCTTATCCCGAGGGCTGTTATACATTAACAAAGAGCAATGGCAAATGATCCACAAGATAACTTAGACAGGGTGCTATTCATACACCTACCTTAAAACTTCATAACCGTTTAGCAGCGTTGGTTTCTCCCCTCCGGATGATTTCCTTTTCAATAGAAGTGCGCCTTTTTCCTCCGCCAAGGGGGGGTGGCGTCCAAATTAAAGCGGCCCGCTCCTTGTTTTTCCGTCTGGACTGGAAAAGTGACAGGAGAGGACTGCCGTTAGACAGTCCGGCAGGTACACCTTCCTCCTGTTGCAAACTCAACCTCCAGACAGTATCAGTTGTCAGTCATCTACATGGGAGCGCTTTTACCATTTATAGCCAAAATATCGCCTCTCACGCTGTTGAGCTCCATTCAAAACACAAAGCCAACACATGGGACCCCCCCGCCCGCCCGCTCGCTCGCTCTTGTGCTGTATTTGCATGGGCGCTAACTAGATGCTCATTTACGTGACAGCATCGCTAATGGTGTTATTCGGGAGTTAACATTACGTTCACGCTAACCCCAAGGGTGTAAACGAGATAAAACATCCCTGAATGGAAATCAAACATCCATGCAGCCAGCGCATGCTATGCTACGCACGGCTACACAGAGACTTGCCCACTGCCCAGGATGCTAGCTTAGCATGCTAGGTGGCTCGCTAGCTCGTTGACCTGATTATAAATATTAGCATTAGCTCAGCGGGAGTATACCAGCGCACTGAGGTCAGCCGGTGGCAATATGGGCTCAACGCTGAAGCCGAGCCTAAAAGGAGACGTTGCTCGGTGTATCCGAGGATGTTTACCTTGCTTTGTAACGTGTGTGTTTGTTTCTGATGTGGATTTAGCGCTTGTCCGCCATTTTTTTCTACACGATGAGGAGGGGGTGTTTTGCCAACATTTCTTGTTGGGCAGTCAGTCAGACAGACAGACGGGCAAGCAGAGGGATGGAGGTGCGGTAAAACAACGACCCCTGGTGGCCAAAAGGCGGTACTTCGAGCTTGTAAAAAAATAATATGCAAAAAATAAGATTATTCCCCGGTTTAACCCCACGGTTAATGAAAAAAGGTGATATCCCAGTCAAGGTTATTATAGTTCAGTAAAACTAGGTATGAAAAAACATTATGTTTAATTTTATTTAACTGAAATAAAAATAAGAACTAGGCTTTAGAGAAAGACGAGAATAACTGAAATTATAGTATTGTACAAACTAACTGAAATCAAATTAAAAAGTACATAATTTTAGTCTTTGTCAATTGTGTCAAATTTGTCAGCACAAGAAGCATGAGGAGGCATTGGTGCGTATATTCATTGTAGTAGACTCTACAAAATGTGTTTGTGTCGTAAAACCTACTTTAAACTTCCTAAATCTCGCCCCTGCCAAATAACCTTCATATTAGAATAAAAAAAAAAAAGGTAAAACCTGGGCTGAAACTATTTTTGAGAAAACAACTAAAACTACATTTTTAATAAATAAAAACTAAACCGAAACATGCAGATACACTTTGGAAACTAACTGAAAATAAAATGAATTATTACAATAAAAATATTAACTTTTATCTGTTGTATTTTATGCTACAACACCAAGACTTCTACTTCTACTACTACTTGCATAATGATTTCACTGTAATAATATCCAGTACAATTTTCTGAAATATTTATTTATTTATTCATTTATTTATCTATGAGTTTATTTGACAGGGGCCATGTACAATAGTACTTGACTATAATTGTATAATATAATACTACTTCAATACTTGAAATCCGATGCATTATACAGAGATATAGCTAAAAGCTCATTTTCATCCCCAGTCCCTTGGCAAGTGAAATAAAATAAAAACAGCATGACCATTACATACAACAAGCATTATAAAATACTGTGTACTATGTACATAGTCACATGCTGCATAATATTTACATTGTTTGATCAGTTAATAACGGTTCATAAAATTAAAATGAATAATTACGTTCTTTTTTACAGCCATTAATTATCATAGCATGTAATACATAGTTTAATATTCTTTCAGTTGCTAGTTTATTAAATACAATTAGATAAAACTCATGCAGTCTAATACAGCGGACCTGCAATAAATACTTAATGAAGATTACAATGTTCAGTTTTTGAGGTGCTGATTCAACTTTATGGTCATTTTGAAGGCTGCAGTTTGGCAAACTAATTATACTGTATGTATATACAGTAACTTATTACATAGTAGACAAACAGTTATAATTGCATTTCGGGACTGCAGGTTCTTGTTATTTATCTGCTAGCAAATACACCAATATCAACATATTTGCAATAACATAATAACACAATTATAATAATATTGATTTTGATGCATTTATTCCAGTATTTTTCCACACTCCTGCACCCTTTATTGACAGTTAACAGTGAGAGTTTAATGTGTCTATACGTAGATCATATGCATTTTTCTATTTATTGTTTTTATACTGTCTGTCTGTGTGTGTATCTTCCTGTACATTTAATTTTTGGCAGTGTGCGTAAGTGCAGGGACAGCTACTGGAAACCAGATTCAGATTCCTTGTATGCTTTTGTACTTAAGAATCAGAAGCCAAGTAGGTTTACGCATGTGAGTAATTTGCCTTGGTGTTTTTGTTGCATATCAATAAACATAGTAAGTAGAAAAATTTAAGAAAGATAAAAGGCAAGTACTCCAAGTCAAGAGGCATAAATAGAAAATAGAAAAATGCTGATAAAACATGGAAGAATATAAAAGATATGTACAATGTGCTACTTAAACGAAAGAGCTGTTTTGTGCAGGAATGTGCAAAGTGTAAGGAATACTTATCCTTGACTGATAAAGCTAATTATTCCAGTTATGGGGACTTAAAATCCTTTTGTGACGCAAAAGATCTTGAAGTTAAGAGATGTTCATGAACAACAAGTGTGTGGAAAGAATGTGACATAAATTCAAATATAAAACAATTTATGGAAATCAGTTTTGTTTTTAACATGTATTCAGACATACACTTTCACCAAAATAACACCTGTGGAAATTATTTTATTTGAAATTTTCTATTTTCAATTTATGCCTCTTGACCTGCAACATTTTTTTTTTTTCTTAATTTATTCTACTTACTATTCTTATATCATAAAATCCTCTTATATAAAAGCCTACTAGGCACTAAACCTGATTCTGATTCTGATTATCTAACAAAACAAGTCCAACATGCACTGCTGAGACTGTTGAATTGCTCATAATAATGCGGCAGAAATTAAATTGTTCAGTTCTTATGCAGCTCTGTCATGTTTGAAATAAAGTTTCATTAATAGTAAGCAGTCGTTTTATCACGCAGTGTTAGTTAATAACCATAATCATTAATTTATTGCAACAATATGAAAAGAAGGCAAATAAGAAATGGGTTTTAGTAAATGTAGTTATTGCAGTGTTACTGCGCTGCTCTACTTTAATTTAAACTGTGCTCTAGTTCTGGGTGTTTGACTAAAAATGTGGGGTATTTGCCTTGAGCATAACATGAATAAAATTTGATTATCAGTGCACACAAAGCTTAACTTATTAACCACTATTTGTTCCAGTTAAGAATATTATAACAATCTGAGTAGAGTTACAGCAACATCAACTACAAATAGAGAAATTTAATCTTTCAAACATAACATAATCCATGCTCCCAGAGTGAAATCACTGGAATACAGTAAGCCTGCTGCAGTGTAATAATAACCCAGCACAGTACAATATCTCTAAAGATATTCCAGATAAACTGTGTGGGTGTGAAAATTAGAAATAAGGGCCATTTGGTAATGCCATGCCAATTAGGTCTGGGGAGCAACTCTAACTATGTGATTTGGAGAAACACCCAGCAGTTCAATTGTGTGTAATGGTCACCTGGCAGCACTGCTAATGCCCATTTCAGCCTACGCTGGGCAGGCCATGGCCCAGTGGCCCCCTGCACCCCAGGCAATTATGTTTGGTTTCACACGGTGAAAAGGGTTAATTGGCAGCGCCCACGCGCCTGATTGGACCTGTTTCACGCCTGTCGGCCTTCATCGCATCAAAGGAAGCCCCAGTCCACCAGGCACCATTATTAGAACACACACACACGCACACACACCTCATGTACTCACCCTGCACACAGATTCTCTTCTTAAATCTAATGTTGTCATGATTGAACATATGTGGAGGAATAAACACACATGCACATAACATGAACATGCATGAACACACATATAAAAAAAACCCCAGAAAAATACATGCACACAGTCACCTGCAGAAACACATTCACACAGAATTATTGCACCAGGCTTAAGTATTCATCATCCGCATGCAAAGACATAAGTGTGTTCACACTTGCATGCACACAGGCATTATGCAAATCACTTTCTGTATGATACTCATTAATGTCACTAGGGGTCAGTGTTGTTTAATAAAAAAGAGGGCCCATAATTCTGCTACTTCCCTCTCCACAGGCACATTCATTTCATCAGGATGATTCTGTGCTTTCCTCTGAGCACAGCACACTAACACTTATCATTTTTCTGCTCACGATCCTCTTTAAACTCTTTTTAAACTTTTATTCTAATGATGATTACGGGATTTTATTTCTTTTCACTGAATATTTTCTCTTTTTTATGTAAAATGCTTTGGTTTTGTTTCTGTTTCAGATGTATTTCAGGACTAATCAAAATCTAGTTTCTTTGCCTCATAAGTGTAATTAAAGGCAAACCAAATGACTCATTGTGAAGCCATGCTTACTGTATATTGTGTGCCTGTCTGTTTGTCAAAGGTCTCCATGTGGTTCTAGTTTTTTATTAATCAGGCCTCAACCACTGAGCTACCAGCAGTCTATTAAAGTCCATCAGCCATTATACAAGCGCGTTTGACAGGCAAATAACAACACTGACAATGTGTCCCATCCAACAATACGTGCTCGAGTATAAATCATTTGCAAGGTTCAACAATTTTGACACACAATCTTTTCATGAAAGAAAAACTCCTGAGAGAAGAGAGTGAAAGTCCTTTGGTACATAAATAGGCATAATATGCTAGATTTTTTCTTAAGAAAAAGTCATATAAACATAATCCCTTTCAGTCATTCAGTCAGTCAGTGTGTATCTGCACAGACCCTGCAGCCTTCTGCCTGTATTTCCTTTTTCTCCTCATTATTTCACTGTGCTCAGGACGCTTTAGCAACACAAAACGTCCATATTTGACGTCCTGAGAATGAGGCTCAATTATCAACCATCTTTCTGGTGCATTTAGGAACAGCTTGGAAAAAGTCCTACTGATTCTACCTTCATTAAAACATATACCAAAATTTCTGAAAATTGCCATATTAGACAACATAATGAGAACTCTTTTTTCAGAATATTTGGAGGAGTGAATGATGCTGGAAATGCTTGCAACGAGATTTCACAAACTCAAAACCTAAAATATTTTCATTAAAGAAACATGAGAGAAGTGAGTGAAAGTCCTCGGGTACATAATAATTTAATAAAATATTTACCAAAATGACACAAGAAAAATCATCATAATAATAAAGAATACCATTTGAAAGAAAAATGTACAGAAATTATGAGGAGAGATGTACAATATGTGGTGTAACTAGATGATAAAGAGAACTTCTCATTTTTCATAATATTTAGAGGGCTGTAAGACGCTGGAAATGGCTGCAAAAAGCTGATTCCATGCACTCAAAACACATGCAAATCATTTAAAGAAACTGCACCATTTGATTTGCAGATGCAAATGCCTTTGATAGCTGTCATCAGAGGAAATTTCAGAGGTAATTTCCTCTTATCTTGTTAGCATGGCTCCACTGCTACATATAATACAAATATGAAAAAAAGAAAGAAGCCTGTAAACGTGCAACACAGATAGACCTATTGTGTCAATGCAAATGTAAACTCATATATTAGTGTTTGCTCTTTTCTTCTGGCAGCTTGAAATGTCTTAGTTGCTCTTTTCGTTTATCGCACTAATTGAATCTGGCTCTCGTTGTTGGCCTGGCAATGTGTTTTTGGATTTCCAAACATGTTGCTGAAGGTGTCCACTCGCCAATGGCATGGCTCCACCGCCATTTCTGCACATACAGACAGTACAGCAAGGATCTTCTCCCACTGTGCCTCCTTGTCACTTTCAGCACTCTGGCACGCTCCAACAAAGTCGCCCCTCTCACACGTACACAAATACCCAGACACACACACAGGCACACACACACACACACACACACACATTCACATGTACGCACAGTGAGAGTCAGATTGCGTGTGTTCCTTCCCAACTGTGCCTCAGAGGACTGTGCGCTTGTTCCACAGACGAGGACATGCACACACACACACATACACACACACACAGAGTCCTGATACACACTTCCCATCTCTGCTGGCATCCTGGGAGGGACGTGCATGAGAGAGAGCAAGAGCATATGTTGGATAGACGTTTGTTGAGGGGGGATATTTCTCTTTGGATGTTGTCTTACAAGCTCTGACGGCGTGGCGCAGAAAGAAGGCATTTTTTCGTCCAATTTATTAATCCTTTTAGGCAATGTTCTCTGTTCAGAAATGCAAATTGAATCAATCTGAGGCTGACTTTAAGACTTTTCAAGTGGGATTTAATTAGAAGCCAGGGCCTGCAGTTTTTAATGAGAGAGGGGGTGGAGAGATGGAGAGAAAGAGAGAGGCATGGGGAGGGAGAGTGGGTTGCGGTTTTGATCTGGGGGTCCTGCTGGAGAAAGGATACACAAACACCCACAACATACACACACACACACAAACGTACACACATGCATACACGCACACAAATGCACCCCGTAGAGCCGAGTATGAGGCGGATGCCCGCTGTTTGGTTTTTCTTCACTTCCCTCGTCTCTGTCTTGTGAGAGTTCAACCAGAGATCTTGTTACTTCAGTATACATCGCAAACTCTCACACCGACCTGCCGTATCTCGACATACATGGCTCACATGGAGTGGAGCTTCACGCTGCTCTTCAGTGTCAGAGCTGCTCAACCTGAAAGAGGTTAAAACCAGACAGCTCCCAAGTGTGTACAGTCATGAATCTGAAGCTGGTGCGGGAAAAAAAGACATATCTATCTTGCCTGGGTGAGCGAAAAATCTTAAAAACTAGTCCATGGATAGTCCATGATTCAAGATATGGAAAAAGTGAGGCAAACTGCTTTGTTACTCATGGAAGGACTATTAAACGGAACCTCCGGGCACCCTTACTCAACAGTCAGAGGCAGGGATGTCCTGATCACATTGTTTCCAGCTGCTGGTTTCAACCAACAGCAGCACGTTGTAATGTTAAACCTGCAGAAATGTCACAATACACAGCAAAATACACAGCAGATACACAGCGATCTTGACTGTGGGCCGCGTAAGTAGGGGATGGCACTCTTAAAGGGCTAGTGTGGATTATTTGATGTAGGGTTGTATGAGGTATTTATAGTCACTGTATTACCTACAGTAGATGGTCAACATGCCCCCAGGTTTGAGAAGCAAGGAGGGGCACCGGCACAGAAACTATGCATTGTGCAGCCGTGGACAGAGTCAGCAACAAAAGGTATTTTAGCCACTTTAAAAAAGGCCCACCTACATAAATCAATATCAGTTTAATCGTATGCTATATTTAGAATATTTTCACCACCTTACTTTGTTGTCAGACAGTCTTTTTCCAACAGGAAACCACTGTTATATAAGCAAACCAAATTCCATGGGCCAAATCAGTAATATTACCTCGCAGATCTGCCTTGGTTTCAATCGATTAGTCAGTTTGTGTCGGGAAAGGCAAAGGAAAGGTATCTAACTGATTATTAATAAGTATTTCACACAAACCCACATATAATTTTAAATATTCCTTTAAAATAACCTGAAGCGCTCTATCTATTATTTCACAAGAACAAAGTCTAACAAATAAACAATAAGCACAAAATGTTTATTTTGCTCAAATTTTGTTCACAAGTTTTCTAAAATCTGTGCTAGTGAGCACTTTTCCTTTGCCAAGATAATCAATCCACCTGACAGGTGTCACAGATAGATATGCTCATTAAACAGCAATTTTATTACAACATTATTGCAAAGGTGTTCCTTGGACTGGTCACAATAAAAGACTTGTGCTGTTTTATTTTGAAAAAAACTACTCTGCCTCTGATTGGCTGGTATTCATTGCCTCATTGGCTGGGTTGGTCAGGTTTAGGCATGAGAAGTGATTGGTTAGGATTAGGGTAAGAATATTGGGGTAAACCAATCAGAGTAGGGTAGGTCATAACTTTGCTCTCCTGAGGAAAATATTTGGTATCTGTAGTCCTAAGACACACATGTGCAGTAACCATGCTGTTTAATCAGCATCTCTATGTGCCACACCTGTCAGGTGGATTGATTATCTTGGCTCACAAATACAGATTTTAACAAATTTATGAATAAAACTTGAAAGAAATAAAAAAGAAACTGTACACAGAAGCTCATGAAAAACAGGAGCAAAAACAAAAGTGCTGCTTTTATGTTTTTGTTGAGTGTATTATTTCACAAGAACAAGACCCCCAAGTCTAAACATGACCATGATTTCATGTACCAGAAATATTTTTTTTTCCTTCCCTTAGCCAGTTAATCATCTTTTAACCCCTCAGAATTATCTTACAAGGTTCCTGATCACAACGTGACCCACTGCTGTAAGTGAATTTTTCCCATTTTACTGTTGTTGAATGTTATAGCCATTTCTCTGTGTTATATTCTTGTGCTAACTATATTCTCACAATTAACTTATTTATTGAAAATTCATTTTACTCATGAGTTAAATTTATGAGATATTTATATTTTGAGAAATTATTTTTTGGTATTGTGATTAATCAGATGATGATCAGCAGCAGTTTCATTATTTTTGTTCAAAGAGAGAATAAATCAGTCAAATGAAGGCAAGAGAATCAGTGATTGCAACAGAGTGTTCAACCTCTGAGTCAGGAAGCAGAGCTCTGTTAAAGTGAAGCACTAAAACTAAAACTAATACTAAAATACACCTGCGACTGCCTCTCTGTTGCATGTAACTTAATAAAATCTCCCTCAGTCTTTGTGTTTTCTTAAAAGTTGGTTAGGAAGCACAGCCTATTAAAAATTCCAAGATAAAAACTAAAAAAAAAAGGTCATTTACCTGTAACAGCCAGTGGGTGAAATTTACCCCTGTTGAGAAGATGATCATTTGTGTGCTGTCAATTTAGAGTTTAGATAAAGACTTTGAGTCACTCTGACAAAATGTTGTTGACTATTGTGTTTGAGAGAGCTACAACATAAGTCAGAGGCTAACCTTCATTTGGATAAGAGAAAATAACTATGAATGCAAATCAGACATTAGACTTGTTCAGTTCAAGCATGTTAAGCTGCTACAGTTATATAACCAGAGGTAAAGTTTGCACCATCAAAACTTTTGTGTGTGTTGAAAACTTAGCATTAATAAAAGGCTGATGGTGGGGGAAGGTGGTGATCCCATTGAGTCACCCGCCTGGTAAAAATGAACAAATCACAGGCTGCTTGTACCTTTAAAGTCAATGGATTTTTCAGTACAGTTTTACAGCAAACCTTGGCGCTTCTAGTGTTAAAATATGTACAAAGAACAGGCTCCAACAGCGAATGTGTGTATGTGCCCATGTGGCTGAGCATATATGAAGGCCATGAGAGCCAATATGTTTGAGTTATTTTTAGTTATTATAGTGATTTGAGCAGATCTTGTCACTCCCTCCTAAATGATTCTAGCAGACAGCACTTTCCCCAAGAGAAAAACCCGTCCCTGGATTTATCAGAGATTTTGCTGCCATTTGGCGATCACGTGCTACGTCTGATACATTTTGGGGAAATATGGTGCTGTTAAAAAGGGTGAAGTCGGCCTGTGGTGTCGGGATGTGGTTTTCGAGCTCACGCTCTCCTCTCTACAGTAACTCTCTGCCTTCTTTCCCTCTCCCCCCTCGCTGTTTCCTGTCACCCTCTCAAATTGGGGCCAAGGCTGGAGAGCATTGGCGTTTTTTTTTTTGTTTTTTTTCCCTCTCTCTCCAGGAGCTGTGTGTGTGTGACATCTTCACCGCCACTATGTTTGATTTTTTTCTTTTTATATTTTCACTTTTGTGTTGGCATCCAGCAGGAGAATGGAGGGTTTGACTCGTTAGTGCTTTTAACTTGACCATTTCCACTTTGAGAGTTTTCTCTGTGCTGCTGTCGTCCATAAAAGCTGTGGTTTGTCTACGTGCTAGAGAGGCAGCAAAAGATAAATGTCAGGAGGACTATTTCAAGCTGGTAAAGCTTAATATAGGTAGGAATAAACATGAAATGATATGCACGAAAACAACAATTTGGGATGCCAGTGGGGTTGATGTACAGTGTTGAAAGAGGAAAAAGATGTGAAGCGACGACTTTTAGGCTGCCATGAAGAGACATGAATTTACCCATTAAAATGAGAAACTCTAGTGTGTGTCTCGCAAAATGCTTGACGTCTAGTTGATACTGTCAATGTTTAAATAATACTAATTAATCTCCATTATTGAAACATGTAATTAATCTCTCTCTCACACTCTCTGGCTGTCTCTCTGTCTCCTTCTCGCTCGCATTTAATGGAACATGAAAGGGAAACCCAAAGAGCAAACGCTGTGTTGCGGTCCTGGCGGGGAGCTCATTGAGGGACTCACATCAGAGGAGAAGACAGGCAAAGAGACAGACGAGTGGACATGTTTTGACAAACAGACAGTTGGTCCAAAAACTCCTCCCTATCTTACCGCTCCGCGCCTCCTCGTCCTCTCCCCCTCTCTTTCTGTGTGTGTGTCTTTGAACTCAGGCCTTCATTAACAATCTGCTGATTAACAGGCTTGGGAACACGGGGGGTAGACGGATCAGAGGAGGAGAGATAGAAGGAGAAGAGAGAAAGAATAAGAGGGGGATACAATTTAGAGGGCCACGTTCAGGCCAACATAACACTCTGAAAATACGTACCTCCTTCATTTACTTCAGTGAGGCTTAGGACGGGCACAGTCCTGAAAATCTGTACTCAAGCAAAATGACGTTTACTTCCCTAAAAAAGTAAAAGTGAAATCTAGAAGAAGCATTAACCCAAAAACAATATTTGGATGTAATCCCTTTGTAATCACCAACATTTTGATTAATTTAATTACATATTTTTACATAGTTTTGTGAAGTCCAAGTGAACTTTGACATTTAACCACCAAAATCTAAGTTTATCATTGAGTCTTTTCATGTATTTTTTTTATTTTTTTTTGTGCAGAAATTAAACAATACACTAATGACTTTACAGATACGACAAAAAAGCAGAGATCTTGGTGTTTTTCGGGAGGCGCAGCAGCACTTCATCATGTAACTGTTGTCTTTTTCAGATTTTGGTGTAAAAAAGTGTGGCCAGATGTGGCCATGGATTGTCTCTTGTTCTAGGTTTTGCTCTGTAATCACCACTTTGTGGTCAAAAGACAGGTGGCGCTTATTTTTCTTCCTGGCAGCAACTTGTCGGGATGCTCTTTGCCCCCCTCTCCCTGCAACACGCAATCCCTGCATTTAGAGCAGACTATAACTATTCAAGATTCAACAACTTTATTGTCATTGTGCAAGCACAACAAAATTGGAATTGTATCATCCTCAAATATGCACTGTATTAGGATTCATACATATTTACACTGAATAAATAGACAGGGATGAAATAAGATTGGCAATGGAAAAGTACAGAAAATACAAAAATAAGGAATATAAGATGTAAAATACAATCAACGATAAAATATCCTGCAGTACAAACAAGTAAAATACAAGTAACAAGGGAGCAAAAGCATTCAGCAGCAAAATACAGGATAAGATGCAGTGTGTCAGAGTGGTGGTGTACTGGGGGTGTTGAATGTCATGTGGTTAAATGTGTATAAATATTGCACATAGACTGGTTTAAAGGGGCATGTCAGTCAATATTCCACAGAACTGAGGAGATGTTTGAGTTCAAGGAGTTACACAGCTTTTGGGGGGAAAATGCGTTTCAGTCTATAGCTAAGTTATAAATAGCAAATGTAGTGAAGTAAAAAATAAATTATCGGCTCAAAAATATACTAGATGAAGAGTAGAAGTACTGCTTTTAAAAAAAAGAACATGAAAAGTACTCGTTTCTCAACAAAAACGACTTTCTTACTCATACCCATTACTTGTAACATGTCACTGTCCACCCCAGAGGTCAGCTGTTGCACCAATGCAGAAGGCTTCCACAAAAAAAGCAGGGTTGAAGCACTGGCTCAAAGTTTACTGCAACACAATGTCACGTGATCCAGCAATGCAATCAATAACTTTTACATGCAAGTGCACATTCCTGGTAGGTTTATTTGTGACATGAATGCCGTGTTTCTACGGTTTACCTCGCCGTCTTTGAGATGAAGGATAAAAGGATTGTCTCTGTGATAACTCAGAGTCATACAGAGTCGTAAAATCCTTTCTCAGAGTATTATAAGCTTTTGGAATGTCCTGACCGCAACCTCATTGAAAATATGTGGACGGCCCTGAAAAAAAAAAACGAGCCAAGGCATAAAATTTGGTTGAACTGTACCAGTTCTGTCAAGAGAGGCGGTCAAAGATCCAACCAGAATTCAGACAGAAATGAACTGATGGCTATGAGAAGCATCTGAATGAGAAGGACTAAGGGACACACAGAAACTGAACCCTAGCTGTACTGCATGTATATTTTTTACCCATTATTGTTCATGATATGTAGAAGATGCTAAATTAGTTTGCTTTTGTGAAACATTCAAATAAATAAAAAAAAAATAAAGGCAAAAATAATTAGAATGTCAATACTGCCATTATATGCATGTCCTTTACCAAGTGTATATAAACTTTGAACCTGAACTGTATATGTAAGTGCACATTCCTGGTAGATTACTCTGTAACATGAGCTAGAGGATAAAATGATTGTCACCATGATAACTTTCCAGAGTCATAAAATCCACATACTGTAGGGTTATAAACTGCTGTGCAGTCTTGGGCATCTGATAAATCTTAAAAGTTATTGTGCAGCTTTCAGTTTGTGCGATCAGTAAGCAAGTTAAGTTCTGTAAGCTGCCTATTTTTGCACTCTGTCCGAGACCATACAAACTGATATTTTTCAGATCCACAGTTGATAAATCTGAAAAATCTGGCCTCACATTTCATCGTGGAAATCTGAGCTTTTTTAACCTGAAATGTAGTTTTGTTTGTTTGTTTTCAACAAATAGAAAAGGGGGTAGTGTACCAACAGAGCTACCTATACAAGTTGAAAAATTAATTAAAGACAATATACAGTGCCTGGCCAAAAAAGTTACCACCTGGATTTAAATAAGCAAATAGGCAAGAGCCTTCCATTGGATAATTACTGCAGTGATTAATGTGTTTCAGCTGGTAACAAGTTATTTAACCCTAACTGATGCAGCGAGCATCTTCTCATATCTTTAACAACCATGTAAACAGACATACCCTGTGGTCTAGGAAAAGGTGTTACTCTGTTTCAGAGGGGTCAAATTATTGGCCTGCATCAAGTAAAGAAAACAACTAAGGAGATTGATGAAACTGCTAAAACTGGGTTTAGAACTGTCCAGTGCCTTATTACAACCTGGAAGGATAGTTGGGAACCATCATCTTCGAGGAAGAAATGTGATCGGAAAAAAGTCTTTAATTATTATGATCGGAGATCACTTATCGTGAAAAATCGACAGTAGAAGTAATGGCTATGTTTAATAGTGGAAGTAAGAGCACTTTCACACACATAATGTGAAGAGAAATCAAGGGATTGGAACTAAACAGCTGTGTAGCCTTAAGAAAACCACAAATCAGTGAGGCTGATCAGAAAAAAAGGCTTCAGTTTGCTAGAAAGCATAAAGATTGGACTGTGGAACAATGGAGAAAGGTCATGTGGTTTGATGAGTGCAGATTTACCCTGTTCCAGACTGATGGGGGCATCAGGGTAAGAAGAGAGGCGCATGAAGTGATGCACACATCACAGCGAGTGCCTACCATACAAACCTGTGGGGGCAGTGTTATGATCTGGGGTTGCTTCAGTTGCTCAGGTCGAGGTTCAGCAACGTTATGTGCTGAAAAAAAAAGAGATCAGCTCACTACCTGAATATACCGAATGAGCAGGTTTTTCCATCAATGGATTTTTTTTTCTTCCCTGATGGTACGGGCATATTCCAAGATGACAATGCCAGGATTCATCAGGCTCAAACTGTGAAAGAGTGGTTCAGGGAGCATGAGACATCATTTTCACACATGGATTGGCCTCCACAGAGTCCAGACTTAAACCCCATTGAGAATCTTTGGGAAGATTCTACACAGCGGCCCGACTCTCCCATCATCAGTACAAGCTCTTGGCAAAAAAATGAATACAACTCTGGACAGAAATAAATGTTGTGACATTGCATAAACTTATTGAAACATTGCCATTGCAAACGCGTGCTGCAATCACAACTAAAGGCGGTCCAACAAAATATTAGAGTGTGTGACTTTGTTTTTGGCCAGGGAGTGTACAATAAAACAATATAAAAAGCAAGAAATTAAAATAACAAAAAGTAAAAATGCTAAACCAAGCTAAACAAATATAGTATAGTTCAAAAAATATAGAGTAATAAACTTTCTGCAATCAAATCACTATTTTATACTAGAGTTAGATGTCTGAATGGAGTGAGTTTGGCTGTATTAAAACAGAATGCGTGATAAAAGAGAGCAGAAGAGGACAAATCAAAGGTTTAATCAAAATGAGCATGCCATGTCTGTCCCACATATTGGCTAAGATGCACAGTTGTGTTGTTTGGCTTGACTGACAGAAGACATGAAGAAGTGACCCATTTTCATCCCATCTCATCACATAGCAACATTTGGTCACCACCCCTCAGCATCTCAAGACCGCTAGAAAGCCATTTGCAGTTTTGGTAAGTGTAGGCACAAAAACTGCATAGGTAGGATTTAGCATAAGATCATTGACATCACTGACATCACATCATGACATCATCGAAGTGACTTGCAACACGAAAGTCACGTGTGACTTAAGCAACTTGCTTTACAAAAGTCATATGTCATGTGACACATGTAACATTATGTACCTTGCAACCTTTTAATAACGTTTTGGTTTCAACTCTTACACCACCTGAGTCTCCTGGGTGAAAGTCCTGCGCTTGTTTGAACCATCCGTCCACGCCAGCTCCTCCAAAGACTTTCTCCGTCTTTATACGACATCAAAAGCCCAGGGTGCATCGTATAGCCCCAGATGGATTTACAATAAAGTCACTTTAAAGCCTGGTGTGTCCCTTCCAGTCGCTAACAGGTACCGTATGTGTATCTGTATGAGTTGCAAGGGAGTCGTGACAAAATGGCAGCATTTGACAAGTAGTCAGTGTAGTGAACGGTAGAGAATAGCGAGAGACAAATCATTTTTTGTTCTCATTTGAAACGTGTCATAAAATCACACATTTGATGTTTTTCACTTTGAAGGATGATTATAGAAGATGAGAAAGTCACAGTTTGTTGTAGAGTTTTAGTTTTGTGTGAATCCGCTCAGTGAACTATGTCTCTCGTCTCACACAACACCAACATCGCTGTCCTTTGTAACATTATCTTACCTGAAATGTTGAATCCAGTGACTCCTGGTCCTTTCATCTGAGAAGCGAACAAATGAGCAGGACCTGTTGCTCAAGCGACTACATCGCAGTACAAGAACACACAGGCATCGTAGCCTCAGCAGCTAATGTTAGCTTTTGGAGGGAGAAAGTCATGATGTCACTTAGGTGACTTCTGGGTGTGTAGTCTTTCAAA
Organism: Lutjanus erythropterus; assembly: GCF_056507025.1. NCBI lineage: Eukaryota > Metazoa > Chordata > Actinopteri > Lutjaniformes > Lutjanidae > Lutjanus > Lutjanus erythropterus. Next base: position 31,156,628 of record NC_139325.1, on the reverse strand, counting down.
TTATGTATCTTCACAGTCTGATACTTCAAAAGTTTTACAACAAATGCCAACTTTCTTGACTTGTAAAATTATCTTTTTTACTGACAAACATATGTGTAATTCAAGGCAAATTTCAAAGAGGATAAAAACATGACTTGGCTTTTCTGGAATAAGGTCCTATAGTGTTTCACTGGAAGGGGAGGGACTTTGCTTCTCTATGAGATCAAGCTATTTTCCTGTTGTTTTGGAGATCTTCATGGATGCACATAAGGTTCAGACATAAACAGCATTTTCATGATTCGTCCTCTCAGTACGAACATATTCTTAGAGATGCAGAAGAAGGAGAATGCATTGCTGGGAAAAGTGAAAGACAGACACAGAGACACTGGCTGAGACTGGGAGAGACGGAGAGACAGACGGACACAGAAGGAGAGACGGTGGCAGAAAGTCGGGCTGACGGGCAGAGACAGAGAGCAAGACAGCCCGTCTGATGGACAGAGAGAAAGAGACGCTCTGACAGAGGGAGAGAGCGAGGGACGGGCCTGTTCTGAATTAATGACTGCTCTCATCAGAAGATGAATGTTCTCCCGCTCTCCCCTCGGAACCGAGCTCGCAAATAAAAAGAGAGTCAGTCCAACGAATAATGAATACACAAATAAATAAATAAGCCAATAAATAAATGAATAAACGTGACAGAACTCCTGAAAGACAGATTATGATCGATGTACAGTCAGCGGCGTGCGTTTGTCAGTGCATGTGTGTGAGTTTTTCTGAATGCGTTTTTACTTTTGCGTGTTCTGGTTATGTATGGGTATGTGTCTCTGCTGCATGTGGTTAGCTGTGTGCTAGTTTGGGGCTGTAAACATGCGTGTTTTTATTGTGTGTTTCCTGCTGCGCACACATGTGTGATTGCAAGTGTGTGTTCATGTTTACGTGCGTGTTGTGTGGTTGTGAGTTTTTGTTTGTGTGTGTGTGTTGGTATTTACTTGCAAGTGGGTTTGTGAGCGTGGCTTCGTGATGGTGTGTGCATCCATTTTTATTAGTGTGAGTTTGTGTGCGTGCATGTGTGTATGAGCGTGTGAGTGGGGGGCTCTCTGGTGAGTCTCCTTAACATCAAACAGCTGGAAGTAATAAAATATTTAGGAAGCGCTGGGAGTCTGTGAATATTAATACTGCCTTTTCCTTCTGTCTCTCAAATCTCTCTCTCTTTTTCCCTCCTTTCTCTTTTTTCTCCCCACAGTTACTCCCTGACTCACCCATCCTCTATCGCTCCTATTCTGCTGCTACGTCTCTCAGCTTGTCCTCCCCTCGCTGTTCCAAACTCATGCTCAGTCTCTCCCATCTTCGGTCCAAAGTCATGCTCAACCTGTCCCCCCCTGTGGTCAGAACTTGTGCTCTTACTCGCCCCCTATTGGCCCAGAGTCGTTCTCTGACTCTCCCCCTATTGGTCCAAAGTCATACTTGGTCTGTCCCCTCTTTGGCCCAAAGTCGTACCCCGTCTGTCCCGCTTTTGGTTTGAACTCAACCTCTGACCCACTCAGACTCTCCCCTCTTTGGTCTCCCTGACTCTCTGATTCCCGCCTGACCTTGTTTATGAGAGAATCACAGTAATTTAATTGGGAGTCGTCTCCTCCCCATGGCACCGAGGGTGATGGCGGGAGAAGAGAGGAGTTGACCTATGCCATCTTGTCGCGCTAGCGGCGTCAGCATCTCAATGTGTGGGGGATAAGCAGTGTCACAATTCCTCTGCGCCACCAGGCAGCAGAGTTCACCGTGCTGCACCCTGCCATGTCAAACACGAAAGTGGACCAACAGCCAGACGGGCGCACCGACTTCTGAACAAGGCGGGCCACGGGACCTTTAGACCCGACTACAACAGAGACCTGCAGCTCTAATTTTAGAAGATTATGTTCAATTCAAAGTTTTGCACCTTGCTGACATATTTAGTGACATAAAATTAATGTTTTTACATGTAATGGATTACTAAAGCAGAGGAGCAGCTTAAGTGATGTGAATGTTTATCTTAAGTAATTATTCACCACAATTTTAAATACTAGAAAAAAGATTTTAAGCGGTAGAGTTAGGGAGTCTGGAGCGCACCACCGGAATAATAACATACTTTAATTGTTTAATTAAAATTAATTAATAAATTGATGGATTAAGAAAAGCAAATATAAATCAGTTAGTTAAATTTCCATTTGATTTATTCATTAGAAAAACTCAAAGCAAAAAGTAATCATTAAATTTTCCAATTAATTATTCAATTTCCTAATTTTGCCTTTTGTTGAATTAATCATTGATTTTTGAATTGCAAAATTTGTCATCAAAGAGATTTAAATTTTTACTTTGTTATCTGCTTCTGTGTCTGCCTATCAAGTTCCATCTCACAATTCATCTAGTTCATCAATATTTATTCTTTCAGACGTGGAAGTTCTGTCTAGCCCACAATGTATGTGTTCAATAACAAATAAATAAATACGACAACATGAAATAGATACTCATATGAATGAATGCAGAGAAAAAATATATAAACACAAAAATAATATAAATATTAAAATAAATGATTGAACTATTCATTATGAAATCTTGTCATGTAAGGTCAAAGTTTTTTGTTATTTATGTGGCATATGTTTTAGGCATTTATTCATATGATTATTTATTTCATTATGATTACATTTACTTTGCTTTATCTTTTATTTCTATGACTTATTATCTATTCAATCAATCCACTGTATATCATTTTTGTGTATGTTATATGTTTTTGTGAGCAGCAAACACAGGGAACTTAATCTCATGGTACATGTAGTATAAAATCTGGTTTCATGATTTTTATAATGATAAACAAATCTACCATGTACCTTAATTATTTAATATTGAACACTTTGGATCTCTACAAGTGTCAGTAGCAGTTCTGATTGGTCAGCGTTTGAGCTGGGAGCCCAACACTTGACTCCTGCCAACATATAACACTTATGTCATCCACATTTTTTAAGCAATACTTTGAGCCTATTTTTTATATATTTTTTTAACATTGCATCTTAGACACACAGTATGATAAAAAGCTGTTCAATTTCAGTTTGGTATCACTTGTCATTATTGACGATTTGCCACAGCCTGATGCTGACTGTACCCGTTTGTGGCTGAAAGAGACGCATTAGGCTTTTTAAGTGACTTCGGTCTAAACCCATCTGCAGCTTTATAAGACACGTCGAGCTGTTGATGTAGGATAAGACCTGGTTTCATGTCCCATGTGAAACCAAACCGTTATTAAAAGTTGTAAGGTAACGTTATGTGCATCACATGACTTTTGCATAACAGTTTTTGTGCCTAAACCTACTCATTCTGCAACTGTTTCACAGCATTAATCGTGTGCTAAAAAGGCTTTCTGGCCACGTCAGATGTTTCGCTATCAAGAACAACTGAGCTTTCTTGGTCAGTATATCATGCACTGAGAAATGCTTCAATTAACTACATTTAACATTAACAGTGACTGGACATCTACATGAAAAGCACCAAATTTTCCCTTTAAAGTAGATATTTTCAGTGACTATGCATTCAGCCTTTTCATTAAAGTTTAAAATCTACATAAACTAAAATGAAGGTCGACATACTGTGAATGAACAGTTACTGAATGAGCTTAGCTGAGCTGAGGTTAGACCCAGGGACAGACTCACAGGCAGGTGTTGTAATAAGGAAGTCTCACGATGCACAAGGTCACTCATTACAACAGATTCATACACACAAACAAGCGTGAGCAAACACACAGACAAGTCAGACAGGAAACAGGACAAACAAACTTCGGCAGAAGGTTGTGAATCGCATCAAGGTCATGTGTTTGGAGCTGCCATTCCAAGGCTGCCATGCTGCCTTTGTCCCCCCCTGGCAAGAAGCATTCCTGTATGTGTGTGTCACAGGGACATGCAAAGAAACAAGTAATTACACTGCTTATTACATGGCAATTCAAAGACACGCAGACAAAAGAACACGCTTTATGACAGGAAACACGGCCAGATTTACAGGCAGGAAGGCAGGTAGCAGGTTCACGGAGAGAAGCACGGAGAGGCAGAGTGAGACACGGGCAGACTGACAGTGAGACGGGCTTTGGGCAGGGAGACAAAGAGATATAGTCATACTGAAGGACAGGCAGACAGGAGGGCTGGCTGTTGTCAGCATCAGTGACAACAACAGCAGCAATGTAATTATAGGCTCTCTGATTAAAATCAATCTCATTCCTGCCACTCACAACACATTTTGCCTGCTGAAAAGATCTCTGCCTCTCTGACACCTCAGCTGGGGGAGAAAAGGGAGGAAGTCAAGGTGGACTTATGGACATGAATGGTATGAATCTGTATGTTTCGGTTGCACTGATGTGGTGTTTTTTGCAGCACCTCTTTAATATCATTTCTACAATGCAACAATATTTCTATTGTGATTTGTTTTTCAAACTAACTGTTCATAATGATGGTGCTATTCTTCTTGTTCACTTGTTGTGGCAATGGCTGCTCATGCTAGCTAGAAAGACAGGAAAGGTAGGAGAAAAACTGAGAGAGATATGCCAGAGGAGTGGATATAACTCTGACTCGAGTCACAAATGTTACGACTTTAGACCCTACTTGACCAAAAGACTTGCAGCTCGACTCATGACTTCACTTGGACATGATCCTTTTAAATTGAAAATAATTGATACCTCACACCCAGTCAAAATATTTAAAAAACATAATCAAATAAAATCAATTATTTTCCCTTCATTTCCCAAATAAACTCTCAAGTCAACACTTAATTTCCCACAATCTTAAGATCCACTTTGTTTTAAACCAAAAGCATCTGATCAAGTTGCAGAGCAGAATCATGAAGAACTAACATCAAGTGACTGAGCTTCAGCTGGAAAGAGTTAAACCAAAGATATATTTTTTTGTGAAATAGTGAAAAAATAGTATGCAAAACGTATGGGTTGAACATTACAGATAATTTGATTATCATTATTTGATATTTTAAGTTGCACAAAGAACATTGAAACTAGCTGTTAACTCACTATTAAATTGTGACTTATTTAAGACTTGAGTGCAAAAACTTGAGACTTATTTGTGACTTGCAAGACAACGACTCGGTCCCACCTCTGGTATATGCCATGGCACAAAGGTTGTACACTGCCGCTACATGCTAGTTCTGTGCAACTGGGATCCGCAAGCTGCCAGGACGATCACCAGGCTTTTATCCCAATTTGACAACATCATGTGATGCATTGTACCCCAAAAAGACTTGAAAAGAACAGCTGTAAAATGGAAATGGTAGCTACATTTTTTTGGAGCATCACATTAATGTAGAGGAGCACAAATGTAACATTTTAATCCCATTCAAGTTAGCAGAGGGCTAAACCAGAAGTTAGCCAATCATCTGAAGGAAACTTCTTGTGCACTTGTTCTGTGGGCTTCATTTGCCACTGAGCTGCTTTCATAAGAATAAACGGAGCTCCACCCCAGCGCTGAAACATCCATGGGATCCCCCAACTTTCTTTCTAAGCCAGTAGACATAAAAAACTGCTTGTCCCCAAATCTTTTCGACATAGGGAGCATAATGTCTGGTTCAGACTACACAATATTTTGCCTGTTAAAATGGTCACTGTGTCAGGTTTCATAAACTCTTGCCGTGACTAGGCCAAGACACAAGACAGACTAAAAGTTGGACGCCGACCAATCACAGCTTGCCGTCTTTCATGACCTACTTGTTGTCATCAGGAAGGAAGCGACCAACTCCTGGAAACAAGAATGTAAACAAATAATGCCGTCAAAGTGGTGTGTATGATTCTGGCTAGACTCACAAGAGACTGAGGACAATATCACAGCTTTCAGTGTGGACACAAAAAGAGATCCAAAGTCTCAGCCCTACATATTGGCATGGTGACATGCAAAAGGTGTGTGCTTACTACTGAGAAGTATAGGGAAACAGAATTGATTCTGGTAAGTTAGTTTGTTTCTGGCTGAACTCTCCGCTGTTCAAGCAACTACAAGTATATTTACAAATTCCCATATGATCGGTAGGCGGGGAGATCTCTGATTGTCTGGTGCTGCAAGACCAGATACTGGCTATCTCGTGTTCGGGAAAAAAAAGGCCTAAAAAAGATGAAGAAAAAACAACTGGGACCTTTCCTCTCTTTCACAGTTCCACATCGCAGCACCAACAACATCATTCCGACAATCACACATTCACACCCACTTCACGCCATGATTGGTCAGCTGTGTGGGGGTGAGAGCGAAGCCAGGGTTTGAACTTCTCTCTCAAGCTCCCTTTTTTCATTCTTGACACAACTATTTCTGTCATGTGGACAACCGAGTGCACCACCATGAATGTCTTCCAGGAGACACTATGAAAACGGGACTGCCTGCAAACTTGAACGTCCTCTAGTATGAGTATACACATACAATATGAGATCAGTTTATGTAATGCATGTCAAATATGACAGCTTGCATAATATACTGTTCACATTTCCTAGAGTATATTTGGTCTCACACTTATGGACACTGATAGTCTTGTAAACTGGTTTGGGCTGGAGGATATTAACTTACACCAGAGGGATACTGATCCTCCATCTGAGTAGATTTATGTTGTTGGACATAATTTAGTCCATCTAAATGTCAATATATTTTAGCACTATTTCATTTCTGTATAATGTTATGATGGTCAATTTGAGAATTTAACAACAGTCAGGTTAAAGTCATTTAAAAATCTGCAGGGAAATCTAGTCATGGCTGCAGCCATGTCAGCAAGGAGTAAAGTGTATCTACGCAAACTGATGATGAAAAAACAAAACAAAAAACATAATCTCTGAAATCAGGCTTGAGGTCTCCTGTATGTTTAATTCTGGGGTTATGGCAAAGATCGACTTTTTGAGGTTACAGTTTCGCTAGCTTTCAAAAAGTGACGGAAAAAACCCAAAGAGAGTCAACAAGAACATGCATCAGGCACACAATGCTCTGTGGCATTGGTCCCAAGCTGAGGTCCGGGCCCCTTTAGGAGGGCAGCAAAAATCACAGGGGTTCCCCAAGGTGTTGTCTGCTCTGAGGTTGTCAATATTAGATTTACACATTTTAACTTAACACGTTTTAATTGGGGGTGATGTTATAAACTTAGTTTTCTAAAGTTAGAGTCTAATTTGTCCAAGCTATTTGTAAACGCACCAGAAAGACAGTTGATTGCTGAGTCCCATTCCCAGGATGTCAGATACCAACACCTTGGTTTGGAAGAGCATCCCAAGCAGCAAAATGAGAAGAAAATAAGTAAATACAGGGAGAGGGCAGGGTCTCTGCAGATACAGACACTACTACACACTGTCTCCAGGTAGAATAGCAAGTTTTTAGGGAGTGTGCTCCACCCCTCACCAGTGTGGCTGGACTTGTTGCACTAGTCCTGTTTGAGCAGAAGTCGACCCATACTGGCCTCACACCTTGTCCCTCTCAAAGGTGTGAGTTTTGGGTTTCGTTGTCAGCCTATGAGGTCAACAGTGGCAGAGAGTTGTGTTTAGCTCCCCTCGCTTATTTATGTGTTTATGTGCCTTACTGTGATGACATAGTCAAATGCAGTGCAGTTTATTTAACAGCACTGTGCATTCCTACAACACAAGTGTGAAACTGGCTGTAACATAGCGTTCGAGAGAAATAATAACATTATAATTTTGAAAAACCTCCACAGGAGAGATGTGAAAGTGCTGCGCAGTAACTTTCAACTGCTCCACTTTCCCCTAACTACTTTTCAGACTTAATTTTTTTTGGCATATGATTATGCTAAAAGCAAAAGCAAAATCTTGTTCCTTGTGGTCAGTGAACATGTGTTGTTTCAGACTGAACATGAGGATTTCATAGAGTTAAAATGAAATCCATGAAGATTTAATGGAGCAGTTATGGATTTTGCCTTCAGGTTTTGTTGAAAGTTGAAGTTTTACACAACTATTGGAGCTGCTAGTAACAACTCAGCCCCAGTCGGTGTGGATTATAAGGACGTCTAGATGTCTGTTCACTCCTAAAGAAGCATCAAGTGAAACACTTTGTTCACTCCTCATTTAGACACGGTAAAGTCATTTCAGCGTGTAGTGGTTACTTTAAAAGATACTTTTAAAGACACTGGCTATTGTGTAACTTGTTCTTTTTCATGTCATCTTGTTTTAGCAATTTGTTTTTTAAGGATGATTTTTGTTGAAAAATCACAAGTTTGATAATCAAGCAATGCCTGTAACCTGGACAAGACATTTCCCAGGGATAATCACTGACAGATATACGTCACAATCATAAGTATAAAGATGTGAAATATTGATTACTCTTTATTTTACTCTTAAATGTGTATTATTGATTCATTCACCAGTGTACACGTGTTTTCAGTGATTTTCTGTCAGCAGTTTCTAAAGTTGAAGAAAGAGAGAGGTGAGGTGTGTAGTTCTGCCACCTGATGGTTCATTTAATACAGAGAATGAAACAAACCAGAATAAATGAGGGAAGAAGTCTGGGTAATGATTAGAGGAGTAATGAAAATAGTTATGTGGAAGATCTAGTGTTTTTCCTGTGTGTATTGTGTTGTAGCCGAATTAAAATTTAAAAACAGGAATAAGATGTTTTGTTTATGTTAATGACTCATTATTTATTCAAAGACTAGATAAAAATAAAATAAAACATATGTGAATAACTACTGTTCTTAAAAAAACTTTGTATGCAAAACATAAAAGAATGTAGGTAATTAATTGTTTATAAAGTTTTTAAAAAGTTCTATCTATCAGTGTGACAAATGTAGTGGAGTAAAAAGTATAATATTTACCTCTGGAATTAAGTATAGAGTATAAAGTATAAAGTAGCAGAAAATGGAAATACTCAAGTAAAGTACAAAGATCAAAATGCTTACTTAAGTAGAGTACTTGAGTAAATGTATTTAGTTACGCTCCATCACTGGCAGATACAGGGTGTAAATTGGAAAAAAAAGTTCATAGTTTGAAAAAAAAATCATGAAATTTTGTTAACTCTGTCTGGATTAAAAAAATAGCAATTAATTACATTTCAAAAATATTTATCTGTGTTCGCCCATTTAAGAGTTAAAACAAAACTGTTATCTCAGTGGAATTAAAAAGCAGGTTTCCCAGATCTCCCGAACAAGCATGAATTTTGTAGTTAAAAAAAAACACAAAACACAAAGTGGTCAAATAGTGAACTCTTTTACATTCACCACAGTTTTATTGTGCGGGTTTACAAGTGAGATGCCACCACAGTGAATGTGGCTTATTGTTCCCCCTACCTCCAATAACTGAAATACGTTTACAGAACCAGTGCTCAAAGACCTAAAGAGATACTAATTGTTCATATGATAGACGGTTATTGATTTTCACAAATGAAAAGTCCTTTTTCCCTGCTATGGAGAGAGTGACAAGCAAAATGTCTGAGTGAGACAAAACAGACAGTGAGAGAAGTGGAGAAAAGACAGACTGACGGAGAGACAGAGGGGAAAGGCGTCAGTGTGGAGAGGATTTATGAGTGGGGCCTGTCTGTTGGCTATGGGCCTGGTCCCTCTGTGGTCCACTCCTCTGTAATATTCACCGCTCCTCAGGCTCCCATGTGTCTGCCTGTGGCTGCAATGTACACACACGCACGCACACACACACACACACACACACACACACACACACACACACACCCTTATACGCACCCAAATACTGTACAAACACGGATGTATGCGTGCACATATAGACTGCTCGCTCCTGAGGGATTCAGTCACTGTACAATTACCACTCTGCCGTGTCATTGGCCAGTTAACATCTGCTCCCGCTTTTGTCCCATTTACCACCTCGTTCTGCGCGTCTGCTCATCTCAGTCCGCTTATTATCTCGACTGTCCACCTGACCCTACGTGCAGACAAAACACCACAAGCCGCAAGTCAGAGCACTTAACCGTCAATGAATATAACTCGAGTTTCAAAAACAAGCTGCTTTATGTCAGTATGGATCAAGATTGGTGAGCAACATGGCTGCACCAGTTTGTAGAGGACAAAATTTGCACATTCAGTCAGAGGAAGTGACCATTTATATCAAATAGTTGTACAGCTGCTCTGTTCTTTGAAGGAAGTTTCAAAGTATCAGAGAATGTTGTGGACAGAGCGGCAGTAATAAACTGCACTGACTTTTTGTAAAGGTTTCAGCAAAGTTACAGTAAGATGTAAGGATATTAACAGTTAATGATCAATCCATTAATTGCCGTTAAGAATTTGACAGATAAAAATGCATTAAACAACAATCTATGTTTTGTGTACAGTTTCTCTGGAGCTCACAGGTTTTCTCATGTTTGTTTTCTATTTGCCTTGTTAGTACAGAACCACTATGTTCATCTTCTTCACATCTAATCGGCAACACTCATATCAAGAATTTGAAAAGGAAAAAGAAAAGAAAATCAATAAAAACAATATCACTAATGATGTGCTTTACATTCCCCTTCCTCATTTCTGCACCTCTCAAAAATTCTTTCTTTGTACTTTTTTAAAAATTATATTTTTACTTATATTAACTTCACAATGTTTTATTTGGCAGAGCCACTTCCTGAATGAGGACAAGAGAGCAGCCGCTCTGCGGCAGGAGCCTTATTGTTTTATTATTCTGCTCGCTTAAATTGTTTGTGCTTCTTGAAGTAATCTTTTACATAACTAACTTGCTGCTATAAGTGTTTAAATAAAACTTAAACTGCAAAAAAGCCATGCTTTTTGTATATCTTAGAATTATTCATTGTTAACATATTCAACAAGCGGTTGAGGAAAAAAATGCACTGGATTTCCAAACCTGGTAAGAAGTGTCATGTTATAAGGCATACTTGTATGATTCATACATGATTCATATATGAATATGAGTGGTGGTAGCAGAGCAGCTCACAAATGAGCTACTGATGGTGAAGTATGAATAAAGTTGCTGAACCTGTGGAAACAGACATGCAAACATTTAAGCATGACGCCCGCATACATTAGCTTACGTACAGCCCGAAGAAGCTCGTTCCAGCTTTTAGTGGCTGAGCTTCACAATGCATAGCTGCTTGTTTTGCTTCTTTCCGATGAGTCAATTACATTTACAATTTGACATACATGATGAGGTGTGTGTGTCACTGCAAACGTCTGACACAGGGTGACTGCTGGCTGTCACAGCTGCAAGCACAAATAGAGTACAATGTATTTGAAAGCTTGCAGCTTCAAAAGGAAATTGCATACTATATACACATATATGTACACACACAAGCACACACAAAGTGCTTCAAACCGCAACAGCATGAAAAACCTTTAACTTGTCATTTTTCCCTTTCATGGAGGAGTAAGGAGGTCACCGACTGCAGAGCAGAGGAGTCAGGCAGTTATTGTCGGCGTGACTAAGGTCGCGGGCTGCTGGAGATGTCTGCGTTGCACTGAAGGAAGGCTGAATGGGAATTCCTCTGCTGCGACCCTGGTCAGTAAGCCCACAGAAGACTGCAAGGCCGACCGACACAGAGGCCGACGAGCAGTTAGAGAAAGCAGGAGGGAAAAGAAGGAAGTGAGGCAGGGTAAAAGAAGAGAGACGAGAAGTGATGGAGGACAGGTTAGAGGAGAAAGGAAGAGAGTATCTATGAGTATTTGTGATGTGTGTGAATGTGAATTCAAAGAGAGTGGATGAGGAGTTTGACAATAAGAAAGAGAGAGGAGGAATATAAAAACATCAGTGACATCAAAACAACAAAAGGAAGAGAAAAGACAGGGGGACAACTGAAGAAGAAAAAGCGAAAGGATGAAGAAAACTTGAGAAATAGCCCATCAAAAGTGAACGTTTGTGCATGTGTGAGACTCCCTCTGTCAGTAGTGTGTGTCCCATGAAGCGGCCAGTGATAAACCTCTCTCCTCTCAGGACTTTTCTTGAGGACACTGAAAGACAAACACAGTTCACTCGCAGATTCTTGTGTCTTTTTGTTGGAAGCTGACAGTTATACAAATCTGATGCAATGTGGGGTTTCACACTGAAGATAAATAATTATTAGGTGGCAGAGCTTTCTCTTACCGAGCCCCTGTTGTCTTTTTATCCAGTTTGAGAGGTCAGGTCGACTGATTTATTCAAAACTCAAAATACATCTATTCGCATCTGCCTTCAAGCTCCTTTAGTCTGCCTCAAGTATTAAACTATGGTTTTCTAGCTCATCGTCGGATTTATATGCACATGGTTATGTATGTGTGCCATATGTTGCACATATTTGTGTATTTATGTCTTTTGATCTAGAGTTTTAAATGCATACTGTGTATTTCTGCATTTGTTTTTATAAATTTTAATTATTTTTTTCATAATATTTCATATATAGCTTATTTCACTGTTTTATATTTTTATATATTTTGCTAATGCTGTTCATTGTTGTTTTATTTTATGTACAGCCCTTTAAGACACGCTTAGTGCTATCAGGCTACAATAAACTATGACTTGACTTGACTTTTATATTCGTAGATGGGGGCCACCTTGTCTGAAATTATGATCACTGCCAGTAACATTGTAAAAAAGTAATACATTTTTTATGAAATTGGACAACATTACTATTTTATACAGGAAATACTGTTTATTTAATGAGTGTAACTATTTAGGCCATTGTCTACTAACTGAATTGATCAGGAGAAAAGATGAATAAAGATCAGAGTGGCTTACCACAGTTCCTGGGGGAAATCACATAATGGATATTATGCTGTGTACAGTATTTAATCACATAATTATGACAGAGTTAATCAATATTTTACTGATTTTCTACAGGGATTCTTCAACGTGTGTTTAATCTATTCAGAACTTCCAGTGGATTTTCACTGGACACAACACAAATACAAGAAGGCACCATTCAAGAAACCCTAATAACTCTGCCCTCAATTCATTCATTATCTCTGCCAAACAGAGGCCTGGAGGGGATCATGAGTTTGGATGTGTGTGTCTTTGTCTGGGCGAGTGTGTGTCTGTCTGCAACTCATCTCATATTTTTTGTGGACCTTTTTGACTGTTTGCTCAAGGACTTCTCATGGTTTCAATTTCTGAAAAAACTTTGAAAAACCTATTTCACTGACTGATCTGTTTTTATCCCGACTGCTGACACTTCACTCGTACCAGTCGGTAGGGGCTGCAACAACTGCTAGGCTAAAAACGAGGCTTACCCAGTCCGTTGCAGGACATATTTTGACCTTTGTCATGACTCAAAAACTGACAGGTTTTGTCTCATTTTAAACCAGAGCTTCAGGAGAATAATTTCATACCCGATGTGTTATGATCCAGTAAAGTTACGAGAGTGAAAAAGGAGAAGAAGGTTATGTGTTTTTATGGCTGTTTGCATTTAATGTATTCAAGTGAAATTATTGAACATTTTATTGAACAATTTTCTTATTGCTATTGATGAAATGTCTATTGACAGTACGTATCAATATTGTTTAATTACCCAGGCCTCCAATCTTCTAAATCTTTCCGGGGACATTTATTTGCTTTTCTCCATCGCCATCTTGACTGTAAGGTCACAGATATGCATCTGTGTGATCACCATATTGAAGTGTTTGAGATACAAATGTATATTGAGACATGCAGAATTCACTACAAAATCAACTGTAACTCTTTTAATTTTGATCTGATGTTCATGAAATTTGGTGAAATGTGAAAAATTGAACATGATACTGTTTACTTGTTGCTCTATGCAGAAACATTAACCTTTGGAAAAGCCACAACTTCCTCTGGGTAATGCAGACTTTGACCTATGAATAGGCAACAATGGTAAATTATTTAGAATTTTAGGTTTTTATTGTTTCATTATTCAGTTTATACAGTTACGCAGCAAAACCAGGACACTTGGTTACAATGCCATCACACTATTCTATGCATCTTAAAGAAAACTGAAACTGTTCTATATAAAAACACTGTATTAAAAACTTGTATCTATATAAGACAACTTACACTATACTATACACACAAAACTTTCTTCAAACTCTGGCAGTTGTGGTGGCATTGCAGTAGGTGCTTCACCATCTGTTGCCTGGTGGAGGTCTGCACTCTGAGTGAATTGACTAGTTTTAGATGCCTTTTTTTTATAGTTTATTTTACTTTTTTTTATCCAAAGTGCCAGAGTTTAAGTACAAACTAAAACATACTGGGTTAAATTCGACCCAGTGTGAGGTCAGTATAACACTGACATGGTGACAATACTGGGTTAATTTTACCCAGCATTGTTTTGATCCAGTTACCCAATCTGAATGTAAAAAATAACACCAACACTGGGTCAAAACAAGCCATTGTGTCACAACGGGCAAACTTTCAACCCAGTATTTTTAGTGTGTACTATTTTAGATGGTTTTCAACCCTGCATGGTAAATATCAAAGTCCATGTAATAAACAATTACAAGATATTACAACACCTAAACATTCTAGATCAAATGTACAGATAGTGAATATTGGCACCAGAAAATGCCATAAGCCTAAATTCATAAAATATTGGTGCTTCCCTCCAACATTACATAACTGTTAAACCTGAACAAAGATGCTGTGAATGTGTGTCTAAGTAGACAGAGGGGTCTATGAATGGGTGTGTGTATGTGTGTGTGTGTGCATGCATGTGTGAAGCTGGGTTCACTTATGTAACAACCACAAGGCACAGACAGTGGGAGGTTGAATTAGGAATTACAAATCGAGGAAGAGGGCAAGAATAAAAGAGAGACAATGAGACAGAGAGGAGCCGCAGACAGACAGAGCGTTCTGAGACTACGCATTGACGCAAGACACCTTTTTGAATGATTTCTAAAAATAAATGCCTAATAATGTTATTTTACATAAAGAAAACTTCATTTGGCCTTCACAGCCACCACAATGGAAGAAGAAATTGGTGATGTTTCCAGTGATAATTGACAGAGAGGCGGTCAGACAGACAGAAAGCCCTCGCAGAGAGTCTGTGCTCAGAAGTGGCCTTCTGTGATCCCTGCCACTTCCAAACAGCATCAGGAAAGAGTGCTGCTCTGGCCGCCAGCCGGGCTGTCGCCATAGGGACCCAATTCAAAGAACCCCCGGCCAAACCATCTGAAAGATGTGGAAGGGGGGGATTTGAGGATGCGGAGACACAGCGAGAGTGTGGATTCAGTGCTTAAACACCCCATGCGCCGCTATCATCCGACCCACTAATCAAAGCCCCCAGTTTCTCTTTACTTTCCCTGCGTTTTTGTCTATGTCTCTTTTTCTATTATCTGCGTTTCTTTCCTTCTGCTGCCGACTTTGAAGTCGTATAAGTGAGATGAGAATCCCGAATTTTCTGTCTGAGTTAACGTCTGTCTTTGGCTCTGTCTCCCTCTGTGTCTTGTTTCCCCCTTCAGCTCTCAGAAAAGAATTCAAAGTGTACTCTTAATGGCTTACATGTGTTTCGATTAAGAAGCTGGCATGCACTTCCCATTTTAATGGGCTTTCTGTGCTCTTAGTTCACTGCTGGGCTAGGTTATGTGGTGGGGATTCGGAGGTAAAGGCTTTTCATTGCCAGGCTATGGCAGGAATGTGGTTAGTCAGATGGCAGGAATGTGGCACGGCAGACACATATTTTTCAGGCTTTTCAGACACATATGTGGGCACAGATGCTCAAACGATATGGGCACCACGTAATGTGATTAAACACACTCTTCTTCTTTTAAAAATCCTGTCCTTCGTCTATTGAAGAGTGAATTAGCAGGATGAGCAGCACTGCTGCTTGTTATGCTGGCAGGCATTTGGACTCATGGCCTTGAGACTGAGTAGGGCATCTTGAGAGAAGAATCCTTGGAAACATGAATGACACCTGTACAGCAAGTGTGCAGCAGTATTTTACCTTGCCAGGGTTCGGTCGCTGTGCCAGTCGCACATTGCAAACATTTATGACATCGTTTGGGGATTAATAATGTTCCTGACTCAAACCACTGTGTGAAAACTGAAGTTACCTCAACTTTAAGTATCTCATTTTGTGTGTATCTGCAGAATAAAGGAGCAATTCTTTGCAAAAGTGGGAAAATTCACATTAAACTTCTCAGAAAATGAGTACCTGTCAGGCTGGCCATAATTTACATTACATGGTCACTAATGTCACTATTAAATGTAGAGTTACATTATAGGAAACTTACCTTTTTTCCTTTTCTTTTTTCCTTTATATTTCATAAAAAGGTTTTGGTATACCGCCATCAGATTATTTTTTGATGTTTTATTTATTTATTTCGAAAGTTTGAGTAATTAAGTGAGTAAGTTTATTTAGTATATTTCCTTTAACAGAGCGAGGTCACAAAGTGCTTCACAAAAATGAAAGTATTGTTAAATAAGGATTGTTAAAATTGTTAAAAGATAAAAAACAAAATTGCTTGGAAAAAAAACGAACAAGCAACAAACAGAAGCAGCAAACAAACCTTAAATTACGCACAAAAATAGAAACACTAGACAGCACAAGGTGAGTCAAAGGCCAATCTGAATAAATGAAATGTACCAAAACGTTATTATTAATTAAACATCTCTGATTGTAAATGAAGAGGGAGTGTGCGGGAGTCTTTTTGTTCTGTACAGCTTTATACTTTGTTTGTTAATAATTATAAGGTAAATTTGAGTTAATTGAATAAACATTCAGCAGCTGAAATAAGATAAGCTAAACTCAACATTTGATTTTATGAAGACCTAAGAAAAAGCACCAAAGAGTTTGTCCCCTGAACCTTAAGAAAATCTGTAGAATATTTTTTTACTCTTATGAGCTTTTCTTTTGTTTCTTTTTTCTTTTTAAGCTTTTCATCGTAGTATTTGTATTCTTGTTTCAGTTCATTTACACTTGACAAAAAAAAATAAAGGTAGCACTTTTGTTTTTGCTCCCATTTTTCATGAGTTGAAGTAAAAAGAAATTCTTCTGTGCACGCAAAAGGTTTATTTCCCACAAATTTTGTTTACAAATGTATTAAAATCTGTGTTAGCGAGCACTTCTCCTTTGCCAAGATAATCCATCCACTTCACAGGTGTGGCATATAGTAACGCTGATTTAACAGCTTGATTATTGCACAGGTGTGCCTTGGACTTTTCACAATAAAACATCACTCTAAAATGTGCAGTTTTAGCGCCAAAAAAGACGTTTTCTAGGCTCTGAACTGTGGCTCTTTCACCAAGGGCTACAGATAACTACTTTTTTCAAGGAGGACAAAATCATGACCCACCCTACTCTGCCTCTGATTGGCTTATACACTTAAAACACACAAAAAAATACCTCTTGTGCCTAAATCTAACCAACCCAACCGAAGAGGGCAACAGGTACTAGCCAATCAAAGGCAGAGTAGGTCATGACTTTGCCCTTCAGTGTCTTATTTAGAGTCTTTTTTCAAGTTAAAACTGCACATCTTAGAGAGTCCTTTTAGTGTGACCAGTCCAAGGCACAACTGTGCAATAATCATGCTGTTTATTCAGCATTTCTATAAGCCACACCTGTCAGGTGGGTGGATTATCTTGGCAAAGGAGAGAGATTTTAACAAATTTGACAACAAAATTCAAAAGAAATAAACCTTCTGTCTGCAAAGAAAAAGTCTTTTTTTTCACTGCAAGTCATGAGAAATGAGAGCAAGAACAAAAGTGTTGCCTTTATGTTTTTGTTAAGTAAATTAATCAGTTTCTGCTTATTTGTGCTATACAGCAGAGTGATACACTGTGTAATCCGGACTACACAAGGACCCTCTCACTCACTGTTTCTGTTTTTTTTCTCTCCTCTCTCCATCTGTAAAATACTTTGCAGGCCCAAACCACCCTGCGGTTACAGAAAAAAGAAAAAACACACTGGGTGTAAAATGATCCCAGCCCTGTAAAATTAGAAAAGGGGAGGAAGAAAAATGAGCGCACCCAATGTGGCATGTGAACTAATGATGGGTTGGTGGGGTGTTGGTTTTGGCGGAGGAGCGAGAGGACCGCTGATGCGTGTGATGCAATCATCACCTTTTGTCCGGCGTATGGTTAAAGTGGGCAGTGCCCCGGCAGTTTGTGGTGTACCCACATGGGTCATGCCAGGGCATGTGTGTGGGTGCTTGGTCGATGGGAGGCAGGACAGGGCAGGAACAGGGCGGAGAGGAGGAGAAGGAGAGCTGGAGAAGACAAGGATGGACAGATGCAGGGGTGGCAGAAGTACACATACTTTACTCAAGCAGAAGTACAGACAGCTGTGTAAAAAGACTGAAAGTAGAAGTACTGATTCAACTTATTTAATCAAGTAAAAGTTAAAAAAAAAAAAAAAAAAGTACAGGCTCTGTAATATACTTAAAGAATAAAGCAAAAAGTTGCCCTCAGAGGGATATTTCTACTGGTTGTTTCTGTATGAAGCTAACTGAACCTCACCCTTTCTCCACCCTCGAGTCTAGCTCTCTGTCTGTTTTCAGCTTGTTACACCATTTTCATCTTTTTAAGTCTTTTACATCAGTTTATTCTTGCTATGTCTTGTTACATCATTTTCATCTTAAGTCTTTTGTATCATCTTCATCTCTTTACAGCTTGTAATGCTGCTTTCATCTTGTTACATAATTTTTGTCTTGTTACATCTTTTGTGTCGTTTTCATCTTGTTACATTTTGTTACATCTTATGTTGTTTACGTCGTTTTCATATTGTTACATTTTTGTTCTTGTTACATCTTTTATTGAATTTTTTTCTCATTCAGTCTTGTTACATTTTTGTGTGCTGTTTGTGTCTTGTTACCTTCTTTTTTATCTGGTTATGTCTTGTCACATCTTATTATGTTGCTTTCATCTTATTATGTCTTTTACGTCATTTTCGTCTTGTTACATGATCTTTCTCTTGTTACCTCTTGTTACAGTTTTTCATCTTGTTACATACTGTTGCATAATTTCTTATTTGGTACGTCATGCTATGCACTGACGGACACACTGTGGAATTGTCTTTTCAATGTTTTATTGTCCATTTAGGTAGAAATCGGTTTTGATGTTGGGAAGGCGGTGCACACTGATGCAAAATTAATACAATCAATAATTCCCCTCAAATGAATTAAAACTAGAGTGACAAGCCTGTTTTGGAAATGTAAGGAGTAGAAAGTTCAGATATTTGTGTTAAAATGTAGAGAGTAAATGTAAAATGTAGAGAGTAAAAGTAAAAAGTAGAGAGTAAAAGTAAAAAAAAATAAATGCCTAAGTAAAGTACAGATATGAAAGTACAGTATTTGTACTTACTAGTTTCACACCTCTGGACAGATGAATCGAGGGAGGAAATGGAAGGAGCACATAAACACACACACACACACACACACACACACACACACACACACACACACACACACACACACACACACACACACACTCACAACCACTCCAAGTCACCCTATTATTATCATTATGCAAGTGTGACTGCAAATGGTCCCCCTGAGCAACAACGGGACTGAGCAATGAGCCCATAAACAGATATGGGCGATGGTGGAGCAGTGTTGGCATTTTTGATGAGGCAGCAGCCACACACACACACACACACACACACGCACACGCACTCCTCTTTCCCTTCGACCTCTGCTCTCTGAGGGAAGGCAGTGCGAGCACACAGGCTGCCGTAGGGACTGAGCGACAGTGTGCCCAGCTGCATGCCAACTGCGCCCGCGGGCTGCCCTAACCCATGCACCCAAGGGAGCAAACAGCCTCTACCGCTCTCTATATCCCCATCTCTCCCTTTTCCTTCTCTTGTCCTCCCTCTCAGCCCCTCACTGTCCTTCTCCATCTCCCAATTGTTGTTAATCTCTCCTGCTCCCTCTCCTTCCTTCTCCCTGCTGCACCCCGTCCTCCTCTCCATCTCCCTCTCACTCTTACTGCCAGTCCTAGAGAGTGACTGACAGGCTGTGAATTGCTCTGAGGCTATACCCAGATAAAAGGCAAGGAATGCACACACACACACTCTCACACACGCACACACATGCACACACACTTCACTGGGAATCACATCCACTGTCACATAGATAGACACAAGTCCTGCCATCCTCGCGTTGGTGAGAGCAATACACACTCCACACACTGAATGTGGAGTGACAATCTCTTTGTCCAGTCACACACACACACACACACACAGGCACACACACACACACACACTCCTGATGCCTGTGTGCTTGGTCACTCACTGTAATGGCACCCGGGATCCATCTGTGTGTGTGTGTGTGTTTAAGATGGAAAGAAAGAGTGGGTGTGAGACAGGGAGACAGAGAGACAGATTGGGAAAGAGAGTGCATGATGTGCATATGCGTGTTTGTATGTGTCTGTCTATCTGTGTGTGTGTGTGTGTGTGTGTGTGTGTGTGTGTGTGTGTGTGTGTGTGTGTGTGTGTGTGTGTGTGAGGGAAAGATATTGCGTCTCACAGTGTGCGGTGTCAGGTCTGGCTGTGTGAGCTGACACTGATTATAGTCTTCACAGCTCACTCCCATCACAGGCAACTATAGCCGCGGCCAAAGCCCTATATTTCAAAAAGTTGCAACACTGTGCAGGAGCCAGGATTGCTTTTATGCCTCCAGCAGTTCGGCCACCGGCTTCCCGGAACGAAATTTAGGAGCCATGCCGTCAGACTGTTTGGCATTGAAATAGAGTATTCAGACCTAATCAATGGGACCTTTCTTTTTTTGGTTCTGGCAAGAAAATGTGTCATAGCATCGAGTACCTGGACAGATTCATAATCTTGTTTACTTCTTTGATCAGATAGTTCCAGATTTAAATCAGAATTTTAGGCTCTTTTATCTTGTACAGCTGCCAGCTGTTTAGACAAATTGTGACATTTGAGAACTTTAGCTTAGTGTGAAGGTGTGAGTGTGAAGCAAGATAAGATAAGACAAGATAAGATAAGAAAGATAGAACTTTATTAATCCCAAAGGAAATCCTTGAGCCAGAGATTACTCCAGCGAAATATAAAATATGAAATGTATAAGGACTAAATGCTAAAATTTGTGCCCAATAGCATAACAATAGAGATAAAATTACAATAAAATAAAAAATTACAATAGAAAATACATTAGCAGTGACATTAAAAGTAATATTGGCAGTGAAAATCTGCGATGCAAGTATCAAAAATTTTAAATGATATTCAGTCCTCTCATATGGAAAAGATTTCTATTAATTTAACTAAATATTCATATATTTTATCTGAAACTTGTAAGTAATATATACATATATACTTATGTGAGTTGGGCAACCATTAGTGAAACTGAAATTGGACTGGACAAAAAACTTACTAGACAAGACATGTATGATACAAACTAAAAAACAGACATAAAAGAAAACAAAGCATTTACATAATGTATATAACAATAAATAATTTTAACACTGCACAATTTGAAAAAACTACCCAATTGTGATTATTTTGATTGATATTGCAGTTGCAGTAAGATTTGCAATAGAGGGAATGTTTTTTGCAATTATATAATATTGGTCATTTTCTCCTTTATACAACACAAACATTTAACAAATATATTCATAAGATGACAATTCAACAGTGCGATGTCCAAATTGCAGGAGTTATAATTTTTGACAAAGGTAAAGTATGTCACAACATACGATCACAAACGAAGCCCTGTGGTGGAACAGAGACATCTGCAGCCTACAAGTCATCAAGACAGATATTAGAGGGAAGGATCATTTCTAAACATTATTCTAATTTTCATTGGAAAACATATTAAAATTATAATGATGTGATTTTGGTGGGGTCTGAACCAAAAGATGTTATGATGTGCTTATGGCAGTTTCAATAAAATTTCAATTAATTGTTCATCCCTAGAATATATTTGTTTATTTTAAAAAAAACAACTTAATGTTTACTTGATCCACGTTTAATTCTAATTATGTTGTATGAGACAAATGTGAAAGTGGTTCATACAAAACATAATTATTTATTATTGGGGGCAATTAGAAATTCTTTTTCTATTTCTTTTTCCATATGGGCAATCACCACCACCAGAAAATAATAACATGAATATGTAAATACTGCACATAGGGTCAGTGTATATTTATGTTTAGAGCTGGAGCACTTCTACAAATATCATTCACCCCACCAATTTTCTATGTAAAACAGTTTTGGCCTGCTCTTGTTGAGACACATGCTCCTGTCTTTTGTGCCAAATGATAGGCCGTACTGCAGAGTGTATAATTATTGTAACAAGCCGTCTGTCTTACCCTGTATACACCAATGACGAGGAAGCATTCAGGAAAAACAAACAGTGACACTGATGACTGATGCCTCCTCTTAGATGCTCACATTTAAAGGCTACCAAACCACGAGACTCCTTTTTTTTCTCTTTTCATGTGCTCCCTCTTTTTAGTGTCATTGACTGCTTTATGCCAGATATAAAAAGCAATGCATGGCCAACGAAGCGCATAATGGGCAGATTCGACTAACGTGTCAGTGCAGAGGAGTGAAAAAGAGGAGGGGGGTGAGGGAAGGGGAGGGTGAGGCAGGTGATGGAGAGACTGAAGGAGAAGAAAGAGGAGAAAAAAGAGGGGAAGAGAGACAGATCGAGGCAGAGGGGTGGTGACCCGTGCCCTATCCTACAACAGAGGTAGCCGCCCTGGCATCTGCAGGCACAGCAGGCATCAGATGACATGCAACACGACTCGCAGGCTGTGACTGAAGTAGATTGGACCGGCACATTCATGCTGAGTCGTGGTGGAGAGACTCCGCTGTCAGATAAAGTGACTCTCCGTCAGATGGAAGCAGATGGTAAACTGAGTGGACGTCCAGTCTGAATCAGTCTGAATCACATCTGAAGCAACTATGAGCCAAATCCAGGCAGGTTGAGTTAAAACCCAGCACAGGCTCGATGTGAGATCCAACAGAACGAGCATTGAGAGTCCGGCCATGCATCGCCCTCTCAACCTGACTCACCCGGAGACGTTTGAAGCTGACGTGACCGACTCTGCAGACCCCACTGAGAATCTTCCCTCTGAGCCTAATTCTGCACTCTGGCATGTAAATCACGTATATACCATGAGCGTAGTTGACTCCAGCTGATGTGTGCTGACGTGTAAGTGCCCATAGTGTGAATGTTAAATCCGGCGCTGTGCCTCCATTATCTGTATGTAAACTCCATGCTGTGTATGTGCACAGTGTTAAGTCATACTGGAGATGATGTAACTGGGATTCAACAGAGGTCAAGCGTTGTCCATGGCTAACTACTGGCCGCATAATGTAATGAGTGCATTAGTTACATCATCATCAACATACTGTAAATGCCTCAGGCTCACATTATTGCTGTGTATGTCAAGTATATATCACGATGCTACAGCGGTATATGGTAGAAATAATTCAATCTAATTTTATATGGTCGTTTGGCATTTACCGCCATCACAGATCAACTTTTATTACGTCCTCCTATTGTGTGATTGTGAAAGATGTGAAGGCCCAATACAGCAAAGATGACAGGCTTCATGAAACCATACTGGCAACTTTTAGGTCCAGCATGGTTCCTGCAGGGTTTCTGTCAGTAACTTTTTAACATAGATGTCCCCACCGCTTTTTGAAATGGCCAACGTCACATTGTAAATGCATAATTTGTTAAAAATCTTTCAGGAAAATAGCTTGCACCGAGAAATGTTAACTAAAAAATGAGAACAATTTCAATCAACTTGACAGATGAATTTTCTCTTTCTCTGATGTTAAAGAATGTTGCATCGACACAACAAGGCAGTTTACCTTAAAATCTAAAGGTAAGGTTGACTTATCATCTTTAGCTAATGTTGTTGACATTATTCCCTCGGTTGTTTATATTTTATTATATTTTGGGATAGTGATATCTCTATGTTGTTATCACTGGGCTGACTGACTGTCTACAGTAGATGTGACTTTGACGATGTTGGACTGGTTCACATGGTGTAGCGGCTGTGGATGTTACTTGTGCTGTCATTGTTGGTAAGTGGTTTCTGCTCACTATTTTCATACAGTTGACTCTGTAGTAGCTGAGGCTCTATGCCCTTTTGATGAACTGTTATGCAATTTTTCTCCTGACATAATTATCTACTTTGACCTCATACCAATCCCCCCATTACATGGCCTAAATGTCATGGAGGATCGCTATGTAAAAGACTACAATGGCAAAAAAGTACAAGCACCGTAAGCATTAGTGGTTATTGGGTCATGTTGGCTTTTAATTTTTAACACCTATCAGTAGGCCTGAAATTCAGATTGAATTTTAGACTTTTAAAGACTTTTTAACAACCTGCAGAAATCTTGTTCAGATAGGCTTGTTTCATTTCTGCAGTTGAAAACATGCTCATTCAGAACGAGAAAACACCTAATCCATGTCCAAAATGGTGTTTTGAGGATGGAACAGTGTAGATGTGACTACAGCTGTCACAAAATACTGGGCCTTCAAAGCTTTGGCGGGTGGGAGGACAACACAAGTTATCATACTTTCCTCAAACTTAAAACTTTAAACTATATTTTGCTATTACAGTCATTAAAAGTCCAATGAGGGACGAAGACAAGAGGGGAGACATCAGCCAGAGTGCGTACAGAGGGCTGAGCTTGCATATTTGGGTACAAGGAGCAGAAATGTTCCCTCGTAGGGAAGCTTTTTCCATTTGTAAATACTTGTGGGTGCTTGTATTATGTGCACGCACCTGATTTTTACGGTCATGGGTTTTGAGACTAATTAACCGCCATAAAGGAGCTCCCTTTCTCGCTCTTTATCAGTCTTTTGCCTCTTTTTCGGTGCATCTGATGCAACAGCTGCTTCCTCTGTTCAGTGATTTTTGAATTTCAAGAGAAACAAAACAAAACGAAGCATTAAAATACTGATTTGGATGTCAATTACCATGGCAACGGTAGAAGCTTTGAAGCATTCAGGTCAGCCCTAGATGTAGTCACTGAAACACCAAAAAATAAAAAATAAAAAAATAAGAAAACAGGCTGCAAAAAATAAAACATCGCATTTAAAGGTAACACACAGGTAACTGCATCTTCTAGTGTGTGTCAAAAACTAAATACAGGAGTTTAATTTAAGGACAGTGAAGAAATTAGTTGTCATGGCTGCTGTTCACAACTTGATTCAGATTTCAATCACTTTCCTCCTCATTTTTCTAAAAGTGCAACACCTCCTGTGCTGCCAGCAGAGAGAATAAGCTTTGGAGCCCTGCCGATTTTCACACCTTCCCACACCTGGCCAGTCGTTCTCAAAAGTGGGGATGACTGTCAAATTTTCTCTTTTGGAAAGTCACAAAAATTGGGCAAGAGAGAACCCATTATTCAGCCCTCCAAAAGATGTTTTTTTTTTTCCCCTATTTTCAGACCATCCGAATAGCAAGTCTGAAGGACCCAGTAACCAGCAGTAAGGGTTCCAAATGCATATATGAGATAACACCTGTGTTTTTAGCTGGTGATTTGTGTTTTCTGAGTACACTCAGTTCAAATCAGGTAAATGGGATAGTATCCTGACACCACTTTTTCTTTTTTTGAGTGAATTTATTTCGCCAAACATCCTCAAATCACTGTCTTTTTGTTGTGTCAGTGGATCAATACTGATGCAACAACAGTTTTTTTTCTAGCTTTAAAAGAGTTGCTGTCTGATAATCAATGATTGGCTTTTGCCATGAAAATAAAGCATTGCAATGCAATTCTAAATGCGTAAACTGGCATTCCCCTTTCACTGCTGATGAACTGTTGTGGTCTACATTGGCTCCAGATGTCTGCGTTTTTAGCCTTGTTGTCATTTTCGATGGGTGGCCATTGCACTGCATGAACGCATAGTGGAAGAATACTGGTTTGTGGGCAGACAGACGTGCAAGGAGCAGGTGTATGCTGTAGTGGTGCAGTCCTGGTCCCCACCCCCCTCGCCCTCCGCTGTTTAATGACTGTGGTACAGCCCTCCACTGTGGCTTTGCCCCACCCCTCATGCCTTTCTGTGCGTTTGAAATGTGCCAGCCAGATGTTCAGGGCTTACACCTGTAGGAGACACAGTCTTTGACATGGTCTCTGTGGATCTGTGATGAACACGCACACACACACACGCACACGCACACACACGTCAGCACATATGCATGGCCGTGCACGTTTCCAGATGTACATACGTCCATGTGCCCGGCAGAAGTGCATGCTCATGGATGAGAAAAAGATGCATCAGCAGCCAACATGCAGCCACACACGGAGACAGAATGAGCTGCACACACAAGCTGCTCCATGTTTAACCCCTCATTTATCACCGCACACTCACCCACAGCTTTGCTACGATGTGAATTTCAGGACGCCGCATGGTGGGGCATCCAGTTTATGCCACCCTGGTGCTACACACCTTTCTCCCACGTCTCGCCCACCCTCTGCCTCCCTTTCTCTTTCGATATTGTGTGCCATTACGCTTTAGCATTTTGTAACTGGAGACTGCCTGTCTGGCTGGTGTAAGCTAATGGAGAAGAGCGAGTGTATGGAGAGGCTATAGGAGAGACTGTCTTCCTTCCTCGCACGCTGCTGTCAGAAAGCATACAGGCCTGATTAACGACAACAGCCACAATAGCTCTTTATGCATTCTCTCCCCACTGCTGGCCCGCTGCCAACTCACCCTCAGGGAGGGAGAGGTATACATGGTGTGAGGAGCATGTGTGTGTGTGTGTGTGTGTTTGAGGAAGGTGAGGTATGTAATATGTTCTGATTTTGTGTGTGTGAGCGGAGAGAGGCAGGTGCGAGAGGGAGCATTCAAAAAGTGCCAAAGAGAACAATCAGATGCTACAAATCCAATTCACAACTCTCCTATCACCAATCCTCTCTGTGAAATAACATCAAAAAATAAAGAGCTACTACACTATACAGTCGTATACCTGTATAGTGTAGTTATCATTAGTGTTTTTGTTCTGTGACATTCATTAACTATCTAACAAGATATAATAGTTTTTATTAGATGCTAGCTAGCTAAATTTAACAATTGCTTCCTAGCTAATAACCAGGCAAGGGTGAATATTTCATTTAACAGTTAAGGGGGGACAATAATGTCTATAAATCCAGAGTATTATGAAGACTTCCACAAACTTAATACTTGTTATAATTATGTCTTATTCATTAAGCCTTCATTTATTTCCAAAATTATAAACAAAATTACATCATTACAGCCATTTTCCATGCAGTAAGAAAAGTAGGAATATACTTAGAGCCTAATTACACGGGTAATCCTGAAACAAAGCAAACCGTTTGAAAATTGATCGGAAATTCAGCCAGTTGTGATGATTTTAATTAAGATTATTCCTCCTGCCTCCATCAGTATAATACGCATTTGGAGACGCGGCTGCCCCATACCAATATGGCAGCCCGCACTGACGCACAAGATTCAACCTTGTGGAGGTGCAGGGAACAAAATGCAGCCTGTGAATGTGTTTTACTCTATTGGAAGTAAAGAAAAATGTCTGGTGCAGACTTGATGCAGTAACCCCCCCCCCTTAATTCCTGCCTTTCCTATTGCATATTTTCATCTTGACTTTTTTATATAACATTAGCTAGCTCGCTGACATATATCATAACATGCCTCTATGGTAAATAAAACATTATAAATGCCCTCTAGAGTGGCACAGCGTCCAAGATAAATTATAAAATTCCCTCCAGAGTGTCCTACCAGCAGACAAAATGTGATAAAGTGCATCTTATCTTTCAGCACAATGCTGGTGCCCTTTTCATTAAATTTTTGCCCCTGCCCCTCAGACATTCTGAGTCCGCCACTGGATTATTTTGTAACCCTGCAGTATTTTGTGTGAGTAATGTCTATCAACAACTCCCAAAATGCCCTGAATGTAACCCTTGTTCTGAGGAGTAAAACTAGTCGGGACTGTTGTACCAAATATAATTGGTATTCGGATGAAAATAGCCCTAAAACTTTATATTTCTGTAAGGTTGTGTTTTGGGTCTCAAGTCTCCACTGATGCTGAATACTTGTGGGTGAGTGTTTGCATGTGTGTGTGTATGTGCATGTGAGTGTGTGCGGCTAGCTAGCAGCTATCTCCCCTCGCTCCTAACACAGAAAGGTTGAGAAGAGCCATCTTTCATCTCCTCTGCATCATCACAGCGTCTGCATTATTAATGGCCCTGATTACTGTAATCAAAAATTCTTATTT
Source organism: Lutjanus erythropterus (assembly GCF_056507025.1). NCBI lineage: Eukaryota > Metazoa > Chordata > Actinopteri > Lutjaniformes > Lutjanidae > Lutjanus > Lutjanus erythropterus. The sequence continues at coordinate 31,128,598 of NC_139325.1, read as the reverse complement.
ATTTGGAGGAGTCGGAGGAGGAGGGGGAGGAGGCAGCCGGGCTTGGGCTTCTCTCTCCAGACAAAAAACCTTTGGTCTCCAGCTTTAATTTTTCAGAAATAGAGATGCCGCAGTGCCCTATCTTCCCCAAGTTCGGAGCTAAGCTAGTTAGGCGCACATAAACATGCAAATACCGAGGCACAGACATTCAAACTTTTTCTTTCCCAGTCTTTGAGCATCACGTACACAAACACACATCTGCACTGCGATGCACACGCACACACACAAGGAGGCAACTGTCAATAATAGCCTCTTAACGAAGACAATAATCTAGACCTCCAGACAGCCAAAACGATAAAAAGCAGAACGCGCTCATCCCTGCCTTTCATCTGGTTTTGAGCTTCTTTTCCACCTCCTTTTTCCCTCCTTCAATAAAGTCTGTCTGTCTCCTTTTGCCTTCCTCATTCTCCTCCTCCTCCTCTTCTTGCTTCCTCCACCATCCACTCCACCCTGTCTAATCTTTCCAGGCACTGCCATTTGCATGCAAATAGTCCATTACCCAGTGGCAGGGAGACACAGCCAGGAGCTCACTACTAGGTAATCAAGGACAAAAGAAGTGCAGGAGAGATGCGAGAAAAGAAGGAGAAAAAGGGAGAGAAAGACAGAGCAGAAAGAGCAGTGAAAGATCACAGGTGAATTAACATTAAGGGAGAAAGGCACAAAAGCGACTTGGCAGAAGAAAGAAAGGGGAGGTGAGGCGAGGAGAGGAGGAATACAGTGCGACTGGCGGCGAGATGACGTGTTTGAAGAGGTGATTGGAGGCGAGGATCTTTGTAATGTAAAAGTTACAAGTTAAGTTGAAGACTAGAATGAGCAGAAGTGCAGCTTTGAGCGCGAGACGGATCAAAGAACACTTTATTGCAGCGTGTCAGCCTGTCAATCTACTGCAGGTTTATGAAATGAAAGTGTGTTACACTGAAGTAAGCAGCATCTAGAGGGAAGGTTTCTCCCTGCATGTTTTGTCTGCATCTTAAAGAACAGCTTGCAACAAATAGCTTGTCACAGTGGCAGTGCCCATAAAAGGGCAAATTTGTAGCTTTTGAAAAAAGGTACATTTCAAAAGGAATTAAAGGCATGCCTTGACATTTTGAATATATTTGTTTTTTTTTTTTGGCAGCAGATATTTGTCACAATGAGGGAAAAATATCCTTTCTGCAGTTTTTGTAAATAATGTTCCCAATGTTAACATTCCTCTCGAGTTCCACACTAACATTGTGTTTTGATGATTGCGAAGGACAAATGTAGAAACATTTCTCCACATTGTGACAAGTGCTGATGAAAATGGTCTTTTGAAATGTCAATGTCAAACAATGTTGTTGCATCCCTTGAAAGTACAAATTTGTCACTTGAGATGCTTTAAGTGTCTCTAATGATACAAACAATAACCGTGAAAATTATATACCAGTATACTATGTGCGATTAGTTGATGGATCAATTAATTGAACAACAGAAAATTAATTGACAACCATTTTGATTAGGGCTGGGTATCATCGCTGATTTCTCAAATTGATTCAACTGTAATTCACAAGATCCAGATTCAGTTTTCAGTTTGATTAGAATCAATTCAGTATCTATTCTGTTGGGGATATCTTAGTAACACTACCACTTTTTCTTGGATACGAAAGAGATTTTTAGAGAACTAATGCTGTAAATTGTACACAGAATCCTCTAATCTATGGTGCAATATTAGAAATATTAATGTTCACACTGAGAATTGACTCTGCTGCATTCACTGGCGACAGTCACAGGTTAGACGATCTGAGCTACATTGCAAACAGAGAGCAAAAAGATCGACTTCTAGATAGATTAGACATAGATTGATAGATTACTTTAGGTGCATCTAAGCTATATGCTGTTTTTAGCTCACAGAAAGAGTCAATCAAGCTAGCAGTGCATTAACAAATTTGTAAAGTTTCTGCAGGTATTGCACCCGTGGTAACTTATGCAGACACTCATGCGGAGCTAAGCAGAGCTGCCAGACGTGCCAGAGGAAAAATGCTATATGGACACAAGATCTAACAGGGTTAAAGCTTAATGCAGCCATGAAAAAAGTCATGTATGAAAAGATCTTTTTCTGATTTTGTGACTCGAGATCAATTTAAATTGGAAAACTGATTCGTTAAACTCAGCCCTAAGTTTAATAACTGTAAGAAAAAGCAAAACTTGTAAGAAAAAGTAATAATGACAAACATTCACTAGTTTCAGTGTTTTCAATTTAAAGACTTGCTGTTTTTTCTCTGCTTTCTAAATTGGATATCTATCTTTATAGTCATCTTTGTTGTGAGTAAGACAAAAAGCAATCTGTGGATGTCACCCTGGGTTCTCAGAAACATTTTAATTTTTCACCATTTTGTGATATTTTATAGAGTAAATGAACTAAATTCTTAATCAACAAGACTGAGAGCTTAAAAGCACATTGAGCTAAATGCCAAGATCAGCACGCCAGCATGTTTTGAATGACAATCTTAAATTTGTGTTTAAGAGGTATAATGATCACCATGTTAACATATTAGTTTTGCGTGTTAGTGTGCTTACACAGGCTAATTAGCACTACACACAAAGTACAGCTGAGAATGATGAGTTTTGCAGGTACTTTTATCATGTTATTTGATCAGAAACCAACATATTGGCCAAATAAACCATGAATCCATTATGTGAAAGTTGAAATAATTCACAATTGAAATATTTTGACAGAACTGGATGAAAAGTCCTGAAATCACAAAAGCCAGTAGGATACATGATTGATAATGAATCAGTGGTTGTTGAGATTTTTCAGTTTGGACCAAAGTGGTGGACAGACTCACAGACTGTGACTGTGCCATCCCTGGAGGCACGCCGCTAGAAAAATGCCAAATTCTCGCTGGGTGCAGCATCTCAAATGTGAGGATTTGCTGCTTCTGTCTTGTTTTTATCATTATAAATTGATTATCTTTCGGCCTTGGACTGTCTGTCGGACAAAATGAGCAATTTGAGGATGCCACCTTGGGTTCTGGGAAGTTGTGATGGCTGTTTTTCACTATTTTGTGACATTTCATGGGCTAAACGTCTAAACGATTCATCCAAAATATGATCGGTTGATTAATTAAAATTAAAATAACTGTTAGTTGCAGCTCTGGGTACAAGGCAACATTTGACGAAACAGTCTTTCGCCAGCACTTCATATTCTGAATTAACACAATAAGTTTTTCCACCAGCAGCTAGATCAGTCTATTTTGTCAGTTGCCTGGAAAATAAGACGGCCTCCTAATTATGAAAAGACTGCAAACAGATGATGACATCTCAGGGAAATATCTTAAAAAGTTAAGGATTTCACTCTTCACCCCTCGTCCATCCTACTGGCTTCTGTGCAACCTGTCAGCATAACCTTTTTCACAACCTCTTGGCAGCTTTTGTTGCACTTCCCCACGTCTGTACCACCAAATACCTTGTCTCACATTCAGTGCTTCTCTCTTTCTCTCGATAGATGCTTGAAGTAGCTAAACTTCTTCTTATGGGAGAAGAAGAAGAAGTGCATGAGCGTCAAAGGAAATGAGCCCCCCACCGCCGCCGCCACCTCGGAACCCCTCCTGTCCCCCCCCCCGTCCTCCTCCTCTCTGCGAAGCAGTTGATTGCGGCCCGTTTGATGTCCTAAACGCGGCGTGCTAAGATTTGCTCTCTGTTCCTCGCCGAGCGCGTTTGAAGCTCTGCATGAGCGACACACATTTTCGACGTTACACTCTGCTAAAACGGGCAATTATTTTTTTTCCCCCCTTTTTTATGTTTGGCTTTAGAATCGCGGTGCATAAGGAGGGGGTAGAGGGAGAGGAGACAGGGAGCGATGACTTGCACCCACACATTCCTCTAACTAAGACGTAAATATGCATGGTGCAAAGACCTTTCTTCTAAGACAGGCGCTTTACTGTTTCCTAAACTTTTTTTTCTTTTTTTCTGTCACGAGCATTACTGAAATTACACCTCCTGCAGATATCACCAGCATGCACCTATTAAGACCCATATATTACTGTCAGTAGTGCTTCGTTGAACCTGCCTCAGCCACTCCTCAGCATCTCTAAGCACTTTCATAAGCTTCCTCTGTCGGTCGTGGGAATATAAAAGAGTCCTCCGTGATACAAGTTGCTGTAAAGGGGTTTTATTCACTGTACGAAGCGCTGCTGAAGCCGCCCCAGGCTGGCTTCTTTCTACACCCACTACAGCAGCTCCAAGACAGTGGCTTGGGAAAAAAAAGCTGTAGCCTTGGACCTGCTCTTCACCCACCCACTCATCTCTATGTGAAGCAAGGTCACCACTTATGTAGGTTTACCATTTTACAGACTTGCATTTGACACGCAGTTGATCCAGAGCGACACAGCCCTCTCAGACTACGATATCTGCTCGGCTGCGGGTTTAGCGTGGTGCACCGTGGCACATTGGTAACATATGCACACGCACACACTCGCATGCACACACCCAAGTGTATATACACACACTGAGACACACACTTCTCTCAGCGCCTGGCCTGTGCCCAGGATTGCACTCCCCTTTTATGACCCTTGCTTTATGGTTTATTTAAAAAGTAACAGTCCCTTTATAGGTCATTAAAGCAGAAATAAAAGACAGCAGACGGCCTGCAGTGAATAGAAGAGTGAGCAGACGCCAGCCAGATTGGCTTGAAACACACACACGCACAAACACGAGCGTATGCGAGGGTGCATCCAAGGCCAGGGGTTGTGACCCTGCTGGTGGGAGTGGGTGGTTGCACATCATCACTTTACACATCATTACCCTGGTCGTATATTGTGCCATGACAAAGTGTAGGGACACAAAAACACATGTACAGTACACATGTATATACGGAGTGATTAATTACACATTTTAAAATGACAAATAAAGATGATAATGCATGCAAATGCACACATATTCGACACACACAGAGTGAAGAGGGTGCTCACAGCAGACAGCCTGGCAGGCATGCTGCATGATTCACATGCAATTTCATCCTTTTAGGTTGTCTCTCTGCCTCTCTCACACTTACCCTCTTCTCATTCACACACACTTTGACCTGTGCGTGATGGCAAAATGGGCATGATTAACTGTACAGAAATGTCAGCCGAGAATAATGGCTGAAATGTAATTACTGAACGAGTGTGGTCCATGGAGAGACAAGCAAGACAGCAGGGAAAGGAGAGACAGAGGCAAAGAGAGAGTGATGTTGGAGAAAAATTATAAATTATCGCATTCATTTAGGGTATTGGTGCTGTGTCTCTCAGGACAATGTTATTGTGATGAAATATAATTTTGTGCCGTTTTCGCATCAGTCAAAGTTTATGTGCAAGAATAATCACATTTAGATGTCCATAACGGTTTCATTCCACTGGCCCTGGCTGCACCACGTCCACCAGAGCTTGTTATGACCAGTCTACATAATACTTGTGATGCCTCCAGTATTACTGCAGTGCATTCCAGAAGCAGCTATCCGCTCTGCTCCACTTCAGATACACTCCGAGCTTGTTTTTGACAGATGCCGCGTCAAGCTGCAGAGAGCAGCTCAAGCCGAAGAGAACAGCATAGAGGGCCGAAGTCACGGCCCTTCTGGTGGACCACCACGGGACTCAACTTAGGAAAAATTATGAGCTGTAGTCAATGGCGTGACACAGATAATTTTTCAGTTCCGTTTGAATTGTGTCGCAAATCACACATATGATGTCTGTCAATTTTAAATATAATTTTACAAGTCAAGAAGACACTTCGTTGTGAACACTGTTCCAGTATCAGACTGTGAAGATGCATAATTAAAGAGACAACACACCCAGAAGTCGCATAAGTGACGTCATGACTTTGTCCCTCCAAAAGCTAATGTTAGCCACTGAGGCTACGACAGGACTGTGTGTTTTCTTACTGGGATGTAGTCACACAACCTCTTACTCATTCTTTCTCTTCCCAACTGATAAAAGCAGCAGTAGTCGCTGGGTAACAGACTTAAGATAGGCTAATGTTTCAAGGGACAGTGAGATTGGTATTGATGACATACATTGTGCGAGACAAGACGTGTAGTTCACTGAACGGTTTCACATAAAACTTAAGTATGAAAAACCTATGACAAATGGAGAATTCTCTGTAATTCATGGCACAGTTCAAACGGAATCAAAAAATTGCCTCTCGCTATAGACTTCATATTTTTTCTGAAGTAAGGTCCCATGAGGCACACTAGAAGGGGTGTCATTTCGTCTCTCTATGGAGAATTTTCAAAATAAAAGGCTTATTGCAAACTCACGATCATAAAAACCGACAGAATAGAAACTAACTATGTAGCCTACTTATCCATGGTAGAAGCACAAAAACAAGGAAAGAGGGTCTAATCAACAAACTCTGAGCAAGTCAACATAAACAGGCAGGTAAAACGCTCCGTAATACGGATATCAAACGATATAAAAAAACATATGATAATGCCATGATACAGTATCTGATGTGTACAGCACGTCTTGTTTTGGTTTCTGTAAAAGCAGCCAGGTATGACATAAGCATGCAACAACTTGGAATGAATTCATTGCAATGAATGCTTGATTTGTGTGTGTACAAAAACAAGCAAAAGCAATGCAGCAGTCACTGGCTATCCTTTTATAAAATAAAAGTAATAAAATGAAATAATTAACCATGTCAGTATCATCGCGGTAGATATTCTCACAGTCTGGCTATTGAGACATTTTTTATTGGAATATTGTTATATCTGATGTATTCTTACATCCACAGACAATAAATAAAAGCAGAATATTTTATTTATGCACACACACATACACCAGTGTTTTGTATGTGTCCAAACAAGCATGTGTACATATGTTCAAATGACTTACGGTGATATCTCTTCACTGCTCCATACATCCAATCAGCAACATGATGGATTGTGAACCTACAGTGGCCATTAGAATAGCTGGCAAGTCTTTCAGGCATCGTAAATCTTAATGTGTCTCTTGGGTGAAATACATATATTTAAAGAGGTTTGCTTCTTAGATTATGACCTTTGTGACAGAAAGCAGAGAGACTAACAAGAAAGAAAAGTTAGTTTGTATGTTAAGAGTCAGTTCTGTCTGAGAAATTCTCTCTGACTTTAAATGAATCTGTCTCATTTAGTGTAATGTCTTTAGATTCATGTGTGAAGAAGGGTGTATATGTGTAATTGTACAGGAGACAAAGACAAGGGAAGAAACAGTGACTGCAAGTGGGTGTGTGCATGTCACATTTAACGTGTTACATAGTGCATGTGTGATAACGAGAGAAAAGAAGGAAAGAGGCTTCAGTTTAGTAAGATTATATTTCAGATTATTTTTAAGTGGGGTTGTATGTATTTATGGAAAGTCAGTGTATTAAAGGTATAATATGCAGCAATGTATAGACGCCCTGTATTTTCCTTATTTTTCTCATTATTTTGCTTCACTCAGGACACCTCACCAACCCAAAATGTCAGTATTTGACATCTTGGGAATGAGAATCAACAATTAACTATATTTTGGGTGCATTTAGGAACAGTTTGGAAAAATCCTACCATTCCTAACTTTAAGTAAAGTAGACGGAGTCAGCATGCCCCAATTTTGGAGAATCAGAGAGGAGTACTAACACAGAAGATAAGTTATGTACTGCTGTGGACACGCTCAGCAACAAAAAGTATTTTGGCCACTTAAAAAAAAAAGTCTGTTTATGAGTCATAACAAATCATTAATAATCTCGTAGAAGAAGTCTATAATGGTTAAACTGACCAATATGTTAGTGCAGTCTGAGACAGGCAGCTACTGAACAGGCTGAACTTTATATTTACAGAAAACTGACAGTTATAAACAGCTGATCAACTTACAGTGTAGGACTCATCATCACTTGTCAGTTTGAGATGTTTCACGCTTCTTGCGCTCCTGCGGCTCCAACTCACTGTTTGGACAGCTGTACTCATTTTTGCATGCACAGTCGCTGCATATTGTTCCTTTAAACTGATATTTTGATCCTGATTTTGATGGTGGATGTTTTTTTGGTTTTTTTTTGGCGGGATGGCTAAAATCCTTTATACTGCTGACCCTGTCCATAGCAATACAGTGCTTACCGTCCTACATCAGTAATCCTGCTGTTTCTAACTGGAGGCATGCTGACTGCCAACTACTGTAGGTAATACACTGACTATTTATAAGTACCTCATACAACCTCATTTCAAATAACCCGAACTATCCCTTTCAAAATAGTTTCTATACATAAGAATAATTTGAGAGCTTCAGCCTAGGAATATTAGTCGTGTTTCATGACATTTTTAGAGACAGTGCTGCATGTGGAAAAGTTAGTCTGAAGCCCTGGTTTGCTGCTGGTGTGTAGTGTGTGAGATTAGTGTTCTCTGTATCAGTGTGTGTCATCTCATGCACATGTGGTCCATTTTGAAATCGTTTGCTTTCAGGATCAAGGTTGCAGCGGCCCTTCTCTCTCCCTCTCTCTCTCTCTCTCTCACTCTCTATCAGCTCATCTCTCTCTCATCTAACCGACCGTAGAGTGAGAGAGGGAGAGAGAGGGCGCAGAGAGCGAGGCCATAGTCTTATTAGTGATAATGAGAGAGAGCCACTCTGCCAATTTACATCCGTAATCTGATATTAGCTCCTGCCACCCGCACTAAAGGAGCACACACACACACACACACACACACACGTCAACAGGCGTGCACACATTTGCAGGCAGACATGGACACACACACTCACGCTCACACATTTGAAATTAGTTATTCATATTCATGAAAAAGAGCAGAACTGCTTTTGGGTGAAAACTGTGGTGCCTCCTGAGTAGCTACAAAGGAAATACGCTCCGAAAAACAGAAATATCAAAACATATACAAGACAGGAGGTAATGGCAGCGGCGCTAATTCACTAACTAGCAAGTTATCATCATTTCACACAAATGCAAATGGGGTGCATTTCTATCAGTGCTTGTACTTTAGCCTAGTTTATGAAATGGATCGCTTTAAATCTTGATTATGATTGACTGAGCTGCACTGAAAGCCATTGTAAAGATTTATTAGAATATTAAAATTCCAAAAAGGAATGACGGCTTGTTCTTTACTGAATAATAAAGGTGATGTATACAGCATTTTTTGTCTATATAAAATTTGTTTTTTCATTTTAACTTAAAGCTACTTTAAGGAACTTTGATATTGCGATGATTTTGGAGGTTACTGTGGACAAAAGCACTAGTGTTTCCGCAGCCATAACCCAAAAATATAACGACAAAAATAAAATTATCCACATAAAAATCTCCCCCTGCTTTCTTCACTGGCTCGTGTTCTTCTGCTTGGGCCGTGATCTAAGCATGCAAATTGGCATGAATTGTCTTTGATAATATGTCATAATATCTTATGTATGTATGATTGCAAAACAAAAACATCGCAGCAGTCAGCTGCCATCCTTTTATAAAAAATAAATCAATTAACCATGTATTATGGTAGATATCATCACAGTCTGGCATGGTATTGAGACATTCTTGTATCACGATATTTGATATGCTGTTACATTGGTATAAAACGCACCTGCATCAGTATTTGTGTGCCAAACAAATTGTTTCAAAATGTCGTGAATTTTAATTTACTAGTTGGATTAAGCATGGATGAATGCTATAAAGAGATGGACACGTTTTTGTTTTTTTTTATATCTACCTGCCCAGGGACTCCAGATATAAAGTAGCTAATGAGTGAACTCTGGCTCAGTGGTTGTTTTGTGCATGGCCCCTGTTAAATAAACTAATAAAACTAAACTAAACTAAACTAAACTAAGCTAAATAAAGCTGTTCTAGAATCGCACGAAACACAACCTCTTGGGGCTTATTGCTTTAATTTGCAGCAGGTCTGAAGTACATTTACTTAATTTCTGTTTTCATTCTGGCATTTGTCTTGCATATCACTGCACGTGTACCAAATGTCAGTTTCAGTTAGAAGAGCCTTATTTTCAGCTATATAGCACTTCACTTTCAGTGATATCCAACAGGTTTTTGAAAGGTTCTGAGATTTTGCTCAACCCCAGGGAGGAGCATTAACTGAAAAATATGAAATCATCAGAATTAGGGAGTACAGAATGTGTGTAGGCCAATTTTGAGTATAAAAGTGAAAGAAAATGCACCCAAGCTTTTTAGAGACACAAAGTTTCAGATAAAAAAAAAAAAATCACAGTATGAAGCCAAACATCTTTATATCACATCTACAGGCTGTGACAACCAATCAAAATTCCAGACACTCTCTGAAATCCATTGGGCATCATGAAAAAATAACGTCTCTTCTTTCAACAGATCGTGATATATATTTTCTCTATAATTTAAGAAAATGATTTACGGATATTTTAAGGATCAGTTACTGACATTTGCTTGATTTCCCCTTTTTGTTACAGCATGTTGCTTTTGTGTGAAGATGCCTTGTTTCACATTATGAATATGATGCCTGACAAAGGTCCATGACCGAAATGCAGTGTCTCAGAGCGCGGGAGTTCAATCTTTCTCTTCACATGATTGAATTTAATTTGCACCTTCTTTGCACTCCTAATGCACTCTTCAGATTAATACACGAGAAAGCACAACAGGTCGACACCCGTGGAGAACTTAATGTCCATGTGCTCACAGCAGCACACATGCAATGACAAATTCTCTAATTTCTGCAAACAGCAAACCACAAATCCATGACAAACCTCACATGCACAGTAACACGTGTAAGCTCTGATACAGACAAAATCACAACAGTATATGAGGAACTTCCTCCTCAGTCTGTGCTTCAATATCAAGAAACTGATGGATAAAAGAAAGCAGATTCTCTCAGGCGAACGCTAAAGAACATGAAGCAACATGTTCATGAATATTCCATCGATTCTGGAGAGGCACGTCTCTCAATCGCTCTCAATCCCTTGTGTTTCAATTAGATCCAAACCACCCAGAATCAGCTAATTGTCGTAAGCACTTAAGCATGTATGGCAGGATCCCTACCGCCATGGGCGAGAATGTGGGTTTTCGACTATGAGGGTGACGGAGCGTTATGCAAGCCGAAGGGGAAACCTCATAGCTGTAACATCACACACTTTAACATACTGTCATGTGTGGCAGCGACTATCTGAAATGCTTCCAGTACAAGCTGTGGCTACACTTCTACATATACACAGGACTTTTATCATCCAATCATGTCTGGCAGTCTGGTTAAGAGAGCCATATGGATCTGCACTGCACAGCGTTATCTAATAACTGCACATCTCGCTCTAATCTAATCTACTGAGTTCCCGAACCTCACAAGCACACTTTTTTTTTTTTTAACGCAAACAAAGTGAATTTATGATTGTCATGTAAGTGTGCAAAATGATATTCAACACAGCATCACCTGTTTGCGGTTCTTCTAATGAGTGCAAATTAGGTGACAAATATGTAATTCAATATGAAACAGTATAGATTGAATCACTTTTATTATAGATAGGTATCAAGCCAAGTCCAAGGCTTTTAACTGCAGATAGCAAGCAATTAACACCTGGTAATTTGTATAAGAGCAGCTTGCCATTTTGCACTTGCTGTATGTCTTCTTTGTGTTTTATATCTGTGTCTTTCCAACCAGAGATGGTTTATGTCTTGGATGTAAGGGTGGATTTAAAGTGGTTTCTTTATTGGTACATTTTATACCGATTGTGCCTGTTTAGTTCTAATTCATTTGTGCTCTTACCTGCTGCCCGAATAAAGATGTCAGTTTACACCTTTGCCATCCAGGTCTGATGAAGAGTTGGTCACACTGAACAATCCAGATTCCTTGACTTCGAAGCTGCTAAGCAACAAAGAATTTTACAAAGACTAAAAGACATTAGTGTGAAATTTTTAAACTTATCTATTTATCTACTTACTTATACAGGATCTGATTTCAGTCTATGCATCTCTTCATGGCGAGGGCATGTTTGCTAAAACTGACACCAAAACAGACAAAGGAGTGTGTGAATATGAGCTGAACTGATCAGTCAGTAAGTCAATGAGCATAAATAAGTTTATGCTTATTGAGAAAAAAAAGGTCTCAATTCATCTTTTAAACAATACTTCAAGTAAAAATGTCAAATATATATTCTAGTTCTCACTTGTAAAATGTGAAGACGTGCTGCTTCTGTCTGTCTTGTATGATAGTAAAGTAGAATTTTCAGGTTTTCAGAAATTTGGTCACACAAAACAAGTAATTTAATGCCATTATCTGGGCTTCAGGAAATTGCCAGAGACGTTTTATAAATCAGACAAATAACTGATGAATTGAAAAATGATCCACAGATGAATTGAAAACAAAACCTAGAAGAGGTCACTGAGTAGAATGCAGTTCTCTTTGATTGCATATTCTTCTCAGTAACTGTGACAGGTTACAATTACATTCATTTTGTAATTAAATTACATGTAACTAGTGACATGTCAGAAGTTAGTCTTCAGCACTGCTAGTATCCTATTAGATATTTGTGTGAAATTTTGTCAGAATTATCTCGTGAATTCCTGAGTTACGGCCAAAGTTTGTGAGGTCACAGTGACATTTGACCACCCAAATCTAATCAGTTTATTCCTGAGTCCAAGTTGACATTTGTGTCAAGTTTGAAGAGATTCCCTGAAGGTGTTCTTGAGATATCATGTTCACGAGAATATGATGACCTGAAAACATGATGCTTCGGCCACGACTGTCCCGAGCGTGGAGGCATAAAAAAAGTTTTCAGTGTTTTTCAAAAGTTGTGAATCACAGCCGTCCTTCAGCATTCGTGAATGTTCTCAAGAATCATTAGGCTGATCAGTCCAGGTGTACGCAAGATTAGATGCGGACAAGCTCCAGATCCGTTGATCACGCACACACCCACACACGCACGCACACACACACACACACACACCTGGCGGAGATAATAATCGTCATCTGCAGCCACAGAGTGAAATATTGAAAATATCTTTTCACAGAGTTTCTTTTCACACATTTTTAAGCAGACATTTTTTTAACGCCAAAAAACACCTTGATTAGTTCTCTTTTCCCTCTAATTCGTGTACTGATTCAATCAATGTGCTTGAATGATTAAACGATTAGTTTTGTATTTGTGATAGCGTTGAAAAACAACACTTCACCATAACATATCTGTGTCGTGGTCACGTCTTTACTCTCATGACTGAAGAAGACCCTCTCCATCCAATAGAGCACAAATCTTGGAGTTATTCCAGCCTCCTGTCAGCTTTCATCTTTTTGCATTTATTTTGGACCATATGTAAATATGATATATGTGGATAGAGATGTCTAGTCATCCGTCAGCATGCTGAGTCAGAGTCTGGCTCCAAATTGGGAAATCCATCATTCAAGAGAGGAAAACACATTAATTGGATTTAAAACGAATATGGTATAGGTTGAAGGATGGCACAGAACTTTTAGACTCGAGCAAAAGGCAGCTGAACCTGTGATCTTTTAATTACTTTCAAGCCATTCACACTGTGATTTTTTTTTCTCTAATATAGATGTCACGTATCTCGGTGGCCTACTGGAGTTTGGTTGGTTTGAAGATGGTGATATTTGGCTTAAATAAAGTTGGCTTCCAGTCAGAAAAGCCTGTCTGATGGCAAAGTAAAGAAGTCTAAGTATTCTAAATATGCATACACTTAAACTGATATTGATTTTTTTTTTAGGTGGTCCTTTTAAAGTAGCTAAAAAAGCTTTTGTTGCAGACCCGGTCCACAGTAGCTAATTGCCCCACTCCGTTTCTTCTACATGGAGTTGTGCCAGCCGGCAACTACTGTAGGCTGACTATTGATAAGTACTTCATACAACATCACGTCAAATAATCACCCATTCAACATTCTCTATTCTACAGTTTCTTTTTAGCATTAACCCATAGCTGCATTAACCTTATTTAGTGCCTCAAAAGCCCTCTTACCTTCAAGTGTGGAGAAAAATACAGCCAACCTAAGCATTGTACCTGAGTGTGCACTGCATTTCCTATTTGACTGAGAGTGACTTCTACTTTCTCCCTTTCAATATTGTGCACGCCGTCTCCCCTGCATGCACACTGCTGATGTACTGTACCACACACTCCTTCTCACCAATTACCTGTCTGTATCTCTCCGTCTGCGTCGTGTGATTGAGAGAGGGTGAGAGAGGAAGTGTGTGTTTATTTGCGTGCGTGTGAGCATACCTGCATATGAGTGCGTGCATGTGCATGTGCATGTATGTGTGTTTGAGTGTGTGTGTGTGTGTGTGTCCATGTCTCATTCTTCTGCCTCTGTTTCCCCTCCGGATCTCATGTATAATTTATGGTCCCTCTCATGAATATGCTAATTAGCCGGCGTGCAGGGAGAGGTGAGAGGGCTTCCCCTGTTCTATTCTTACATTCGTCTGATGAGAGAGGGAAAGAGAGAGGGATGGAAAAGAGAAAGAGGGAGAGGGAGAGGGGGGGAGAAACTGGGAGAGTGTGTATTGCTGCTGCCGGAGAGGAAGAGGGGAAAAAGACGAAGGGCAGGGGAGGAAGGAAAAAAAAAAACGCTGGAAGGAAAGAGCGTGGAAATACATTTATGAAATCCTCAGCGTTCGACAAATAAGCATTGTGGCAATATGGACGGTGGCGAGCCCATGGTGTGCTATATTGTGTTGGAGACAAATGAATCACCCATGCTGAGGGGACGTGGAGAGGCGAGATTGGAAGAGGTAGTGAGAGAAACGGGGAGATGAGAGGGAGAAAAAAAGGGAGAAATAGTTGTCATTGTTCCATCAGCATTTCAGTCGTGTTTTTTTGAAAGGCTAGACAGGCAGGCAAATAGGACCGTTATTCCAGTTTCAATTGCTTCTCCCATAAATAGATGATAGGTGCCAAGTTTGTGAAGAGATGCTGAAAAACACCCTTCTGAGTATCGCTCGAGACAAAGGCAAGAACAGGGTGACGCAAGCCCAGAGCACTAATCAGATAAATTGCAGAGAAAGAGAGGTAGAAGGTAGAGAGATTAATCCAATAGCTAACAAACTAGCAAACTAAACATCAAACGCTGCGCCTTCAAAGTTGCGTAACATGAAAAACCCTTTAAACCACATCAAAACCCTCACAGACAGCTGAGGGAAGATCTCACTCTCCTTTCTTCTCTCGTTCTCTTGAACTCTCTGTCAGTCTATCTGCAAGACTCTCCCTCTCTCTCCCTCTCTTCTTCTCTCACACTCAACCTCTCTCGCTCCATCTCTCACCCCTGCGCTTCTCTTCTTCTCTTTCTCTTTCCTCTGGAGTTCAATCAGGAGGAGTGAGTCTCATGTGAAATAGTGCATGACATGCAACGTTTGTGTGTGTGTGTGTGTGTGTGTGTGTGTGTGTGTGTGTGTGTGTGTGTGTGCATGCATGCCGATGTGTGTGCACAATGTTTGCATGAATGCATACTGTGTGTGTGTGTGTGTGTGTGTGTATGTGTGTGTGTGTGTGCTGTCTTCCCTCCTGGCACCCTCTGGGTAGAGAGAGCATTCCAGCGGGCAGCTCATGATTCAGCATCTGTCGCCCTGCTTATGTAAGAGAGCAGACGCAGCCTGACTGACTGAGTTGACTGACTGACTGGGTGAATGCCTGAGTTACTGACTGACTGACCAACTGACTCAGTAAACAAATTGATTTACTGGATTTCTGCCTGGCTGACTCGACTGACTGATTAGCTGGCTAGCATAGTTTGGGAATAAACTTTTGGATTATTGAAATTTGCAAAGACAAGACTCCTTACACACAAGTATTTCCATCAGTATAAAGATGTTTTTGGTCTTGACAGTCATAAAGAAGCCATATTAAACACCTGAGAAAATACAGAAAACACATTGGAGAACACAGATTGAACTTTCTGTCTGTACTCTGCATCAATTCCATCCGTATTTGGGTATATGGATGAAATTCTTTGCTCTATAGTTTTTATTTGGATCCCCATTAGCTTCCACAAAGTGGTCGCTAGTCTACCTGGGGTCCACACAAAAACAACAACAAAAAGACATTTAAAATCACACAATATCAATGAGACAATAAAATTCAATATCAGCCTAAATTTAAGACAAGAAGACAAGTGAAACGGCTCTACACATGAAGCAATAAATAACAGTAACCTATAATGGAAACAAAAACAAAATTGTCACAAACTAACATGAAGAAAATTAACAAAAACGGTTCAGAACTGCCATAACAACATCTTGATCAAGCAGTATCACTGGAAATTGTCGGGCTCAGTGTAGCGGTGGAGCCAATAGTTCAAGCGAGACACAACCACAGGTGAGTTTTAAAAATCCCAAAGTTGTGGGAATGACGTTTGTCGTCAATTACAGGGAAAAAAAATGGAAAAATGATCAAAAAACATTGTCAAAAAAAGAAACATTTCAGCACACACTGCATCTTCATCAGAGTTGAACACACTGGCTGATGATTCACATCATCTTAAACCACCTCGTCTAATCAGGTTCTGATTCAGCACAGGCTGGAACTGTACAGGAAGAGGCCATCAACACCAAATACCTCAGAAAACAAGTCCACAGATAACAATAAATTACTAATTACTGCTCATATCACAGAATAACAAGTGAGCAACCTGTAGAAATATATATCATCAATAGATTAAAGGAGGGAACAGCTCTATAAATAGTTAGCACACATCATAAATAGCCTGTATTAAGCAGAATTATATAACAAGTAGGTTTATCTGAAGTCAGGGGTCTGCAACCTTTACTAACCAAAGAGGCATTAGTGGCCAAAAAAGAAAAAAAAAAAAAAACAACAACAAAAAAAACACAATATTAAATTCCTAATTTTCTTTGGATACTTTTTTGGATGTGGTATCCATAGCTAGCCTAGGGAGACTCAAGACGAATTTAAAAAAAAAAAAAAATCAGTGTAGCCTACACAACTGAAGAATGTACAATGATAAATGAAATTTAATCATATTTAAAAAAAGAACCATTATTCCTGTCTGTATAATTTTTTGTCAAAGCCACTTGAGATGGGCGAAAGAGGCACAAGCAGCTCTGGAGCTGTAGTTCACTGACCCCTGTCTTGAGGCGACAAAAGACAAGTGAAGCGATATTCCTCGATAAGATGCACTTAACATTCTTGAGCGCTAGTTGAAGCGCGTTTAACCTCCTTGTTCGTTTTTAGTCAGTCAGTTAGTGAAAAGAATTCTGCGTCTACGTCTGCGTCCATCGCCCTCCACAAAGCTTGCCTCTTTCTCAAGAGGTACATTGTTATGATAAGCTTATCTATTTTCTTAAATAAAGGGGGCATAAGTGAGGCATTCCACCAGTTCCTAACTGGAAGCGATGCGAGGATATCCTAACCTGCTCCGTGCGTCAGCGAACAGGCTACGCAATGTGTCGCTTGTTTGAAAAAAATGCTCACCCTAGTTCTATTTTTGCAGCGTTGCACACCTCCAACATATTTTCTTTGGTCAGAATTGATGCTGACATCCTTGACGTTTCTGTTTCCCTTCCAGTCAGCAGTCAACGGGGAGGTTGGGAAGCGGCAGATCTTATATGAGCCACAGCACCCTTTTTATATAAATAAACTCAAAAAGGACAAGCTTTGGAAGGAAGAAGGGGAGCTGCTGTTACATGTAAGTAGACTGTGCCACAATTATACAGAAACAAGGCTGACTTAAGAAAATTATGTGAGTAGACACTTAACACTGAGACACTTGACTTACTCATCTGCACAGGGAGAAATCAAAAGCAGTGCTGCTGCATTATTGCTCTTACAGTATTATATCTGGATATTTTTTCTGCTCAGGTTTACTCATTGTAAAGCCAGTTTTAGGGAGGACTGCATGCAAAGTCAGTGGAAAGATGCTATTAGCAAATACAAACCTGGGGTGTAATGGTTAAGGGACTTGATGACGATAATGTCCAAGCATCAATGCCAACTGGTACCTGTACTGCATGTAACATATACCTCTCCCTTTTCCTGTCCATCTCCCGTCTCTTCACCGTCTACTAGGCTATCAAATAAAAAAGAAAAAATCGTGAAAGAACAAAAAACAGCCATATAGCTAGTCAGTCCCCGTGAGACTTAATTCTCATGTGCCTCCGTACCAGACCTCCATAAAAAAAAAACAGTTTGTCTCCCAAATTTATGCTGGAATTTGCAAGCAAAAAGGAAGAAAATGAAGAAAAACTGCAAGAATATGAAACTCTGCAGAGAGAGCTGGAGGAGAGAGAATTTCAGGTAAGCTGTGGCTCTGCACTGAAACCCTTACTTGGGAAAAAGTCAAATAAATACCCTCCTCCACATTATTTTGCAGTTCTCTTTCTGGATTTTTCCCCTGCTATATCCCAGCTCGAGCAGTAAAAGTTTAAAAATGAAACACACTTGGTCTAACTTTGTCTGCTTGGTTGTGACGTCTATATCTAACTATAACTGACTCAACGATCGTCTGCCCCTGCCTTTTTCTGACTATCTGGTTGATTCACTGGCTTAGTGATGCCGACCAGCTAACTAGTCATCTTCCTCGCATGACAGCTGTCAGCATAACTGACTCACCGCCTAACTGACTGGATGACTGATAGATACGCTGGCTGCCTGAATGTCTGATTAAACGTCTGATTGGCTGGCTGCCTGGCCGGCTGGAGTCAGGCGAGCGAGAGAGAGGAGAAGAGAGGAGAGCACAGAGGCAAACCAGAGTTCATTACAGTAAACTTGCAGAGGCAGTGGTGACAGGCTGAGAGAGGGCGCAGAGACGGGGAGAAATTGAGAGTGACATGAATACTCTGAGCCCCCATGCAAATAGATGCAGTTACCTCGATGGCCTGCTCCTCATACAGACACAATAGAGCGCACTTTTAGAAATAAGAGATCCAGATGGGTTCTTCCTGAGGGGCTGAGGTTCCACCTAGAACCATTTTCTTCTGAAGAGGTTTTTTTTTTGTAAGAAACCTTTTCATCCAAACAACACTTGAAGAACTCTTTCGTCAAAGGTTCTTTGTACTATAATATAAAAGGTTCTTGGCTGAGACCCCTGGGCAGGATAAAACCAGTGGAATATAAAAGGGTTCTTGGTAGAACCCCTTTGGTGACTACTTGATAAAACCCTTCGAATTGAAAAAAGGCTCTTGGTAGATTCCCTTGGGTGGGTTCTAGATAAAGCCCTTGGAATACAAAAAGGTTGTCAGTAGAACCCACTGAGTGGGTCTTTGATAAAACTTTGGAATATAAAAATGTTCTTAGTAGAACCACCTTGGTGGTTTCTAGATAAAACCTCTGGAATATGAAAAGGTTCTTGATAGATTCCCTTGGGCAGGTTCTAGGTGAAAACCTTGGAATATAAAAAGGTTCTTAGTAGTAACCCCCTTGGTAGTTTCTAGTTCTCACGGGAGAACACCTTGGGTCAGTTTTAATTAGGAATGTGAAAGGGTTCTCAGTAGATCCCCCTTGGTGTGTTCTAGTCAGTCCCCTGGAATATAAAAAGGTTTTTGTTTGAACCTCCTTTGTGAGTTCTAGATAAAAAAAACTCTTGGAATATAAAAAGGTTTGAGATAGAACCCCTCAGTGCATTCCAGATAAAATCGTTGGAATATAACGAAGTTCTTAGTAGAACCTCCTGGTTTGTATAAGGTTCAACCAGGAGCCAGAAATGATTCCTCTATGGGGACAAGCTGAAGAACTTTATGATTCTAGCATCTTTATTTCTAAGAGTGCAGAATCACTCCCACATACACACACACAGAATGGAGAGTAGCCGGTAAACACACACACACACACACACACACACACACACACACACACACACACACACACAGAGGTGCACATATACGGTGTGTATAAGGCTTGTTTGAAGGTTGTCAGTGGCCGGGAGCACAGAGGACAGACTGGACAGAGGTGGAGCGTGAGCGTGTGTGTGTGTTCATGTGCGAAAGTCAGAAAAAAGGAGGACAAAAAGAAAGAAAGATCAACAAGGAATGAAGAATGGTGGAGGAGAAGAGGAGTGTGACCTTCAGTGTCAGGCTGTGGGGAGGATCAACCTCTGGGAGACACGGGCGGCTTGGCAAAGTCACTCCTACACAGGGCTCACTGGCAGACGGGGTCAGACCAGACAAGCACACATACAAAACCACACACACTCTCACAGATCCACCTCACACACCCAGAGCCAGCCTGTAGCAGACTCCCAGCCAACAGATATGAGGTGCAATAACACCCAATGTGAGTGGGCTTTAAAAAAAAAAAAAAAAAAAGAGAAGAGCACACCTCCAACAACACACATGTACACACTGCACTCTCCAATTCACACATCTCACATTAGTGGCCACAGACAGAGGGAGGAGGAGGACTGAAAGTAGGGGAGGAGGGGGGGGTGACAGCGGGAGTGAGACAGAGAGAGAGGGAGAGAGCGGGAGAGGTGTCGCCTCTCCTCACTGATCCCTTATGCTAAGAGGGATTTGCATACATTTTTAATCAAAGCAAATTAGATCATAACCAAATTAAATCACGCTTTCCAGCCGCCCCCTTCTCTGTCTGCCTCCTGTTCCATCCACCCACCTATTCCTCATCATTTAATTATAGTCACTAATAGGTATGGTTAGACAAAAAAAAAAAAAAAAGAAAACCTCTGCACATATATGGAGCTAATTGACAAAAATATATATGGAATATGTCTTTGTGGCTGTTAAATTAAATATATTCTCAACAAACACATAAAAGCATCACTTTCGCCTTTGTTCCCATTTCTCATGATTTGAAGAAAAAAGGTTTATTTCTCTTAAATGTTTGTGAAAGTGTCAGTGAGCATTTCTCCCTTGCAAAGATCATCCATCCACCTGACAGGTGTGGCATATAGAGATGCTGATTAAACAGCTTGATTATTGCACAGGTGTGTCTTGGACCGGTCACAGTTAAAGGCCACTCTGAATTATGCAGTTTTATCTTTAAAAAGGGGGCATTTATTAGGAACCAAACTATGCAGTTAATGGGGTTGTTTTCTGCTTGCCCACAGTTAATTTTTACTTGCCCCTGTACAAATTGTTTTATTTATTAGCAGTGAGCAAACACTAAAATTAATTGTCATGTCCAATGGTAAATGTCCCTGTCATCCTAGTATTTCAAAGTCTGCAGTGATGTCTTTGAATGTTTTGTCAGTCCAAAACTCAAAGACATTCAGTTTAATATGACAATTAACAAAGTAAAGGCACAAATCTCCGTACTCATGAGGCTGAAAACGTCATTTTGTGCCATTTTTGCATGCAAAATATTTTAAAAATGAATATTTCGCATAGGGCTTTTTCCCAGCAGGGCAACATTATGATCCATCCTAATCTGTGTTTGTTTCACTAGTACTTAGTGCTTCCGTTAAATGGGTTGGTTAGGTTTCAACATGAAGAGTGGTTGGTTGGGGAAGCCAATCAGAGGACAGGAGTAGGGCAGGTTATGACTTTGCTGTCCTGGGAAAAAAAAACAAACATGTCTTGCCATCCCAGCTGCCACTACAGTTCTGGACTGTTCTAGTTCAAAATATATAGATATGAAAAAATGTGGCTGAATGGAAATTTACAAGACAGAAACTCTGAAGTCCAAATGCGAGTGAATGCAGCAAGAGGTGATGTTCTAAACACTTAATTTAATGATCTGTTCTGCCCACAATTTAGGCTAAGTGATGGATCATGAGTAAGAACATGCATTTGTAAAAATGTTAAAGACTTGAAAATGAAACACTTTGTTGTTTTTTATTGCTACCTTTAGCAACAATGCCTTACTCCTGTGCCACAATAATGTTATGTTTGTGAGTGATTATATTCAAATTGGCATGTAGTTTTGCTACCTCTCAGTGTCCTTGTCACCCTCTTGCCACCCCATGAATATTTCTCCAGATCTGCCCCTGTACCTGTGCAATAATTTTGGCTTCTAATCAGCATTTCTATATGCCACACCTGTCAGGTGGATGAATTATCTTTGAAAAATGCCAATTAAAACTGATTTTAACAAATCTGTGAGCAAAATCTGAAAGAAATAAAGCTTTTGTGTGCACAGAAGTCTTTGATGTTTTTGTTTTTACTTCAAATTCATGAAAAATGGCAGCAAAAGTGTTGCATTCGTATTTTTATTCAGTATATTTCCATCTAGCAAGAATAAAACTGGATTTCATCATACAGTAGGCAAAACTAATTTTAAACTGGGTGCAGGTTTACATTAGTCTTGGCAACAGTCAGTTGATTTGCTACTGTAACTGTCAAACACATTCCGACAAATACACAGCACTAAATCAAATGAAAACACACACACACACACACACACACACACACACACACACACACACACACACACAAGTGAGCACACACGCACGTTGGCTAACAAAACAATCAACCACCACAGAAACTAGACACCTCCTCCTACATTCCTCTCCACACCCTATGCTGCTTAACAGATTGGTATCGGCCCCCATCACTAGCTATTGCCCATTACACAATGACTTCCTACTGTTGTCCGATAACTCAATCACAACCCTATTATAGGCAATCATCATGAAGTCCACCTCCTCACTGGCCCAAACACGCTTTGTCACAAACCCAATTTGGCACGATTTCATCCCCGATGAAAAAGAAATTCTCGCACACAAATGTAATTGCACATGCATGTGCCACACACACACCTACGTGTCTGCACAAATGTACACACATATCCACGCATGTGCATGTTTAAGTGCATTCAGTTTCTTTCTTTCTCTGTCACACACACGTGCACGCTGGCACACAAAGGTGCCTGCAGGCCTATTTGAGATGCAGACTCCCATGTCCCAGTAAATGATATTAAAAGTCATATCATGAATAAATCAGCAGGCAGGGCCCTAACGTCTCCTCCATGACACATCCTCATACAGTAGACAGTAGACAGAAGGAGAGGAAGATAGAGAGGGAGGGACAGGGATGACACCAGGTAGAGCACAATGCATCAAAAACACACAAGCTGGCACACACTGAATACACTCATACTGTAAAGCTAAGGCTGGAACTAAAATATGTTTTTTTTTTTACAAATTTATCTGCAGACTACTTTCTTGATTAATGATTTAAAAACTTAACAGAGCTGATAATCATCTAAAAAGTCTAATTCAGTTACCTGAGGTCAGTTGCATTCACACTGGTGGTTCAGTTCATTTGGTCATGCATGCACTTTAATGCTTCTGCTGTGTATATTTATTAGAACCCAACCAATACATCGGTCCATCACAGTATGTCCCTGCAATGTTACGATTGTGAATATCATTTGTGACATAATGTTACTGTAACGTTACCATTAGTTACTTTGCTGTAATGCTGATGAAACACTTAAATGTAATAGCTACTCTTTTGTATTTTTGCAAAGTCTGTTCAATGTCCTCTACTGCAACATTGCTAAAATGTCACAACATCTACAAAATGTGGTGGAAACGTTGGAACAACATGCCAGCAATGTTTAAAGTAACATTTTGGTGACAACACTGTGGAATTTTACTTGATAGGTTTCTGCAGTGTCACATGGCTCAAAAGTTACATTGCAACTGCGTTCCTGTAAAGAGTTTTCGTTGGTAGAACGACCTGATTTTGGCCCGTCAAAGCCATTTCGGTCCATATTGGTGTTGGCATATATGTTGTCCAACATGCTCTACAAGATAAAGCAGAGTGTTTTTATATTATGAAATTTATAGGCAGCATTTTATGATTTAAAAAAAAATCTAATTCAGGTTTAATATGCACATATTTTTGCTCTATTTGTGAGTTTTTAATTTTAGTTATTTATTTAGTTATTTTGTTTATTATTTTAAAAAATGGTGGATGGATGTATTAGTAGTTATCATGTTAATATCACATGCCTGCTGTGTCCTGTGGTTGGTTCATTTGCTTTCACACCACAAACCAAGCGTATCAGAGTTCACTTGGAAACGGACCGAGTCCTCCCTTCTCAAGTGGCTTCGATCCAGTTGTTTGTTCCACACCAGGGTTCGACTGACAGCTTTCACACCAGCCAAAGCAAACCGCACTAACATGGCAAACACGCCATCGTTCGTTTTAACTGAACCCAACAGGTCAGGTGTGAAAGAATCCTAAATTGCTCGTTCTATTTTGGATATTTTGCTTGAATCTAATTGTCATTTATTAATATATTATCAAAATAGTTGCCAAGAGACTATTGAATTGATTGTTTAATTTGTATTGTAAACACATTACTTTTCATTAATATTCATGCAATGTATTCATACTTCTTAGCTGCTGATAGCAAATACAATATTGTATGATTTTAATGTGTTCCAATTGGTAGTACAGGCTCCGATGAGTCAAGTTTGGTTAAGTCTTAACTGAACAAAGCAAGGACATGTCTTTGTGGTGTCTGCCAGAAGATTCCTCATTAACAGCTTAAACTCACCTGCAGGCCAGCTTCTGCTGCTTTAAGCCATTTGAGTTCCATTAAGATGAAGCAGAGTTCATGGAGGCACTTTTGGCCCATTTCAATTCTGACCTGAGGGAGAAATATGAGACACAAAACCTGGGGCTATAAACAGTAATTTCCACAGTATATTTAAAGGAGCGCTAACACTTAAGAGGCCATGTAGATTAAAGAAAAAATGCTAAAATCGAGGCATTTTAAATCTGAGCGTGTAAGCAGTGGCTCTTATGCTCAAAGGTGTGATTAGGAAAATGTTTTTCCTTTAACATCTAGCAGCAGCTGTAGGAAACTACTGAAATAACTTGAGGCTTCATATAAGAACGAAATGTTAGGCACATGTCTCAGGTTATGTCTTAAATTATTTCAGTCTGAGGTGGTGCCACTCTGCTTGTGCAACGAGACAGTTTGCTAGCATGCAAGAGGCAGGCTAGCATATGTTTCATTTGAAGTTTAATTCATTTATTTAATCTTGGATCAGTGTTAAAAGACAAATGATCATACACAATGACAGTAGGATAGATAATTGTAAAAATTTTTATTTGTGCAGTTGTGATGAGCTAATGTCGGCTGTGCTGCATCACGAAATTGTGAGCTTGCTTTTGTGATTAAACATTTGCTACATCAAGTTTCTCACATGTCCACCAAATATCAAGCAATTTGTGCTTTCATGTTTTAGTTCTCTTCTCCACTTTTTGTTGCATGGAAGGTTTTAAGTTTTTGGAGTTTGAAATCTTCAGTAGACCTGACACGAGTCAGTTATTCAACTGACAGAGCTTTAATCTGACACTATTTTTGATTTTCATCTTCTCAAACATGAGATTATGCTTCTTTTCTTCAACTTATTCTTTCATTCTTTGATCATGAATTGAACATCTTTACTTTTTGGACTGTTAGTCAGAAAAAAAAGCAAGCAATTTCAAGTCGCCTTGGGCTTGAGGAAATTATTTTTCTGTAGTTTTCTACATTTTTAAGACCAAGCGACCAATTTTCTCTTAATTGAGAAAATTGGCAGCAGATTAATCGATAATGAAAATAATAATTAAGCAAGTTGCAGCCCTAATCTCCAGCCATCAGCAGACAAGTGACTGGCATTCATTAGTGACTCTTTACACCTTCAAGATGATAATTGGACTTAATATGAAACCTGAGATACTTTGCAGTTACACACTGTTCATTGCATGACAACAGTGAGCATATTCATGTAAATATAATAATGTACTGGCATTAAAAGAAGTGGTGACCAAGTTATTTTTAGCGGCAAAAGAAAATGACTTGTTCCTAAATATAGTTCTGATTTCATTTTTAATTTTTGCAGGTGCTGAATGTGAGGGATGCTAAAAGAACCGACAAAACAGTCCTCAGTTATTCTTACTAAATGCTTTAAACATTTAGTAAATACAGTCACAGGTTCTCTTTCATGGTAACCATAGATTAGGTGGACATTTAGCAGGCATTTTATGGTTAAAAAATGGAAGTCAGAATTTTCTGTGCAGCCTCTCTGCAGCATCTGTTCAACAAAACATCTGTTCAGACAATATCCTTACGACAGATGTGCCTACTAAGTTGAGTGTTTTTAAGTAAACCAGTTTCTGTTTAAGCACTTAGGGTGAATATTTACATTATAACTGATTGATGGATGGAAGAAATCCTATCACTTGGGAAATATGAGTCAACAGTACAGCAAGTTTACTTAAACTGCTACTGACAATGAAATCCCCAAGTCATATACACACAAAGCACTTAGTGACTTCTTTAGTTTGGTGAAAGCATGTCTTCTTCTGGGTGGTTGTAGCTGTCAAGGAGAAACATATTGTTGAGGTATAACAATATCCGCACCTCTACAAGCCAGTCTTAGTGTTATGAAGGTAATATTAAAAAAGACATTTCCTGGTTAGCCATTACGGGAGAGATTGGCTCTCTGGGCGATAAATCATGTGAAATGATACACAAAAGACTCATGAATCCAGTGCAGAACTCCTTATTCACCTTGCATGCTATATTATGATTCATATTATATGCTGTGAGATTTTATTTATGCACCACTCCAGTGTGTCCAGTGTGTGTTATAGGGGTCAAATGATGAGTGTCATATGAGTTTTATACTTAACTTTTTCTGGAACTTAACTCAATCCCATTTAGTTGTTATTTAAAGGCGTAGGGTGGAAGATTTGAGATTTTCAGCTACTTCTACATGCATGGAAGGGAAGGATTAGCACTTGCTTGCAATCTTGCGCCAGTGCCAGACAATTATCAGTAAGGGGAGGGGTTTTCACAGGTGAGTACTCCTTTTAACATGGTATACATGCATGCATATCTTGTGAAATCATTGCCGTGATGACATGCGTGTTCTTTTCAGACTGTGCAGGATCTGAGGATAAACAATGCCGTACTGGGGTCTACTTACTGAGAAAGTCACAATGCCGATTCCAGCAACAAACAGCTCGGAGGAAGTGAGAGTTACTCAGCATACATTCACCTGCATCTCAACAGGATTTACAACACACATAGACATTTTAACTAAGACAACACCTGAAAAACAACTGACAGGAAGCTATGGTGTCACATTTAGCAAACACAGGAAGACTTTACAAGCCAAAATTAATCAACCTTTTTTCTTGGCTCTGCTTGAAGGGTGCCCAGGAGTCCTTCACCATGTGGGACTGCATAGCCTTTTTATCCCTTGTCCCATCGTCCCACATATTGAGATGATGTCCCACATTTTGATTGGTTCTAGTTTTCAAAATTCAAACCACTAGGATAGACAGGGAAACAGGAAACGGGGAAAATTGGGGGTCCCCCAAAAGTCACAAGCTATGCAGGTTTAGGTGAAACATGATGGTAACTACCACAAAGAAGAGGAAATAGAGTGGCAACAAAGACTTGTCTGTGTATTGTGTGCTACCCAAAAGCTCATCTGGACAGGCATTGCCCCCAAATGACCCCCTTTGACTCCAGCAACGTTGCAATCTACAACACTACCGCTAGATGCCATTAAAATCTACACACTAGTTCTTTAACTCCTGATTTTTTTCATGAAATATTTATTTTCCTTTGCCAACACCTAGTTGGTGTTTTCAACTTGTGCTCTACATTTACTGTTTTCCAAAAAACATTGCATCTGTTTATTCCGTCAGTATCACAGAGGTGATAGGCCAAGTATTGGTAAAAGTACAACACATTCTGGGTCAATTTCTATGTGTAACAGTTACAGAATCTTGCAGCAAATATCTGAGAGGTTTTACAATGAGTTTGAGAGAAGAAGTGGAGGAGTCCATTGGGAGATATGTGTACTGTATGCTAAGGTGTGTGTGTGTGTGTGTGTACGTGCATGTGTGTGTGTAAAAGAGAGAGTGTTGAGTGGCGCAGAGAGCAGGGAGTCGGCTGATGGGCAAAGGCATGCTGCCTGCAGGTTCAATCTGCCCGCGAGTCAGGCATCAAACTTTCACATCCACACATCAATTATTCAGCGGGCTGCATTGTCAGAGTGTTAGCATGCCACAGTGGCAGACGACAAACCTGGGCGAGGAGGGAGAGGGAAACCGGAGGACAAGGAGGGGAGGGGGAGAGAGAGGAGGATTGGTGAGGAAAACTGATGAGAGATGGATGGGGGGACTGTGGCCCGTATGAAAGAAGACACAAGGGAGTTGGGAGGGCTACAAAGAGAGAAGAAGTTGTGAAAATGGAGAAAAGTGGAGGGAAGTGGCTTTGGGAAGAACACCACTTTAGAGGCTGTGCTTGGCTGTATGTCATACTCAGGTCTACTTAGATGTAACTAATATTTCAAAGTAAATCTACCCAAATATGAAAAGCAAAAATAATGCAATGGAAACGAATATTTCTTCAGTTCGAAGTTGCTCATTATTATTTGGAAAAAGTCAATGGCAAGATTATTCCATTCAACTGAAGGATATTTTATACACTTGTATATCATTACTGTAGAGTCCAGTCCAATGCAAAATTGAATCTTTACACAATATTTTTTCAGTTTTGGATTTTTCAACATCCCCCAGTTAAAGGGGAGCAGGTGGTGGGTTCAGACAGTTAAAGACAGCTAAAAAAGAACAAAAAAAAGATTTTAAAATAAAAAATATCTGCCCATTTAGCGTTTAATGTGATTCCTGGTACTGTATAAACCACACCCACTTTTCATCTTCTATCCAAATAAAGCTACAGAGACACATAATGTGTTTTGGTTGAACAGACACAGATTCAAATCTCTGTGCTCCTGCAAAACCTACATTTCACTTATTTTGACTCCGCAAAATGAGAAAGAACATGCTCCACACACTTTATGTGCACGTTATGATAGTCTTAGTGGATGAAAAACATCAGTGTCACATATTCTACCATGTCTTACGTGTCGCTCATGTTGCATTCTCTTAACAAACAAACTACACCACAGTTTGTGTGACGGAAAACTGATACTGATACTGTATCTATGCAGAGACACAGGTTGAATTCTCGGGGGCTGTGCTTAATGCTGCATTCATGTCATATGAGAATTATACAGGTATCTGACATTCAAGCAATAATTACGACCGTGGCGACCAGATTGTTCTGAAACCTCCAATATGTCCAACTTGGCACTTAGAATAATAACATAGTAGTACCTGAAAGCCAAACAAATATGGAAGTCTCACACACCTCAACCCCAAATTTACCTTAAGAGATGGTGGCATATTGTCAATTCACAGCATTTTAATTCTGACACACCCAACTCTGTATTCATGTAACCATCTTGCTGATGTGAACGCTCACAAGTTGTTAACATGGGAGTCTTTCCCATTTTCATCTCTACCATCCAAGTGTGTGAGGTGGGAATGCCAGAAGACGGGTGGGATGTGTCGAGGGGGCAGTGTGAACCTTTGTTCATGTAACACCCTACCGGCGAGGCTCAAGAAGTGGCTGACAACTCCATGTGTTTGTAACTCCATGTGTGAACCACGTCTGTCTACACCAACAGTAGGAGTTAGCAGTGAGAAGAACCACAGTCCAAATAAAAGACCCCTCAGAAAAGGCCTTTTCACACCAGACGCATTTTTTTTCTGTGCTGTTAATTCACACGTTAATAATATTTTTTGAACCTGTATGCAGCCAATGCAAGCTTTCCCATCAGCGATGGCTATTCGCAGACCGATATCGTAGCTTTTATTCTTTTGGACCAGGGTTGGTTTCAGCAAATTTTCACTTCCATCATGTACCAATAAAACTGCACGATTTTGACGAGATCACGTTGATTTCAAAGACAACGTGTGGAGAGGAATGAGCTTCAGTATGACGATGGTATGCATATGAAGCTTCAGCAATCTCAGTTCTCAGTGTTGGGTGTACTCAGATATGTCGTTCTTTCTTCTTTTTATTAAGTCAAAGGTCATGTTCACTGGATGATGATTGCACTTAATACTTTACTTGAAAAATCTTGCAATTCTCGATGTGAATAGTTGGGCACGTTAAAATTTCACCTCAGAAATATCTGCAATTTCGTGCTGTTTTTTCATGTCGCTGCTGGTGTGTAAAGGCCTTGACTTGTCAAATACATCTGTAACTACTGTAATAACATTAATCATTTCTGCACTCCATTTTTCAGACCTTCAAGGTTATTAGTTACATCTGTGGTTCTCCTGCTATGACAAGTCAGAATATCCATTCACAATTTCCAATAGAAAGGTTTATTGGACTTAACAGGTTAGGAAGAAAATGTGGAAAAAGAAAAGAAAAGCTGACCTTTTCTTTGTGCTTTTTTTTGGGGTATAATCAAATCTCTCACACCAATTCAAACAAATAATTTTAACCAAGCAAGAGCACTAGGACTCTTTTGAATTTAATGAAACATTATCATCAGGATGCAAACTACCACTCAAATGTACCCACACCAAATAATGATTTCCACCTGCTCATATGGTACTAAAAGCAACCATTTATCCAAATCTCATGGTATCCACAGGAATATTAGGTTAATGTCAAAGATTATTGAGCTACTGGAATGTGGTCAAGGTAAGTGAGCTAGCTCATGAACGGTAGCTCATCAGATGTAGTCATTTCCAAAATAATTCAATTAATTTTGTCTAAATCCGAGTCTCTTCTCGTCTACTGTGTGCACTGAAGCCCCACACAGGTCCACACAGGTGGGTTTTTTTTTTAACTTATATTGCCTTAACTTATGTGTTTTAAAGGGTTAAGTCAGAGTCACCAAAGTCACACAATAACACAAAGTAACTAAGAGATCGAGGCAGTAGTTGACTAGTATCTCGCCTGTCCTGCAACATAAAATTAGTGATTTTGCTTATGGAGTTTGGTTGGTTTGGAGAGAGCAATAATTGGCTTCTATAATGACAGCTTCCTGTATGAAAAGGCTATCTGACAGCGAAGTGTTTCTGACCCTGTCCATAGCAGTAAATTGCTCAGCTTCTGTGCCAGTACCCCTCTCTGTTTCTCCAGACTAGGGACATGATGACCTCCATCTACTGTAAGCAATTCCCTGACTATGGATGACTACCTCATACGACGCCACTTCAAATAATCAGAACTATCCCTTTAAGCATGAACTTACAGTGGTCTGATGTTCATGTGAAGTATCCAAGCTGTGGTAACATAAATAGAAGAAAGGTGAAATGGACAGGAAAAAACAAGAAAGACACAAAGGAGAGGAAATGACAGTTAATAGACACTAGGAAAGCACATTCACTGCAGCTACTCTGCTTTGTCCTCCTTTTTCTGTCTGTCTCTCATGCCCTGACTTTCTCCTCATTGATTCTCTCACACTCACCTATACAGAAAAGTATGGCTGATTTGGACTCTCACAAATTATAATGTGACATTTTGTGGAAAATGCATTGCAGATGCCGATGAGGGAGATAATGAGATTTAAAGGGGCTTAACACTGCTGGAGTGGACCAGAATGGCTTTCCACAGCTCTACAATTGACTGCATGGCTGACCCCGATGTCAGCTTATGTCACTTATCATCTGGAAAAGGGCAAAACTGAGTGCCGGTATCCCATCGAAACTAAGATCTTTTATTTCCAGACAGAGTGAGTTCCTTGTCTCTGCTGCACCCAGCATTGTTCCACAGTACGGTCTGAGAGTGACGCCAGGCTTTTCAGCTGATCATGCACAAACACACATGTACTCCAACAGTCAAGTGCATCTGCACATGAGAGCACACACACATACACACACACACACAACATGCGTTCACACACACTCACACACAGGCACGATTTCCCACTTGTGTGTGAGCCATCGGAGAGAGCGAGGAGACGACTGACAGCCAAGGCAAAGTGCTGATGGTAAGCAACATTCTCCTGGAATTCTCGAAAGCCGGGACAGGAGGGAGTGTGTGTGTGTGTGTGTGTGTGTGTGTGTGTGTGTGTGTGTGTGTTTGCCAAAGATACACACACCGGGGCAGAGCGTTACAATTCTAATACAGGATTTTTTTTTTAACTTCTTTTTAAGATAAATGTGTTGACATCTTTCTTCTAACAAATTAAATTAAAGGGATAGTTTGGATTATTTGATGTTGGGTTGTTTGAGGTATTTTTTTGGTAGTCAGTGTATTAATTGCAGTAGATGCCAATCAGTTTGGAGAAGCAGACAGGGGAACCAGCACAGAAGCTAAGCAAGGCCCACCTAAAAAAAAACACTAAGGCTTTTCCAACGGGGAACTGCTGTTTTATAAGCCAAATATCACTCTCTCCAAACCAACCAAACCTCATAGGCGATATCAGTAATTTTACGACGCAGAACGGGGGATTTGCTGGTCCATTGCTGCCTCGATCTGTTAGTTTGTTTGTCTTATTATGTGACTTTGGTAAATCTGAACTAAATAACCTTTTAAGACACCAAAGTCCCACAATAAGACAAACAAAGTAACAGATTGAGGCAGTGCTGGACCTGAAACCCCTGTGATCTGTGAGATAAAATGACTGATTTCGCCTGTGGAGTTTGGTTGGTTTGGAGAGAGAAATATTTTGCTTATATAACAGTGGTTTGCCATCAGAAAAGGCTGTTTGATAACAAAGTTAAGCTGTGAAAATATTCTAAATACAGCATACACTTAAAATATTAATTTTTTTTTAAGGTAGACCCTTTTTCAAGTGGCTAAAATACATTTTGTTGCTGACGCCATCCACACTTTGCTTCTCCAAACTGGGAGCTTGCTGACCAGCATCTACTGTAGCAATACGCTGACTATCGATAAGTACAGCATACAACCCACTTCAGATAATCCAAACTATCCTTTTAACTGAATTTAAATTAACTGACGAGAAACAGGCCTATGATACAAGGCAAATGAGATCAGAAAGATGAGCAAAAGAGCAAACATTTTGAAAAAGAAAAGACAGTAATGAGAACCTGAGGTATTAAGAGAGAATAAGAGAGAAAAAATAGTTTAGATCTGAGGCTGTACTACAAGTGCTCAGTGAATGTAGTCTTGGTGTGGATCCCCTAAAAATAACCACAGTGGCAACGGGCCTCCATCCGTCCTCTACCCTTGGCCTTTAAACATCTCCACTGCAGCTGCAGGGCAGGTCAGTGACCTCTCCATACTTGCCCTCCCTCTAAACACACACACACACACACACAAAAACACATTTGTGTAATTACACTTGTGAAGACCTTCACAGACTAACCTCTAACCTTAACCTCGACACTACACACACAATGATAAAGCCAAGCACCCACTACAGTAGGTAGCTCCAAGCAGGTTTTCTGAACACAGAGGCAGGGTGAGCTTGGAGCCTCATGATCCACTGATAGAGGGTCTGTGTGTCTACATGGCAGCACCATGTGAACTCCTGACCTTCTTGAAAAGCCATACTGGTATTGTTCAAATTAGAATCAAGACATAGATTTGCTGTAAAAATGTCCAGAAATTAAATAACAATTACTGACACCCTAAAGGCTGACTGTAAGTTACAATTCTAATCCAATTTGCATGTTTTCACCACGTAGAATACTGACATTGGACAACTCTGCAAAATCCTGGATAA
This sequence comes from Lutjanus erythropterus, assembly GCF_056507025.1. Classification (NCBI taxonomy): domain Eukaryota; kingdom Metazoa; phylum Chordata; class Actinopteri; order Lutjaniformes; family Lutjanidae; genus Lutjanus; species Lutjanus erythropterus. Next base: position 31,095,220 of record NC_139325.1, on the reverse strand, counting down.
CAGGATTCATTTTTGTTTTTGAATGGGCAGTGCCAATGTTTTTTAAATTATTTTTTTCTACAATATTATAACATGGCAACTACAGTGCAGTCAGTTTATGGTTTATGGCTTAGCTCAACATAAAGACTGCAAACACGGGGAAACAGCTATCCCGGCTGATTCCAAAGGTAACAAAATCCACCTACCAGCACTTCTAAATTGTTAAATGTAAGGGTTATTATGTAGGTTATGGGAATCTGGCTCATAACAACCTGTAACACTGCCACTTGTCACATTTACACTCTAGTTGTTTCCAGTGTGTGCTAAGCTGAGCTAACAAGCTGCTGGTGGCAAGTTCATATTTATGTCATACAGACATGACAGAGGTATTAAAGTTCTAAGGCTCTGAGCTGGAAAACAAGTAGGCATATTTGCCAAAAGGTCAATCTACTTCTTTAAAACAGTATCACTCCTTTTCCATACTGATTTGGTTTGATTCCGCACATCAGCTCAGCACAAAAGGGATTTGTATCCCGTCCCATTATTTTTTTATTCAGAAGTTTCATGAAGGAGCAACATCAGGAAAAACTGGGTTTTCATCAATAGTCACTTAACATGACTGCTCTGTAGCTAAAAGTGAACACAGAACAGTAAAATAAAGCTGATACCTGAAAGTACAAACAGCAACACAGAAGAGAAGCGGAGACATAAATCAAAAGCTGCATATTCATCCAAAATGAACATCATTTCTATAACAGACCAGTATCCACATGTGAAATGGCAAATGTGCAACCAAAACAATGTGGGGCTTTTAGTTTGATTGAGTATGGCGGAAGGAAATGGACAGCATTTTCCCGCAACCCTTGTTGCCACCCACTATACTGTCACCTAAATTGGTCAACAATGTTGTGAGAACTTTGAATGCATCTTTTAGGTCGTATGTCTCTGGTTTGCCACTTTTTCACCCACTGCATTCTTGCCCACCATTACTCCTCACCACCCAGATGCCCCTTCTGATGTGGACAATGTTCAACAAGGAAACTTAACCGCAACCTAAACCTAACACTAAAATAGTGCCCAAGTAAGGGGAATTTTGTTTTCAAGGGTTTTTTCTCACATTTCTCTTCTTGTCTGGATATTTTGTGATTACAAGAATACAAACACATGAAAGCAAGTGAGAACACACACATACAAGCATATACACTCATTATATACCCTCAATAAAAGATAAATGCAACACTTTTGTTTTTGCTCCCATTTCTCAAGAGCTGAAATTAAGGACCTAAGACTTCTTCTACGAGCACAAAAGGTTCATTTCTCTCAAATTTTGTTGACAAATTTATTAAAATCTGTGTTAGTGAGCACTTATCCTTTGCCAAGATAATTCCTCCACCTGACAGGTGTGGCATATAAAGATGCTGATTAAACAGCATGATTATTGCAGAGGTTTGTCTTTGACTGGTCTAAAATGTGCAGTGTTATCTAAAAGAAGACAGCTATTAGGCACTGAACTATTTCACAGAGGGCTACAGATTCCTATTCTTTTTTTTCCCAGGAGGTCAAAGTCATGACCCCCCCTTCTCTGTGTCTGATTAGCTTAGCCTGATATTCTTATCGTAACCCAAACCAATCACTCCACCTGCCTAAACCTGACCAACCAAACAATGAAGACAATAAGTACTTTCTAATCAGAGGCAGGGTAGGAATAAAAAATGGTATCTGATTACATGTAATATATGTAGACTACAAAAAATAAGTAATTATAATCAGCTCATATTTCATTTGAAAAATGTGTAATTAGATTATAGTTACATTGTCAAAGATTTCTCATTCACATTTTTGTGCATGAAACCCTTAATGCTCTGTTAACTCTTTTGATACAAAGCTTGTCTGACATACACGGTTTGTTTGACAACTACTTCACAAAAAACACATCAAAGAAAGAAAGAAACAAAAAAAAAATGCAAAAATGCATTTTATTTGCACTGAAAATGTTTTAAGGTGTTTAAAAAGAAAAACAAGAATATTTGCGGATTTTTACAAATTACAAAAACCTCAGTGTAATTTGTAATCTGTAACTGACTACAAAGTAATCTAACTCAGCCCTGGAAATAGCCATACCTCATTGCCAAATAAATGTCTCTTTTCAAGACAGACATTTAGACACACATGAACATTTTAGAGTGGCCTTTTATGTTGTCAGTCCAAGACACCCTGTCCAATAATCAGCATCTCCATATGCCACACCTGTCAGGTGGATGGATTATCTTTGTAAAGTGCTCATTAACACAAATTTTGTCAAATTCGTTAACAAATTTGAGAGAAATAAACTTTTAGTGCAGACAGAAGAAGTCAGATTTTTTTTACTTCAACCCATAAAAAAATGGGAGCAAAAAAAAAGTGTTACATTTATATTTTTGTTGATTGTACTCACAATTTTTCTCTCCTTCACACATGTTCACAGATAATAATAATAAGCCTACATATTCACTCCTGCCTACTCCCTCTCTATGCTGTCTCTGTCTCACACACACACACACACACATAAACACACTCTGACCGACTGGGCTGACCGATCATGTCCATTGGACCATCCCTGATATACCTCGTGTGCAGCGGGGCATGCGCATGCCAACACGGCGTCTGCATGCAATCTTGATCTTGAGTCACTCAAGCAGGCAGACAGAGTGAGGACGCAGAGAGGAGAGGCAGAGTGAGGGGGGGCACCGCACAGATCATCTATATTTCATAGACCTCTCAATTAGTGTCAGTGTTCACGGGTGGGAGGTTGGGGAGCGGTCCCCTGTCTACTTCGCCCATACCACCCACCCCCCCTTACCTTTTCCCTCCCCTGCACACAATAGGAGGTCTGATTTAGGCTCACTTCTGGGCTTTTCAACTCATAATGAACGAGATGCCATTGGGGGATTCCTGACAGCAGTTTGATCTGATATAATTTCCTAAACATGATAATTGTGTTATTCTAAATACGAGAACATGCAGGATAAATAAAAATCCCATGAGATGCTGCGTTCAAGTTTACATTTATCATGGTTTTCATGGTGCACAGATGGTGAGGTCGGCTTGTCATAAAACATTAAATGGTAGCAAAAATGTGTAAAACTGCATCAAAAATAACAATCCCAGATTAGCCCCTGTGCATGTTTTTCAAATCTTATTATTCATTTCAAATCTCATTACCTGATGTGTAAATTTATAGTTCAACATACAAGAAGCTGCACATTTTTAGGTGATGCAGAATAGCCCAAATCATCTGGGATTAGTGCCCCCCACTACTGCCTTTCTAAGTATACCTCCTATGTCAACATCTGTCCTATAAGACGATGAGGATGGTTATGTAATTTTACTACCAGATCCAGACTGCCCTCCTGATCCTATTAGACCCTATGAATAACATAATACATTATTTCTGCTAATTATCTGATTTATAGTGACATATAATATATTGCAAGTCATAGCTTTAGGCAACATTGGCATGCATTTAAGCACTATCATGCTGGAGTTAATAGCTTTTTGTGGTTCCAAGTCCAACCATGTCTTTCAAATTAAAGTGGTAATTAGAAGCTATATTAAGATCACATGTTACTGTGAGAAATCCCAATTGGACACTTTGGCTCGGTCAGACATGTCCTCATCAGGTCATGCTGATTTCCATCAGGTTAGAACACATGAAACAAACTAATGTGACGAAAATTATGTAACCAACATGAGAACAAAGTTGGCAGAAAGCTGTACCTAGGTTAGAGAGAGGTCAGTTTTTTGGATCTTTTGGTGGTATGGTTGTCTACACTGACAGTGATCCACAGTGCAAGACTGTACATTCATGCAAGGGCTTGGAAGCGGCTGAGTTTCAGTATTTGATTGGCAATGTTTTAGTTGGAAAATATCAGATGTATCCTCAGTGGCTCCATTAAGAGATTTTATAAAACCATTAATAAACTATGTGAATAGTTTGAGGTTAGTACTTAGGGATGTGTAATACTATTGGCATTCATTGGTACTGGCTGAAAAAGGCTTAAAAATGAAAAACTGTATCTGCACAAAATGAACATTAGTGACGATATAACAGTCTGATAAGATGACACTTAAATTGTGCACATGTGATGTGAGTATGACTGTGTGGAGAGGGCTTTTTTAAGTGCCTGAGACTGATAGCAAAGTTGCTATGTGCAATGATTGCTCATCATTGGTCATGCAAGAAAGAGCCAAATCACATTCCTTCAACACTAAGAAAATTAAACAGCAAATAACACAGAGAACAGGCAGCAGGGGAAAACTGTCAGCAGTAATTTTCTTACAGTATTTTGCCCAATGAATGTGTACATTTAGAGAAGTGTTGTATTTTATGTCTGTATCTGCAAATCACGATAATTCTACAACAGGAAAGACTTGATGTTCTCTCCAATTAGGTGGAAACAAATATGTGCATGTATCTGCAGTTGGCCAAAATAAGTTGGAAAATATCGGCGTATCAGATATTGGCAATAATAGTGCTGTTCCCCACTGTGAAGTGTCGAAAAAAAAGCCATTTGAAAGCAGTGCAGTAAAATGTGTGAGCCCTACATGGATCTTGCATGTTCATAAATTGCATCTGTTTTGATTAGTGAAATGTGTCAAAGTGAGCAGAAGAGGACATCGTCTTGTGTGCAAATTACAGTTTGCATGTTGCAAATTTGATTAAAGGGGCTGCAGGTTCGAGGCATCTAGATGTGGTTCTTGTTGGTCATGTGGCCATAATGGTGTCTCTTTCCTTCAGGTTTGGGCATTAACTTTTTCCTGTTTAACCCTAGAGTGAGTGGTTTGTGGTCTGAAGTGGGTACAGATGTGAACACGCAAGACGAAAGACAGCAAACAGAGATACTTGCATGAAGTGATGACAGACGAGAGGATTCTGGTTATGAATCTTATCCTAAATTAATAGTTGATAACTACTCGATTAATCGTTGCAGCGTTATTACATGGTTATTACATAGTTATTACATGGCACGCACGCAACTGTTAATGCCTGTGTTCATTATCATGACCTTATTCTAGTCTTTGAATGTCTTCCGTGAGTGTAGTGTCTTCAACTTGTCAATGTCCTTGTAAAAGTCCTTTCAGGTCCCACTGAGTTCTCTCAACAGTTGAAGATGAACACACTATGGTTTCTGGCAGCCTGGACACTGCTGCATTTTACACTGTCTGCTGGATTTAGCTCCTCTATCTTATCACAAGCAAGTGTATTTGGGTGTCTCAACACAGGGCTGAGGTTTAATCTGAGTTCTGAAGCAAGGATATGATGCACAGGCAGTACATAAACATACACACGGCACAAAAATCTGATAATACCTGAGATATAAGCACATGTAAATGTACAAAAACAGAAATGATGTGGGGATTATGGATGGATGAAAAAATGAGATTGGGGGAAAAAACACAGCAGGAAAAGAGTAGAGTTTCAGTAATGTACTGTTAAATGTGTATTCACACAAAGAACACATTTGACTTTAAGCGTCAGGCTCTATGCCTGTAAGCTCTGCTTTTTGCCATCTCCACGAGGAGAATCTACTCTCTCTTTCGTTCCCCTTCCCTCTCTTTCTCCTTCTTAACCCAGCTGGAAGCTCCAGCTGCTAGGTTAGAGCTTGTCTGATGCTCCCCTGTGGCTCATTTAACCAGGAGAGGAGAGGAGAGGAGAGGAGAGGAGAGGAGAGGAGAGGAGAGGAGAGGAGAGAAAGAATGACAGGGCTCAGACAGAGTGAGGTTTGGTCAAAAGAAGATAATAAGCACATTTACATGTACAATAGAAACCTGATTATTGGGTGAAGTCAGGTTACTGTGTCCATGTCTCTGAAGAGTTTACTGTTTAGTTTTAGTCTAGAAGTTGGACCTAATCACTCTGGATCCAGGACACATCACTGTGAGTAATGATGTTTCCTTTCATCCCACCAAACTTGTGCACAGTGATACTCTGTCTGAAGTTTTTGTCATGAACACAAAAATATAACTGCTAAACACCCAGTTAAGAAGAAAGAGCAAGAAATCGGGTTTCTCCAGCAGAAATGTAGATTACCCATCCTTGTTTTCTTCTTTTTACCCCAGTTTAGCAAACCAGGTTGTTTGTGATCGGGCATTCAAGAAAAGGTTACTGCCACAGACTGTATTAAAAGAAGGGGATGTCGTCACTGGGTCTGAAAAGTTCAGCCAATGCAGATGTGCCTTAAACCAGCATTCTTTCTCACAGTCAGCAGGGGCCAACTCTGCCGGTTACAAAAGGAGATCTCACTGTATAGAAGTCTATGAGAAATGGACCCAACTTCTCACTTGATTTATTACATTGGTAAACTCCACTTCTGAAACACTATTGGTGGGGCGGGAAGCAGTGTGAAGGACAGATCCAAACCATGTCAAAGACATGACATACCCAGTGGAATCAAGGCATAAGGAGCTCTTTATTTTTTCCGGTAAGAACATTTTGTCTTAAGTCTATTTCCCACTACAAAAAAATAGCATGCCAATTAATGTCACAGTTAGCATGAATTATAAATGCACCCTGTTAACCTAGCTAGCTAGCACTACTGTTAACTTAGCATTTGCTATGCTAATGGCACCAGTATAGGCTCAGGCTGCCAGTATAGGTGGGCGTGCAGTGTCCTTGGGTTTTCAAACAGACCCACCCCTCACTCCTATCCAGCTCCACTCTCTTGTCCAAATATAGGTGCATCTAGCTTCAAAAACCCAAGATGGCAAAGATCAAATGTCAAAATAGTAGACCACAAATGAATGGGTGACATCACCGTGGATACGTCCACTTCTTTTATTCAGTCTATTACTGCAGACAGCTGAGGATATACAAGTAACTAGAGTGCACTGAATGAGAGAGAGGCCAAGTGGTCTCAAAGGGAGAGATAAACATTGTGAGTAGAAGAGCTGGCAGAAAAAAAAAAAGAGCACAGTTACTCTTAGTTAAATTGGTGGTCGCAGGGGTTAAAGGTCAAACTTAAAGGCCAGCAGTGATTGGTTCCCCTGAGGAAGGTCACAATACACATGTGGCCTTGGGCTCATCCATGCATTTTCTCTCTCTCCTTCTCTGTCTCTATACACACTGCAGAGCGACCTTGAGAGTGTCTGCTCAGTTTCTTGCCTTTTCTTTTTTTGTCCTCCCATCCTTCCTCTAACTCACTGAACAATTACTGCTATAGGAAGCTCCGAAATAAAGGAATCTCAATTTCTGCTAAGAGGAGAGACCCAGTGCTCTCGGGTATAAGACTTTGTGTGTGTGTGTGTGTGTGTGTGTGTGTGTGTGTGTGTGTGTGTGTGTGTGTGTGTGTGTGTGGGTGGGTGGGTGTTGGTAAACCTTAGGTCAGGGCCCCTTCCTCTTTTCTTGATGCACTAGGTAGCTCACAGAAAAGGCTTCAGTGAGCACTTTAGGGGACGCCCTGGGCTAGGATTACCAAGGGCTGGGAATTAGGGAGGAAGGCAAAGGTCAGAGGGCTAAGTGCGTGTAGGTGTGTGTGTGTGTGTGTGTGTGTGTGTGTGTGTGTGTGTGTATGCGTGTGTGTGTTTAGGTGCTGCTGATGTAAGAAGAGATTAACTGCATTTGGTCCTAACAATGGAATTAGCCAAGCAACTGTTTTGGATATGATTCGGTTACAAGTTGGATCCCACTGTCAGTTCTGGCCATCATAGTTGTCGATTGTGATGCTATTATTAAGTTAACTGCAGACATCTGAGAGCACAGTGACATAGTTAGAAGATCTGCCAGGGTAAGACACTTTCTCTAGGATGATGAAGGAATGTCCTGCCTTACTTTGCCTCTAGAACTTTTTACACAGATTGCGCAATATTGCTGCAACAAAGGTTCGTCTCTAAGCCACCTTCTTTTTTTTTTTACACCGAACCAAACAATGCCAGTAGAAAGCTAGGCCAATAGTCAAAATAGATTATCTAAATTGTTTTATTTGGAGCAAAAACTGAACCTGGAGGTTTGTTTGTTTGCTCATTTGAGTGTTTGTTTCTTGCCTATATAGCATTGTCACTGAATTCCCATATTTTAGCAATTTTGTTGAGTAACATCTCACCATTATTGATAGGAAGGATGGTCAAAGTGCAAAAATAAGTTGTATTAAACCAGATTTGTCCTTCAAACTCAGGGCAGGCTCACAGCAGCCCTGTTTGATGTGGTTGAACTGAACCCTGGAGCGTTAACCCGCTTGGTGCGGTTCATTTGGGTTGGTGTGAACACTGGACTCGAACTCTGGTGCGGCACAAACAGACGCTCTCTGGTCCACCTCGAAGTGGTGGTCTCAGACCGCTGTCAAGTGAAATCTAGAGCGGTTACTTTCTTGTGTGTGCATTGGCGACTACATTACTAAATTATTTAATATCCACTGTCTAATGAGACCTTCATATGCACGGTTCTCTAAGGTCTGCTGATATGTACTCCAGAGCAACACCAACATGAACAGAACCTGGCGGGGCTCTATGATGAGATATCCAGGGAGAAATTGGGCTGTTTGTTTTCTTTTAATCTGAGCTGTACGACCAATAATCAAATACCATTTCCACATGATCTTTTTTATTTTACAATATCTGGACTGTTTCAGTTTTGCCTTTGTGAATGAAGTGAACTGAGTGGAGACGCAGCATCCATCTGTATTTATGTCAATGGTGTGATCCCACACACAGTTTGTGAAGCAGTTTGTTAAGGTAGTTCCTTTGGTTTAATTTGTGCAGATTTCTCTACATGAGCATTAAAAGAGGCAGGCAGATGACAGGGGCAGATTATAAAAATCACACAGTGGTTTGCGGTTATGGAAGAAAACAATCTGATATGAGTGCACAGCATTTGACTTTGCCGCACACCGGAGTGCACATCATCTGAACCCCGTAAAGCCTAATGGACTGCCGGAGCTGATAGCCTAGCAGTGACTTGAGCAAGTGAAACTGATCTAAGTGCAGATCCATACCTCACGGCAAAGTCACGGTGTAGGCCTACCTTCAGCACTGATTTGAAGCCCGACGCGGTGCAGGCAGAGATGAGCCGCTGTGGCTGTGAGGCAACGGGAGCGCCAATCTGAGAGCGGTCTCGGAGGCCGGCTGAGGAGAGCTGCAGCTCTGGGCTCTGGTGAGTAGTGAGAAATTAATTAAGAGTGAAACAGCAGCAGGAGGGAAGATAGGAAGGAGGGAGGCAGAGTGACTGAAGGAGAGAAGGAGCATGAGAGAGAGGCAGCCTCTGGGAGTGGGCCTCCTGGAGGATCAAGACTATTATTGCTATCATCATTGTCTAATTTTCCCCTCCTTCACTCCCTCCCCCATCCTTCTCGTTTCATCTACCTTCTTTCCCTCTCTGATTTCCCCATCTTGTCTCTCACCTCCATCTCTCCCACCTCCCCTCTTCTCTCTATCGTCTTTCTCCCTCCTTTTCCTCTCAATTTTGGCCCTCAGAGTGAGGACAGGCTGCTAGCCGGCGGGTGCTGTAGAGGAGGGAGAGCAAGCGAGAGCCTAATGAGATGTCTATCGCCTCCGTCTAGACTGGACCGCTCCTCTCAGCAAAGAATCACCACCACCACCACCACCACCACACCACACTGCACTGTACTACACACTGTACCATGTCTGCCTGCCTGCCCACTGCTGCTGCTGCTGCTGCTGCTGCTGCTGCTGAGGGAATAGCGAGAGGCAAGGTTTGTGTATGTGTGTCTGAAGGGTGTGTGTCTAGGAGGTGTGTGCAGCATGTGAAAGCACTGGCATGGCCATGTGTGTGTGTGTGTGTCTGAGGGGTACACTGGCAGAGCTCTATTTTGCGGGGAACGAGTGCGTGTTTGTCTTGTTTGTGTATGTCGTGCACAGACATGTCTAAGTGACAGTGTGTGTGCTACTGTCAGTGCTATCTCTATAATTCGAGTGTGTGAGAAACTGGCCCTTGGGCAGACAATATTATGATGGATGCCCTCACACACACCCTCCTCCACTGTGATTGCCTGTTAGGGCTCTACTCTCACAGGCTGACGAAAAAAATCTGCCCTCCAAATCCCACCATCACACACACTCTGCTTCCAGAGGCCCCTTTTATTTCCTGATAGGCAAGCCCATGGCGGAGCTCCACCACGGGGACCTCTGCTAACACCAGGGGGACCTCTGTTGTTCTGGAGAGACCTCTCCACTGGCAAAGTCATCAGAAGTACTCAGTTACACATGTTTCCCAGCATCCATCTCCACTTTTGTTTCTGCCAGCCCACTAGGCTGCTTCAATATTGCACAAAGAGAAAACATACTTCCACCAAATCCACCAAGGAAGCTTGATAGATGGCTATGGCTATTCATCTGTGATGCCACACAGCAAAACTCTCCATCTTATCAAATTGTCTGCTTTGTAACTGTGTCCCAAAAAACCTATTTTTTAAAAACAATAAAAATAAAAATATTTCAAACTGTTTCCAAAAGAAATCAATTTGTGCTGAGAACAAACTGATTTCCAAATCAACTGAACTTACTTTCTGTCTCTGCTACTTAAGAAAGAATAGTTGAACAAGTTGATCTGCATTACAAACATGTACAAACATGAAAATTCTCACTGTGCAGGCACAACTTGTCTCCCTTTTAAAGGTAACTATGCAGGATCAATGCATAGACTCACGCAAAAATAATCCCTCCCATCACCCACAGGCCACCAGAAGTGTGTGGCTATACCTTCTTACTTTCTTATTTTTCTCATTTTGCTGTGTTCGGGACACTTAACCAATCCAACAGCAACTTACAAATCCTACTTATTCTACATTTAAAGGAGGAGTGTAACATTTTGGGGGATCTAATTATTTGCTTTCTCTCCGAGAGCATGACGCGAAGATCGATATCACTCCAGGGACTCGCTGCCTACCTGAACAGCATCTGTGCATCGTGGAATCTCTTGCTTTTCATTTCAGCACCCATGTTAACAGGTTAGAGCAGCCACACAGCCCACAGGAGCAGCTCATGTGCAGCTGCAGCAATGTGTCATCTTTTTTGTCCACAAGACACGCACAGTTCTCAGCAAAAAACTAACAGTGAAAATGACCTGTTGATAGTCATGCTGATATCATACCTGCAACATTACGCCTTTCATGATATTTGTAGACTATGTCAGAGACATAAAAAAATCAGGTGAAGAGCAGTATGTATCCAGTGCACACTCTCTGTCACTATATACTGTATATATATATATATATATATATGTATGTATATATGTATATATATATATATATAAGAATAATGTGACTGCTTTACAAATTTTCATTTCATTTCACAACTCTAGGTTGAAAGACAGGGCTGGCAGTAGCAGCGCCGCAGCAGTAATGCCATCTGTGTGAGCACCACATGTGTCAGCCACAGTGGTTCAGCGAGGTATGCCGTCCCACACATGTAGAGGTTTGTAGTGTGGCCGAGCTTTGCAGCTTAGCAAAAAGACTGAACACACTGGAAAACACATAGGCTGACTCTGTTCAAAGTTTCAAAACACATCTATCAACTCCCCCAACACTGAATTATTTACATCAAATATCTTATAAAATGTTGAAACAACAATGAATGATTTTAGGGGGAGGTTTCATGTTATTTCTTGATGATCAATACTCAGTTACAATCTGCATTCATTCCCAGGGCAAATGATTCTGCAGGAGTCACAGATATTTATGAGCTCCAGCTCTGTGGATATGATATGGATGATGGATACATGACACCTGGGAGGACACACAAATTTTCGCCTATTTTCAGAGGCAATGAAGGCTTGTAACCTCCATCATTAACTTTTGTGACTCTCTGTCTTTCACTGTTATCATATGCAGGCCAGCATTGCTGGGATTTTTACCCACTTAAAGGTGCGTACCTGCTTGTCATGAGTCGAGTGGATGTAAAATGCCAGATAAACACATTAATTTCCTATAAAGTCTTCACTTCCCCAGATATTTTGTTTTTAAAAGCCTTTATCACAAAGAAGCAAAAAAAGGGAAATGTTGGCTTTCATAAGCAGTAACTTAACATGACTCCTGTCAAGCTGAAAGTGAACATGAAACAGTAAAGTAAGGCAGATAAGATCTGAAAGTTCAAACAGCAACAGAGGAGTGAAACTAAATTTCAAACCACAGAGGTTCAGTCAGAAGCTACAAATGTTCTGAGAGCTGACACACAGAGATTTTTAAAACATCTTCTTCTCTGCTCTCCTGCACTGGCATGAGTTTAGTCTTGGCTTTCTGGCAGATGGCTGCAGAAAAAGAAAAAAAACCAAACTCGTCTGCTGGCAAAAGGAAAGGAGTCAATCACCTATTTTCAGCTTTGCCCATGTTTTAAAAACCTGCATATACATGCTACTTTTGGTGTTGCTTGGACCAAAAAGGCTCTGGATACATCATCCTCTTACTGACTGAGGTAGTCCTGCATGAATTCAGTATTTTCTGTCAAAGTTTGAATAGTTTTGGTTGCTTTATGAGAGTGATACATGATTTCATTCTCAGAAAGAGAGTGAATATGTGCATGTCCTTTGAGAGCTAATTTTAACTAACAACTTTAAGGACTCAATTGTAGCCAAAAAATGACTCAATAAGTTTTTTTTTCTGTGCTGCTTTGTTGTTATAGCGACATCTCTAACAAAAAGTCCATTAAGGAGTAACTGAGGGGGCAGCTGTTAGCGGCTAGCCTAGCATGCTGCTATGAAGACAGTGGACTTCATATCGCCTGACAGCTCAGTTCCCTGTGGGGATGAGCTGCGAAAAGCTGGAGCTTGTCTCACTAGAGGCCCTTCTTTCTCTGTCTCTTTGTCTCTTTACATGGGTTTTATAATCAGAAGCTCTTGTGAGGCATCTCTTATGGTAACCTGGCCGCTGCACGCACACACTCTGTTCATTAAAGTGCCACTCCGGAGACGGCCAAGAAATGGAGGGGTAACGAGAGAGAGACAAATGAAAGGAAGCAGAGAGAGACAGTGAACGAGAGACAGAGAGCTTGTTAGCAGCCATGCTGAAAGTCTGCTCCAGTTATTCGGTTGAGTGAGAGGCGCCGCCTTTTCTAAAAAAAAAAAAAAAAAACTCTTCCTCACTGTCTCTGTTTCATCCCCACGCCCTCCCTCCTGCTCTCCCCTCTCTGAGGCCCGTTGGTTCCAGGTGACAGGCTTACTGAGGGTCAAGCAAGACTGCACACTGGGTAACTCACCTCGCTCACACAAAAACACACACATTTACTGTCTCTCGATCTCTCTCTCAGAGTCGTACACACACACACTGACACACACATACTCGATGTGCTCACACACTGGGCTTTCGACTGCAGGCCTCATTAACTACACTACAGCTGCCCCTGTTTTAGAGACACTCCTCAGCACGCTGTCTCTCTCTGTGTCCCTCTCTCTCACAGCCACACACACACACACACACACACACACACACACACACACACACACACACACACACACACAGCTTCCTCTTGCTCTCACTCAGCCAAACACACACACACAGAGTCACAAGCACATATATTGTCCTTCAAGCTTTGTATTTCTCTTTGCCCTCTTCTCTTTCTCTCTTTTAGCATTGCCATCTCTCTTCATCTGTCTCTCAAGACCACTAATCACAAGGCTCATCAGTTTAATTTATTACAGATTTTCACCAAAAAATAATCAGATTTTTTAAAAGCACAAGTATAATAGTTGGTAGCCTGGCAGACTATTTGGAATTCTTGGTTTATTTTTGATTTCCAAGGGGCATGCAGACCAAAATGCCTCTGCCAATGGGGTAGACCTACAGCCAATGAGAGCAATGAAATGTGTGGCATAGTGCTGAGAGACACATGCAATTTTGGGCATTGCTCGTTCTGCAGGAAAAGAATGGCGGCCTGGTCGCAGACTTTCTCAGATTACATCTAAACCGTGCGTGAGGCTAGCCAACGTGATCTTGCACGATCGTGTGATATTGCGGATCCAGCTGCCTCGCAAGGTAAAGTGGTTTGGGCAGCAGGACCGCTTACCACGTTCTCATGGGAGGTGAGAGCAACAGTTGGTGACCGTAATCTACCTGTAGCAGAGGAAGAAATGACAAGAAAACATGGAGGAGCAGAGTGAAACCGCAAATACAGAGCAGGAGGCATCCAACAAAGGATCCCAATCAGGCTGGCATTTATTTGCACCTGTGAACCTTAAAACCTGTAACCTGTTGAAATTATTGTTGGTAGAAATATGTTGGTCATCTCTGCCGTGGAGGCAGTAGTACTGCCAAATGGTTACATTAAAATTAAATAAATGATTTGCCACTGTTAGCTAGATAACATTCTCTTGGATAAAGTGACATAAAGTGAGTCAGTTTTTGAAACAAAAACATGACATGCAGACAACCTTGCCACAGTAAACACTCCAAAGCACATCGTGAAGAAATATGACCATTACATTATATGAAGATTCATAATGGCAGGCAGTGATAGTTAAATGAAAGCAGTGTGTTGAACATGGAGAAATCCCAACACAGTCCAGTTTTCATTCCTCTTTTTTCGTCACGTTATATTTTTTTTTCTCATTTGTTTGGAAAGGTGGCCTTCAGAAATCTTTTAACAATCAGAAGTGGACCCATAGGCAACGCAGTGACAGAATCTTGCTTCATATGTGATCAGCACCATCCAGTTTGACAGTTTTATTCATGAGCCTGCAAAGCCTGACATCACTGATGTATGACTTTTCTAATCTGGACTGGTGACTCCTCTGTTCGTCATTGTATCAGTGGTTGGGATTGGCCCAAAGATCTACCAGAGCAAAGAAAACATAAACTCTCTGATTTCTCTGGTTCCCAGGCTAAATAGTTGGTCTACATCTGAATGACACCTGGATTTTTATCCCTCACAGCTAAATGTTGTTCCTGCAGCACAATGAAACTCATCACAATATTTTACAATAAAGTCTTCACATACCTTGAGGCAAAAAAAGGCTGGTAAAGAGAGTCAAACACTTATTCACACCAAAGAAACCCAAAAAAATGTTTTCACAGGTGGCTGGCCAAGCCAGGACAAAAATGTGAGTGAATACTGGAACAGCTTTAAAAATCTTTAAGACACATTGTCCCTGGCTTCTTGTTGTGAACAGTATTGGACTCAGGCTGTCTGAAGGTGAAAAAAATAAAAAGGGTAGCAGCTGCATGAGATGGGGCTCCAGTATGCAGACAAATAAAATAGTTTTATAACATGATTTAAATTATACTGATAGGAAAACAGGAACTTTTAGGTAAGTAAATAAGTAGGATTTGTCAGTTGCTGATTGTGGTAGTTGATTGTTGAATCTTATTTCCAGGTTGTCAAATAAAGAATTTTTTGGGTTGGTAAACACGGGGGTGTCCACACTTTTTTGACTGCGGTGGCATCATATGTGCGTACATGCCGGACAATTTACCATTCCATTAATATCTACAGGATCTTATAGTTTCTTCCATTCCTTTATTTATTCCTTTATATAAAAGTCCTAAAAAAAATCCATTGTACTTCTGTCCTCAGGCTGTATAACTCCTAGATTCCACCTTGAAAAGGTTTTCTTTCTTTTTTTTGAGTAATTTATTATACATTCATCCTTTTGCTATATATTGTTCTTTTGTGTGTTTTTTAATTTTGTGAGTAGCATAAAGAGAACTACAAGAAACATCTTATTATACCAGCCTGTGTTGCAAAATGATCAATAAAGCCAATTTACCTTGTAAAAAATTACAAGTAGGCTACCTAAAAATGAAAACTATGCACATTTAAAAATACTGGTATGTGGTTGTGAGTTTGTTTTGCAGTCTTTTTTCTGCCCCTAAGGCGGCTCCAATGCAGAGACCCCAGAACAATGGCCAAGACACTAGTGAATGACTTAGTGAAGCTGGGAATTGTAGTCTCAAAGAAGACAGTCACTAGAGCCCTGCACAGGAATGGACTGTGAGGTTGCAGACCAAGAAAAACTCCACTTCTACAGAAGAGACACCTTCAAGTCAGACTGAAGTATGCTAAGGACAACCTGGAGGAAGATTATGCATACTGGAAGCGTGTCCTTTGGTCAGATAAGACAAAACTAGAGCTCTTTGGCCACAGAGATGTTGCTTATGTTTGGAAAAAGAAGGGAGAGACGTATAACCCAAAGAACACCGTCCCCACAGCGAAACACGGTGGTGGGAGTATCATGCTGTGGGGATGCCTCAGTGCGTCTGGAACTGGGAATCTCGCCAAGGTGGAAGGAATCATGAAGAAAGAAGGATAGGTGAAGATTTTGAAAGAAAACCCCAAGTAGTCGGCAGCAAAACTGGGTCTGAGTCGTCGCTTTGTCTTCCAACACGACAACGACCCAAAACATATGGCGCTCCTGATGAAGAACTACCTCTAGAAGACCAAAGTGAATGTTACTGACTGGCCTGCACAAAGCCCTGCCTGGAATCCCACTGAAAATCTGTGGGGTGAACTGAAGACCAAGGCCCATGCCAGAAGACCATCAAATCTGGAGGAGCTTGAAAGATTCGCCAAAGAAGAACGGGCTGGGATTCCTCAGGAGACGTGTCTGAGACTTGTTGAAAACTACAGCAAATGACTGCAGGCTGTTATCCAGCAAAAAGGATACACAGTTAACTATTATGGGCTAATAATTTTGTGCAAAGTAAAATAATGTATCCAAAATAAAACTAGGATGTTTGGAAAAGCTGTGTTAAAAAATCCTTGCTCTGTTTAACAGGACTTGGGAAATAAATTTCATATGGGGGCTAATAATTTTGTCCTCATCTGTAAATGGCTTTGAAGCTAAATTTACACACACTTGCACATATCATGATAAACTAGGGATAGGCAATCTCCATATTTGAGAGGGTGAAAACAGCGTTTTCTGCCAAATATTACTTCAACCATAAATCGAGTATGAAAATAGTTTAATAATTAAATTGTTGTTGAGATGCTGGATTTAGTAGCCTGACATGGCTTCTTTTTTTTTTTGCCCCAGGCAAGTCCAATCCTTATTGTTGAGCCCTGACATGTTGTGAAACAAAACTAGTTCCTGAATAAATAAAATGTTTTCAACAAGGGGGGACTTTGACTCATTACCTCATCCTGCCTATAGCCTAACTGCATTGAAAATGTGGGCATTGTTGTATATTCTTCATATTATGTGTTGCTTCAAATGTTATTTATCACTCTCTTCACCTGTATGTGAAAGTCAGTGAGTTCAAGAACTAACATTTTAAATACATAATATTTGTGAGAAATGACAGTCAGTATAATATTAAAGGTAAAATATGCAGCTGCAACGATGGCCAAGCAACATAGACAATGAATGGAGTGAGAGACCGGCATTAGCAAGAGCAAAGCAGTGAAGTAAAATGTTTCAAAAGTAGTTACAACCACAGTAGTTGCATGACCACACCTCCGCAGAACACCAGATTTTGTGCATCTGCAGCTGAAGCGATCCTTGTGCTCTGCCTGTGTGTGTGTTTATGTGTGTGTATCTCCCCCTGCAGCTCTCACATACAGAGAGCAGAGGAGAAAGACAAAGACAGCAATGGAAACGTGTTTTAGAGTCCTTCCTCACCTCACAATCTGCATGTAGTTACTGGCTGGGGGCTACACACCACTGCCCAAAGGCTGATGCCAAGCAGCATCCTGAACACAGCAAAAAATGGGAAAATAATAAAATGCAGGCAGAGTGTAAAGTCTCTGCAGATACAGACAACACCACACACTTCTAGCGAGTCTGTACATTGGGCCTGATGCAAGAAGCACTCATACAAGCAGATTCGTTCTTAAGTGGTTTGTATGAGGGATTTCAGAGAACGTGACACTTTCACTAATTTTCTAATATTTTGAATTGTCTTTAAAATCCAAACACAATTTACTAGCAATCCAAACCTTCATGTGCAATTAGTCTACTGTTACTTTGAAGACATTTGATGTTTGAAAAATAAATTACACTTCCAAATTATGCTGACATTATCCTGTTTGACTGCATTTCAAATTCTAATTCTTGATTTTCACTTAAAGGCTTTCATCATTAATTTAAAGTAGCTATTACCTACTGTCAGATACTGGCCATATCATCACATGCAGGTTTAAGTTGCTGTCCAGGAGAAAATCCTCCACTGCAAAGCATGACGGTGCAGCATCACCTGTTAAGGCAAATATTCTGTCCTGCATCTCTGTGATGAAGGCTTCCTCACGACCCCCTCCTCCCATTGCAGTCATTGATCGGCTTGCTGTGATGAGACTTTTTTTTTATATCGAACCATTTCTTCTTCATTTTATTGACAGGACATAGGTGACACTGAATTAATGGCCCTCATTTTTACCTTTCTTGGGTTTAGCAAGTACCTTATTCCACTGCTGATGCTGTCTAAATTATAGATTTTCCTTTATGGATTTCTGAAAGCAGCATTTCCATCTCCAAACTTGTTAAGTTCTTCCTTTTACTCTTTGATGCCGTTTTCATGAATAAACACCTCTTGACATATGGGGCAGGAAGCACAGCCTTATATGGTATTATTAAAAGGTTAATTATGGTGAATCATTTGCACAGAAAGTTAAGGTAAGAATACAAAAATGTTCTTGCATGAGGCCCCTATTTTTCAGCATATTATGCATTTAAGTTTGCAGTTTTTGTCAAAACTTCTGGAAAGGTTAACTTCACGTGATGTTTTCACACATTAGGAAGGTTTAGTTGTTTGGAGATGACTCTGCACTGAATGTACAGAACAGTTGCAACAACATCATGTCAATCAAAGCTTAAAATTTTTAATTATCTTCCTTTTTTCTTTGTGATTAATCTAATACAGTATATCATGATCATTCCTTCTTTGCCTGAATTCACCTCAGCAGTACTTCATGAAAAGAATAACTGTTAATAATAGTAAGTACACTGTATTTATGTGTGTGCCTGTATGTCTGCCTGTCCCGTGGGATCCTGCATGGCCTCGGCACAAACAGCTCTTATCTCCTGCGATCGAGTCTGACGCTCCAAAGCTGCTGCCATCAGCCACAAACTCATTAATTACTCTTTAGTATCAAGCCGTAATTAGAGACACCAATCAGGCCCCCGCTCTGCTACCCCTCTCCACTCACCCCCACCCCCCCCATTCCCTATTAGCGCTCCACACCGTACTCTGTGTGCTAGTGAGCTAAGCTAGTTGCTGCACAGTAGCACAATGCCGAGATGAGCTCCCCCATGTGTGAGATTAGGCCGCGTGTGGTTAGACGGAGGCAGGAGAGGAGAGGAAGGGCGGAGGGAGGGACGGGTGAGGCAGGCTGGATGTGTGTTGGGAGAAAATAAAGGAGGAAGACAGGAGGGGAAGACAGAGGTAGTGAGGTGAGGGCGGGTAGAAATACAAGAGGGAGGTGAGGTGATGTCGGTGCTCAGGAGGAGTATTAATTTGACATTAATTGTGTCATCACCGCTTTAGGTCTCCCCCTCCTCCTACTTCTCCCCGGCACACACACACACACACAAACACACACCTCTCGCCTTCTCCCACTCTTGATGAGTGGATCATTGGCGGATGAAGAGAGAAAAGATCTGATTAGATCTGTCTTGTCTGTCTGCACTGGAAGAGGGTGAAACGGGGACAAGAGGGAAGAGGTGGGAGGGTGGGGGTTTGGAGTCATTAAGGACAGTGATTGGTTTAATAAGGCAAGAAGGAGAATGATAGATAGGAGGATTTCCTGGTAGGTCATTTTCTTTTAATCAGGAAAAACTCAGTAGACACCCAAGAGACGTTCAACTTGATTATGTAATCTGTTTTATTTTGGGGGAGTTTGGATGACTTAATGAAGAATATATATTTTTTTATTAGAAATAACTAATGTCATGGGCTTTTGAGATAACTTTGAGTTAAAACTTATAGTTGCCACTGTTATTATTTTAGCTGTTTGCAACAACTGTTCTAAAGTTCCCACTTAGTTATAATGTAAGTTTTCTGCCCTCGTTACGCGTGTGGGTGCACAGGTAGGTATGCAGGAAGCTAGGCACACTTCCAATATAGGTTGAAGGCAAGCCTTTGAAGTTTTTAGAGGAAGACATTGTGAAATTGTGAAAGTACTAAGGCAGGAAATTCAATCAGAATCAGAAAAGGAGAAGATTCCATTAGAGTTAGACCAAAGTTATGGTAAAAATAAGTAGCACTGTACAATAGAAGGGAAACTGGATTCACAAAGGTATAAATTAGCTGTCAAATTTGTTATGTTGTGCTTCTGTGAAAGATGAACATTAACTCCCCATACGAGTGACAGTACAGCAACTAATAGTCCACAAGAGTAAAGGCAAGAAGACTAAAATATGTGAGAGTTAGACCAAAACTGATTTTAAGTTGCTTTGCTGTATTAGCAAACCATTATCTCCAAACGGCTGGTATAGAGTTGGTTAGAAGTAAGCTGATAAATTCTAACAATCATAACACAGCTGTAATAAGAAAGAGTACTGACAGATAATGTTCCAACAATATATTGGGAGGATATAACAATGTAAGCTGAGCACCAACTGCTGTAGAACTGTGGCAGTAGGATTTGCTGCTAGCGTCAAAATGAAACCAACAATCTATATTGTTTTGTACGTTGAGCACCGCAAGCTGAGTGCGATCTAATCCCTTTATATTGGAGAGAAGGCAAACATCTCTACGGCCGATATCTTCAAAAATCGGCAACTCCTACCAAAAGAATTTAGATGGATAAATAGCACTACAGGCCACACCACGGCAACTGAAAGCCTGGTGTCCAGCTGCAGTGCAGATCAGAAATCCCTCCCCCTCCACTTTAGCAGACGGGACGTGATACAAACTAAAACATGAAAGTACACATAAAATATATATATATTTTTAAAGATATTTCTGTCATTATAGGTAGTTCTTATCACGCTGATGTTTGTTCAAGAGTCAGTTCATCAGTTTGATTTTAATCAGTTATTTGATGCTATAAAATGGGGGTTTCACGTCATGATTGACAGCTGAGCCCTGCTGAGTCGGCTGGGCGTACGAGTGGGACCTTGAAAGTGCTACTTCAACCTGAGTACTGAGCAGACTCTGGCTCCAAACAGCATCACCAGTGCAGGATGGCAGCACTCGTTTCCAGGACGTCGGGGCTTTGTTTTGTACAGTGAATGAATGTGGAGACGCATCGTACATATTTATTTATGTAAATGAATACAATAGACAATATCTGACCTGACGCTTGTCAAAATGTTATTTAATGATGAGATTTTTGATTTTTTACAAAAATACACAAAGTTTCTCAAAAGACAAAAGGTTATGACATTGGTCAGGTTAGTATAATTGGATATTTTCCCCAAATTCTAAATTAATAGGCCAACTAACTCTGAAATGTACATATGTTTGGTGGACCCCGTTTGTTTCGTTCACCTTTGTTCTTTTGGTTTGTATTTTCAATGGCAAAGAATATTGTAGATCCAGGACAAAACTCATAAGGGGAACTGAGAGGGTCAAAAGTAATGCCATCGGCTACTTCAGCACCACGGACAGCGCCATGAATTTATCAATACACAGCACAGTTAGGCTGCTGCTATTTCAGAGCCATGGTCAGGGCCATAGATTCTAATTTGCACAAACCTCAGTCAGATAAATGAGTCAGGCAGACAGATAAACAACTCCTCTGCCCCTGTAGTCTAGGGGATGGAGAGGTTGGATGGCAGGTAAACAAGCGGGATGCATTTGGGGCATTTTGCGAACAAAGTGGATGACATTGCTTCTGATTGGACTGGCACTACAGATGTATCCGAGCAACCGATTTAAACATTATTCAAGTCTCTACTAGCTAAGTTTTAATTGTGGTGGTATAGTAGCCTAGTTACAAGAACTTAAGAAGGTCCTTACACAAAGTTAGTGATGGATTTATGAATAGGGCTGGCTGGTGCAACAGAATCCTGAGGCATATTTGAAGTTGAGGTTATATTGGGTTACAGTATATATCAGCCTGAAAGTAACTGTGGGGGGATTTTTTTTTTTTTTTGTGACTGATTTTTGTGTATTCGCTATCGATCACTGAACAGAGAGCCCATCTATCCCCCACAGCCCTGCAGAGGTTAGTAGCAGCTGATAGGGACCCTGGAGCATGGAGGGATTCATTGTCTTGTTCAGGGACACTCCAGCAAGGTGGAGGCTCAGGGTCTTGAACATTCGCCTTCTAGTTTAACGCAGATTTCCAGTTCTCTAAGGCTACACATTACACCTCCGCCTGAAGACTTGGACAAGCTGTGTCCACTTCATTTTTCTAACCTCCTTCAGCGGTGCTTCAGCGTGCATCATTGTTGGACTGAATCCAAACTACAGCAGTATGAAGTATGTGTATAAAGATCTTATAGCACTACCAAATTTAGCAAGTCACAAGATCCTGTTTTGGAAGGATTATGGCTCATATTTTTCTTATTCAAGTTAAATACTGTTATCAAGCACCATATGCAGAAGATTATTAAACTTGTTTCAAGATAACAGGCCTTGATTTGTCTTAGTAATGTATTCAATCTATTTTTCAGCTACAGCTGACAAGCAATAGCTGATTGCATAGTTGACTCGCTGATATCCCAAAACATCTATTATAAAACAGCTCATTTCAAGAATAACTTCATGAGATTTGCCAATTCACTTTTTGTGGGTAAGGAGCAGAAATAAAGGAAAGAGTAGCTTTGCTTCCAAAACCACAGGACTGAAAACTCACATCACTCCCAAATAGATTGACAGATCTTTAATACCGGGTCTAACAGAAGACAATGACTGAATCCAAGTTATTAATGTTTGCTGATGCTGTTAAGGTTTGTTTACATCAATGTGAGGAAATTTCAAGCCATGTGAAGTGATGCAAAGACCTCTCTGTGGTGTAGTTTATAGAGCCTCAAAACTAAATTGTGCATTCTGTCAAGATTTGTCAAGAGTTAGTGGAATACATTATACTAAAATATTTTTTACACTGTATGCTTTTCATTTTACAAATGCTTTTAAGCACACTAATATATCTGACTTTTGTTGCATTCAACAAAATGTTTCTATCTGTCCTTGAGGGCAGTTTTTTAACATGATATTGTTTTTTTTATTGTACTGAGCTCTCTGTATACTACTCCCACAGCTTTTAACTCTGCTTTCAGCACAAAATTCTCAGAGGTCTTTCTGACAACCTCTTCTAACACTAACCTTGTGCCTTGACTCAACCCCAAGGAGCTTGTTCACCATTTTAACACCTTTTCTTTGACTACATCCTTGATGGTGTCATTGCTTTTGAAAGCAAAAAAAAGAAAAAAAAGAAGAAGAAATATTCTACAATGTAATATGATGATTGACCGTTTTCTTTCAAATTAGGAGAATTTGCCAAAATCTCTACATATTTAATGATCTTCAGATGATAATCTCTGATATTTTGTTTCTGCGTATTTGCTAAGATGGCTGATGCTGTCTTTTTCTTAGAGAGAATAGTCTCATTCTTTAATTATAGTTGAACCTTCAATGAATCAACCCCTCATTAGGAAAACAAGTCTCAAACCATTCATCCTGTGAACTGTGCCTGTCTCTTAAGTGCTTTTACAGTACTTACAGTTTAGGCCAAATTATATCTTTCAAAATAATTTTAGGAATACAGACCACAAAGGCTGCTCTTGGCCTTATTTAACAGCGGCTACAAGCACAGTGCTCCATTTTCATTCTTCTAAATCTGTGTGGCCTTCAATCGTCCTCGCTATTCTCTTTAGTCTGGAACAAAGTAAGATGTCGCTACAACATGTTGGTTTGGGATTTTAAAAAAAACAACATGTAACTCCTAAATTCAACTGCTCAGCCAGCAGCAACCCTCTCCTGGTTGCCTTGAGGTGTGCTTTCTGAGACTGTAATCATCTGTTTTAAGAACAAGTCACACAGATCACAATTTATGTGTCTGTGGAGTTTAAAGTCACAGTCACACAGTCAACAACTTCTTTGTACGTTGAACATCAAGCAATTGCCTCTTTGCTAAGCCCTGCCCTCCTTAGTTACTGTTGCTATGCCTGTCAAGCTTGCTATTCTTGCACCACACGTATGTCGTTTTCCATGATAATTGTGGCAGATTATATACATTGACACTGGCTGTAATTTTTGAAACACTGGGCTTTTGATTCCACAGAGAGGGAAACAAAAGTAGCTTCTCATTTCGAGCTGACGACTGTGGATTTTGTGATCTCTGTCTTGCGAGCAGATTTCATAAGTGTCGATAGCTAATGTAAGAAGTCCTATCTAGCTGACTTTTTAATCTTTTAAAGAGTCTCAAATATAAAGTTGCTTAACAGCTGCTGATATAACCCTGTGGTTTCCAAATATTTTCTGGCATGTCCCCTCCTTCAGAGGCCTGAGGAAGTTGTTGTCAAGTGAAATAAATGTTAGCATGATAGCACCGGCAATTTTTGTTGTCTTGTTTGTTTATTTCTCACATACATAAATCATATGCATTCAACTTTATTTCATTTTTTATACCTTGGTCATCCATGCCTGCTCACAGTGGCGCTGTGAACCTAAAGTTAATGCTGAAAGACTGCGGCTAAAGCTTCATGTCTGCAGACATTGGTTGGATGGTGAAATATGACAAGTATGTGATAGATGGCAGAGATGCGCTAACATCTGCATTAGCATCAGAAAATGAAGCACAGGGATTTGATTAAGTGCAGTGGACCTTGAGATGGTCGCCTAGCCAGACCAGCTGGACCGCAATTGCCTCAGGAAGAGAGTCAGGATAACAGCAAAGCTAACCCGACTTAAAGAGACAAACAGCAAAATGCGTCATTGAAAGCCCACTTTGATTCTGCACCAACCCACATTTGCCTCCTTAAAACCCCCATGTAACAAATCCCAGCCCCTGGAAATAAGTCATGAGTTTGGCAGATGCAGTGGTATCTACTAGAAGTTTGACTGGAGGTAACAATACTGCAGGTAGTAAACTAGTTAGCTGGACATGCTGATGTTCGCAGCTCATATTAGAGCAGATTAAAAACAAAATTTAATCCATTCCTGCTGCTGTTGTGTTAAACATTTTTAAAAGACTGTAAAAAAGACACCACCCTCCAAACTCAAGAGACACAGAGTGTCGCTCTTCTTAGAGCTCCATGCAAAGCGCCTCAACATGTAGGGACATGCAAAACTTTACAGGCCCGCGGTGCCTAGTTACAGTTGCTAAAATATGGATCGACAGTTGTTGTTCATTGGAGAGGCTTAGCAAAGGGTTTTGACTCTACTTTTTCATTTAGTTCTGTATTACTGTTGTCTTGCCTTTGTTATTGGCAATATGGTGATTATTAAATTTATTTTAACAGTGGCTGCAGTAGCTAAGAGAAAGACACTCATTCTGGAGTCATTACATCAAACTCCACCCTTCCATTTTGGTGAATTAATCATTTCTGTGAACAATTGAATTCTGGAGATATAGCAGTTTTTCACTTTGCAGCTTGGCCGGAAAGTGAGAACTGCTGAATCCTCATAAGCACTCAAGGACATGAGTACCCTGGAGCCTTGCCTGGGTGGGTCTGTCTGTTAGCAGTTAGCAGTGTCCCCAGCCAGCCTTTAGCTCCAAGGGCGGTCTCTACAACGATATCACTGGGCCAAGTAAGCAAGGACCTGCTTCCAGATGCTTGAGTGGATGAATAATGACACTGTAACACAGCTTCTCTCTCTCTGATAATGAGGAACAGAAGAGCAGACCCTCCCTGAGGCACAGCACCTGGACTGGACTGCCTTCCTGTCTACCTCAACCTCTATCTCTCTCTGGAGACAGGCAGCCAACAGTGAGACTTTGGCCATATGCCAGGCTCTGAGTCTCAGTTACACTCAATCACACTCAGTTTGGTCTAATTGTGAAATTATGAAACATCTTACAAAGTTACTGGACCATGTTTGTGCTCATCTGACCCCTAAAAATGTTTACAAAAACACTTGTTAATTGTGTATTTTTGTATCATACTTTTTAGCTGTGAATATATGCTATACTTAAAATCCTCCACCAGTCAATTAGACGTTATCCCTACCAGATTTTTTTGAAAGATGTATTTCTGACTGTTGGCTAAGAAATCCTGTCTATTATTAACCATTCTTTGTCTTCTGGCTCTGTTCCATCTAGTTTTAACTCTAGGACAGCCAAGGTGGTTATTTGGACTGTTTTCAAAATTCAAACTTTGTTGAATGAAAAAATACAGTGCTGCTGGTACCTGACTTTTCCTAAAATTGCTTGTATTTTCATTTAAAATATTACATAAAACTCAAAAAAGTTTTAATTTTTACCTTTTTCAGCCACAGGCGGTCATATATTGTTCACATTGAAATTGCCACTGTTTTACTGTGACTTTTTGCCCAGTTGGAGATGCATCTCTGTTGCTTAGCAACTATCATTATCTCCGTCAGTAAAACTGCAGTGGTTTCAATCACCAATTTTCCAGCATTAATATCTAAATAGTCAATTGATTAGACTCAATTTAAAATAAAGTAGGGTAGACCAGGGATTGTTGTAACATGTTTTGTCACCTATAACTCAATGATTTTTTTTGTTTTAAAGCCCTCAAATTTTGACTTTACAAACTGCAATGTTTCCAACTTTTTTATTTTATTTTTGTACTCATTTCCAGCATTTGTCCATAAGCTATGGCTATTTTTTTTATGATGGTTCTAAGTGGACATTTGTTTTTATTAATGATAAAATAACATGTTTATAATCTTATAAAATACATTGAACTGTATCTTACTCTGGGTAATTCTAGATTAAACTAAAATTTGAATCAGATCACTGATGCAGTGAATATGCAATCATTGTGGTTTACTAGGTTTACAACATGCAATGACATGCATACTGATAAACGTATAAATACTTTTTTAAATTTTGGCATTGTTTCATTTTAAAAAAGATAAACTAGAATTAGAAATGCATTAATCTCTTGGTTTGGTACTTATCATGAGAGATAATCGAGTTTCAAGGGCTGTTTTGCCACAGATTTTGGAGCTTGTTCAGTTATAATTTTGCTCAGTTTGAGCTCAACATTTAACATGGTTGACCTGACAAATTCTGTCTGCATTAACGGGAGAATTTTCCTCATCCCCAGAAATTCTCTCATGTGGTGTTTCCCAGGGGTCGCCTCTTGGGCCCATATTATTTTTTGTTTTATGCTTCTGTTGGGTGGAATAATCCTAAGATATAATATTAATTTACACTGTTATGTGGATGATACACAAATTTATGTTCCACTGACAGGTAGCAAGGATGCTGACACACTTTCTCAGGTTACGGCTTGTCTCTAAAATATTAACCACTGGATGTCACAAAGTTACCTCCAGCTCAGTGAGTCCATATCTGAGGTCCTTTTATTTGGCCCCCAAAACTGAACCATCTTGGGAACCTGGGGCTTCATTACAGAAACTTTCTAAGTCTAAAATCCTACCTTAACTCAGTTTAAGATGACATTGAGAAGTTTTGGTATTAAAGAAACAGGTTTCCTAACTGCATTTTGGAAAAATTCCCATCTTATCTTGGCTATTAGAGAACAATCTTAACTAAAGAACTTTTTAAAATAGGAATCCTAAGTGAGGATGACATAGACCTGGTGCTAAATGATAAATAAACAACTGCCCAAAATGGCAACACCACTGTTGTTGCGTCTTTATGGAAACAATGATTAACGATGAAGAGGGGGAACAACACAAACACCAAAATATTGATTGAAGGGCTCCTCAAACCAGATGACAATATTTTATATGAATTAATGTATATATATATCGACTGCTGAGAAAATTAATTCTGAATTTGATCAAAGTGCTATGTCCGTTCATATCTTTATCCTGGGCTGGTAATTGGGAAGAAAATTTCCAAGAAAGGTGGCGTTTTCAATTGAAGAATCAAGTAGATAGGATTTCCTGAAATGAAATAAGATACCAGGTCTGAGATAGGAAGATATGAGTTTTCACATCTTGAAACGTAAGTTAACATTAGGACAAGCAGATAGGAATGAGCCCCCTGTCATCCCATGTTAAGCATTCCCTCTGCAATTTGGGTGTGATTATTGACTCCGAGCTTTGCTTTGACACAGAAATCATTAAGGTGGTGCAGTCTTGCACAACTTTTCTTTTTCTGGTTTGCTATTTTGCAATTACATGGTGACCCCTTGGATAGGTACTTGTAAAGCGTGTCTCATGTCTGAAGAAGGGCTTGCACCTGAAACTTTAATGGTGGTATGATAATAAATATTCACGGTGGCATTATCTAGTGTCTGTTTTTTCCTTTTTCTGTCATGCACTTCTGTCCAGCACCTAATATTTATCACCTTTAGATGTGCATGCCTTTGAAAACTATTTGCAACAGTGAGTCTTTGGTCGTATACCAGGCTGTTGCACTCGGTTTGTGAAATTATGAAACATCTTATAAAGTTACTGGACCAGGTATGAGCTCCTCAGACCCCTAAAAATGTTTGTAAAACCACTTTTTAATTGTTCATTTTTGTGTCAGGCATCTTTGGCTTTAAATATACGCTGCCTGGCTTCCCCCCTCTATACCTATATCATTCTCTTTCCCTCCACTTCTCACTTCTTTCCCTGCAGAGAGGCTTTGCCAAGTGGAGTCAATTAAAACTGTACATCTAAGTGAGAAATGTCTGTTTGAGGGTGTGTGTGTGTGTTGGTGCGTATGGTTTCATAACTGCGTTGTGTGCTTCTTTGTGTAAATGTGTGAATTTGTGGTATTTTCAAATATATGTGTGTGAATGTGCGTGTGCGTCTGAGTATGTGTCTGAGTGAGCACAGAGGCGGGGGCTCCCCTGGGGCCTGGCAGTATGGCGCTGTAGTGCTGCACACTCCTCTTGTGAAAACGCCTCCAATGGGACCAGGACAGCTGTGGCCAACCTATACCGCTTCATGGGCCATAACAAGCCTTATGACACACACACACACGCACATACACAAATACACACCTATTACTCCAATCCTGGCAACTCTGTCTGGCTGTCTATCCTTGTTTTGTCTGTCTGTCAGGGACTATCTCTCTGTCTCGCTCTCTCTCTGTCTCTCTCTCTCTCACACACACACACACACAGAAATATTCTCTTTCTTTCTCATGCAGTCTCTACCACAAGTAATGCTTCCCAACATATGTGGAGGTGCATGTTTTTTCCCCTATTTTCATTCATGCAGCCCACTCTTTCTGCCTCCCACACAGCAACTTGGTGTCCTGGTCTAACCAGACTGCCAAGAGAGGGTTGTCTGCATCTCTGAAGGGAGTTATGTTTTAATTGCAAGGAAAAGGTCACTTTGTTCTCTTCTCATGAAAAAACTAAGAATTTTTCTTGGTCATACACTGTAAAAAGAATCATACAGATATTTAATTGAATCAACTAAACTGTATAAATCATGAAATTACCATGATATGTCATCAGAGATTAAGGAAAAATACTAAATTCAAATACTTTTACTATACTGTTAGAGTCAGATTAATGCAGAATGTTCAATAAATGAGTTAGTGTCAGTTTATGTGTTGTAAGAAAGTGAGCTTTTGTTTTTGGGATAATAGGCTTAACTACACATTGACAGACAACTGACAGTTATAAACAGCTGATCAACATACAGCTGAGGACTCATCATCACTTGTTATTGTCAAATTACAATGCTGCACTCGTTTTGCACTGCAGCCTGCCTGAGCTTCTTTGAGTCTGGGGAGGTGGATGCATACAAACAACTTGCTTTATCCATAGATCGAATATTAAAAAGGATTTCAACCAAATTTAATCATCTATGGAATATATCATAATATATAATCTATCCAACTTGCTATTTGGACAGTAGTACTTATTTTGGACACAAAGTTGTTACATATTGCTCCCTAAACTTAAGGTAAATATACAAGTTTTATCTGTTCAAATTCTTTCACAATTTCTAGTTTTTATTTTTAGAACAAATTATAAACATGAATCGACTTGAAATGATGGGGTGAACTGTACTGTACAGAGTTCAATCTACTGATTAAATTAAGCTGTTTGAGAGTTAAGACTCTCTTGAGACCCAGAAAAAAAAAATATGAAAACTTAATGTGT
The DNA here is from genome assembly GCF_056507025.1 of Lutjanus erythropterus. Lineage (NCBI taxonomy): Eukaryota > Metazoa > Chordata > Actinopteri > Lutjaniformes > Lutjanidae > Lutjanus > Lutjanus erythropterus. The sequence goes on along the minus strand of NC_139325.1, from coordinate 31,065,228 downwards.
GTCTCTAATACACTTTAAGATAAGTCACCGCTGCTTCTTTTTACAATAATGAAACCACTATGAACCTTGATCAAGGTTAGTATTGAATTCAGTCCCTTCACACTAAAACTTTAGGTCACTGGGAGCAGTTTCACATATTGTCTTTGTGCCAACGCTGGAACAAAGTGTCTCCAACAGGAGCAGCTACAGCTGTAAGTTCTCTGTATGAAATGAAGAACTGACTCTTCAAACTGGGAAACTGAATTTGCTTGTAATGTGACAGTGTGACTGAAGAGGTGTTGGTTCAACTTAATATTTTAAGACTGCTGAATATGTTTTCTCAAATACAACTAAATTAATATCAAGTTAATTTTTTAAGAAAAGTTTGCTGGTTGTAAAATCATTACAAACTTGTCTTTTCAAATTCAGTGAACTTAAAGCTACTACAAGAAACTTTAATATTGTGTTGATTTTGGAGGCCCCTGTGGACAACAGCAGAACTGTTTCTCCTCCCATCTCAAAAATAAAATTAGCTGACTAAAAATGTCCTCCTTATTTTTAACAAATGTACTACTTACTATAACGGAAAAATGCAAACACAGAATTGTTTCATCTCATTTCAAGGAGAATCCGACCCGGTTGCAGGCATTAAAAATAATTATATAGAAACAGCCAAATCTTCTCCCTGATGGTCTCGTTTGCTTATGTAGGTCATAAAGAGACGGTTTCATAATGAGTTAAAAACTCCTCCTTTAAAATGTTTAAGTTAAAACAGCTATTTTTTTTACAGTGTATCACACAAATGCAACAAAAGAGACAGTCTTTCTTTTAATTTCATTTATTTAACAGTCACCAGATGATGAGATACATTCTCTTAAAAAAGAAATAGACAACAAAACTGTTATTATTATTTTGAGATTTTAAAAACTATTATACAATATTCTTAATATATAGATTTTGTACAAAATAAAAGTCAGTAAAAGGGGCAAAGGGACAGTGACATCTTAAAAAACAGAGAAAAAAAGAGGAAGGGGATAGGAGTTGACTCAAACAACTACTACATTTAGGAGTGACAAAGAAGACCAATCTCTTTCATAAATAAATATAGCAAAATTAGACATCATATATAACTCTCTTTCCAATAGCAGGGGCATTGCTAAATGTCTGTAGCATAGATTATAACATAACTGCTTTGTGAGGCCCATTTGCTTAGAAAATTCCACGCATTTTCCACACGGAGATTAACTGGAACCAGCGCGGCTAAACGCCCTGAAATAAAGGTATTTACCTAAATAATGGGTCTGATAGTCTGTGCCGTGCTTGACCTTTGGCTGTAATAATAACCCCAACCCCACCCTTACCCCTCCCCTCTTTTCCTTTGTGTGCCGCACTTGGTACAGACCAAGCGCAGAGTCTCCTTGAGGGAACTAGAGAATAGGGGTGTCCTCTTTTTTTCTCTCCCAAGGCCAGTGAGAAACAAGCTTCAGACGTCCCTACTCACAAACACAGAGACAGTTGAGCAGAGCACATGTGGGAGGGGTGCACGGTATTGGAGCATAGGAAGGTCATACTGCACAACCAACATCATTTCACCATTGAATTCCATCCTTACAATATGGATATCTCAGCGCTGTCCTCGTTGGTCCTTAGAATTTTCAACAATACAACAACAACTACAAGACAACAGAATAAACACACAGAAAGTGGATGTTGGATGGCTGTGGGGGCATTACAACCCTGTTTGACTCACGCCACTCAGATTGGCTGATTGTTTTCTCCTTAAATCTCTCCCTTTGCACCTGTTTGAGGATTTGAAGCTCAGGGTATAAGCACTGAAAACATGGGAACAGGGGAACACAAAATACAGATAATGGCGATGTTTTACAATACGAATACACTACCTGTTTTCAGACACACACACCCAAAGAGCATGGAAACTGAGGCCGATGATTGATCCCACTGTTAACAACAGACTTTTGTTCTATCCTTGTCTCCATCTTTTCCTTTTTGTACCCTCTGTGAGCAGGCAAGCGGACAGTGACATTGGCCCTTCTCAGAGCAGGACAGCAGGCAGAGTGACTTGGCGTTAATCACAGTTTTGTCTCGCTTTCTTGGCACATTAAGTCGGAGAGGCGACCGGCGGCCCGGACGGCCGGGGGTGAGAGATGGGAGGACAACGCGTTAGATTCTCAATAATGACGCATCGCTGCCGCATCACTTTGGAGATTAAAAGCAAGATGCTGAATTTCAATCAAGCCACATTAATGGCTTGGTGTGAGGAATGGTCACTTTGTCTCCACTGGCAGGCAGAGAGAGAGGAGGAGAGAGAAACTGGCACAAGAAGCCCAGGTGAGACAAGGTGATACGGCATTTTAATTCACCAAATTGCTTGCTAGCCAGTAATGATAGAATCCATTTTAGGGTGTAGTGACAATATTCTCTAAGCAATGGCAAAAGGGCATCAGCAAAATGTTGGATCCAAGAGAAAAGTCAAAGCGCCAAGGACTCAATGCATGACGCTGTAAATCACAGGACTGCTGATGTAAGATAATTAATTGGATTTGATGAGCATGTTAATATCATCATCATTAAAACACATTCATATCAGAGTTCAATTTAAAGGACCAGTGTGTAGGATTTAGTAGCATCTAGTGGTGAGCTTGCAAACACCACATGCCATCCTCCCATCAAGCGTGTAGGAGTTCCTTTTTCATGAGGGCCAGACTGAGTGTTTACATTTCCTGTGCCTGACCTGTGGAGTTAGGAATTTAAATGTGCAAAACAATGCAGATTATGTATAAAAGTATGGTGAAAATCAATGCACCTTTTCAATCTAGATGTATAGCTTGTTGTTTTAATAAGCACAATGTTGCATTTACCATCCTTTTTCATTCAGTCTGAGTTAAAAAAAATTTTAATAATTAAGTATCTCTGTGCTTAACAACAGACATAACCAATGAATGGGCTGTCAAGTATTCCTCTCATTTGAAGGAATTATTTATTCGTAATTTTTATCATATTTATAAATAATCAAAGGGGTGGATTGAGGTTGTTAAAGAGCTGGATTTGGCCCACAAGCTGCCAACTGAATAGGTCTTGTGTAAGAGTGGGTGGCAAAAAAAAAAATGCAAAATGCAAAAGGCTGCATCCTGATCCAGTTTTTGGTTTGTCCATTCCGAGCTACTGTAGAGACAGGAGGTGCGACACCCTCTGTAGATATTCTTTTAAATATCATGATTCTTTGTTTCAGGATTCCTAATCAATTTTTCAAATTCCTGAATCGATTTCATACATGTATAAAAACTAGTGCTAAGTCTGTTAGCTTGATGCCAAAACTTAATGGGAATTACCATTAACCTGCTAACAGAAATTAGCATCACAGTCTGAACAAACAGATCCATTACTTCAAGAGTTAAACATAAAACATCTGTTCTCATACTTTCAGGAATTGATTTCCTCTGCTCTGTGAAAACTAATTAGCTGCTGCTGATCTCACATTGCTAACTCAATGTGCTACTCTGGCTTCAACAGTCCACACCGAAGAGCTACAGCTGCCTTAAAGGGTCAAAACTCAAATTCAGAATCCCCAGTGGCTTTAAAAAATACAGCTATCACTTGGTGGAGAAAAGAGGAGAGGGTAGCTCACATTTGTTTGTATTTTCTACTGTATTCTTGCAGTACCAGTGTAAAGGAATTTTACACATTCAGGTATCATGTGCTGGATCGAACTAAGGCCTTGAGATCATTGGGAGGCCTGCACTAACTCTTCAAGTGGAAAAATCCCTTACAACCAGCTTTATGAGCAAGAGCAGGTAAATGCAGCAGTTTACTCCAAAAAATATTATATTTACTACTTTTTTATGCAGTGTAGTGATGATGCTTCTGAAATAAAACTTGGAAAGACTGACTGACATGTGATGTGTGGAGTTTTTGGATAGTCTCTAGAAGTGTATGATTCAACTTTTTCCCAAGGTCTCTTGTTAAAAAAACAAAAAACAAAAAAAATTGCAATAAATCGTAAGTATCGTGATAGTATCACATCAGGGAGATGTATATCATCCCAGCCTCATTACTTTCCATTTCTGCCATATTTTGCCACCATAAATCCTACACACTTCAAATATATTGTATAAATACATTCAAGCCACCTTCAAACCCAGGTTAAATTTAGTTATGTATTTTATCAACTCATATTCAAACTTTGTAACATGGGTGATAAAGAACAGGCGATGTCTAATGTTTGGAGCTAAAACAGAATTTGAAAAACCCAGAGCGACTAAGGGTTTTTTTTTTGTTTTTTTCAAAAATTACTGTCCTCACCACTGACAATGACAGCATATGAGAAAGGGAGTCTAATTTTAATTCAATGCCAAGATCTGACACTTTATCAACAGAGCTTATGATTTCCTCATTTGTTGCTGTCAAGTGCTGCAGCCACCTTACAAAACATGCCAAGCTCTGCCTGAGCTGCTCTGTGAACGCGTTGCACTGTGAGATGTGACCCACTTGCAATAAAGTGCATTGAGAGTTCAGTTCTCATGGTAGATGAGAAGCGATGTTGGGCAAGCACAGCTGAGAGATTGTCATCACAGTATAGCTGATATGAAGAAAAACCTAACGTGACATGAACTAGATCTCTCGGGGGGAAGGGAAATCAAAAGAGGATAGGGTGACAGAAGAATTGTCAAGACAACAAAGAGAGACGGGAGTGTTGGTCCTATAGTCTCTGTGTCAAGTCAGGAATGTCACAGTTGAGCACAGTGCTTCATGGGTAAGGGAGTTCTTTCAGAGGGCAGGATGAGTTGTCCTTCAGCCAGGCACCCAGCTCTGGTTGCTATGGGCTTGCTGTGGACCGGCCAGACCACTCATTCCCATCCCCATGCCCATGGTCACACCCATACCCATACCCATACCGATGCCCACCCCCTGAGCTAGGGAGCAGTCAAAGTTAAAGTCCATCTCCTCCCCAGAGTCCATAATGTCATGGAGGAGAATGGACTCAACATCGCAGTCCAAGCTACCATGGAACATGTCAATGTCCAGGTCAGCTGGTAGTCTCTCGTGGGGGTGAGGTTGGTGATAGCTGTGGTAGTTGCTACCAACGCTACCGTTCCCCATCCCCTGGCCATGGTGATATGGTCCGTTAGTCATGCCTTGGTGCTGTGGGTCAGGGTAATGGTTGTGACGGGGGTGCGGGTGTGGGGCGGTGGCCACATGGCAGGAGTCCTGGGGCATGCCGAGCATACCTGCTGGATTTGGGGGGAGGGTGGTGGAGGCTGGGAGGTGGGCATGTGACGGGGGGCTGTACAGGTAGGGAGCTTTGTGGTTGTAGGTGTGAAGTTGATTGTTGTTGCCACGTGGGGTCAGGGCTGCGGCCCGGGGCGGTGTGTGGTTATGGCTCTGGCTGAGGTTGTGACCGTTGTGGGCGAGGCTGTGAGGTGAGTTGTGGTTGTGGTTGGTTACATTGTTGTGACTGTGAGTATGGCTGTGAGTTCTGTTATGGCTGTGAGCTGAGCTGTGACTAAGAGGTCCATTGTGGCTGTGGCCATTGTGGTGGCCCGGGTGGTGGCTGTGATGGTTGGAGCCAACTCCATTACTGGCCTGACCCATCATAGGATGGCTTTCCCTCTCCTGTCCAAGCATCAGGTCCTTGGAACAGTATTGCTGCCCTGCTGGACCCCCTGTAAGCAGACTCTGCAGGGCATTGGTGCTTGAGTATGCCCGCATGGTTCCAGAGAAACTGGCTGGCTTGTTCTCCTGTATGGTCTGCATGGGTGAGTGGTGGCACAACATCCCCAAGCCTGTTCCACCGTAGACACCTGCACCATAGGGGCTCTGCCCCTTCACTCCAGAGCTGTAGTGGTAGACAGGGGTTTGGTGCTTATGTCTGCCAACAGCTGCATGCTGCTGGTGTTGCTGCTGAGATGGGTGATGGTGATGATAACTATCCTCCATCAGTTGCTCATCCAGGCTGATGGCGCCTGTCAGGTTAGCAAGCTGAGGCAGCTGCTCCAAGGGAGGACAGCGATTCCCTGCCCCCATAGATGGAGAGCGGGCACTGGTTGGTGAGGGGTAGAGGTGGGGGGAAGTGGAACAGGACAGACCACCCTCCTCTGGCTCCTCTGGCTCTCCCTCTGCAAGGATTGGTGACAGGCGCCCACTCAGGGTCGAGGCTGATGAACTTGCCCTGGAGTGGAGGTCTGTCCAAGCATCAAACTCTCCATCTGTCCCAGAAGCACCTCCAGATCCTGGAAGGCCTTTCCGTGGGGGGCTGCCGTGGTCAGGGGAGCCCTGGAGCCCCACCGCAGCAGCCCCTGCTCCTATCCCAGGACGACCAACCCTCTTGCCTCTGATGCGGCCTTTGCTCTTTAGGTATTTGGTGCTGTTGTCCATGGAGACTGCTCGCCGGCGGGGGGCCTTACCCATCTTTCCTCCATCTGGGTTCAGCATCCACCAGGAACTCTTCCCTGTTCCCTCATTCTGCACCCTGATGAAACGTGTGTGGAGGGAGAGGTTGTGTCGGATCGAGTTCTGCAGAGAGACAAGAGAGACACACGATGAGAGATGGATCAAATTACACTGTAATATATATCACATTACTTATCATTTGTACACAAACTGCTTTTCTGAGGTGAGTGAAATTTGCATAAATTTCAGAGGAAAATAAGGATCTTTGACATCAAACGTAATAATCAACAATGCAGACAGGTCTTATTACAATCACAGCTGTCAGAGCTCTATAAATCATTTAATCCATACGTGCTGACTCAGAAAAAATGGGCCTAATTATCAGGTTGCTTCCATGTCTATTATTAGACACTCTAAACACAGGAGTAGATACCAGGCCCTCTATGCAATCAGTGTCAACCAAAGTCAGAAAATTGAGAGCACATTCAAAAACACAAACACTTTCGAAGGACGGCTTCAGCCGGCACGGAGCAAGACCCTGTCAGCCTCAACCAACCTGAAACGACCTGAGACTCAGTCTCGAGACACTTTCCTTATGTACGTCAATCCTCCCACTTTCATTTCCGTCAATCCATCTGTCCTCCTCTATGACTCCTTTCAGCCGGGCTGATGTAAGCTGCTGTGGTTGGGCGTACTGTATGTTTGAAGTCGGTGCCAGTCTGGCTTAGTGCCAGCCCTGTCTCTTTCGCTCTCGTAGCTTGAATGGGGGGGGTGTATCGCAAGATTGAGCCGGGAGCAAGGAAGGCTAATGGATGTATCCCACCCTCCGACATCTACCTTCGCTGCCTATCTCCCTTTCCCTCCCTTGTTCTGTCTTTATCACCATCCCTCTTTCTCTTTTGTCACTGAGCGCTACACATTTTGTGACTTGATTTTTCTTATTTCACACACTCCTAACAGTCATTTTCCACTCCTGCTTTCAATCTCTATGCCTTCAATTATACAGTGTGCCACAAATTACTTTCCCATTATCCTCCACACCGGCATGTACAGTCACTGACTCAGTAATTCATAGGATATAGTTTTTATAGTGTTTGTTATCATTTACATCTCAAGGGTTGCTGAACGCAGAGGGTGCCTGATGTGCAACAGAGTCTGTCGTTGCAATTCTGCTCTTTGTTGTGCATGTGAGGCATTTTGACGCTCAAGCAGGAAAATATCAAATCAAAAGCACCTCCTGTGGTTTAGGAATATACTGGTACAATAGATTGTTTCAGATTGAGGGGTACCCACACTTCCAGCATCTCCATTATGTTTCAGATTATTTGTATTCACACTGAATTGCACGGCAGGGAAACAAATAAATCAAATTGCAGCGGAGAATACATAAATGGGAGGCGAACTGAATTCAGGTGATCTGTGAATGCCTCCTTGGGTTATCTCGCTGTGACACCTCCGGCATTGGGTAACCATGGCAACCGGGTAAACGTGCAACGGCAGAACTATATCATATTGTGGCGAGAGTCAAGAGAGTGAGAGATGGAGGGAGAAGTGGGGGATGGGGGAAAGGATGCAAGAGGAGGCGGTTGTTTGATGCTGCTGCTCCAACACTAAACAGCCTTTCATCTCGGCAGTGCAGGTCCGCAGGGGATGCCCGCTCCCTGCTTCTGACGGCTCCTCTACGTGCCGCGCCAACTCCCTGTCTCACCCTGGCTGGATCATCCACCTATCATACCACTCCAAACCATCCCTATCAAGTCCTGTGCAATGCCTGAATTAAAACATATGTAAGCTTTCATGCCATTCCACCACGGCCGGTTGAAAATGGGGCATCTTTCAAAAAGCTGAACCACTTCATGCTGCAACTCTGTGTGACCTGTCTGATTCAAATCGCGATTTATCCCCGTATGAGGGAAGAGCAGCCCCATTGAACTTGGAGGGATTTGTCATCATCCCAAACCCTCTTTATCTGATGAATCCACCTGCTAGAGAGATTTGAGAGATTTCGGACAGCGGCCAGCCGTGGCATCATCATCATCATCATCATCGCTTGCTGATGGCTTCCTGTCGTGTAGTTTTCCACCACATGTTTTTCTCTGTCATCCTGTTTGTGTGTTTTAGCGGCTAAGAATAGCTCAGGTTGCAGGTGGTTCCACTGTGGGTGTGGTTCTATCCACCTCCTGTTCCCTGACTCTGAGTCAGGGGCAATTTGGCCAGGCTATGGCCCTCACGCCCCCGAAACAAGCAGTCACTGCTAATCCCCCTCCATCCCCGAGTAATCCCAGACAATCCTGGGCTAATCCCAAGTTGATTCAGGGGCACTCCCAGCTGGGTGTCTCACACAGAGCCATGCCAGGTCACCGCAGACGCAGCGGGCGGCCCGGATACGCTATGATCCAATAGTAATACGACATAAAGGAAGTTTGAGATGTGTGAAATATAGATATTATAAAACCCTTACACACTGTAAAACACAGGAATTTAATGGAATCAACTAATCTTTTTAAATTAACTCAACATAAATATATAGGTTTTATTCATCTTAGGTTAATTTAACTTTTCAGACGACTTCAGAACATATAAACATGTTCTGACTTTAGGTTTTTTGACTTGAAAGGAAATGCACTGCTGTGAGTTAACTCAACTCATCAAATTAAATTTCAAAAGACTAACTAATTATTAAATGTAAGTTCAATCAACTAGGTAGGTAGCAGAGGAACTTTTGTTCTTAAGTTGAACATGGTTAAAATGATTTCCAGTGAGAACATGTATCATTAGGTCAGACTACAGTTAAGTCATTCTAACATTAGCAATTACATTCATTATATTTAACAAACTGAAAGAACACATAAAGGTTATTTTAAAAAGATATTATTAGATTATTAAGGAGCAGTATTTTATTTTTGGGTAAAGCAAATAATTGAGTTGGAAAATCTTCTGACTTCTGACTTAAAGTAATTGTGTGGATATAACTTGTAAATTTCATTTAAAAAAAGCTAATTAATTTCTGTTACTTTGTCATCAGACAGCCTTTTCTGCCTGGACACGCTGTGAAAAGAGCCAAATATCACTCACTCCAAACCAACCAAACTCCATAGGCAAAAATAGTAATTTTACCTCACAGAACATCCTGGTCCTGGCCTATCATTGCCTCAGACAATTAGATTGTTTGTGTTATTGTGTGACTTTGGCATTTTAAGGACTGTTCGGATATACTGAAGGCACACAATAACGCAAACAAACTAATCAATGGAGGCAGCAGTAAATCAGCAACTACTGTTTTCTGCAAGGTAAAAATCACTGATTTCGCCTATGGAGTTTTGTTGGTGTTCGGACAGGGATGTTTGGCTTATATAACAAGCTGCCAGAAAAGGCTTCCTTAACAGCAAAGTACAGCAGTGAAAATATTCTAAATATAGCGTACACTTAAACTGATGTTGATTTAGGTGGGCCTTTTTACGGGGCTAAAATCAGTACTGTTGCTGACCCTGTCCACTCAGAACATTAAGTACATCTGAATTAAAACAATTGTTTCATATAACTTTTTGACTTGACTTGAAAAACTTAATTAATCTGTGTGTTACCAACTGAAGTAATTTTTTTAAAGTTGGTCCAACAGTTCTCCTTTTTCAGTGTCGTATTTAGTGTTAAACTATTCCTAATGTTAGTGAGTGCATTTTAGTAGATGATGTCTGATGTTAACAGTATTCGTGATGCCTCCATAGAATCAACTACCTTTACTCTGAGTTCTGTCCTTGAGGGTTGGCTTTGCCACATTTTTACCCCTACGGGTTGAATAGAATAAAATTGAAAACTTTATTATGTATTAAATATTCATAAAATGGAAATTCTCTTTCAGCCCCCTGGCTTGCTGAGGCAGACAGATGAAGCCCACAGAAACATACAATGACAGAGAGGAACACACACATCACACGCCTGGGTCCAGGAAGCTGCTTCCTATTCAAATCATACCCCTTTAATACAATGGGCCTAGTGGAGAGGGCTCTAAATAATGAATGAACCAGTGGCTGGGCTTATACAGAGAGATGCACTGCCTGGTCCCGTAATGCTGAAAAGAACAGACAGAGTCATAAGTAGTGGTGTGACTTCTTTGTTTTGTTTTCAGGGACATCCACCCACCTTTTCCTCACTCTAAAAGCACAACTAAATCAGACTGAAAGGGGTTAATTTGCAGTAAAAGAGGATAAGGGTAATAGTTTATGGACCAATCCAAGTCAATTAAGGTGAACGAGCTTCTCGTGGCTGCAGGAAAACAATCAGCTTGGGTTCAACTCTGATTAAGGCCTAAAAATCCTGATAGCTGATTTAGATATTTAGACAATGGATACCTGGCTGCAGCGTAGTTCTCTCTGTCCACAGATTAAAGGCTTAGGCTCTTTCCAAACAAATCAGACATATTGACACCTTTTTTTCCACAACACACAGGTGGACTGAGCAGTAAGAAGGTTTTTGAGTGTAGAACCGAGGTGTTCAAACCAAACTGACACAGTCATTTCCAACAGATTATTCCTCAATATTTGCTGATGAGCAGAAACAAGTTCCTGGTATTCATTAAGATCCATTCATTTGGCTCTAGGAAAGCTAACAATACCGATCAATTGCTCTACAGTCTCCCCTCCTTTATTACATGTAAACTCAGTTTGACTCAGGGACTTGAGAGGCCTATTTAGTGTTGGGAATCAATGAAGTTTAATGGCTATCAGTGTTGAGGCTTAGCACACATCAAGGTCTGACTAACGACACAATCCACCTGTATTATGAGGCCAGAATGTGTGCTCAATATACCACATTTACTGTTCACATGATAGTGTCTAATCGCCACAGGTTTGTGAGTCAAAGGGGTAGTCCTGATCACCTGATGGACTTATCCATGGCAGGGTTGGACATCAATATTTTATTTCACTTGCCCAAGATCAATTTATACTTGCCCCTGTACAAATTGTTTTATTTATAAGCAGGTGTGAAATAACAATACAGACTAAAGTTAATTGTAAGGTTTATTCTAGGGCTGCAACGTCTATCAAACGTAAGAAAATAGAGAAAAATGCTCATCCCAGTTTTTCAACTCCAAGTGATGTCTTTAAATGTCTTGTTTTGTCGGTCTAAACCCCAAAGACATTCAGTTTAATATGATGATAAATGGAGAAAAGGGGGAATATTTAAGAATCATAAAACAGTATTTCCTGAATATTTTTCATGAAAATTATTTAAATGATCAAAATAGTTTATCGTTTTTTTTGGGCTAGATTTACCTGCCCTACATGGCATTTTACTAGCGCACACTAGCTTAACAATATTTTCACTGCTTTACTTTGCCATCAGACAACCTAGTCTGCTATATTCATCAACAATAAGAACAACCATATTCACATATAAACACAAACTAACTGATCGTGGCAGCAGTAGACCAGCAACTCCTGTGTTCTGCATGTTGAAATTACTGACTTTGCCTATGGAGATTGGTTGGTTTGGACTGAGCAATTTTTGGCTGGTATAACTGTGATTTCCTTTCAGAAAAGGGTTAAGTTATGAAAATATTCTAAATGTAGTGTACAATTAAATTGATATTGATTTTTCTTTTAAGGTGGACCTTTTTAAGTGGCTAAAATACATTTTGTTGTGGACTGTGTCCAGAACAGTCCAATGCTTAGCTTCTGCGCTGGTACTCCTCTCTGCTTCTCCAAACTGAGGTAATACACTGACTATCGGCATGAAATAATCTGAATTATCCCTTTAAGTGACTGTGCCCACTTGCCCAAATTGGCTTGATGCCCAACGCATCCCTCTGCTGCTACTCCAAAGATGTCAGTCAGGCACTGGGAGTAGATGTAGGACAGGGGTAGGGGTTGTGGCTCATCTGTGATAACCTGACTGCTTGGCATGGGGGTCAGCTGTGCTGGGGCATATAGCGGGAGGTGGAGGGGCTTGGGGGGTAAAAGGGTGGGAATATAGAGGTACCACAAGGGGCCCCTCCAAGCCACACAAAGGGGTGCCCTCAAAATGCCCCCCACTTACCCCATCCCCCAACATTCGTCCCCCGCCTCAGAACCCACTCAGGGTTTTCCCGCTCACACACCCACACACATGCTCACACACAGAGGGGCAAGGAAACAGGTCAAACGGTTTATAGGACCCATCTTGTGGCGAATGTGCACTCATTCAAACAGAACTGAGTGAGGAACTGAGGACTGTGAGTGGGGTCTGGGAACCAGCAAAAAGAAACCACTCACCCGATTCAAACAACCTCAAGGGTGAAGCAGCGTGGTGCGCTTGCCCAGCTAAGAACACAGCAGCTGTTCTTGTAGTGGCACCGGGTAAAGCCGTTTGCCACACTCGACTGGTATTACCAAACCATTTCATGCAGAATGGAGCCATTATGTATTGTCAAAGGGTATCCCTCTATGCTGCACATTCATTTGATAAGCCCAAATCAAGGGGGAGTAACAGAAGCACTAACTGTGTTTATTGTGATGCCGTTTTTGCCTGTGCAGAAGGCAGGAGGGATCAGGGGGAGGGGAGGTTTCAACACAAGCAGTTTTGTTCAGCACAGGAATGAGTTTTGTCAGCTAAGCCTGTCTCCAGGCTATTGGTGGAAATTAGCGCCGGCTAAATATTCGCTTTCCATGATTGATGTCACGGCTCGCGTTGTCCCTTTGAAGGGAAATAAAGAATTTAGAGCCATGTGGATTAATAGGGACGGGGTAGGGGGAATTTCATGTGTCTGAGGGGGACTTGAAGAGGGACTGAAGGGCCTAATGGCTGCACAGATATGGCACAATGCTGCCGAGACGATATGGCGTATCAGAGTGAGGGAAGACAAGTGAGACTATGACAGTGAGTACAAGGAAGAAAATTGGAAATTGTTTGTGTGTGTATGCCTGTACGAGAGAGGAGGGAGAGTGTGTGTGCGAGAGAGATGTAGCTATTTGCCTGAGAAGCCCAGAGTCAGATGATTAAAATCCCTTTAGGAGGCTTCTTTAAGAGAGACAGATGGGCAGACAGGCCTGTTTTTGGAATGCAATCAAATTGAAAAGATTAAAAAGGAGTCTCTTTTATTAGGAGGTGAGAAACAGTTACTTCTCTGCCACATGCCATCATCGCCTCCACAGCAGTGGTCACGACTGCATTGGCATGCAAGGCACATTACAGCCCTTGTTGGGGAAGAAATAAACCTGGGATTAGGAATTGCATCTATCTCAGTGTATCACGGTGGGGTCTCTGAGGATTGGCAGCATTTGTAATTTCTTGTTGAATAAATATAATATACTAGGAAAAAAGCAAAAGATTCAGGCTTACTATCCTTATAGGATCCTTACAGGTTAGGAGGGTTACTGTAAAAAGGTTTTCTGAAACACCACTAATTATCTGTTAAGAATGTAGTCAGTCAGTCATCATCACCTACAGTCACCAGGGTATTTTTCTGTAGTCGTAATAGTACTAGCATTGCAGGGTATCTAACTTTATTTCTGTGTAGCTATCGTTAGCAGTCGGTCCGTGTAGGTACATTAATTGTTGTTCTGTGTTGCTAACATTAGCAGTTGGACATTAGCAGCTGGCCTGAGTAGTTAGTGGTCAGTTGGCAGTTCATCTGTGCAACTATCTTTAGCAGATGTTTCTTTTAATTAGAGTGGATGATGACAGCATTTTCACAATTAAAGGCAGAACTATTTTCTCATTTAAAGACAAAATAATTTGCACCCAGTGCAGCTTTTTTTCACTAGAGGCCATGATAATGGATTAACTGTAAATCAACTGGTTTCACTTGAGACCAGAATGAGCCTCCTGAAGTGTTTTAATATGTGCACCTTGTGCATGGTAGCATATTGTTCTTTATTTTAAAAAGCATTTTAAAATTGTATTTGTTTAAATGTAACTGTAATGGAATACAGTTACCTTTGTACCCTAATTATGTAATCCTGTTTTATGTAAGCCCTTACTCCCCAAGCCTGATCATCACAGAAGAGTGAGCCTGACTAACTGAAGGACTTTATGCCGATGGCTGTCCTATTACAGACAGAAGTTTCACTTAATCTCAACGCCAAATCTGAACAGGTGCAATTCAAATGTGCATTCCCTTGGCTGCCATTGTACTTGAATAGACTGAGTTTGCACAGTAGAGTGATTCAAGCACTGTGAAAGGTGCTCTGTATCCGACCCTATTATTCTACAACACTGCAGGAGTGCCATTTATAAAAAGGCTTAAAATGGAAAGCAAGTGTGTGGTAGTGTGTCTGGTAGCCTCAGATCAGGAAGTGGCTGTGGAGAGGGGTGTAATGGAGTTGGTAGGGGATTCCTGCCTGACTGTGCACTAATTGCATCCAATGGCTGGCGAGTCATCAGCCGTGCCCACCCTGGCGCCAAGGGAAGGGTTGGCATCGGGGTGGCAGGGTGCGGGATAGAGGAGGGCTGCCGCAGCTTTGGCGGGTAAAAATAGATGCTGACAGATTAGTGGAGCATCTGAGACCCGGATAGGGGATCGGAAAATCCGCTCGCCTAATGCCAGGGACAGCTGAGTGTTTCCGGTGGGCACAAAGGGGACACAATCTGGGCATCACGTCTGACGCCCACGCGCAAAACGGGGGAGCCTCGGAGTGGGTGTGTGCACATGAGTGAGCACGTGCCACACAGTATAGCATGGGTGTGGTTTTTCCACTGGGACCTGCAAGGTAGGCAGAGCTCACGCCCTCCCACTGAGAATTCACACAACAGGTGTTTGGGCTGGGCCACCTGTGGGGCCGGCCGCCTGCTCGCACTTCACACCTCGTCTAGGGAGCAAACTAACATTTTCCACTGGGCTTGCCATGCTTTTGTTAAAGACCAACACGTTTCTGGAGAGGCTTTTACAGCTCTTTTTACAAGATCTGTAAGATATGCGTGTGTGCGCAAGCGTGCACACGAGTCAATCTGCATTTATGTGAGCGCCTGCGTGTCTATATTTGTGTATCAGTCCATTTAATAGCCAACAGGCGCAGTGTGGATTTGATTATATTGAAACCTCCCTCTGCTATATACAAAGAAACTGTCGGCCAACAATGGAATCAATGCAGGCCTGGGCTTTTTTCACACTCGGCCTCCACATAATCTCATTCATAACAATGAGAATCTCATTTCCCACATTCTAAAGGTCAGTGCACACCTCTGATCACACTTTAATAAACATCATTCTCAGCGTTTAATTTAATTTCAGCAGAGCAGGAAACTCATAGGCAGCCATGCACATGGCATGCAAAATTCATCCGATCGTCCCTTTAATTGCTTCAATTTTACAGTACAGAGAAGAATGACCGCAATCACAGCGGAGGAAAAAAATAATGCACAAATACACAGCAGGCACACATCTGCCGAATGCACACACACACACACACCCAGACAGGGAGACGATAAGTGGAGCCAGTCAAGTGCCAGTTTTGGTTACATTTTAATAAAATAAGCCTCACAATTTTTTGGACCTGCACCAAGTAGTGGCTCCACATCTCTTTGTCATCACACATTTTAACTCTCACCTAAATTGGCAAACTGTACCAAACAACCACACATGCACAGTCAAACACACACACCTATGCACACATTGCACACACATGCCAACATGACACAAAGCCTGGCACACCGGGCACACTCATTACCGCAATGCCAAGCTACCAGTTGCTAAGGAGACCTGTGGGAGAGGGAGGGTTCCTTGTTGTTGCCATAGCAGCCGGCTCGCTCCCTGCCAACTCTCTCCCTCGGGGAGAAACAAGGCAAGAGGTGGGGGGTGAAGTGGGTAGAGGTAGGGGGCAGCGGTTTAATAGGGCTATGAGGTGCAGAGGAACTTCATTAGCCATCAGTGTGCGCCGCACCAACCGCTGCTCCCCATGAATGCCTATCCACATGCAACACTTCAGCCTGCAGACTTCCACTTACTCACGCACAGCCCATAGACTCCCACTTATTTGCACACCTATATGGAGAAGAAGATGGAGAATGGCATGCTTAGAATGAAAAGCAGGGAGTTGGGAAGGGAGGGGTAGAGGTGGGTGGATTTTGGAGGGTTGGGGGGGGGGGGGTCGAGTGTATCTGCAGGGGGAGGAGGGGTTGGGAGGGCAGAGGTGGGTGAAGAACAAAAAGAGGATGGGGGAACAAAGGAGAGTTAGAGAGGGTCTTGAATGTGGGGGCCCGCTTGGAAGAGTGGTAGGGATGTGAATAAGAGAAGCTGAGGTAGTTAAAGGCTGTATGGAGGCATTTCTCTCTATAACCTCCTCCTCCCATCCAACCTTGACCTTCAGCTACAGCCTCTAGCCTTCAAACAATGGAGTAACCCACTGCAGCCAAATACACATAAGATATGGTGCATATGCTTTTTCTGTACACAATGCAACCACACAAAAAACCCCACAAATGCAACCATGCGTCTGTAATGCCTGTAAGGTTATATTATGAATATACTATAAGATGTTTTATCATTTGTGATTATCTTATACAATTATACAAAGGTAAAGTGTGAAAATATTACAGTGCTGTTGACATATTAAAGCCCCTGGAAACTCAAATCCACAATAGCCTTCTAAGTATTAAATTTAGGGCCTCATGTACATAATGGCAGTTTATAAAATGATTAGAAATTAGCTTTTATCCAAAGTCAAAATATTGTCATTATCTCCATCAGGTTAAGGAAGGAGGGGATCATGCAATCGCTTGTATGTGTGTATGCCTGAAGTTTGTCCACAGTTGCTCTCGCATACTACTGGAAAAATCAGCCTAACTTTGTTTGGTGGTGCACATTCATGACTGGACCTCTGGGATTCACAACTTTTTTTTCTTTTAAAAATCATCACATTCTTGTAAACACCTTCAGGAAATTTCTTCAAACTTGACAGAAATGATCACTTGAGCTCAAGGATGAACTGCTTAGATTTGCTTAACTTAAGAATTCATATGCTAATTATGATAAAATTTCACACAAATGTCTAACAGGATACTAGCAGTGCTAGCTACTAACATTTAACTACATGTGATTAAATGTAAATGTACATGTGATGACAAAGTAAATGCAATCGCAACCCTAACCTTCCATCCAAATATTCTTTTCTGGTTGCCTTGTGGAGATCTGCACTCTACTGAGTGACCTCTTCTGGTTTAAGTTTAGTTCACTTTCCTGATACTGGGTTGAATTGGATTTGCTTGTGCTCTGACATTTATTGCAAAAATTACGTAATTAATTCCAGAACCAGTCATTAAAAAATTCAAGTCAGTTGCTGAGTCGTCCCACTCAAACAGGTGCAATAAAATGTCTCTGCTCCCACCAAGTCAAAGCGAACTGCAGCTGAAGCTGTCATATCGCTTCAGACTCTTTGGAAAAACAGTATTTCAGCTCACAGAAATCTATATCAGTTTAAGTGTATGCTATATTTGGGCATTTTCACTTTTCATTTTTTTATTTTGTCATCAGACACCCCTCTACGTCAGTTAAGTGAAACTGCCATCTTTGCTCTCTTCAAAGCCACCGGACTTCTTTGACAAAAACAGTCATTTTACCTCAAAGAAACACTGGAGTTGCTGGTCTACCATTGCCTCGATCCAAGGCAAGTAAGTTTGCATCTGAACTTTCGTGTTAATATACAGAAGTCATACAGTAACACAAACAAACTAACAGTGGTAGTCCAGCAACCCCAGTGTTTCTTCAAGGTAAAATGACTGTTTTTGTTAAAGAAGTCTGGTTGCTTTGAAGAGAACATAGACGGCTTCAGCTCACAGTTGCAAAGGGGTCTGATGGCAAAGTAAAGCAGTGAAGATTTTTTTTAGGTGGTCCTTTTTTTAGGTGGATAAAATATGTTTTGTTGCTGTCCCCATCTAAAGCGGTCCACACACAACTACAACTACATTGCTTTGCTTCCACTGGGACTTCTGAAGGAGATGTCAATCAAAACATGATTTCTAATAGACATTAGGATTTATTTTCACTTGGATTTTTGTGGATGCACATTTCCAGACTCTAAAACTACTGTGCACATTGAAATGCAACTAGTAATGCATGGATTGAAAAAAAAACATAGTCAGATGCTTAACTGCAACGTAACGCTCCGTTAAGTCACTTCTGACTCTCCGTGATCCCCTGTTTTTTGTTTCATCATAGCCAAACACACTACAGATGTTGTCGTTGACATATCTTTCAGTTTCTGTTGTCACACTGTGCAACTATAAAATAGTGATTTGTTTGTGAATGATGGCTATAAATGCTACCTGTTAACGGAGCTGTCGAAAACACTAATGGATGATTGACAACATTTCAAGCTTTTCCAAACAGCCAAGGCTCTTTCCTCTTATCCCACAAATGTCTCTGTGATTATCAGTTGTGTCCTTGTTTTTTTCTTGATTTGACATTTAATTGTCAATATGTAACGGGTTGTGCAATGAAATTTTATCTATCATCCTCATGCGGCAGCTCAGGAAGTACAAATGGTTTTGGCAGCATTTATCCATCAAAGTTTTCAGATTTATTCATTTGGGAGGAGAAGCTTCAGTTTCACATTCAGAGAAGCTTACTTTGATTTGGATGGAAGGAAACAGAGAAAATGGGGTTTTAAAATGTATCCGTATTAGCCAGAGGTGGGAAGTAACAAAGTACAAATTACTTAAAACTACAAATACTTCATTACTGTACTCCCCAGTTTGTAACATAAATATCTGTCCTCTTCACTCCTTGCATTTTCAATAAGTACATATAACACAAAATAGACGTAATGAGAAGCAAATGATGGAAAAGATGGAAAAAGGTGAAACAGACAAGAGAGGGAGACTCAGGTGTGAAGAAAAGTTGAGCTTCAGTTAGCTTTTCACAGAAACAGCTGATAGAAATGTCCTACAGCTGGCTACTTTTTACTTTTATACTCGGAGTACATTTCATAGCCTGTGCTTTTTCACTTCCACATGAGTAAAACACTACTTGTATTTTTTACAAGCCTCTCTTTACACAAATATCTGTACTTCTACTTGAGTAAATAATGAATGTATCTCTGATATCAGACAGGGCGAGATTAATGAGATGAGTGGTTTCTTTGACCACATCACTCAAGACTGTCCTTACAACTTAAAATAAATAAATAATGACAATGCATGACATGACAGTAGGGCTGGGCCTCATCCAAAACGACATCTGGGTATCATCTCTGTGCTAAAGAGAGGCTAGACCCAGGTCGGACAGCTATCACCGTGCCAACACCATGTTATCCATCCCTGCCATGATGAGGAGGCAAGGCAAGTTTATTTATATAGCACCATTCAGACACAAGGTGCTTTACAAGGACTTAGAAATACATTAAAACAAAACATTAACGGAACATTAAAATTGCAGAGGATGTGCTAAGGGCTTCCATCCCCATGGACAATTTGGTGAACGGACTCACTAACAAGCTAACAAGTTAGCTGCACTGGCGAGCTAACAAAGATAACATTAATTTTTCTTTTGTTTCTGTTTGTTTCTTGTTCCTGTAAAATCTTTATTTTAAGAGGGATACAAAAATATGCCGAATACAATTGATAATAACAAAAAAACAAGAGGAACATAAAAAACAAAAAGAAATCGGAAACACAATAAAAAGAGGTTATTTGTCAATCCTTTTAGTGTTTCATTTCATTTTATTGTTGAATTAGTGAATGTTAGGTTTCCTTTCAGACCATTTGCATTTGTGGATATAAAACTTCCCACATAAAATTAAATAACTTAAAATAAAAACATGATGGGTAACGTAAACAGTGTTTTTCCTGCAGGCCTCTATGATGTGTAACGTTAGATAGCCAAGCATTATTAGATCTTTGTACAAGAATGCTGCACATTTAATGACTCACTGATGCTGATGAGATTTACTGCTTCAGTGTCGAAATTTGGTACCGAATGTCGCAAGCATTTTTCAATACTTGACAGGATTGAGGCAATTCAGTCAGTGCAATAAAAGTTTGGTACCCAGTCCTACATTACATTAACATGCATATGAAGTAAGTGAAAATATTACTGCTTAAAAAAAAAAAAAAACTTAACAGAACATGACCAGCATTTTAAAATCTTTCCTTTTTTTTCAACTGTTGGTGGTCAGAACTACTGCCGTGGTGTAAATCCAAATGAAGAGAAAAAAAATGTGTTTCAAAATTAATCCATGTTAGTGGACACGGCCTCAGAAACAGGGTACTCATGAAATCAAGGAGAAGAGATCTCAACTGTAGGGTCAAAGTGATTTCTGTATTCAGGAGCGGTGCTTCAAATATTGACTGCCTGATAACCCACGATGCTCCTGGCTGCCTCAAATTCCAAGTACCAGAGTACAGTACGAATGAGTGAGAGAGTATTGATTTGGTCTGAGTGAACTTGGTGTGTTTATATACAGTTAAGAATACCACCCACCACCCACCTCAACCTCTCCGACCCCAACCCGAGTTTGACCAATTCAACGCCGGCTCATAAGGAGAGAAAATGAAGGATGGTGAGAGAAAGACACGTCGGACCAACAAGGAAAAAATTTACCCCTCCTCCCTCTTCCCTCCCTCCTTCCTCCCCCCTCCTCCTCTCTCCGTTTCCTGAAACAAAAAGAGCCCAATTAAGTCAGTTTGAGTTAGGGTCTTCTGCATGTGTGTGTGGGCAAAAACGTGTATCCAAATCATGAGTGTGTGTGCAATAAATGGAAATAGGGGGGTAACGTACTGTAAGTTGTAGAGACTGGGGCAAAGGGGGAGGAGGAAGGTTTGTTGGGGTTGTGGAGGGAGAGAAAGGGAAGGATGAAGCACTCTCTCTTTCTCTCTCTTGCCTAAGAGGGCCAAACTTGCTCTCAGCTCCTCGACGGGAGACGCTGAAATATTAATCGCCACGCTCCAGCCGCAGACTAGTGAACACAATCGCTTCAAACTCCCACCCTAATGAGTGTGTTCATGAATGGCTAATGTGCACAGATGGGGGGCTGATGACTGGATAGATCGCAATGGGGGGGTGAGGGAGGGAGGGAGAGGCGGGAGAGGAGGGAATGAAAGGGGGGGAAAGTGAAATTTCGGCGGGGCGTGGTGGTGGTGGTGGTGAGGGCAAAGGGGGTGCAGAGGCGTGCCATGACCTTTTAAGAGCCTCCTGAAAACTTAATTAAGACTAGCCCAGCGCTACTCTCTTTCTATTACTCCATCTCCCACATACACACACACACACACACACACACACACACACTCTGGCTCATACTCGCATGCCTGCACACTCACACACACACACAAGTAAAAAGATTGGGTCGCACTTTATTTTACAGTACACTAATAAGGCGTAACAAGCCGTACTTTGTATTAAATTAGAATAAAAAAAATATTTGACAGTAGTTACACCCTTTAGTAGACCTTTATTAGTTTTTATTAGAGGGTAATTAGGGGCACATTAGAACAGAACTGTACTGTAAACTATAGTGTATTATTTTCCACTTTTAGACCCTTATTAGAGTTCTTCTGAGTGCTATTAGGGGCACATTATAACAGAACTGTACTGTAAAATGAAGCGTCTTATTTTCCACAGTTAGACCCTTACAAGACTTTATTAGAGACACATTATAACAGACCTGTACTGTAAACTAAAGTGAAACCACATATCCGTTAGTTGAGACACATCTTCTTCTGCTGCTTTCATACAACTGGCAGAGCAGCCAAGACCTCAGTTCTTTTGGCCTTTGTAATGTGTAATGTGTCCCTAATTACCCCCTAAGAAAGTCTAATAAGGGTCCAATAAAGGGTCTAATCCTGTCTAATAAATAACATATTATTTTCTACTTTTTGTCTAATTTGATACAAAATAAGGCTCGTTGTGTCTTGCGAAATTCTCTGTGAAGCCTCATTGTCACACTCCTCCCAATTGTTTACCCCTTTGCCCTTTTGCGCACACCCCACCGAGCGGATGTACAACACATTTCTGGGTATGAAACTTCAATATTACTCACGCAGGCTTTTTATGAACACATCAATTTCTTGCTCATGCTAGCACACACACACACACATACTGGAATAAACAAAAACACAAGTAGACATTAAAACTGCAAAAGCAGGTATGTCTTTCTTCGCCCCCTACGTTGATACATCTCAGAAAGAGGATGGAACAAATCCACAGGGCCCTGAAGAGCAAGGTGAAGAGCTCTTTCACCTCAGATGGCTTCCACAGAGAAGCTGGAATTACATCTCAATGAAGGTTTGACTGAATCCTAACCTGCTCAGGTCGTGTAGGCCAAAGCGCCCTTTCAACTGGAGCTTGTTCTTTGGGAATGTTAATGCTCCACATGCATCTTTTATATATCTGAATCTGACCTGTTCTTGCACCTCGGGGATACATTTTTTCCTCAGTATCACCCATCATTGACTATCCTCCTCATCATCTTTTCGAGCACTGACGTCGGAAACATTTTGATAACATGTGGAGAGTGAACAGAAATGCGGGTTAACGCGTCTTCCCAAGACTCTCCATTACCATAGAGGCCACATAGGGATTAAGAGCACCCAGCGTGCAGACGCATATACAGACACACACACACACATCCACAGACATGCATATACACTCCAGCATCTAATTAGAGGAAAAAGATGCTGTGACCTAATTCCTAACCTCTCCTCAGCAGTCAGGATCGGGGCCTGGATTGGTTGGATTATGGCGGGAATGTATGGGAATGGAAAGGGATCGGATGCAGGGGTAGTGATGGGAAGTATTAAAAATGATTAGCCTGTATATGGGGAGACACAGCGAGATTTAACTTGTAAGCGTTGTCTCATTTAAAATGAATTCAATATCTTCATATAAGCTGCAAATGTTGGAGACAGGGTTGAGACAACAGAGGCAGAGACAACTGAGACACCGTTATGTGACTGCAGCTAAATTTAAAGTGCATCATGTAATTTATAACGTGGCTTTGTTAAACACTCAATTCTGATTGGTCAATTACAGCATTCTGTGGTCTGTCATTTCTGATTTGCAGTCCGTTGCTATGGATAACAGAGGGTTGCTATAGATACATTTTTGATCATAGACTTTCAGAGGCAATTTTTTCTCATCCAAGGACCGCTTGTAAGAAATAAATATATCACGGAACCCCTGATGAATGTCAGCTGTAATAATTTGACTTGATTTGGCCTGTTTTTACATATCTACTTAGTTACAGAACAGCGCAAGATAAATATAAGGACAGAAAACATTTTTACTGGGAGAGTGCCACAGACCCCTGAGGGTGCCTGAACCCCTATTTGAGAACCACTGCCTCATGTATCACATACCATACATTTTACTGTAAACAGTTCCTTTTTTAGAACAAATTAAACATAAATAAATATTTAGGAGAAATGTTTTTTTTTTATTATTGTTTCACAGCAGTTACGTTCTGAAGCACAAATAAACATTTTCATACAAAGCTGGATTTTGTGTGAATACAGCCAAAGCAATCCTCAGTCTCTTGCCCCTGTGTGTGTGTATATCTCTCTATGCAGCTCTCACACACAGAGAGCAGAGGAGAGAGACAGAGAACGTGACGTAACCGTCAGTCCAGAACTCATAACCTGCACATTGTAGCGGCTGGGGGAGGCTACACAACACTACTCAAAGGCTCAAGCCCAGAACAGTCTCCAGCAAAATATGAGGAAAATAAGAAAATACAAGCAGAGGCAGAGATTTTTTTTAATATGATACTAAACATTGTTTTTTGTTTTTTGTTTTTTTTAGAAAATGTTGTATATTATGTCTTTAAACAACAGCTGCAGTGGTAACTCTATGTTGGCGTTAGCAACTAACTTGCTAAGTTGCGCCAGGACGCTATATCTGACACCCTCAACTGGCCAGATTCTTATTTAACATACAATGAACAACAACAATACATTATTTTTACCACTGTTCATCAATGTTTGGAAGATGTTTTTTTAAGTGACCAACATTAAGTTATCACATTCTGGAGACTTTTTACACTTCATCTTCTCAGTTTATGTTGTGAGGCGTTGAAACCACAAGATCAGCCACAGATGATATATATAAAAGATTTGCCATATATAGTACATCTTAAAAAAAAGAGAGTCCTACTACAAAAGACTTTTATTTTTTTACCTACAAATGCCAACTCAGTAGGATGCTCCCATGCAACTGGGCACCAGCTTCAGACTGTACCTTAAAAACTATCAGCACCTCCAGCTACTTTAACTGAGCAGTCCTGCCTTGACTGCCAACACACACTCGGCATGATAGAGGGAAACCACTGGAGGTACTGAGAGGGGAATTAACCTTTGAGAATAAACTGCATTGGCGATGCTCACTGTACTTTAAGAGGTTGAGTTCAAGAGAGATTCACAATTTAACTTTGCTGTCAACAGAATACTTGAATGCATTTATCACCCCTTGTCTAACTATGTCATCTAAATTGCAAAATAAAGTGGATTATGTATGCATTGTGTCAAATGACTAATCTGCAACTTTGATGTTGAACCTGCAGAGACAAAAGGGGCAATTCTATGTAGCCTAGTGCTTCCATGCAAACCATTCCTAATCTATGTTGAGTATTTGTATTGTGTTCTCATTGTCACTATGTCTGCTTAGGGCTGAGCCATATTGAATATGTTCAATATATTCCAGTATGAATTAATGTGTGATAAAGCACATAACCATATTGTTGAGAATAATTAAAGAGTCTCTGTTTATTTAAAGTGACTACTTGTTATCTTCACAGTAAAGTTGATCCAGACTGTGAAAAGCTAACTTAGTTAGCAGCCAAGAGTCATTGTGATTTTTTTTGCTGTGGAAAATAAAATCACAAGAGAAAATGCGAGCATTGTTTCTGTATGAGAGGCCTGCGGTTTTAGGCTGTTATGATTGTCTTTAGCTGACTTGCAGCTGCTAACTACAATCCCAATTCCAAAAAAGTTGGGATGTTGTGTAAAATGTAAATAAAAACAGAAGGCAATGATTTCCAAATCACTTTCAAATTATTTTCAATTGAATGAAGTATAAAAAATATTTAATGTTCAAATCCATTGACTTAATTGTTCTTTGTAAATATACACTCATTCTGAATTTGATGCCAGCAATGCATTCCAAAAAAGGGTAATGTTTACCACGGTGTAACTTCCCTTTCTCTTTTAACAACACCCAGTAAGTAATTTAAACTTAATTTAATTAAGTTTTGAAAGTAAAGTTCTTCCTCATTCATGTGTGACTTCAGTTTCTCGACAGTCTGGGGTCTCCCTTGCTGTATTTTGCACTTCCTAATGTACCACACATTTGCAATAGGAGACAGGTCTGGACTGCAGGCAGGCAGCAATCTTTTTTACGACTAGCACATGCAGAATGTGTCTTGGCACTGTCTCGCTGACATAAGCAGGGGCGTCCCTGAAAAAGATGCAGTCTGGATGGCATCATATGTTGCTCCAAAACCTGTATGTACCTCTCAGCATTAACAGTATCTTCACAGATGTGCAAGTTACCCATGCCATGGGGCTAACACACCCCCATACCATTATAGATAGTGGTTTTTGAACTTCAAGATAAAAATATCAAGATATTATTCATAAGCCATAGTCTATCACCCAGCCCTATGTCTGCTTTTCTACAAATTCATTTGTCATCAGCCTCACAGGCCAAAAGACAGACTGGTAGCATCATTATCGAGCTAGCTGTACCCTGTGATTACCTTGATGGCCCCCGTCTATCCATCACATAAAAATTCCTGAAGACAGATGCATCTGGATGGAGGCATATTTACAGTAAGTGCGTGACTGTGAGCCCAACTGAGGGATTGTGTGTGTGTGTGTGTGTGTGTGTGTGTGTGTGTGTGTGTGTGTGTGTGTGTGTGTGTGTGTTGGTGTGTGTGAGTGCGTGTGTGTGCACAGAGGGGATGATGGCTGCATACGCATATTCTCACACATACACACACACACACACACAGAAATACACATCTGTCAGCAGCTTTGCATGAGCTGATACATGTATGTGAGAAAGTGCTACACCTCTGTATGTTGTGCGTGTGTGTGTGTGTGTGTGCACGTGTGTGTGTGTGTCACAGCACTCCTGGAAGGGGGCTGCAGCGTTTCCGCCTGAGTGCGACTGTCAGTGGGCATCACTCAGCCTGGCAGTGTGGCAGGACGCGAGGATCATTAGTGGACACGGAGGGAGCGAGAGAGGGAGTAGAATGGAGGAGAGTAAAGGAGGAAAGGGGAGAGAGGGGCTGTGACTGTGTGAGTCGGGCAGTGCGTCTTAATATCCGTCTTGAGAGCATTACACACACAGCAGTGCACTTTCCTCTCAGTCACGCAATCGCCCCACCATGGAGACCCCATCGCGGCCCCCACCTCTGTCATTTTCTCCCCTCTGTCACTCTCCCTTCATCCATCTTCCCCCCTTTCACCCTGCATCTCAGATTGACCCTCTCTGTCCCTCCCCATATCTCTCAAGCCGTGCCCTCACTTAAGCACGGTGCGTTGCAGCTTTTCATTTCCCCAGCTCCAGATTTATCCATCCTACTTCCCTTCTTCTTCGCTTACATCTTTCCATTTCAGCCCATTGCTCCCATTTTCACCCACTCTGCATCGCTTCTCCTTGCACTAAGCATCATTGCTAGTTGACCTACTCTTAACCGCAAGCAAGGTGAAACAACTGTTCTACACATGTGAGACATAAGCTCTTTTCACTTCTGTTGCGCTCTCCGCCTCAGCACTTCATCACTTGCAGTTCGTGCCAGTCGTTCACTCCTTCCACCGTCAGCTTAATCATTTGTACATTGACCCATCAATCCATCCATTTGTCTAACACTTTGTGTCAGCGTGCTTCATGTCGACCGCCACACTCCGCCATCACTGCTTTCACAAACTCACCCTCTTCAGTCGGAGTGATCCCTCTGATCTCCCTCCATCCCTCCAGGTCCGTGACCTGTGCTGCGATGCCCTATGCTGAGTACCAGAATCAACATGCCTGACATTTAACAAACAGAGCAGCCTCTACAAAGCTAGCTGTGTTAGCACAAGGGCTAATTCTCCCCCTAGTTTGCTTACTCAGTAGGTTCCCAGGTCCGGGGATCCATCTGTTTGCTGTACTGACGTAGCATTTATCACACACAGATTAGGCCTATTCTGTAATACATTTGTCCCAGTGAAACATTTGTGAGCTTGCTTTTGGCACCTGCTGTGAGTGTAGTTTAGCATTATAGCCCTGCTGATGACAACAATACAATCTGGCCAGATGCCAGCCCTGCTGAAAGATTGAAGGTTTTTGGATGGCGTGGAGTCTGAAATGAATGTGAGCATTTGCACAAGGAACACGTGACGGATCAGGTGCGACAGCAGACAGTGTGGAAACTACAAGGCAAATAAGGCCACAGAAGCTTTGTCATTTGAAAAGTGGCACATGGGTCCCAGCTGACTTTACACTGGACCCTAAAATCTAGTGCTGAAATTAGGCGTGGGCGGTATCAGTATTAGAAATGAAACAACCTGAAAATTTAATACTACAATTATAGGGACCAAAATAATCATGATTATCAGTGTCATTGTGGTTTTATTAAAATGTGCTGAAAATGTTAAAAAGCTACTGATACACACACTGAAATCAGTTTTATATTGAAAACCCCTCAGTGATTTGAAATGGCATCATGTCCTTTGCAATGTCAGTCTTGTCACTGATGCAAAACAAACCCAAGTTATACTCTGCGCCAGTGCCTGGAAGACTGTTGCTAAATTTGGTTGATGCTGGACAGTATTTCCGACGGGTTTTTCAAAGCACTGTGATAAAATACGGTTGCTACGATAATCAAAATTTGAAATGAATGATACTCATTTTCAGCAATTTTATTGCAGTTTATAGTGAAACCTACAAGGCAATATGGTATACCAGGGAATTAAGAAATCCTGTAATCATATAGAAAAACAGTATAATTTTCAGTACCGCTTCTCTTTTTATTAAACTGATACAAAGGTGTATCGAGGTGATTGTTGTGCACAACACTTGCCACAAGAGGGCCGTCTCTCTACCTGTGGACAAGGCAGCGCAGCTGTACTGATAAACATGGCATCTGGGGGACAGTAAAAAAAGAACAAAGGCTCTGCTCTTGTTTAGAAGTATTTTGGGTTTAGTCCAGATAATAAAGGTAAGCCAGCTAACACTGAAGACCACTGCTTTGTCAGAGCAGCATAGCATAGTGACAGCGTTACAGTTGAGCGAGTGCAAGAAAATAAGTGAAGCAGTGAATTTGTCGGTCTGACAGTAAATGTACAGTTTAGATTTCAGTTTGTCAGCGAATAAAAGGCTACAGCTTCTCAAGACCAAAGCAGAGCTCCTGAGTGTGTTCTGAGTGGTGTTGCATGGACGATCAACTACGCCGACGATGAGAGAATGCTATCTGCAGTAGAGGAGAGTTGAGTTGAGCCGTTTTACTCAAGTTTTACATAAATACCATCGTAATAAAATGCGTCATGGTAAAATGTCAGGCATTAAGTTATGAAAAAATAGATCTCACCCAAGTCTAGCTGAAACAATTAACTTTAATTATTAGTCAGTTATTTTATGCCTGTATGTTCCAGTCTTTGTCCCTATGCTCTCTTCATTTTATACACTAAACAATTACTCTATTAATTAAAATAATCCATAGCTTAAGCAAAAAATGTAAATAATCATCAGCCCCAGCCCTATTAAAATCTGAATCATGCTTTTATTTCCATGAGGGGATTTGGCAATTCCAAAGTAATTACTGATCTTCATGGTCAAACAGGCTGAAAAGCTCCCAACCACTCCAGTCCCTGTCATTAATAAACACCCATCTATCCTTCAGCTTCCAGTCTATCATCACATTCAGGTAACATCACACCTTCACCACACATCCTCTTCACACACACATACATACACCTCTCTCAAGAGGAACATCAACGTCTACACAAATTCCCTTGCTTGAATTACAACCTTTTCCTAATCACCATTCCAGACACACAGTCCTGGAAATGTACGAAGACAGCTCCAAAAAAACGCACACGGTCTCGCTCACACACACACAGCCTTGACCCCCGCAGCATCCCCTCAGCTGCCCCTCTTGCACCTCGGCAGCACTCATCTCGATCTCTCCCCGGCCGCTCTTTGGGCATGGATCACTTGTAAGGATTTGAGAAAAGACTTCGCTAAGCTGATTGCTAAAGGGGAGGGGGGCAAATTACCGTTGCACAACTGCGTAAAAACCTTCTTGGGTCATGACTTGTCTTATGTAATAGATTGTGTGTACGTGTATGTGTGTGCGAGTGTGTGTTCCCGAAATACCACTCCTCCCCCCGCAGCCCCTACCCCACGCCATTTACCCATTTTGCACTAATTGAGGGATCTTTTTTCGGAAGCTGTTATTGCACGCATTTAATTATTTATTTTGACGGGAAGCAATCTGGTGGCTAGTGAGGAGATTGTGAATGTGTGTGTGCGTGTGAGAAAGTGTGTGTGAGAGAGAAAGAGACAGAGCAAGACTAGGTCAGCGTAGCTTTTTGGGTAAATGTGTGTGAAGGCAGAGCCACTGTAAGCAAACTGTACTGCATGTCTGTGGGGCTTTGCATGTATGAACGGTGTATAAGAAATTTTCTGTGAGCGTATGTGTGCATGTGTGTGCGCGTGTGTTGCATCTCAGAGTGCATGGCTTTCTGAGTGCAATGGGAGTGCACTAATGGACGCACACTTGAGCTGAAGTGTGCAGAGTGTAGCTGAAGTGCAGCCAAGTCTGGCTTCCAGTCCTGCTTGGAAGCCCTATAATCTACTCTCTACTATTCCAGCTCTCTTTTCTCTCCTCTCTTCCCTCTCTCTGTGTCTTTCTATCTCTGTCTCTCTATCGGTTTAATATTTTCATCCTCTTTTCATTGACTAAGCCAGCCGCCTCCCCATTGTCTCCCTATTAAATCACTTTATCCTGGTTCTGAGATGAAGACACACGGATCAGCATAGTCGTCGTCGCTGGCTGACCGTGGACTTTCCTTTTCTACTTCGGCCCCCTCTTCCCCTGCTGTGCAGTGAAGAGGATGAAATAAGGGAAGACGACATGTAACCACCAGTAGTCTTGACCTTTATCAAGCTCCGGCGCCTGAGGCAGGGTGAATGAGACATTAAGAAAATGACTGAGCATTATTAACCCCTATTTACTTACACACACATATGTGGCACACTGTCTGGTCTGAATAATGGTTCTGATGCCTGTTTCGGTGGCTGGCACGTCCCTGACTTAAACTGACCGAGTTAAAGGGATAGTTTAGATTATTTGAAGCAGGGTTGTATGAGGTAGTCAGGTCAGTGTATTACCGTCTGTAGATGGCGATCGACCACCCCTGTTTGGAAAGGCAATGAACTAATGAACTGCCAGGGTTCAACGTTCATGTTTTTTTCACTTGCCCAAAGTCAGTTTTTACTTGCCCGTATACATTTGTTTTATTTATTAGCAGTTATCAAATAACAACAAAGATTAAAGTTCATTGTCATGTTTAATTTAAATGTCTATGAAATGTCAGAAAAAAGGGAAAATTGCCCATCCCAGTTCTTCAAAGTACAAGCTATGTATACCATGTACATGTATGTGTACATGTGTATGTATACGAAAGATATTCAATTTAATGTGATAATAATTGGAAACATCAGCATTACTTTACATTATATTACTCTGATAATTAACTCCCAATAAAAATAGTTTTGTTCTTTTTTTTACCACTTGAACATTCAGGCAAGTGAGTTGCTAGATTTAATACCCCAACATGGCATTTTACTTGCCCCGGGCAAGCAGGTAGTCCTTATTGTTAAGGTTTAAGTGCATTTTTTTAAATAATATTTTTAACACTTTACTGCTGTCAAACAGGCTTTTCTGATGGGAAACTGCCTTTATATGAGCCGAATATCACGGTCTCCAAACCAACCAAACTCCATATGCAAAATCAGCAATTTTACCACGCAGAACATAGGAGCTGTTGGTCTAACCATTGCCTCAATCTCTGATTTCATTTGTGTTTTTGTGTGATCTCAGTGGATAGCATGTTAGGATTCAGAAAAATCGCAAAATTGAGGTCAGATGGAGGCAGCAGTAGACCAGCAACTCCCATGTTCTGCGTGGTAAAATTACTGAATTCTCTAAAGGAGTTTGGTTGGTTTGGAGAGAGCGATGTTTGGCTTATATAATGGCAGTTTCCTATCAGAAAAGGCTGTCTGACAGCAAAATAAAGCGGTGAAAATATTCTAAATATAGCAACATTGATTTTTAACTTTTTTTAAGCAGCAAAAATACCTTTTGTTACTGGCCCTGTCCACAGCAGTTCATTGCTTAGCTTCCATGCTGGTGCCCCTCTCTGCTTCTCCTACCTGACCAGCATCAACTGTAGCCAATACACTGACTATCAGTAAGTACCTCATACACCCCTACTTCAAATAATCTGAACTGTTCCTTTATGGATAAGCTACAGCTGAACGATAAAACTGGGAATAACACTTATGCATTCTGCGTCACGTCACTTTAGAAAGAAAAAGAATGGCAAGACCAGCCCGGCCTGCCAGCTCTGATTGTTTAACTGTGATTGATCCCTTGTTGAGCTCCAGCTTCCCAGCACTCCCGTGAATGCCAAGTCCTGTTGAGAATTGATGCTTCATTATAAACCAGCCGCACAAGTTCTTCAAATGATGCATCAGGCTGGGAGAGAAAACCGGACCTGTGAGGGCCAGATGTTAACCCTGACGGCTGCAGTCCCAGCCAAGCTGCACGTCTAATGATAGATCATTTCCCAGTCTCTCGTCTTCTTCTTCTTCTTCTTCTTCTGTCTGTCTTTCCCTTTTTAGCACGTGTGTGCACGACTGGCGCATGTGCATGTGTGGCCATCCTTCCACTCCAGTCAATCAATGAGCAGAGACAATTCCCCGAGTGACATTTACGGAGAAGAAAGAGAGCCATTTATCACTTTAGTTTTGGGATAATAAAAGAATGACTGAATGAGCCAGTGTGTGTATGTGTGTGTGTGAGAGTGTGTGTGTGCCCATGTGTGTGCGAGGGAGAGAGCGAGAGCTAAAGATGAAAAGGGGATTTCAAAAGCACATGAAAGGAGCAGGAGAAATGAGCGAGGGAAGAGGGAAATGAGTGATAAAAAGGCTACTTTGTGGGGAGGACTGAGAGTGTGAAATAGAACAAGTGAGGAGAGAAGAGAAGGCCGTGAGTGACTGACAGTGAAAAAGAGAGCAGGAGAAAGAAGGGTATGAAAAAAAAAAGCCCGGGGTACGGAAAGAAAAAAGGCAGAGAGACAGAGGAGGGGATAGAAAAAGGCTCTCGGCGTAGAGAGAAGACGAAGGAGAAAGAGGGGGAAGAGACGGAGATGAAAAAAAGGGTCCAAGAGAAAGAGAGAACGGGGGCGAAGAGGAGACAGCGAGGCAGACGTGCTGGGTTCATTCAGGGCTATGAGCAGACTCGGAGTTCAGACCTCACACGGTCAGCATACTAAACACCGGACCCAGTGTCCTGACCCAGATTCATGCCACTGACATACAAATCCGATCGGGTTGGGAAGAATTTCACCTCCCCTCAAAAGCACAAAAACACACACCCCCTTCCTCGCTCAATCCCCAGCTGGTCTCACAGTCACCTCATAACCCGACAACCTCGCCCCAATCCTGTAACCTCCCCACACATATGCTGGCTCCCACACAGATTTGCTCACACATGGCTTGTTTTACACGTACAGATGTACACGCCCCGGCAGAACCGCTCACGTAAAGCGATTTCTTTCCAAGGTTAGTCTCCTCTTTTCAGCTCAGGTGAGCAGACATTACAGCTCAGCAGGGCACTGCCCCCCATATGTGCCAACCTTGAGACCTCAAAAATAAGGATGATTTCTAAACCAAAGCAGGAGTTCTGGGGTCTGTCCTCCCCCTGAAAATTTGGGGTTTCATAGATTGTTTCCTACATTCTGATGAGTTTTAAATAACGACAATAAAATAATAAATCCACATTTTGCATAAACAGACCTGCAGATGACCTATAATTGAAACTAGCTGTAAAACACAAGGGAACCAATTTCTTATGTATAATAACACAGAAATATTAATGTTTTACAAATGTTTTTCCACACTATAAAACCAAATGCTCAAAATAATTAACTGTAATAAGTAGTGAAAACTTAGAAATTGTTTAGAGGTTGTACTAACTTAAAATTTTTACTTGAAATTATTCAGTTCTGATAACTTATCAAGTACATGTAACATTAACTTCAAATATTTGAGCTCTGATAAACTCCAACTTTTGAATTTTTGAATCTAATTTATTGAGTACTGCTAAGTTAGTTTACAGTGTCAGACTCTTAAAAAAAATGCGCCACTCCTTTAAAACGTTCTGTAAGAAACGGCAATCCTTCTTTCCAGTGTGAATTTTCTTTCTCTTAGTGCTCTTCAACTCCCTCAATGTCTCTCCCTCACTGAGAAGCATACTTACCAAATCCCAGTTTTCCTGGGAGACTCCCGTTTTTCATATCTCTCTCCTGGTTTCCTCCTGAGGTTACAATTCTCTCGTATTTCTCACGTTTGGAGCAAATTTCTTGTTCTGTACAGAATGCATAAGCCCTAGGACTCTAACAGTCTACTGTTTCCACCCGGACAACAACACAGCTACACCAAATGACATTTTGTGACGTGAAGGAGAGCTGCTCGCACCCATCCAGTTCGCCTTAACACAGCTTGTCCTCCTCCATGTCCTCAGTGAGTGAGAGATGGAGAGAGGAATACAGAGTACTAAGAGAAAGAAATGGTACAAATTGCAGATGTCCTGGAAAGAACCATTTCTGTTTAATGAGAAAGTTTTAAAGGAAACAAGAACATTTTTTCTAAGAGCAACTTAACTAAAATATCCTTTGAAAAAAATATTGCATTTCAATTTCAATTAATTTTCCTTGTTATTGTACTCAAATTAGAAATTGAACCAGGTCAGGTGAAATGCTGTGGTCCCAATATGTTTTCCAGCTAATAATCATTGTTACCAGAATGCTGGAAACAAAGTCTATGAAATTAATTTTTTCTTGAGGACAACCCTCAGAC
Source organism: Lutjanus erythropterus (assembly GCF_056507025.1). Classification (NCBI taxonomy): domain Eukaryota; kingdom Metazoa; phylum Chordata; class Actinopteri; order Lutjaniformes; family Lutjanidae; genus Lutjanus; species Lutjanus erythropterus. The sequence goes on along the minus strand of NC_139325.1, from coordinate 31,030,808 downwards.
TCCCCAATTTGGTTTTGAAATCCTCCCTGTTTTTGAGGTCTCAAGGTTGGCAAGTATGCTGAAAAGGCCACATCGATGTATCAAGGAGAACTGGATACAGCGGAGACATACAGCTCTCTTACACTTCACAAAACATTTAGTGTAGATTTATTTTTGTCCAGGTGCAAACAGTGGATTTTAGATGCTGTAATAGTGCCCAAAACAGGTTAAACTATATTTTAAAAAAGGTGTCAAATTGTGCCTTAAAAATTACAGGAGAAGTCCCGCCCCTCTCTGCTCTGTGGTCCAATAATAGTTGAGTACAGAGCAAATTTCTGAGCCTCGGCCAAATTTCTGTTGTTGCTGCATTGTTGTTCGGGTGAAAACAACAGACTTTTAGAGCCAGAATGCTGTAACTGTGCCAAAAACAAGTTGTGATGACAAAAATGGGGGGAAAAAGTGTCAAAATTTGTGTTTTGCTAACACTAGCTAACTTAAGATGTGAATATATGTGGCTTTTATAGGTCCCCCAGGAACATCTTTTAACCATCTTCAAAATGTGCTTTTCTTTTCATCGTTAACAACATACATAGGACAGGTAGAGGAAACAGGAAGGACAAGGTTGACTGATGAACAAAGCATATAACGAAAAGGGGTAGGACTTAGGAAGGGGCATCCTGGGAGAAAATACCAAGAAAGGGCAATGAAAAACAGGAGTCAACCCTGAAAATCAGGAGGTTGGCAAGTATGGCTGCGCCAGCTTCCTGACCAGCCACTACCTGAGGTGACCTCCAGAGCCCAATCCATCAGCCACGGGCACACGGCTCAGCCGCAGCATATCCACCAGCCATTAGCATAACAAGCATCTTTCTTGAACATAACTCTTACTCCTCCTGCTCTCCGCTTGCCCTCCTTTTTTCTATCCACCTGCTCCAATCAGTCAACGTTAACTACATTTCCCTTTGTGAGGCGGCTCCCTCCATCACTTTTCCGGGGACCGCCAAGCTCAGGTAAACTGATCGACGGCCCTTATACGCGCTCCCAACCCCTCCCACAATCCTTTGGCTCATGACAGGGGCTTGATGGACAGGCGGAGAGGAGCGAGGGACCCGGCACGTGGCTGCCAGGAAGGGTCCGGAGATGGAGCGTTGTGAAATACACCGTTTAGCTTGGCATACATCATCTCTTTCTCAGGGACAGACATGGCAATATGCGTGCACGCAAACACACACATTTACACACATGCACATGCACACGGCCATCAATCCCTTGCATACAGGAAGAGATATCCGACGAAGAGAAAAATTGAATTAGGAAATATGGGCACCGTGATTTGTGGGAAGCGAGTTTTGTGGCCGGGAGAGAAATACAGCTCGGAGCGCACTTCATCTTGTAGCGAGAGCAAAGAGGAAGAAGCATCTGTGTTGTTTATCTAAAGCCCCCATCTAGTTACAATGACTTGATTTGAAATATTCATATACATGTATGACAAGATCAGGCCCATTATGTTCCTCTCTCGGCGGGGCTTCACTGAATGGAGTGAATGGAAACCCATCAGTCAGTGTAAATTATGAAGACAAGATACATTACATAAGCCTATAGATGGGCATGAAGAGGAGTATTATTGTAGCCCTGTATCAATCACGGCAACACACGTTATACAGTGTCATCAGTATGATAATATGCTATAGGCTATTTCAAGGATAAACCCGCCATTATAATATTTCACAGCGCACATAACCAAAGCAAAACACATTAGGCTTTGTGTTGTGTGCATCATCACAGGGCATTATATGGGTTATGTTTTAGATGGATCTGGAAGTATACAAATGGCCCTTCAATCACAATGAACCACAAATCATATAGCCTATAAGGGCAGCAACTAATGAGTCTTTCTCTGATCAGTTGAGGCAATTGTTTCAAATTATCCAATCAATAGTCAACAAACTGAAGAAAAGTTGCCCCAATACCAGAATTTTAAACTTTGACACAATATTATATGAATAGTAATATAAACAACGATACTCGAAACCTCTTTCGATATCATGACAAATAGAAAAAAAAGTTGTAGGCACACAAAAATGGATCACTTTTTTCTTTTACCATTTTTTTTTTATTAACAACCTGCACACAGTGATGCTATAGAAGAAGTCACTGTCTAGTTTTGCTGTTCTGCAAGCCAGACAATAAAGACTAAACTGAACCGTGGTCTTGAATTAAAACTTAGCCTTACTGTGACAGAGTAGGGCAATTTTGAAATACTGACAAGCCAACCACAAGGGATGTCCAGGAACCACGACAACCAAAAAATTTGTTCTTTTTCTTAGAAGCTAGGTCCCTCTTGTTTTACACTTCAGTTGTCCTCTAAATGAACGAATCGGTTCTTCGACAAGCAAAACAAGGTTTGCAAGATCAAGGCTGGACCGATACTGTCTCTGACCCAACTTCAGACTTGCTTCATGCAGTTTTAGTTTTTATTTCATTAACCTGTTGAACTTTGTGTTAGCATGCTGCAAGGATGATGTGGCTAGCATGCCGGGTTGCTATTGGACTAATGTTGTAAATTTGAAGGACAGTCAAGAGAAAGTGAACGTTAAGCCTCATTTGAAGCAACCAAATAATGAGAGGTAGGATGCTGGTAACTGTTTTTTCATGCTGCTTTTGGTGAAAGTTTATACAGCAATGCATTAGCTTTGCCGGTACAGACTACGGGAGCTGGCCAGTTCTTCTCTGTGATCCTTGTCGCCAGGTTGTTTGCGTGGCTACTGTTTTTAAATTTAGTTGACAGACATGCCCTGAAGATAACAAAATTAAAGGAAACAAATGAAAAATCTGATATCATGATATTATGACAAGTAGTATCAATAAGAGGATCGATAAGCATTGGTATCGATAAGCAGTAACAGTATTGATATTGTTATCAATGAAATCACCATGTTTACTGTTGAGCCAACCTAAATAACTGCAAGGGAAATTCCATCACCGCGACAGCTCTATGAACAAGCCCAAGATGGCATCTCTAAATAGCTTGTTTTGTCTAATTAGCAGTCAAAAAAGCAAAAATATTAAATTTTCAATAATATAAAACCAAGAGAAGCAGCAAAACTTCACATCTGCCTGAAATGAATAGATTATCGAAAATTGCTGATGATGGCGCTGATCAACTCGACTTGTTGTTTCAGCTCTACGACCTCCCACATCATCCTGCAGATTGCGTCTTTGCTGGCAAACATGACAAAACATTCCATAGTGATGCCCAAACAGTGCATGGTCTGCATCTAATCAGAAATATATGAGGCACATCTTTAAGTACAAATAAATAGCATGTTCATAGTATGTTACAGCTATTAAAGGTGTATGCTAATATGGAGCAGGCTAGCCTGCAGCCGTCTCGCTGTGATAGAGGGGTGAGTACTGGAGACGGAGCAGAGCAGGCCCTGTAGTGGTGGAGAAAAAGACAGAGAGAGTCGACCCAGCGTGACTACCGCCTGCCTGAGTGGAGCAGCCTGCCTGCAATTAAGGTGGAATCAGGGAGAAATCTGCGCTGCCTTGATAATGAGCCTCGTCTGAATTATTAACGAGAGCTGTTCCCCCGGGACCCGGGCTCCCACTGAGCCCATCAACCCCCCCTAACACACCCACATACACACACAGACACACACTCATACACTGATGCAGGGAAAAGGGAGAGATCCACATACACACACACACACGACGACAATCACACATTATGCACATTGACACAGATGAGCAACAAGCATGCTGCCACAAACGGAGACCGAAAATTTGCAGCACCACGAGGGCTAACACATTTTATTCACACGCTGAAGTGAATATCCAGAGCCATTTACAACATTCGTAATACAAACAACATTTCTCTGGGACAAGATAACTTCATCCGCTGCCATCAGATTGAAACTGACGCACTTTTCTCTGTTAGAATAAGATACTTCAATATAAAGCTTAACTGGATTTGAAAATCGCCAAATATCTCACACGCAGTATTAGAAGAATTTGTTTGATGTGTGAATCCTGTCCATTCAGCTTAGACTACTCTACTGATCAAGCATGTGTAATAACAATGGGCATTTTCTTAATGGCATGACATTGGGAAACAGCACCAGTATTTCATTTCTGAGCCACTTATTAGATGATGAGTCATTTATTGCCTATTAGTCACTTTGGCAAGAATTTATGGTCATGAATGAAAAATGCTTTATTCTAAGACGTGTGGAGTGGGAGGAACGCTATTAAAGGGATAGTTTGGGTTATGTGAAGTGGGGCTGTATAAGGTACTAATCGATAGTCACCCACAGTAAATGGTGGTCAGCATGCCCCGAGTTTAGAGAAGCAGAGAGGAGTACCAGCACTGAAGCTAAGCAATGCACTGCTGTGGACAGGTCTAGCAAGAAAACATATTTTAGCCACTTATAAAACATCCACCTAAAAAGTCAATGTCACTTTAAGTGTACATTATATTTTGAATATTTTCTCAGCTTTACTTTGCTGGCAGTCTTTCCCAACAATAAATTGCCATTATATAAGCCAAATTATCTGTCTCTCCCAGGCAACCAAACTCCATAGGCAAAGTCAGTAATTTTATGTCACAGAACACAGGAGTTGCTGGTCTACTGCTGCCACGATATGTTAATTTCTTTGTGTTATTCTGTGACTTTTGTGTGGTAAAAGGATAGTTCGGATTCACAAAAGTCACACAATAGAGATCAGATCAAGGGAGCAGTAAAACGGAAACTCCTGTGTTCTGTGAGGTAAACTTACTGATTTCATCTATGGAGTTTGGTTGGTTTGGGAGGAGCAATACTTGGCTTTTAGTTCTTAGTTTCCCATCAGAAAAAGCTCTCTGATGGCAAGGTAAAGCAGTGAAAATATTCTAAATATAGTATACATTTCCACTGATATTGATTTTTTTTTTTCTTTAAATGGACCTTTTTAAGCTGGCTAAAAAACATTTTGTTGCTGACCCTGTCTAAGCCACTTAATTGATCAGAGAGCTGAACTATCCCTTTAATTCAGCTGGCAAAGATCTGTAAGATCTTTTCTAATTCAGCAGAAACATTTTTTTACAAAGCAGAACATGAGCAATACATGGAATTTTTATTAGTCAGATTGCGAGTCACAGGAATCCTGGTGTCAATAGAACGTGGCTGGAGGGTAACTGAGCAGAAACACAGTGACCTTTACTCCCATTTTATTGAAATGTGGGTATTGTGGCTGTACGCCTAGAGCTCACTGTGTCCAGCAGCATCATAACATGACATATAGACCCCCCGACCAGAAGACAACCTCTTTCTGTTCCCAAACATCATAACCTGTTCCCTTTAAATAAAAAGAGATGAGTGTTCAAATCACCCAGCACTGGTGTAACACTCAAGGCTGCCCCCCCACCCCCCCACCCCCCCCCGCATCAAATCTCCATGACATCAAACTTAAACAGCCCCAGAGAGAAACACACACACCACATTCTGTCCCTGCAGCTGTGAACGGTTTTGCCAAAAAATCCGCGGGCGCTCACCAAACAGTGCCACGCCTTCCGCATGAGCCAATCGCCGCGAGTCAGACAGGTTTCAAAACAAATCAGACAGCAAAACAGCACCGCAGAAAAGTCGCTTCCGCTCTCGGTCAGCCCCCTCCTCTCCCCAAAAAATGGCTCACCCCACCCAAGAACAGAGTGTTCCTCCATGGGTGGTTTGAGGAGGCACAAGTGTGTTGTGTGTGTTGTGAGTTCCTGCAAATGTGTGTGTGTATGTGTGTGTGTGTGTGCATGAGCCAGAGGGAATAGTGGAAACCATCACCCTAAATAGTGCAATGGGAAAAGAATGACAATTTCTCTCTGCTTCTTCGGTTTAAGGGGGAAAATGAATTGAAAGGAGTATTTAATATTCTGAGAAATGTCACCAAACGACTGTAAAAAAAAAAAATAAATAAAAAAAGGCTAAAATAAAAATGCAGAGCTGTGAGTAATATGTTTCACCCTTAGAAATAACGAATAGGTGCGATTCTTGAACTGGCTCCCTTAAAGATTCTTGGAACGTTGGGACAATCTAGCGAACCCACTTTGGTTCCCAAGGAAAACCTGCTATTTTTTGGTTCAGGCTGGGAACCAATGTATTTTTTGGTGGTAGTCTTCAGAACGGTTCAAAAATAGGTGCGCAAACCAGGGTGCTAACAAGAAGCCACCCAGGAGGTTCTGCTGAGAACCTTTTCATACTCTAAAAGGACCCTTGACGAACGAGTTTTTCAACAATCCTTGAAGACTCTTTCTTTCAAAAAAGGTTGTTGTTCTTAATGGAAGCCTTATTCTTCCAAAAAATTCTTCCCTTGACAAACACAAATGGTTCTTCATTAGCAGATGGTTCCGGGTAGAACCTCAGCCCTTTCATGACGAACCCTTTAGGAACCCTTATTTCTGAGAGTGTTGGTAAGAAATGCTTCAACAGCTGAAGTTCAGTTCAGCTGAGAAGAACATCCAAATTAGTTCAACCCTGTCGAATTGGGAACTCGACGGTCTCATCCCTTGTGTGCTCCGCTCCAAAAGACCCCGGTAGCTGAGAGGAGTGGAGTCGAGCTGGGGGAAAATCCAGCATTGTTATCCTATTATCTCTGAGATAATGTGAGATATGAGATTTCTCTTAGATAAGAGCAGGCAACGCCGCTTAAGGCGAGGTCTAGATCACTGGCAGGAGAGCGCTAAAGCTCAAAATCCTGATGCCGCAGCTCCCTCGAGAAGGAGTCCTCACCTCAATTGGCCCTTGTGCCAAAAAAACACTAATGTATGGAATGTCTAATAGATGGATGGAGTGAAAGAGAGAAAGGCGGGGAGATTAAAGAGGAGATAACATGGGTGTCTGCTAGATGGAGTGATAAAACAGAGCGAAGTAATATCAAAGGCAAAATTATATTGTTTTTCATATTACTGTCTCCTGATTGCGGTCTCCCATATTTGAATGCGTGCCCATGCTTTGGTAATTTGCATGTACATTAATCATTTTCAGAGAGAAATGAACTGCCACGGCTGCCTGAAGGCTGCAGGGGGAAAGGAGGCAGCAAGAACGGGCTTCTTGGCATCAGATACCCGACTCAACCTGAATATACTGCCTGAACCCAACCTGGCTCTGGCTGCAGGAGCCAAGGGGAGATGTAAGGTGCTCATAATCCTACACCATAAATCTGTCCGGCATGCATCATATGCTCTCATTTTCTGAGTGTGTGCGTGTGTGCATGTGTGTCTGTCGCACTCTCAAATTACTCTGCTCCCCTGAGCCAAGACGGAGGATAAAATATGAATCAGCTGAAGTCTAGGATAGTTTCCAGTCTCTCCAGACTCCCCGACCGTCATCAAGCGACACAAGCACGCATTCCTACACACAGAACAGACACACATAAGCCACCCTACACACTCCGAAAGTTTCAAGTCTCTCCACTTCATGCTAAGCTTCTGTCAAACACACTCTCTGCTGCACATTTGACATTCATATCTCTCATATTTGACAAGTGTCTCTCTGCTGCAGCTGCTGGAGCCCGTGCATACTGACAGGATTACGAGAGTCTGTCTGTCTCTTTACCTATAAATCAATTAGATAAAGTGATATGATCCATCACTGTTATAAAATACTGCTGCCTGTAGAGACAGGGGTTATGTGCCTTTACAGGAGATAAGACTATACATATACCTAGACAGGCATCTTTTTCTCATGCTGTTAGTCTTTCCTTTTCACTGCCGTCACCATCACATTTCTGTGTTTTCTTTTTTTTTAGCTCCATCTTTCTCATCTGTTTGATTTCTATCAATAAAGGAAGCCCTGTGACCTTTTGCTCTGCTGCCCTTGTGCAGACCGCTACCTAAAGACACTTCATAAATAACAGTCTAGTCGCTTTGGATTAAAGTGTCTGAGTGACTGCCTGGCACCCTTGCCGACCTGCTGCGCAATCCCCTGGCATCTGACTGCCCCCAGCGCCGAAAAAAGCCCTGCACTGTAAACACACATGGAGGGGGAACTGTGTGTTGGACATTAAAGCAGGCGGAAACAGGCAAATTCCACACAGTAGTTCCAACTACACCTAAAAATTAATGTGATAAAGTCCACAATATGATATTTATGTGAAATTAAAAACCAAAGAAAATTGGTGACTTTAAAATATTACACATAATTATTACTAATTAACAAATGTTATGTATTAACATTTTTTTTTGTTCATACAAAATTTGTTTTTCCCTTTACAGAAGGGTATTGCTGCCACAGAAGGATATTGCTGTTAAGATGTTTTTCATGTTACTGCAACATATAAAATTTTCATTGTATAACAAAATACTTCTGTTGTTGTAACAATATGCGGTTTATTTTATTTATAATCTTCAAGATAGAATTAGTAGGATTTATCCAGAACTGTTCAGACCAGAAAGTTCATTGTTGTTTCTCATTCCCAGGATGTCAAATACCAGCGTTTTGTGTTGGTTAAGCGTCCTGAGGACAGCAAAATAATGAGAAATACAGGCAGGGAGCAGGGTTTCTGCAGATACAGCCACCACCACACACCTCTAATGGGTCATAAGTGATGATTGCAAGGGACTGTGTTTATATGAGTATATACAATGATTTTCGCTTGAAACTTTTCACATTATAACAAATTAAAAAGTATGGAGTTATGACAAGAAAGGTTTCATGTCAGATTATAACAAGAAATGTTTTATGTTTTAAGTTTCTAGGTATAACACGATAGGTTTGCATGTCGTATAGCATGAAAAACATGTTGTTATAAAAATACACATTCTAATGTGACATTGATCTGAAGTTGTTTTTTTCATTGTTGAACAACCACCACTGCAGATGAAAATCTATCTGACGTTACTCAGGCAGGAATCATGTCCACAGACAAGGTAATCTTTGAATTAAAGTCACATTATGTTTAGCCATGTTGGCCGACTTCCTTCCTCGCTTTCTGACGTATCTGTTTTCCTGGAAGTTATTAAGACTAACAACTAGTAGAAAATTCACTGCTGCCTTAAATAAAGTATGGATTTCTCTGTGTTTGACCATGATTGGAAACATTTAGGATAATCCAAATACACAACAGAAATGTTACATATTATAGCTTTAATACGCCAAAAGAAATTATGTATTGGGAATTTTTGTATCCCATAACAACTCATGCTGACATATACAATAAAGCAGACATTGTCAGCCTAACAATGGCATCATCTAACCCCCTTGAAGTTAACGAACTTCTGGGCGCCTACAGGGCAATCCCCACACCAAGTTGCCTTTAAACCCCACCATTAGAGGCATTATGAAGTCAAGAGTGAGACTACGCACCATTCTCTGCAGTGACATGCTGTCAGACCAATCAGCAGGCCCAAACACACACGCCTATAGAAGCAGACAGCCCCTCCCCCTGCACTGGCCCCCACAAAGACGCACACACAACACTACCAACCCCGACGCTTTGTTGCAATTGACATGTGCTTCTCCCACGCACAAATGCAGAATGCGCCCGTGGATGCTTGCACTCAGATATAATTAGCCATAGAGACATAAAACACAACCATACATACAAACAGGGCTTCAGAATCAATATTTTAAGTTTAGTTTCTGGAGATTTCTATATTGGATCAGCCCTGGAAGACAAGGGCCAGTGAAGCTCCCACTAATCTACACTGCAGTAGTGACTAGCGCCCCAGTGGAAAGTGTAATCGGTTCACAAGTCCATGATTCTACGCCACCTCCCTTCAGTAAGGACGTGATTAGGCAGCCATGACCTCAGAAAACTGCAGCCTTCCTAGAAGTCAGAAGCCATTAGGTATTTATAGGAGCTTAATGGTACTGTCTCTGTGTGCTGGCTGTCTAGTACCCATCATCAAGCCAGCATTACAGCCCTTCCAATACCAGTCACGGCAGCATAATTTACAACACACAAGCTGCTTTTCAAGATTATTTTCCTAGAACCGCCACATATACTCCAGGTTCGATGGACTGTCTCTAGAGCCTTTTTGCTTTCAGTTGGTCATCCATCGCCCACCGCTACCCCTACCCCCAACCCAACCCTCCTACGCAAACTGCCACGCTATACCACTTAATTTCATTTTATTTCATCAGCAGCTCACCAACAATTCTTTTTATCTTTTTTTTCCCCTCCTTTCCTCGTCACAACAGAAAAAAGGCAGACTGTTTTGCATCAAATGATGTGCTCGTGCATGATATTGTTGATTGAGATGAAAATGTAGTGGATGATACAAGTAGTGTTTTCCAACTCGCAAACGCTGCTGTCAAATATAATTGCCTGATATGATTGTAAAATTACATGTATGAGAGATTGCACCTGTTTTGTGTGTGAGTGAGGGGGGAGGTGGCATGATTTGGGGTCTGATAGCCTCGTGGACTGAATCTGACCATGTGACTTCATATTAAAGGAGAAATGTGGAATATATTCTCTGTCCTAAATCATAAAATGACCACAATATGTCATCAGACATTGAGGAAACTTGCTTCTTAATATACTGGCTTCTTTGACAATAACTCTACAGGAGGTATGTTCTCTTTTGAAATTTCCATTCCTGAACAGAACATAGTTATTCGCTTAACATGGAATTCAAATTAATGCTGAATGTTCGTTGAATGAGTTAGTGTCTGTTTGTGAGTAATAAGAAATCATCAATAATCTTTTAGAGGGAGTAGATGCTAACGGTTAAATTGAACAATAAGTTAATGGAGTCTAGGCACCGAGGCAGGCAGTCTAGAGCGTGTATTTTCAGAGCAGTGGGCTTTTGTTTTTGAGAACAGCAGTAGTTTTACATCGACAGACAATTAACAGAGTTACTTACAGTGTAGGACTCCTCGTCCCTTGTCAGTATCAAAACATAATGTTACATTCATATAGGCTCAGTGTCCCTGGCAACAAGTCTGGGCTTCGAGTCTGGCGCGGAGCGGGTGGGGGGAGACAACTTGTTGGAGTGCAGTACCCATTTAGCTGTCAGTGTTACATATTTTGCCTTTAAGCTTGACAAACTTGGTCTTACAAGCTGACTTTACATACAATCTTACTGTTAATCTTTCATATAACAGTGGTTTAGGTGTCCAGACTTTCTTAATGCCATAATTGCCCTTAATTTAATATTTTTGCATGTAAATTTCTTGGCAAGGATCATGCAAATGCTCCCAGTATCTTTTGTCTGATTCTTGCCTTCAGTTTGCTTTTTGATCCAGCACCTGTAGACGTTTTTTGGACATGTTTGTCTCATGATAATGTGGTGCCGTGCAGACAGTGCAAAAAATGGCTTACCACAGTATGCAAAAATTAAGATTTATGGACCTTCTGTCAGACTCCCAACAAAAAAATACTCTACGTGGCTTCATTATGTATTCAACATTCTACAAATTCAAATAGGATTCTCACTCAACGAGCCAAGTTCTGTTAAAAGTTTAAAAAACATTTACCGCAAAAGCCCAGGTAGGCAGTAGGGATGGGTACTGAGAAGCAGCACGCAACAGCTGACGGGTTAAAATGTCCAAAAATGTGGATTTACTTTACCAAATTTAATGAAAATGCAGCTAAATGGTATAACTCTGGAAACAATTTAACATATTATTCTACAAAAAAGTAATAATAAAATAACTGTTGAATCTTCTCAAGTCATGCTTTTATTTTTTGCACCAAATTATGGTGAATAGTACCAATAAGAATATCAATATCTATCAATATCAGTATCAGTAAAATCCAAACAATACCCAGTTGCATCAGAAATTAGGGTTTTACTGTGCATACATGTAGCCAGGGTTGGGTAGTGATGGAGTACATTAAAAAAATAAGTAACTGCAATCAGTCCACATTACATTTGAAAAATTGTGATTACAGTTACATTGTGAAAGATTATTTGATTACATATTTAAATTATGGCCGTTTTAAAATTATGAAACTTTTCATGATAATCAATGCTCCTCACATGCAACTGTTATACAAAAAAAAGACACAAAAATGTGTGGATTAAGAGAAAAAAGGATATTTGTAGAACTCAAATTTTTGTAGATGTAATGTTTTCATGTTTGATTTTGAAGTAATCCAGAAGTGTTCATATTCAGTTTTATTGTTGTAAACCCGTGGATCACTTTACTAATTACAAAAATTGTCATCTAATTTGCATTAAGTAACTGACTACATATCAAGTAATCTGACTCAGCCTTCCATGTTTCTTGCTGAGTGACCATATTTCCATCTGTTCTTTGTTTGTTGTTTCCTGTATGTAAGCTACACATGTGACTCTTATGTGTATGTTTACATTACCATTCTGTCTCTGCCTGAAACCAGGTCAGTCCTGTTACAGACATTAAGGCTGCCTGCTTTAAACGACTTACCTAATGCCCCGTCATTACCTGGAATGGGCCCCATGTCTCGCCTGTGTCCTGAAATAGCCCGGGACCTCAGACTGCCACTGTCAACCCCCCCCTAATTTGCAGTTTCATAAATAGCAGACTGGAACTTTGGCGCTAAAGATAAAGAGGCCCTGTGTGGTTGAAGGCTGTGGGTGCAAGACGTGCAGGGCCAATGAAACAAAGTCTACCTGGAGACACACCTTAGCAGGGTTCAGTTTAATGGGACAGGCTTAAGGTGTCAGTCAGGTGCTTGTGATTAAGGCTGAGGCCAATGGAGGAGACTCAAGGCCGCGACAGAGTTTATGTTATGCAACAGCAACACAACAAGTCATAACAACAGACGGATTCCTCAGAAGAAAAAAAAGTACGCTATGAATGCATGTTGTTGGACACATGCCATTACTTTGATCTTTGATTGAATTTAATGATATGAATGACACACCTAGAGATATCATGTGACGCTGCCAATTTAATAATTCTTCCTGAAAGTATTTAATGGGATAGAAGCATTAACTGTTTATTCAATAATGGGTTCATGTTGGAAAATAGGCAAAGCTGACCAATGTTAAGTCATCTCTAAATCCTCAGTCAAAATCAGACATCCTACAGACCCAGATATGACATGATGAACAAACTCAAGCAAGTTTCCACTGACTGATAATTAGAGCTGCAACAATTAGTCGATTAAGTGATTGGTTGTCAACTTTTAATTAATCTCCAACTATTTTTGATAATTGATTTATAGTTTTGAGTCATTTTTAAAGGCATAATATGCAATATTTTTCCAAAAAGCATTGCTTAGACTCATACAAACATAATCCCTTTCAATCATCACTTATGACTCACTGTAGGTGTGTTGTAGTGTCTGTATCTGCTGAGAGCCTGCAGCCCTCTGCCTGTATGTCCTCATTGTCTATTGCTGTGTTTGGGACATTTTACCATAAACCAAAACGTTGGTATTTGATATCCTGGGAATGAGACTCAGCAATCAGCTATGTTTCTGGTGCATTTACAGACAGCTCAGACAAACCACACTGATTCTACCTTTAAAGAAAAATGTCCAAACCCTCTGGTTTCAGCTTCTCAAATGTCCTCTATTAGGGCAGTATATTGGCAAGAATCTGGCAATACGATACGTATCATGATACAGGGGTTATAATTCAATGCATTGCGATATATCACAATATTGTAAACAAGGTGATATCTTGCTATTTTTTTTAATTAATGTAATTTTAGGAAAACTGTTCTAATAGAAAGAACACACAACCACATGTATAAACTCTGATTTAAAAAGTTTACTTTTTTATGCCATGTTGCGAGATTTTGCGAGGTTTCTTTACTGTGCATGTTGTACAAACTAATTATGTTTTATAATGTGACAAACCTTGGTTAAGTTTAGGGAATGCGCACAGATAATAAGACTGCCCCAATTACATCTGGTATTAAAATGTGATCTGTATCCAGATACATCATCCACATGAGGAAAAATGCATATTAGTGCCAGCTGTAAATGCCACATGATCGGAATGTGATCAGATCTGCCTGACGACATCTCGAGGTAGTCTGGCTTGCACTGTGTTCAGATCTAAGGTTGGTGTGAACACAATCCATACAACAGTCTGTATCTGGTCACAGGTCCAGGTGAAAATGGGGTGTAGTCCTCAGGGATTTAAACACAACATGAGATGAATCACTGCAGTGTATCTTTGCATGTATCATGATGTCACGATACAGTGTTTTTGAGAAACAATATAGTATCATAATACTGTGTGGTGTATCCGTATTTTCTTACACACCAGTAAACTGGAAATCTGAAAACTGAAAATCTTTAGGTTGTGGACAAAACAAGACATTTGAGGACATCACTTTGGGCATTTTATGTACCAAACAGCTGATCAGTTCCTCGAAAAAATGATTGGCAAATTAATCGATAATGAAAATAATCGTTAGTCACAGCCCTACTGACAATACATCCACAAAGAGCCAACATCCTGTACAGCCTCTACCTTCTCACAAATTGCCATGGAATTTATGCAAACTTTAACATCTAATAGTCTCAAGGTCTCAGCTCAGCAAAAGTGCACCACCAGGGCAAAGCACTGCTAATCTCCCTGCCCCTTCTCCCTGTCCTGAGATGGCCATAATGAATAGAAACAAGATGAGGCTGGGAGCAGCAGAGGCTGATAATATGGGCAGATGTCCAGGAGGTTACTCTAGGCTCTCAGCCAGACAGTCGGGCAGCGGTGGTGGTGGACTGTGGTCAGTTGTGAACACCCCTCTGAATATTTACATTGTGGACAGCTGACCTGTGAGCTCCTACAAGTGTCCTTCTGTTGATTCTTAGTTGTGTTTTTAAACTGTGTACAGCCTGTTCGCATGAAAACACACTGAACAGTTTCAGTAGCACTTTTACAGTACAATTTTACAGTACACTAATAAGATTTAACAAGCCGTATTTTGCATTGAATTAGACAAAAACTAGAAATAACATGTTTTTTATTAGACATTAAACAAACACAACTATACTGTAATTACACACCATGCAACCAAAGGTACAGGAGTAAGTTGTAACAAGTCATACCTTGTATCAAATTATATATATGTTCTTTATTAGACAGTATTAGACCCTTTATCCTACAATCATTACAGCTGAACTGTACTGTAAACTGAAGTGTATTATTCCTCATTGTTAAACTCTTAACAGACTTTCTTAAGGGATAATTAGGAAAACATTACAGCAGAACTGTATTGTAACCTTAAGTGTATAATTTTCCACTTTTAGACCCTCATTAGACTTCATTAGAGGGTAATTAGGGACACATTACAACAGAACTGTACTGTAAACTAAAAAGTCTAATAAGGGTCTAACTGTGGAAAATACTACACTTTGGTTTACAGTACAGCTTTGCTGTGATGTGTCCCTACTTACCCTGTAAGAAAGTGTACAGTGCGAAATAATATACTTTAGTTTACAGTACAGTTCTGTTGTGATGTGTCCCTAATTACCCTTTAATAAAGTCTAATAAAAGGTCTAATACTATCTAAGAATGAACATGTTATTTCTAGCTTTGTCTAATTTATAGCAAAGTACAGCTTGGTATGTCTAATTGTACCGTAAAATAAATTACGACCATAGTTTCTTCTCTTTTAACTGCCACCTTGGCAGCAGATATGGCAATAAATCATTAACCATTGTGGTCCTGGTGAGAGTCTTTCATGCACTACTACGGACGCTGCTCTCTGCAGCTGTGATGAGCACACACACTCCACTCCAGTCTATTACATTGTGCCATCAATGATCTATTAGAATGACTGACGGCAGTAATGAACTAAGACAAGATAACGCATGGCACCATTCATGCGTAACCGACACGGAATCCCACAGTGACATGTGTATGGCACGAAGGGGTGAAGAAATCTGAATGGCTTAGTGAATAGGAAAAAAAACCTCAGTATGATCACTGTGACACTGTGTGATTAACACGTCAGAAAAGCCCATCATGCTGGTCCATGTGTGTTTGGTGCCTTACCTTCCAGCCAGCTGAGCTGTTACTGTCGCCCTTATCCTTGAAATAGGGCACATAACGGACCATCCAGTCGTATATCTGTGACAGCGTGAGTCTCTTTTCTGGGGTGCTCTCAATGGCGCGGGTAATGAGATCCGCGTAGGACTGGTTCCCCCACGCGTTCCGCCGGGAGGACTTGGCTTTGCGCAGCGGTCCGGTCACATCGAGCGCGGCGCCGGCCAGGCATGGGTGCGTCGACGCTCCTCCTGTGGCGGCTGGATGCTTCAGCTCTCCCGGCGTTCCGCCCACCCCGAGCCCGGCTCTGCAAGCCGGGACGTCCTCCGGTTCCACCTTGATGTTGGCCAGCGGAAGACCCCCGCTGACCTCGTGGTGTCCGCCGGGGAAATCCTCAGGGCACGGCAGCGGCCAGGTGCAGGAGCGAGGCCGGCTCTGCGGCTCGAAATCCGAATCAACCTGATGAGCGTCCAGCTCGTCGTCCTCCATCATCAACATTTACCCTTCAGTTGAGAATGAAATGAAGAGCAAAGAAGGGAGGGAAATACCTCCACGATATCCCGCTGTCTCTTCAATGAAATTCACGTGAAATTCACGTTGAAATTCGCCTCCTAACACCGCTATAAGCTCACAGTCTGAATCAATGAGAGGCAATTCAGCGGAGTAGAAGGATCATGATGGATAACAAGCAAAATCACAGCCTCGCGTGGAGAGATAACAGAAGTAATAAAAGTAATAATAATTTTTCGTCCATTTTACCTGGAGTCAAATCTCAAAACGGTGATGAAAACGCTTCTTATTCAATAGTCAGTCTGGTGTCAGAGCCAGTCATGAGGGCTTTTCAATCCAACAGCAGCAACAGATGATATTTCAGATAAGGAGCATATATTCGTCGATAAATCCTCCAGAAGACAACGGAAAGAAGAATGAAGGGGAGGAAAAAAATCACCGGGGCTGTGTAGAGAGCATCCACCGAGGCGATAATGCGTGATTACCGTGAATTATTAAATCTTCCAGTCTGCACGGATTAAGCTGGCAGCGGCACATTCAAGTCCATTCAGCCTGAACAGCACCCAACTGTCTGCAATTATAATGAAGAGGCGTGCGCATGTGACGAATCGATAAATTCCCCAGTCTGGAAATAAAAAAAAAAAAAAAAGAAAGAAAGAAATAGTCCCAGCAATCAAAAAATTTTCGGATCCACTTGTCAGGTTGATAAAACTGGCTCCCTCCTCTCGCTCCCCTCTCTATCTATCCCCCCTTTTGCCTTTTCTCACTCCTCTCAGATCCCACACATGTTCTCATTTGCTTACAACTCGCTCCGTCGATGTGAACCGAGGATGACGCGCCGGCGCTGTAGTGGAGATGCTGCCAATTGGAGTGCGCTCACGAAATCAATACTCTCCGAACATGATTACAGCGAAATCCCGAACTCTCTCCCCGTCTTTCTGTCGTACTCTCTTCTCCTTTCTCTCCACCATCTCTGATAAAAACCCCAAATTCATCATCTAAACTCTGCATTAATGATCTTTTCTGGCGACGGCGCTTTGTGTGCCAGCCCACCGTCCAGTACAATGTGAGAACTACACAACAAGGGGGGAAATTCCTGCACAATCTCGACTATGCTTTTTGTCTTTTTTTTTTAAATACACTGTCTGATCCGTCTTTGTGCGTAACAAACGTGTGCAGCGTCCAAATGCCCTCCAGGGAGAGAACTCTCTCTGAGCGCGCAGGAGGTTTCACCTCTGCTGATTATTTGCAGGCTATACCTCAGTGAGTGTAATTTTCTATGCCGATTAGACAGATTTAGTTCAGATTAAGAGAGATTAGGTAACCCTAGATTTTTAATCTCGGGAGGAGTGAGGTGAAATGGGGGCTTTTCAGAGGCCAGAATGAGAAAAATCATCTCTCAGGAGACATAAAATCACATATTACCATCTCCAGTCGCCAGACACGCTGCTCTGGTCAGACCCGTGTGCGTAATTCTGCTACACTGACTGACCGAGTGGGGATTCCGCCCCTCCATCCCTCCCAAAGTCTGACAGCAGGGCGGGCACACAGTCACAGGTGCTCCAATCCCATTGGCTACTTATTCCCCTCATAAATACCAGGTCATTGTCGTTGTATTTTGTTTAAAATATGGAATTGTAGCCCCAAACTGTACCTCACGCTCTTAGAAACAATGGTGCCAACTAGAACCATAAAGGGTACTTTTGCTTGTCCTCATAGGAGACTGCTTTTAGCTTCCACTTGGAATCCTTTCAAAGTTCCACCTAGAACTATAGGGTTGCATATTGGAGGCACTTTTCTTAATCAATCATTGGTAACATTAACAATCAATTAATTATCACTTTAAAAACACAAAAAATGCTTAAACCAAACTCTATTCCTTCAATAAAAGCTTTATTTCCACGGCAACATATTGTATTTTACACATACAACTGAATATCAGATAATGCAAGCTCATAAAAATAATCAATGCCATATTTCGGATCTTTATTTGATACAAGAGTGATTCAATTTTATTTGCTCGATCAAATTCTCAATGACTGATTAACTGATCATTGTTAAATTGTCAGCCCTAGAACCCAACATAAAGGGTTATACCTAGAACCATCTTTGAAAGGGTTTATCCCGAACCCCCTATGAGAGCTACCGAGAACCCTTTTAATCAACAGCTTTACTATTGCCCATTTTCATTATAACATTTCTTCTTTACCCAACCTTCTCCTAGACATAAAGGTGCTAACTGGAACCAAAAAGAGTTCTTTGGCTTGACCCCATAAGAGAACCCTTTTTTGTTCCCAGTATAACTCTTTATAAAGGTTCCACTTGGAACCCTTTCAGAGAATTCTACCTAGAACCCAACATGAAGAGTTACACCGAGAAGCATCTATGAAAAGTTTCACCCTGAACCCCAATGAGAGGTTCTACAGAGAACCTTTCTGGGTGTTCTATCCAGAACCTTTACATCTTCTAATAGTGCTAACAAGAACCCACCCAGGGTGTTCAACTAAGAACTCTTTTATATTATCTTTTATATTTATATATAGGGAAGAGGTTCTGCTGATAACCCTTCTATGGTGTAATCATTTCACCCATAAGCCTCTCTGGGGGTTCTACCCAGAACCTTTCCTCCTTCTAAGGGTGCTAACAAGAGGGCTTCTATGGAGAACCCTTTTATATTATGGTACAAAGAGCCCTTGGCAAAAGAGTTCTTCAAGGCTTTCAATAACGTCTGAAGAACACTTTCCTCCTGAAAGGGTTCTTAATGGAACCATTAGACTTACAAAGAACCCTTGAGGAACCACTTCTTTTAGAAAGGGTTCTTCAAAAGCAAATGGCTCAGGGTAGAACCTCAGCCGTTCAGGAAGAACCCTTTTGAAACCTGTATTCCTAAGAGTGGCACCTTTTAACCTTTATCCACACAGACAAAAGATTTGCTGAGTGATTTTACAGCAACAGTCTGTTTCACATTTTTATGCACATTCACACCTGTTATGTAGATGGTTGCTGTGGGGACAGTATTACTTATTCATGGACTTTTACAGCCAGTTCTACATACTCACACACACACAGGAACATGCAGCTACAATTTCTGATAATAATTTGGAAATTAGGCAGCCTTTCCATGCAAGTATTTTAACAGACCATGGGTAATCAGTATTACCTGTGAGGGCATGGATCCATCGCGGTCAAAAAATTCAACAGCTGAATAATCAATTGGAGGCATACATTTGCTGCAGAAGTGTCCGGGACCATACTGCAGAAACATAACAAGACATACAGTATTTTACTTTTCACTGAAATAAAACATTGTCATATTTTACAGTGACTCATGCACAGTTCATGTTTACTGTCAAAACAAGCACCTGTGCAGCAAGGTGGCTGAAACTGTCTGAGGAACCACCCTCTTCGTGCAAAATGTCCATGGTCGGAAGCTGTACTTAAAAGTTGCACAACGTGGCCACACTGTGTGCACTCAGACATGACTAATGTTGAGAAATTTGTGTCAAAAATAGCACCCCTTGAAATGCAGGAGGATGTGTCATAGTGTGTCATGGAATGACTGAGCATCAGTGGGATCAGATGGTTAAAATGCCATGTTGCCAATCGTTTGTTTGTGTCTACAATCCATTTGATTAATGGGAAATGATTTATTTTGATGACTTAAAGGACCAGTGTGTAGGATTTAGTGGCATGTAGGGGTTAGGTTGCAGATTGCAAACACCTTGTCTTAGGCTTCTGGAGGTTTCAACAAGTTAAATTTAAGACATTTTAAGACAAATATGAATGCACTTTAAGTCCTATTTCACATCCATACTGGCAAAAAAAAGTAAGTAAAGGGATATGAAGGAAAATCAGAGTTCAGAGTTCACTGTTTCTTCTTTGTGCACGTTGTGCAAACTAAGCCTGATTTATAATGTCACAACGTTGTAGTTAAGATGTGGGCAGCTTTAGGGACAAATAGCACCTGGTTAGGGTTAGGGCAAAATCATGTTTTGGGTTAAAGTGATCACTCTTGGAAGCTCTTTAGCAGGTCAGGGTTCCTTTCTAGACACGACCATAGCAGAGGACCTGCGCTCTGTAGATATAAATGGCTCACCCTAAGATAACACAAACACGATTCTTCTTTTCAGGTGATTAAACACTAATGAAAACATATTTATGAATATTACATTCCATTTATGCAATATTCTGTCAACAAACCTCTGTACATCTTAACACTGGACCTTTAAGTATGTGCCAAGAATAAACCAATGCTGGAGAGAGACAAGCCTTTCATACCCTCTGGTTTCTAGCACAAGGTGCTACTCGTGATGCTTGTTCACACGTTATACTCTTGAGTGCCAGAATTTGATGACACCAGAGTACACAATGTGTCTTGATTACACATTGAGTGAAAGAAAAGTAATTGTGACCATCAAGAAGACAAATGAGGCTCACAGCAGGACTGAATCTCCAGAGAAACACGACTCAGAGGAAGATGCAGACAGACGGAGAGGTGGTAGCACAAGTTTAAAAACTATGTACGTATGTGTTCGGTCCCTTCCAGGCCGACTGCTACACTGTCCCCATACCAGACATTCCAGAGGCAGCGTGGCTGGCTTCAGGCTCTGAGTGGCTGATCGTGGAACAGCATGTTCTGCACACCAGTAATCACCTCAGCCAGCCACAAGCAAGGCAGAGCACCACATCAACAACAAGGCAGAGCTTTGTGCATGTCAATTTGCACCCTGAAAAAGTGCTCTGGAATTTCATTCACATAAGGAAAAGGGACACATTTTTTCCACCCACTTCTGCAAAGGCCCATCCTCGTTTCCTAGTTGGCCCCGCCACTTGCAACCTCATGATGTTGTGCAACTTATCCCTGCGCCCCATTGCCCAGTGGGATTAGGACGAGAGGAAGCCGGAGAAGCCACAAGAACACCCTTGGGAGATCGATGCCTGTCTGGGAAAACACCTCCCCTGGTTTTCCTCCCCTCTCAGCACACAACCCACACTCTCTAACAAGCATATGGGCTCCCAATGACACATGAAGGAGAGGGCTCAAATCCAAGTATTGGGTACGTTCCTGAGTAGGCGAAGCTGGATTTCACCTCTTAATGGCACTGGCCCAAAGTAGGCCGACTTAAAGACTTCCTGCCCTGAGCAAGAGCCAGCTTTCTGTGGCATCTTGGCATCTGCGCTGCCAACTACGAACATTATGTTCAGAGGCAGCGCAGACAATTGGTGCCAAGAGTTTTAATTAAGACTGTGTTGTGAAATGGAGAGTAAAGGCATGTGCAGGTAATGGCTTCTATCCCCATTTCAGAGGGCTAACAAAATATGATTAACTAACACTATCTGCCTTAGCCAATTAATTATATTTAACGGTTAAAGACCCAGGACAACCAAACGGTCCAAAGAGGAAAATCAGTCTGTACTGCTTTTGCATAATTGTATTATAATAAATTGATGTCAAAAATGCTAAAAGACAGCAGGAGCGAGTGGACAGTGCAGTTGTTGCTGCACAGAACATGAGCACTCCAAATCAAGGTATGGTATCAAGAAATGTTTGGGTAGGAGCGCTTTCTAGACTTTGAGGTGCTCCTTGGATACATGTGCACCCAAGAAATCACAAAATCTCTAAGGCAATCTGTTTTAAAACAAATATAATGTCTTTACTGTCACAACATGGTCATGTCGGACCTTAAAACTAACAAACTCTGATGCGTTTTGATATCAAGCTTTTGTCAGGATTTGCTGCTTTTCTCTGATTTATATAATTTTAAATGAAATATCTTAAGGTTTTGTTAGAAAACAATATGTGTCTTTATTTATCTTTTATTATTTATTTTATGGTAATTTTTCTTCTATTTTTCTGTTGTTAGTATTATTCTTCCCTGTCTGGTGATGTTGTGGGGGGGAACAACATGCAATTTGAACATGTCATCTTGGGCTGTGGGAACTTGAAAAAGGCATATTCATAAAAACCTAAAAAAAAAAAAAAAAAAAAAAAAAAAAAACATAAAAGGTAGACTAACTGATTATGAAAATAATGTTTTGTTGCAGCTGTGGTAAGTACATATGTTGAAAATGAATAGTGTCTGTGTCTGTGTCATGAAATTACAAATTACTAGTTCTTTTCCAACTAAAGCCACAGGATTTTTTGTGTCAATTATAAAAAAACAAGCAATTTGAGGACAGGGCTGAATTGAATCATTCAAAATTTCCCAATAAACCAAATGATAAAATAATAGAGCAGCAGCAATTAGCTAATCAAAACAAAATTGTTTGCCGACTGTTTTCACAATAGATGAATTGTTTCAATAAAATTTCAAGCAAAAATTTCAAACATTTTCTTGGGTCCAACTTCCTAAATGTGAGGATTTGCTGATTTTCTTTGTCATATATGATAGTAAATGAAGAGTCTCTGGGTTTTGGACTGTTGGATCGGAGAAAAGACACAAACTGAATATGTCACTTTGGGCACAAGAAAATTGTTATCAACATTTTTTAGACAAAACGATTAATTGTGACAATAATCGGTAGACTAAACATTATGCAGTTACTCACTAGTTCCAGCTCTATAAATTAATAAAATAAAAATCATGGATAGGTGAACCAAATATCTAAATTCTTGCATGATCTGCACATACTGTAACATTAACCCCTCATGAAACCCATATTCATAGACTCATCACCGTTTGTGCATGTATGTATCGGAAGAGGGTGTCACTCTAGTCTTAATTTCTCAAAATAAACCACACAGAATATCATATTGCCTCTGGCAACAAGTTAAATCCCTCACTTGTGTAAGTCAGTGGTTGGCTACATCCACAATAGCCAAGCAGGCCTGATGCCAAGACACTGATTAGCCTAGCTATGCCTCTGTTCTCCAGGCAATGCAGAGTGGAGGTGCAGTGGGAGTCCAGCTCATCACCAAAGAGCACTGT
Organism: Lutjanus erythropterus; assembly: GCF_056507025.1. Taxonomy (NCBI): domain Eukaryota; kingdom Metazoa; phylum Chordata; class Actinopteri; order Lutjaniformes; family Lutjanidae; genus Lutjanus; species Lutjanus erythropterus. Next base: position 31,007,486 of record NC_139325.1, on the reverse strand, counting down.
GCTAAACACAAGTTTAAGTGGAAGAAAGCCAGCATACTGTAGTGTATCCATGCTGGACACATAAAGCCTTGGGCAAGGAGGCATCTGCCTCTTTAATACATAATTCACTCAGAGCTGAAACATCATGCTTTAGTCCTAAGGGCCAGTAGTCTGCTTCTGGTTGTTGGAACATAAAACTGTCTCCATCAGATAAACTGCTCTCATTGACAGGCAACTTTGTGGATTAAGTAGCTAACTATAAAATTGGGTTCCATTTGAGCTAAGGATGCACGATTATTAAAAAAGAAAAAAAAAAAAGTGATTATTTTGACAGATAGTGAGAATGCAATATGATTCATGACTGGTGGGAATCAGTTGGTGATTTGTTAATTTTTAACAGAGGGGATGGCCTAATGGGAGCACCCAAGTGATGAGATCAACAGTTCTTTTGAAGCTACTAGAAGGAACTTTGATATTTTCCTTATTTTGGTGGCGCCTGTGGATAAAAGCAGATTTTTTTTTCATTGTAATAACTACAAAATGTAATGTAAAAAATTAAACGATACAATTAAAAATCTCCTCCTGCTTCTTTTGTAAGTGGCTAACATATTACTTTGCCTGGGAAAATGTGAAGGGGCTTGTTTCATCAAGCCAGTCTTCTAGTGGATGGTCTCATTTGCTTATGTAGGTCATACAGAGGCATCAAAATTAAAATCAGACTGTTTCATAACCAGATAAAAACTCCTGTAGTAGCTTCAAATATATACTAGGCAACATACACTTTAAAAAATAATGTATAGACTCACATAAACATAATCGCTTTCAATCTTCATTTATATCCCACAAGTCAGACTAGACGCCACCCACTGTGCGGTGGTGACTGTATCTGCGGAGCCTCTGCCCTCTACTTGTATTTCCTTATTTTTCTCATTATTTTGCTGTGCTTGGGATGCTTTGCCAACCCAAAACATCCGTCTTTGACGTCCTGGTGTCTCTCTGGTGCGTTTACGAACAGCTCGGACAAATTGTACTGATTCTAACGTAGTTCTTGCTTTAGATCCAGTAGCTGCAAAATTCATAGTTAACTGTTAATAAGTGCATAATAAAGTATGTATTAACCTTAATAATGCAACAAAAAGGTTTAACAGTCTATAAACTGCCTACAAACTTGTTTAATAGTCTATAAACTTTTATAGTCCTATCAACACATAATATTAATGTCTTAATAAGACATTGTCACTTTAGATCCAGTAGCTGCAAACTGCATAGTTAAACGCTTATAAGTGTGTAATAAAGTATATATTAATCTTAATAACGCATTTAAAAAATAAATAACATACAGAGCAGTTTAACAGTCCATAAACTTACAGTCTTATTAAAACATAATAATGCTAATAAGCATCTTTTTAGGACTCAGTTTGCAAACAAGGGGGATGGCACCCTCCTTCAATTCATCTGCTGGTGGGAATGGTCATTTTTTTCGTCATAATTTTCATTCTGAATAGAAAAAAAATCATTATGATGTACCAAACAAACATGTTTTCTCATATTTGGAGAACAGGATTTCTATGTCAGGGAATCTCTGCAGCACTGCAGTACTTCATTATAATGCTGCTTTGTCACATATTTTTTCTTTATCAAAAAATTGCAGCTTCTGCAATTGGAATATTGCACCTGGTCATATTGCGATTAGATTAATTGTGCAGCCCTAATTTGAGCACAGATCAGATTCGCCTTCAAACCAGACAAATGAGAGGAATCCCTTATCAATATAACGTACAGTACATCCAAACAGTGGTATTCAAGGTGCACCAAATGTTTGTGGATGCAATGTCATCTCACCTTTCCACCTCAGCGAGCTTGTCCTCATCAGCCTTGATATGCAGGTAGGTCAACATGTAGAGACAGCCATCTGCCCTCGAGCTCTCCCTTCAGACATGCACACGGTCACTTTACATTGCAGCCCCTGCAAATGCATCTTACTGGAGGGGTATTATTAGAAGCACTCATGTCTTATAGCCCACATTATTACCATAACTGACAGGATGTGCATTAGTTACTTCAGTCTCCGCAGCAGATTGGCCATAATGTTGACACACTAGTATACAGGCCATTTTGGAATTCAGCATGAGGAGCAAAGAACCTGAGGCAGCTGTAGTGCTTTCATGTGTAATAGTCCCAGCTCAAGTTCCCATGAAAGAGGCACTAATGGGTTAACAGTAGAAATGAGAGGGGAAGAGAGGGAAAATCAATGCTTTTGTTGAAGGGAAGAAAGAAAGGCTTTCACAGGTCTATGTATCATTAAGCAATTGAGAAAGCTAATTAGAGTGGGGGGAAAAGATGTGCAGATCTCACAGCTAATTATTTCCATGGCAACCACAGCTCCTGTAGATGATCTGAGGTAGCATTCAACTGGCAAGAGAGCCAATCACAAGAAGAGCAAGAGAGACCCCTAGTGGGGGGAAATGATCACGTTCACGAGGAGCTGTAGACTCCACATATATACAACATAACACATAAAAACCTCTAATAGCTTTAACAGGGTTACTGCAGGTTTCAACATGTTAAATTTAAGACCATTATGAATGCAATTTAATTTCTAATGTATGTCCATAATGAACCTTCACTTGCCCATATTATAAGAAAGTGATATTGACAGAAACAATTTTAACTTATTACTCCTAGCAGTGCATAATTTTTTTTAACGAGACAGGTCACTAGACTTAAGTTAATGCAACTTTATAAAAGTAACACTGACACTTGTGTGACATACTTCACACTCTGGGAACAGGTACTATAGTTAACTAGTACAAAATTATGTAGAACATTGTTTTTAAGGTGTTAATCCTGCCATATAGAAGGAATAATTAAGAACTTCTCTTAAAAGTTCTGGCCATATAGAAGGAATAATTAAGAACTTCTCTTAAATTAAAATTCCAAGACTTACACTAGGAACTATATTTCATGTTGTAAAGATCTATCACTATAGCAAATGTCACTTGTCAGGAGGGTGTTTTTAAAGCAATATTTAATGTATATTTAATGTCTTTTACACTTTAAACCTAATGCAGGCACTGGCTTCTTATATTTCTTGTATTTATTCCATTCTTTTTTTTTCTTTTGTAAAGACAACTCCACTGTGCAGGGAAGTATTTTTATGCAGGAGCACTATTATGGACAGACTGCAAATGTAAAAACTTTAATGATCTAGCAAAGAGACTCAAATGCATGGTATTAAAGGGACAGATCAGATTATTTGATAAGGGGCTGTTGAGTACTTGCATATACTTACTTAGATGATAATCAGTCAATTACCTACAAGAGATGCTGTTTGGCACACCCCCAGTTTGGAGAAGGAGAGAGGGGCAGAGGAGATGCTGGTCTACCAATTCCTCAGTCTGCTTGTTTGTGTTATAGTGTGACTTCAGTGAATCTAGATTATCTTTTTACAACACCAAAGTCACACTAAAACAAAAACACACAGATATAGGCAGCAGTAGACCAGCAACTTCCATGTTATGGGAGGTAAAATTACTGATTTATCTGATCTAAGTTTAGCTAGTTTGGAGAGATCGATATTTTGCATAATGTAACAACAGTTTCCTGTGGGAAAAGGTTGTCTGGCTGTAAAGTAAAGTGGTGAAAATTTTCTTAATATAGGGTAAACTTTTTTTAAGGGGCTAAAATGCATTTTTCTGAGGAACACTGCTTAGCTTTCTGTCAAATCCTCTGAGACCACAGTTTGGTCGAAATTGACTGAATGCAGTAACATCTGTTGTGTAAAGTCATTTTCCAGTTCACATAATTAACTGAACAAAAGTGTAAACACTGTGTCAAAGTTATCCTGTATTTTAATTTTTTGTAAACCAGATATATCGTACAGAAAAATGAAAAATAGGAGTTCTAATTTGGCCATGGTAGTCAGAGATGAGTTGACTCTCTCAATGAAGTCATTCAGTGTCTTTGTTTGCTAGGGTCAATCTTTTCCAGGTGAACCAGGGGTTTGAGTTGCTCAGCAAAGTTGCGCATGTCCTCTGACACAGTGTCCTGGCCAGCAGGGGCCAACACACTCAGCTCGACCAGGTATGAAAGCGACAGACGTTCTGTGTTCTCTGTGTTCCCCGGTACAAGGATGCGTGACAGCTTGCTAACCACAATTTTCATAGCGCCTTTGCGGAATATGTGTCCATTGGCCACAAACTCGTGGTCCATGCGGAAGCCCATCTCATTGAGGAACTCCGGCAAGCTGTGAGAGGCAGCCACGTCAACACAGTTGCGTACCAGGGCATGGCGGCTCTTGTCTCCCACTTCAGGTTGCCCCAGATAGCGTAGGTGCCATGGAGATGTGGGGTGGGAGAGGGAGCGACGGGCACGCAGAATAAAAGGGTTTCCTTGTTGGCCTTTCAAGAGATAAACCAGTTCATGATCTGTAAAGGTCTCAGGTTCCATGTTGTCACACAGACCTCGAAGGCGATGCAAGAGGCTCTCCAGGGCCTGGTCCAACACACTGCCTGAATCAATAAAGGGCAGAGGGAAAGAAGCAGAAATATGAATAAAATGATATGTTAACATTGTAGTGTGATGATCAGGCCCAAAGTGGTGACCTAGAATGAAAATCAGCAGAGTTTAGTGGAATGTTTCTTTGCTTTTGATGTGATAGACAATATTTATTTAAGCACACAAATATTGTTTTTGATAAGTACACAATACATTAAATCCTAAAATAAAATCTGAGATTTAGTTCAAAAGAGAGTGTGAATATGTGTTGGAAAAGTCAACCACTATAAAATGCAGGACACACTGTTACTAAAATGCTAGGTTCAATGTGGAGCAATTTAACTTTTAATTAGTTCTCAAGATCACTGCCAATATTACTTTTCAATGTAATAGTCAATACTACTTTTTCTATTTTAGCTTACTTTTGAACTTAACCTCTATTATTCGGCTTTTATTATTCTATTAGATACTGTTTTGTGCCCTGACTCCTTATACACTTTATATTTAATACTCTATTACTGTTACTCTTTTTTTCTGTAGTTTTTTGAGCAATATGACAGAATTTCCCATAGGATTAATAAAGTTTTTCTTCTCTTATCCGTAGCAGAGAGAGCAAAACTAAATTTTTATTATCAGTATTAATCATTCTCCTCCCGACAATTATCACTTCAACTCATAAACAAACAAATATATAAATAAATACCTAGGGAGGTGCTTGATAATGTTCTGAGATTTACAAGCTGTATCTCTATTCGTTCAAATCTGTGGAAAATCTACAGAGGTGTCATTGCAATTCTGGGGGCGCAGATTCCGTGTAGGCAGATGATCTGGGCTGCACAACAACAAACATTTATATGTCTAGTTTCGATATAAATCAGGGCAGAACAATATGCAAAAAAAAATGTTTTGATTCTTTTGATAAACTTACAATATGAGTCACATTTTTTGATGAGGATGATGTTCCCTTACCAGATGAAAGACAACATGTTACTCTGGTACAGACCTCAATAAATATCATATCATCAGGATTTTACAATTCTGTGGGGGGTTTTTTCAGTGAACATGAAACTGTAATGCACAAGTAATTATTCTAATTAATCCTATCGCATATTACAATCACAATCAGAGTCAAAATAATCACAATACTATCTTTTTCACCAAATCATGCAGGCCAATTTTATTGACCAAACAACTAACGGATTAATCGAGAAAATTATTGACAGATTAATAAAAGCAATCGATAGTTGCGGCCATAGTCTATATACGTTACTGTTTTCAGAAGTGGATATTTTCCTTTTTAATGCAGAATATAATATGGCAATTAGCTTAAAAATAAGACATTATGATTTAGGATCTATTTTGACATAACTTTTCAGCTAATACACATCCTTAAAGTGTTGATATTTTTCATCTCGTAACACCATAGCAGCATTGAAAACCTCGCTACTCATTGCCTATATTATTTGGATCATTCAGTCCTACAGGCCATGTGTATCACCTTTGTGGATAGTTAGCTTAACAGTTTATTGAGAGGTCTCATCCTCTGTCCGCAGCTGTGAATGTTTCTGACACAGCTTACCTTGCAGCAGGTACTCCATCATATTAATTGTGCCCCCGGTGACAGGCATCACTGTAACTGGTGGAGCTTCCATCTTTTCTCAGCTAGCAAGTTGTTTCTGAATCTGTAGGAAAAGAACAGGATTAGCTATCTAATACATATCAGTGGCGTACTATGCAAGTCTTCATTTGACCGTTAGCAACTTTTAACACGTCACCTAGCAACCTGCCCGAGATCGCTAGCTAGACTAATTCATATAGCATAGTCATAGTCATAAGGATAGTTATCGCTATCGTTAACTCACTCGCAGCGGTAGTCGAGTTTTCTTTTTTTTTAACAGAAGAATGCCCGGACAATAAATGTAGCTGTTAACTTCTTTGTTGTGTTCGTCTTCGCATGAGTCTCTCCAGGAAAGACCGAGGATCCGGAAGGCCTCACTGGTTTGTTCAATCGACACACCGCTGGTAGCTGCACAGCTAGCTAGCTAGCAGCTAGCTAAGTTCAATTAGCCACAATGTAAGCTGTTGTACCCAAGTTACTGTGCTAAGCTTTGAATGAGATGACAAATATCTATCTGTGAAAACAAAGAATCGATTAAAAGAAAAATATCTAATCTGCTAGATTAGAGCTAGTTGTCACAGAGAATTAATACAGCCGGCGACAGTGAATGAAAGCATCTTTCTTTTCTCCCTCTGCTTCTCGCAGCAGTTTTCACCCAACTTTGAAGCTCATTACAGCCACCTACTGGAGGAGTTATTTTTCTTTGTAGCCGGTGACGGAAAAAGTGACACCAACCCAGTTTAAGTTGCCGCATTCAAAGTTGAAGTGAAGTTTCTTTCTTTTCTTTTATCACTTTATTGCAACGATTAACAGTTCATCATTCCAGACAGTTAGAGCTAGCTATGTATTTCATGAACATTGCAAAATTGTAGATTTTTATATAAATTAGATAAATTAAAGTACAAAAATTAAAACAAACTCAACCCGACAACCACAAAAGAGTAACAATAATAAGAAATACTTAATACAAAAAAGAATTTAGAGTATATTTCATTATTTTTTTTGTAAGTCATCTCTAATCGTAGACTACATGCATATTTTTCTGCTTCTAAAATTTGTTCTATTGTTGTTAACCATAAGTTTAGTTTAAGTGGATTTTGTGGTTTCTATGTCCTCGTCTGCTGCCTCGTGGCTGTCTCACCCAGTCTGTTAAAGAGATGAAATGTCGGTGGTTTTTATTATCCCCAGCAAATTAATACCCAAATAATTTTCTGGTTTCAGATGTTTATTTAACTAAAAAGATCTTCATTAAGGTTTTCTCAACCACTTCCCAGAGGAGTGTTAACACTGGACACTTAAAAAATGTATGTGTATAATTTGCTTTTGCTTGTCCACATCCTCTCCAACAGCTGATCCCTAGGGGGTAACAATTACCATATTTGCAGGGTGTAATAAAATACCTCATGCTCACTTTCCAAGAAAATTCCCCCCAGTGTTTAGATTGTGATGTCTTAAAATTTCCATTTATGGAGCCTTTCCAGTCCTCTGCTGATATATCAATTTCTAATTCTTTTTCCCATTTTTGTTTTTTGCTGATATGACACACTTCTCAGTTATATTTTTGCATCATCTGGGATCTCCTTTGGTCCATTCGCCAGCATCACTAGTGAACCTGTTAGTTCTGGGAGTGATTTCCATGTTGACCATGCAGCCTTCTTACTGTGACTTAAGCGAATTACAATACCCCAGAACTATACATAAATATAGCATGTGCACAGATGTATTAGTATACTTCTCTGTATATACTGTAACTATAAAATCAGAATCACTGTAATCACCAAACAGGTGTGCTAGAAATTTGCCTTTGGCAGGTGTCAGAGTTAAGAAAAAAGAAGATGACAACAATCAACAATAGCAACAAACATTACAAGTTAAAAGCAAGTATATTCAAGTATTAAATATAGCAAAAAAAATATATACATACAGTAAATACAGCAAAATAAATTACTCAGAAGAATGTGGAGCAGTATATAATATAAGTGAGTTAATTAAATAAATAGGGTAAATGGATTCTGTCAGACTGTGGCTATTTTCATAATATACATCACTATATTTTACAAGGATGTACAGTGTTTAAAGATTGCAGAATATGTATGACTATCTAAACATAGTAAACACAAGTAATATAGTTAAATATACATAAAACATCAAGTATCAAACCCAAAGTTTTCTAACTAAAATCCTCTGGACAACTATAAGTATTTTGGAATGAAACACATGAATTATAGTCTTGATTCTTCAGAAAGGATTTTCCCGTTTGACTGGCTAAAGGAAAAAAGGAGAATAGCCTTATAAAATAATTTATTATTGTGTAGATAATTCTGTCAGCTATTGTCACGGGTCACTTCACTCACTTAGGAAACCTCCTAATCAAAAAAGATCCCATGCTTCAAAATTTCCCTTCAGACATGCGTGGGTGAAGCCACGAACACATTTCTCATGAAACACAACTAATTTTATCATGACAGGGAACTATTATAATTTGGGACTTGTTCTCTAAACATTTATCTCACTATACACACATTCACTGTCAGTCATATGTTTTTTTCTTGTCTTTGCAGGTGTCTTGATGACAACTGATGAATAAACCACTGAGGTCTCCTCATCCCCCTGCAGTAAGAAGTAAGACATGTCATCACCCAAACAAAACAACACACATGCTTGTTAATTGCTATATTATATTGCGCTATCATCATCATATAATGCTTACCCTGCCAGTCCAGCCATGGCAACAAAAGTGAAAAGGAACAACTTAAAGAGATAGACACAAAAACAGAATCAGGTGGGACAGATGTCAAACATCTACTTCTGTGTCAAGAACACAGACCACCAAACAAGCAATCAACAGGAAATACAATAAGCGAAAGAGCTGCGTGCCATTACCTTTCCGCAATCTTGGTCTGAGGTAGCAAATTAGAAGCGTCATTAAAATAAGACATGTAAGGGCTGCAGATGTTCCATAAATAAGATTCTGATATTCAGGCTCTGTACCTGTAAAAACAGAAACACAAAGATTGGTATTCCTTTTATGCAGGTCGTGAGTTAAAGAAGGGTACTGCAAAACACCCACCTGTTGTTTTGTTTACACCATTTGATAGTCCATGGGTGCTGTTAAGGGTACTGTATCCATCAAACATCTGCTGTGTAGTTGTACAATTTAAAAACCCATGTGGATCTACAGGGACTGTCCCTGTGTCTGTCTCCCCATTTAATGTGCTGTTTGGTTTAATGATACTGAATTCTCTGCCACACATCGCAGTGCAAGAAACAGATGGATCCTCAGTGTGGTGTACTGTAAAATGGCAAAAAAAAAAAGAATCTAAATTCAACAGTTGAACTTTGACAAAAGACATTGTGCGAGTGTGTTATTTTCTCACCTGTAATTACACACAAGTTGATAGTAAGCAGCTTATGCCAGTGTCCATCACATCCACTTGTCCAGCAGATATATTTTCCAGCAGATGCTGTTTCTGCATTTATAATGTGTATAGACTTGTTGGAAGTCACAGAGTGAGATTCAAAAGTCCATTTTAAGTTAGTCAGTTCACCTGGACATGCATGAGTAAAATTGCTGCCTGCAGTCACGTAGAATGTCTTATTCATTTCTTTCAGTATTTCTAGGGGGGAAAAGGTATTGTTTGTTTGACTAGAGGATGAGCTTTGGAAAATATAAAGAACAGGGCACACAAAACAGTGGGTACTTAAACCTACTACAAGGAGTTTTTAACTGGTTATGAAACAGTCTCAGTTTAATACTGATGCCTCTATAGGAGCTACATAAGCACACAAGAAGAAGATTCTTGGTGAAATCAGACAAGCCTGTGTTAACATTTTCTCAGCCAAAGGTACAGTAAGTAATATGACAGCCAGAGCAAGAGAAACAGGTGGAGACTTTTATTTAGATCATTGTATTTTTGACATTATATTTTGTGGTCATTTTGCGATGGAAACTACCCCGCTTTTGTCCCGAGGGGCCTCCAAAATAATGAAAAAAAATATGAAATTTCCTTGTAGTAGTTTTAATACATTCACCTGTAAACAACAAATTAAGACATTCAGAATTGTTCTGACCTTTCTTCACACTGGTGACTTCGGACTGTGTTGTCTGACAAATGTATTGAAAACAATTTTCACACCAGTAAAGGCCTTCATTCTCCTCTGTTAGATTTTCAATGACCAAGGAACGACTGCTCAGAACCTTCACTCTTGAACGAAGGTGGTTCTCATAAAATGGTAATCCGTTGTCATTTTGAGAAAATATCTGGATTCTGCGACTTTGTTCATCTTTCTTGTAAAACCACTTTAAAGTCTTTGTCTTGCCACTTCTGTTAGGTTGACAAGGTATCACAGCTTGACATCCCAGCGAGAACTGAAGGCGATTTATGGCTGTTAAAATAAAGGTTTTCTGTCATAGACTAATAGTAGCTTGGAAAATGTAAAATATGAATGACGTATTAATTACCAGACAACAGTAACTACAAAAATTAAAACTAAACTGTACAATATCACAATTTACTTACCGCTTCCTGAGGCAAATGGGGATGAGTTCCAAATAATCAGTAGAAAAATAAAGCCTTTTTGCATCGTGCTTGAAGCCCTCATGTCTGCAGAAATAAAGACGAGACTGAACAGATAGAAGCACCCCCTCGGTGGTTATACCATTACTGCTCTTCTAAACACAGATCAGAGACTCTGCATCACATCAGAAAGTTTTCGTTTGAGCGTAACAAGCGTTAATTCGAGTTGCCACATCGGAAGTGGTCCAACAGCCAATGCAGAGGAAATATACCGTGGCTTTCACCCACGCTTTTTTTCTGATTGTGTGGCATTTATTTAACTTTTTGCTTTAGCAAAGGTGTCAAGATACAGATTGTGCAGAGGTAACAAGTGCCTTTTCTCATGTAAAGGTCAAACAGTTTGTTCTCACTGTTTTTACATATCTATGAGATCATTTGTAAATTATTTGAATTGTTTCTTGTAAAGACTAGTGTAGTTCACTTCATAACACATGGGTCCATGTGCTCTTCGGTTATTGAGCCAGAGGTTTATTTTAAGACCGTGAAAGTTCAGAGATTCATCAAGTTAAAAGTGAGCAGACACTGATAGCAAGCACAATGCCTGGAAAGTGTAACAATGGAAAACTTGAACACACACACACAACTCGAACGATATGAATCAGACGTGAGTCATACATGTAAGCTTACTAATGCTTTACTATTTTAATTTGCTGCCTCATTCATTCATGAGGTCTTTAAAGTTTTAATTTTGACCTGTTGCACATTCTTGAAACTGGACAAATCTTAACATTAGAGTCGAGCTCAGAAGTTTTAAATCTGGGTCATTTTAAACTCTTAGTATATTTAAAAAATTGTGGTCTATTTACAATTGATGTTTCATTGTAATAGTAAAATAATTCAGTGTTTTAATGACAGTATGTCTTTATGAACCCATTACCGGAGGATCAACACCTCTCTAAAACACTTTTAACATAAACTGAACATGCTATGGGCATCAGTAGCACATGTTACTTCTCATATAAAGTGTCCGGATCTGCTCTGGGCAATCACAAAGCTGAATAAAAACCTCAACAAGAAATGTGTCAACCTGTCAACTCAAATCCAAAATCTCCAGTCAAATGTCAGGGAGCACAGAGCATCAGATGGCCATTGCTTAGCACTGGGAAACCTTTACCCTCAAACAAAATGAGTATGGGACAATTCAATTGTTTTCTCTCAGAGAATGTTAAATATGAAATGCTTGAAATGATCTTGTCAAAATATATTTTCTCAGTTTTTTTGTTAACGTTGATGGTGTACTGTAGAGTAGGAAGGCATGCCAGTCTTTTGTCAAATAAATGATATACCTTTGGTTGAAGATCACATTTTTTAATTGACAAACAAGCTTGTCACAGAAAATTTTGATCACCATCATCATGCAGTCAGACAATTACAAAGTGAGGAAAAGTTTCTAATAAAAATGTCTGGGTTTAAATATAACAAACTGTTTGATATTCAAAGCTCATACAGTGTTTCAGATGAAAGTTTGTGTACAGTGTTTTAATTCAACTGTATTAATGACTGCAAGGGTGAGAAGGCTATAAATAAATTTTTTACAGTGTAGATAACTTGACACTAGTGACAAGTGAAAGTAACACTACCAAAATAATTTAAAAAAAAAAACAAAAAAACAACAACAACAACTCAGAGCAGAGTCCCATGTCTAATCTGATAGTGTTACTTTAACTCGGTTTTGTGAGTTACAGAATTAACTCTGGCAGAGTGTTAAATGTTTAGTTATTTTGAAAGTGTTAGGATAACTGTGTGTGGAGCTATATAAACCCTGAAAAGTGTTCAAATCAACCGTGGGAGTTGATTCAACCCTGGACTTTTTGCTGTGTACACACTACGATCCTCATTTTCAGGTAATTATACACTTATGAGAACATACTTAGAAGTATTGTATTCCATTTCTGCCATATTCTGCCAACAAATCCCCATAAATCTTACACACTGGACTTGTTTAGACAAAACTGTGTTGATTATATTTACATATATCTCAAAAGAGAATTTTATTATCATTAACAGGGTTGGGTAGCAGCAGATTACATGTATTTAGGGTAACATAATCAGATTACAAAAAGTCACCATATTCAGCACAGATTACATTTGAAAAATGTGTAATTAGATTATAATTACATTGGTCACTGATTACTTAATTACATTTTTTTTCTCACATCTTTAAAATATGACAATTTTAAAAGAAGAAAAAAAGAATATTTGTGGAATATTTGTACATTTTTGAATAAATTGCAATCTTTTCAATGTTTTATTTTGAAGTAATCCAAAAGTATTAAAATTAGATAAATTTTGTAATCCAAATTAGCCTTATTAATTACACAAATTGCCCTGTAATTTATACCACAAAGTTATCTGACCCAGCCTTGATCATTAAATATTCATATTCTGTTACCTACATAATGTGCTGTAAGCAGGGATGTCCTTGTTGGATGAGGGATGCTCCAAAATCCGCTATTTGCAGCAGCACATGAAGTCATCATTTGATGGACAGATTAGGTTCTCCGCCCACCGGTGATTACGCCATGCCCATGTACTTGTGAGTTTATCAGCGTCTTATTGTCTGCCATCAAGCGGACCACCTTCTGCTGTCTGCAGAGAGTCTGTCCTGTGGAGGGACACAGGTACCGCCAGAATGGAGTTCCCTGAAGCTCTCTTGAAACTTCAGCTGGGCTGGCTTCGTGTCCATCACTTATTTGCTCTACTCTGTCTTGTTGCCGTCGTCTATAAATTAACCACCTTGTTTGCCAGAAGAAGAGACGCGTTTCAAGCATTTGAACCTTTTCCAGGACCACCGGGGCACTGGCTTTTTGGACATGTTTTAGAGGTAATTCAGTCATGAGCGCTCAGTAACATTTTAGTAGCAACTTTATGTAACTGTTACATGTGGCCTGTGTACAAAGTACATTACTACAGGTGGTAATACTCCGAGTCAAAGTCCTGCATTCAAAACTTTACTTAAGTAAAGTATTTTTCAGTAAAAGTGCAAAGTATTATCACCTAAAGCAAGTCAGTGTTTGTCTATTATATCTGATATTTGTGGATTAATAATATTAATAATACTGCTGAATGTGTATGTTGCGTTAAATATAATAGTGAACTTTAGTCTTTGTTGTTATTTGATAACTCTTAATAAATAAGACAGTATGTACAGGGGCAAGTAAAAACTGATAAGAAAAAAAATGGATGGAAAAAATGTTGAACCTTGGATACAAGGATTTTCACAAGAGACAAAAGGTATGAAAAATTGTATTCTGAAAAATATCTAGTAACTAAAGCTGTCAGACAAATATAATGGAGTACAATATTAGTATAATATTTTAGGGCTGTAACCAACAATTATTGTCGATCGTTGATTATTTTCTCAAATAACTGGAAAAAAAAATTGAAATTGTTGAAATTGTGTTTTGTTCATTACCCAAAGATATTCAGTTTACTGTCATGTAGGAAGAAACCAGTGAATATTCAAATTTATAAAGAGAATTTGGGGTTTCTTTTTTTTTTTCAAACCAATTAATCAACTATCAAATTGTTTGGCAATAAACTCAATAGTTGACACCTAGTCGATTAATCGTTGCAGCTCTAAAATACTGCCTCAGAGATGTCGTACTTAGAGCGCAATACTTGAGTAAATGCAGTGGCGTAATGAGTCAGCACTGAGCCCCAATGCAACATTATGAAACTGGAACCTGACCATCACAGTCAGACATAATATAACATAATGTCAGTAATTAATGACAGAAGTGAAAGCATAATCATTATTTTAACTTAATTTAGAAATATGACATAGATATATGAGTCAATAAACTATATGCTTATATATGTTAAACTTATTTTGTGTTATTGTAGTGTTATTTATTTGGTGAATACCGTTATGTATGTGCCTTGACTGAATAAGTACTATAAGTACCTTGCATGTCCCTGGAGAAAAGTGGGTAACAAGTGGAAGCAACAGCATTAAGTTAGGGCCAAAAGTAGTCTTTTAATATGGCACGTCATATGAAGGGCCCACCTCTGTGTAATGCTGTCATGGCAGCTCGTGCACACGGGCCCTGGTTGGTCACAGGCCCTAATGTAGCCACATAACCTACATATATGGTAATTCCACTGCTAAGTAAATGTACTTAGTTACACTATACCACCACTGATTACTAGTCAAGAGGAAGAAATGCATCAACACATAGCATCTGTGTAACTAGCTATAATGTACAGTTTTAAGGTACCTGAACTTTACTCCTGAGGTACCACTCACAGTATTTTAATTTATACTAAGGCATGCTTCAGAAAGGGTTTACAAGTTGTAATAAGATTTGTAAAGTATTTGTGTATCAAGGCTTTACCAACAAGTTGCTCCTGTTACTGACCTATGGAACATAGGTCAGTAACAGGAGCAACTTGTTGGTTGCCAGATTCTAAAAAATCTGATGTATATAGTTTGTATGTTTGTTTTTTTTTTGTCATTCACTGCATATTATTAGAAACTTAGTAGTAAAAGTTGTCACATATAATTTTCTTATAATACTTATATGGACTTTTATCTATAAATCAAATTTTGAATGCAAGTTGTAAATGAGTATTTTTACTTGTGGTTTTGCTAATCTCATAGAGACACACAGTTGGTAAACATCACAGTTCAGGCAAATACACTGTTGACTAAGCATGCGGGTCACAGGATTGAAAGGTTTTGGTCAAGCTCCCTGTGTTTTGATTTTTTGTTTCAGTTTAAACAAGATGGAACCGACCTTGACAAGATATTGGAATGGGCGCAGTATTACCCTTATGCTTATCCACTATGGTTTGGTCCTTTTATTTGTTTCCTCAACATTCATCATCCAGATTACGTGAAAACCATATTGGCAACAACAGGTGTGTGGATGATTATTTTTTATCTTGACTGAAAAGTTACACCATTATAATTGCAGTCAGTTCAATAAATTACATAATCTTTTATGGGGCTTTTGACTTTGATTTTACAACTAATGTTCAGTATAACAACGTTTTTATTGGATTTGATTCCTAACAGAGCCAAAAGATGATCTTGCATATGCGTTTATGAAGTCTTGGATTGGTAAGACTGCTTTACTATCTTATGTCTTATATCTTATCTTATATTCACATGTCTTTGCTTGTTGCAGACTTGTTTGTTAAGCTGATTTTCTCACTTACACACATACTGTCTGTTTCTGTGTACAGGGGAGGGCTTACTGGTGTCAGAAGGTCAGAAGTGGTTTCGGCACAGAAGGCTGTTGACCCCGGGCTTCCATTATGATGTTTTGAAACCATACGTGAAACTGATGTCAGATTCTGCTAATACTATGTTGGTATGTGAATGACAGTTCTGTAAATCACAATTCATAATAATTAAATAGAGACCATAATGGTGAAAAGCCTGGAGAGCTTTGGAGTTTGTTTTTTGTTTTTTCCATCTCCTGCAGAGATGTCACATCTGTTCTCTCACTATTGCCAGGACAAATGGGAAAGTTGTGCAAACACCAACGAGTCCTTTGAATTGTTTGGACCCATGAGCCTCATGACACTAGACACCATCTTGAAGTGCGCCTTCAGCCACAACAGCAACTGTCAGACCGAGAGGTGAGGCCCTATGTGGCTGGTGTGCCTCGCCTATGGTGTTCTGCGTTGTGTTCTTAGCATTTTGAATGAAGAGGCAGGAGGCAGTGCTGGATCTCACGACTTTAGTTTTTATGTCTGGCAAAAATATGTAGAAAACAAGAACATCAGTTGGCAGCGTGTGTGTGTTTGCTTAGCTCCCCTCTCTATCAGTTGGAACGAGCTTTTTTTAAAGTTCAATTTCAGACATATATGGACATGACAGGTCACAAATCACAAATCCTAACATGACATTAGAATATTGATTCTGTCATATAAACAAATAATTATAGTTAATTAATAGTACATAAAAAAATAACCAAAATGTCAGTATTTCATTATGTTAACAATTATTAAGTAACAGAAATCACAGTACTGATCCACAGTTAAGTCTAAGTGCAGAGTAACTGTATAAAATACAGTGCTGTGTTGTTGCCATAGCAACCAGACCAGTTAGACTCAGCTTATATGACTCGCTTATAGGCTGGCGTGAATTAATGACATATATATTTGAAAAAAAAGAAAAAGAAAAGAAAAACATCCCCATACCTGGTAAAAATATATATAAAACAAGAGCATCAGTTAGAGTGTGTGTCTGCATAGCTCCCCTGACAGAAAGATAAAAAAAGGATACAATTAAAGAAGTAGCACAAATACAGCGCAGTTGTTAAGCAGTTAAACAGTAGCTCAAAAAAATAATTTTATTGAAAACTGTCAGCTATCTCAAATATTGACAGGATTTGCACAGAATGGAACAGATATGGCAAACATTCATACTACACAATTAATGCATAAAAAAATTAATAAAGCCAATATTAGTTGACACACCCCACCTCCCTGAGCTTTGACTTTACACACACCCACAATCTGCAGTGACAGTTAGGAGATGTAGAATGAATAGTAAAGAAAAATGATTTGGTAAAATCCATGATATATGTCTACATTAATCTGCAGACATACATGTAAACATACATACAAACCATTTCCCACCATGTTCTTAATTGTTTTCTGCTTTAGTTCTCTGAATCACGAGTGTAGGAAACATAGCTTTTAATGTTTACTTACATTCTCATTTCAGTGGAACAAATGCATACATCAAAGCAGTGTATGAACTCGCTGATCTGATCAACCTGAGGTTCAGGACGTTTCCATACCACAGTGACCTAATTTACAACCTCAGCCCACACGGCTTCAGACACAGAAAAGCATGCAGGGTGGCTCACAGTCATACAGGTAAGATCTGAGCACAGTCCATTCATGCATTGAGTTTTTGGTGTATGCGGGCTAGTGTTTTACATCTTGCTTTTACATTTCAAGAAGTAGTCTGCAAATACTTATCCATTATCTTGTCTTTTGAAGAGGAAGTCATAAGAAAGAGGAAAGAAGCACTAAAGAATGAGAAGGAGTTGGACCACATACGGGCTAAGAGAAACTTGGACTTTCTGGATATCCTTGTCTTGGCAAGAGTACGTTGTATGGTGATATCAGCTCCAATCTACTTATTTAATCAAATTAGACATTCTTACTCTCGGCTTTATGAGGCAGTCTTGAGTCAGAGGCCTTAAGGTAAGGCAAGACTCTTTGTGCTGGTGCTAATGAAGACAAGATAGGACAATGCTGATTACTGTAAACATCCCTGGGGTGAAGATGCCTCACTCATCTTAGCTTTCTTGGTGGCATATAAGCCTGTCTATTTTAATATTTTATTAATAGATAAGACAGTTTTATCAAATGTTAATTAAATAAAATCAATATACATAACAGGGCCAACATTAAGCATCTTGTCCTTGGGGCGCCCTGGTAGCTCAATTGGTAGAGCCTGTTGCATCTCTGATACATTTCCAACCTGCTGCCCTTTGTGGTCTGTCATTCCCCCCTCTCTTTCCCCTCTTTTCTGTCATATCTTCAGCTGTACTATTAATTGCAAAAAGCACAAAAAGCACCAAAACAAATTCAGAAAAAAACATACTTTGACCAGGTGCAACATTTAGCCTTAGAAATGGCGGCAAGTTTTTCCACCATGTTCAGTAGGCTGACCATAGGTCCATCTAAAAGTTGAGAGTTCTCAAATTCCAGCCCATGGACCCATTTTCTGCGGCATCTGACATAAAATGCATGGATTATCAATACTTTCACCTCAAGTAGCCTACATTTTCTACTCTACTTGTGTACTGTGTCAAACTGCGCCCCTAACAAGTGCCTGTCAGGTTTGGCATGACAACTTGCTGAACTATTGGTTGCATGGCAACTTGTTGCACCTTGCGAGTGTTGTGAGCATTGTGCTCTGTCATCAAAGTGAGTGCTGTTAGCTAATATTAGACATTTCTCTGTTCTCGGGGGAGAGATAAAATGATCTGCCTTATCTGCAAACAGGTGAATTTAGTGTTGAGGAATTTAACATTAAATTTTATTATGAGACTTGTCATGTTCATGGGTTTTCTTGTGCAGCCCTCAATCATATGCTTTGAGAACCCCTTTTTTTTTTTTTTTAGAAATTGCAAACCACACACACTTTTAGAAAATGCAAGCTAATTTCCATCAGCTACCATGCCTGCCATCTGTTTTTCCCAGGTTTCTCCCATATTTCAAGGCCATCTCAGGACATGAAAAAATAATGGATTTGGTGATGATCACAACAGGCTAAACCTATTTTAGCAATAATCCTAGTGTGTCTCACCTTTTGACATTGTGAAGGAGCGCAAATACTTATGTTATCTGTGTAACTTCCAGTACTCAGTACCAACCTGATTTCCATTATCTTTATTTTACATTTTATCCTCTTTTAAAATGGTTTCATTGTTACAGTATTTTCTTTTAAAAAGTGCTCTACAAATAGTGACTATCTTTTATCTCACCTTCAGGATGAGAAGCAGCAGGGTCTGTCAGACGAAGACATCCGTGCAGAAGTGGACACCTTTATGTTTGAGGGCCATGACACCACAGCCAGTGGCCTCTCTTTCATTCTCTACGCTCTGGCCTGCCACCCAGAACACCAGAAGATTTGCAGGGATGAGATCATGCAAGTCCTGGCTGGCAAGGACACCATGGAATGGTAGGTTTACCTGCTGAAAACATTGCCATATGCAGTGCAAGTCAGTGCAACTCAAGTCTTATCAACAACTAACTGTGTGTCTTATTTTAAGGGAGGATCTCAGTAAAATCCCATACACTACAATGTGCATAAAAGAATCCCTCCGTCTTTACCCTCCTGTACCAGGAATATCCAGAGTAACAACAAAACCCATGACTTTTGTTGATGGAAGGACTGTACCAGCAGGTTTGTTGTTAAAAAGAAACGGCAGCACACTGTTGCAAACATAGTAACTTTGACCCCACTGGTAAACGGTAAAATATTAACTTGTTGGCTTTGTCTCAGAATGGTTTTCCATGATGCATCTATGGCCTTAGTTTTTGTTTGACAAAGTCAATGTTGCACAACAAACAGCACAGGTAGCTTTAAAGGGATAGTTCACCCCAGAATCAAAAATACATATTTTTCTCCTGGCTTGTAGTGGTATTTTTTCCAACTAGGCTTTTTTGGTGTGAGTTGCATAATTTTAGATTTTAGATAGAATTCAACACCAGTGTCTCTTAATCCAGAAATCATGACCTCAAGACAATCCACACTAGGCTTGTGCGTGTCTTTTTTTCTTTCCTTCAGGCCTTCCTGACATTATACCAGGTTGTATGGTATTACAGCTATATTTGTATAAGACTTGTGTAAAACAGCTCAACTGACTGTACTCCTGTACTGTAGTACTCCCTCAATGTAGGCAGAGCTGATACATCATGATACATGCTCATATACAGAGACACCTTACCCACAGCTGGGAACAGCAATGAGACACTCAGGCATGCTGCTTCAGTCACGAGAAGTTGCAGCTTTCATTCAGTGCAAAACTGAAACCCACACTGTCACCCTCGCTGCTAATTTATTACAAAACTGACAACTTGGCTGCTCACCTTTTCCTCCGGTTAGTGCTTATTAACCATCACTCTCTGTCACCACAGACAGTAATCAGTCTTGACACTCGCCCTCTCTCATGCTCGCTAAAGTTACACACTCACACCAAAACATTACTCTGACCAGTCAGTAGTCTACAGTTTTTGTTATCATCTTATCATCTCTATCATTGGGACTGAGGTATTTTCTTTCTTTTTAGTATTTAGTCTTGTAACTCTATCCTCCAGATGCCATGTTTGTCTGCTCAGCTGCGCTGCTGTGCAGAAACTGATCTTCTAATAGAAAGAAAGTAGTTTGTTCATGAAACTGCTCACAACAAGGTCTGTGGATTTTCTTGAATAATCGGGTCATGATTTCTGGAAAGAGACACTGGCTTTGAATTTTTCAAATGCATATTTTAGGTGCTTTTAGCACCACAAGCTGAGTGCCATTTAGTCCCATTATACTGATAAATACTAGTGGCAGCTCTATAATGCCTCTCACTGAAATATGTTAAATTTTACCTATTTGTTTCTATACAAATTGTCATGCGCCCAGTCTGCACAATCCTAAACTAAAACACATACTTTTCTTCTTATTTGTAGGTACTCTTGTTGGAATAAGTGTGTATGGGATTCACAGGAATGCAACGGTTTGGGAAAACCCTGATGTGAGTCAAGGTGTCATTCTGAGCAAATCATCGTGAAGTGAAGGCTCGCAGTGTATATTATTAAAGCTGGAGTAGGTAGAACACCTAGAAAAACAGTTGATTGTTGAGTCTCATCTCCAGAATGTGAGATATCATTTTCGGTTGGAGCCTCTCCTAAACCTCTCCTCTCAGACGAGCTTCATGCACGCACGCAATAGTTTACCATGTGTTTACTGTGCATGCATGTGTGCATTCACTAGAGAAGCCAGTTTTTTATGTTTTGTCTCTCCTGTCTCTCTTCTTTCCCCCCTCCTCTCTGTATATTCACAAAATCACTTTAAAATGCATTTTCATTTAATCCCAGAAGTTTGACATATACACCCTGAGCTCTGCTCCTGCCAGTAAAGAAGTCAGCATCAGAGCAAAATCAGTGAGACTTTGGTGTTTCTTCCTCCAGTCTCCTCTCTGCCCTGATTGGTTAGCTGACCAGCTCCCAGATGATTAACGCCACACTGGTTTGTGTTTTCTCTGTCTTGTCTCAACATAGGTCTTTGACCCACTGCGTTTCCTACCGGATAATGCCTCCAGTAGGTCTCCTCATGCATTTGTGCCCTTCTCTGCTGGGCCAAGGTTTGTCAACACCTGATACTTTTTGGCCAGGTCACTGCCTCTAGGGAAGGAGGGTCACACAACTGTTTAATTTGGGGTTAGAGTAAACATGTGTTGAACTCAGTGTTGCAATGAACAGAACCAGATTTAATATGTAATCAAGCTTACAAACTTTAGAAAACTTCTGATTTTAGTGTGTATTTATATTTAACCAGACACTCTGTGAATGCTATGTTAGAAAGATATACTAAGTCAAGGTCTTTTGCCAAAACTTGAAATGGACAAAGGTCAAGGTAATGATTGAGTATGAGAGTTAGAGTCCTGCCAGTTCAGGACTGAACCTCTGACAAGCTCGCTTCTCAGACCTTTAGGCCACTGGAGGCTACCACAAGGTGGCCACTGCTTCATGGAAAAAAGGTAGTATGGTCAACATGGAAGTCATCTGGAGGAAGACATTGCTATCAGATCCTGGTCTGCCATCAACAACTGACTGGGGGTGGGTGAAGACAGCATCAGAATCCTGTTACGAGCTGATTTGATGTGGTTGTGAGAGCGGTTGAAGAAATTGCTGCAGGTGCAAGAGGGCTGCACTTCAGTGCACAGGCCTCTGTTTCTGTGAGGGAGAATGTCCCACCTGAATCCAAGATCTCTGTCTTCAAAGTGCCACGCCACAGTTTGGCGGTGGTTAGAAAAGCAAGCTTGTGATCAGAAGGTCACTCATTCAATCCCTCAACCCACAGGATAAATCTGGGTGGGGAAAGTGAAAGGCAGCGCTTGCCCCTCCCTCATTACGACCACTGAGTTGCCCTTAAACAAGGCCTTTAACCCCAACCGCTCCAGTGGAGCTGCTCAGTGGCTGGCAGACTGTGGTTGTATCTCACCATTTTGTTTCCTTATGTTATATGAGCATTGAATGAGAATGACTGTTACTTGTAACAGAGTCTTTTTTACTGTGATATCACCACTTAAACCTACTACAAGTAGTATTAAACTGGTTATGAAACAATCTCAGTTTAATACCGATGCTTCTACATGACCTACTTTAGCAAACAACACACATTCTCTGTGAAATCCAATGTAATGAGCCAGCCAAGCTTACATTGAGTCATACTTTATTCAGTTTCTGTCCACTCTCTTCCAATATCATGTCAGCCCACATTCAAAAATAATAACAATTCTGGTGCTGATGACATGTTGCAGTTTGCATTGCTTAAAAGCATTTATCATCATAATCCTAATATGTTGCTCATTTTTATGTTTCCCTCAGAAACTGCATTGGTCAGAACTTTGCCATGAATGAGCTGAAAGTGGTGACAGCCCTAACTCTGAAGAAATACCAGCTGATAGAGGACACCACTCGGAAACCCAAGATTATTCCTAGACTGGTGCTTCGCTCACTGAATGGCATCCACATCAAGATCAAACCTGTAGACCCACAAGCATAGAGGGAAATATCTGCAGAAAATGCTGACAACCTGGAAAATGCATGGAGTATAGTATCTTCATTTGTAAAATTTGACTAAATCTTTACACTGACACAGAATCACCTGGAAATAATGATGGATTGCAGTGAGATTGAAGTGTGTTTTATTTAGTGACTGACTTGTATTGTATTTTATACTCATTTTCTTGCACCAGTGCAGGTTTTAATGAGATAATTTTGCACTTAGAAGATCCTGTCTTATACCCATGCGCCATTGTTGCCACATCTGCAAGATAACAAATAAACTTGCGCCTAGTCTGTGAGGCCATGGATGGGAGGTCTGAAAATGAAGGCAAAATGAAGGCATGGCCAGGTGTACTTGCTATCTTCTGCATGGCACATTGTAAACCACTTGCAACCTAGATCGGCTAACACCTGGTCGAAGCACAAAGTGTTTGGCGCAATAGGTCCATCTGCACAAGATAGCAACCACTGCATTTGGCCGAATCATACACACGTCTCCACAATCACAAAACACCTTCATTTATGTGTTTTTTTCCCCACAGTGGAGTATGGATTAGTAAAATATGTTTTGAACATACAGTATTTTCCATCGGCAATTAAGTGTTAATCTTAAAGTTAACAGCATGCAGCATAAGAATACAGGAGAAATGGAATAGCAACACAGTAACAAATACCAGCATACTTAGAGCAAAATAAAAAGTTAATGAAAACAGAAAGGTTTGGATGTTGCAGGTTTTAATGATCATGTAGAGTGTTAACATCTTTCACACGCAACAGAGTACAGTAGACACTGACTGGAGACATAGGAACTGTATCTTTGCACAGTACTGTCAAACTAGTGAACTATGTAACAGACCGTATTCTGGGTTTGAGGTCAAAGTGAAACGAGGTGTTTCATGTTTACAAACTGTGCTTGTGACTTTTCGTCTTTGTGGGAGTGTTAATTTTCTAATATGATTCATTTAAAAAATTAATTACTTTTGACTGCACTGCCCTTGCTCTGATATTAACTGCCTGTATTCTAGGGGTGGGAATCTCCTGGCACCTCATGATCTGATCTGATTCAAGTAGAGGACCTTCATGCCATTATAAATCAATTATCGATGCACCTTGATGCATCAATTTTTTTTATTCCTATACATGATGGATTTTTTCAATATTAATTTTAATGGACTCAACAGTTCATTGCTAGTCTATTTTTACTTAACTTTCAAACTAATAAACATGCTGAAGTTGTTGTCACTGTAATATATTTCATGTCATAACACCATATTAGCATTGTAAACCTTGACAGTCATTGTATATTTAATTTTGTATCATTCAGTCCCACAAGCCATGTGTATCACATATAGTTAATAGTCTGCATATATCTGCAATGGGTATTGTTTGTCAATAGTATGGTTCACTAAGGGGGTAATGCTTTGTACCAGCAGTGCCATTTCTACATGGTTCTAAATTGGTATATGGTTCTAAATGTTGTAGCTAGATGATAGGCTGCTCTGCCAGGTATATCTGCAACCCAGGTAGAGTCATTGGTCAGATGCCATGTAATAACACATCTACCAGGGAACCGCCCCACATCATAAATATCTGCAGAGTTGTTAAAGCATTCACTGGAAAGTGTCCAATTCACTCATTGCGATTGCGATTACACCTGCAAATATTAGTATTTGTTTTCTGGTGGGCTGGGCATTTGATTATCACTTGAGCTTGAGGTAAGTGAATGGCTGCTAAGAAACATGCTATGGCTTCACCATGTGTTATGTGCATACCATGTGCTCTCTGGAAGCCTCTCTGCCTCCATATTTTTCCGAACTTATGACAGACACCATAAGCATAGGCACTCTCTGTGTCGATGCTAACTTTATTTCATTCTGCCAATGTGCAGGCCAGGCTAGCTGTTTCTGCAGGCTGTGCTGAAGAAGGTTGATCAAGCCTCTTTGCAGCTAGCTGAGAGAGTGTCTGACCGTCATCATTCAACTTGGCTATACCATAGCCAGCATGATTTCCTGTCTCACCTCTAAAATAGGATCCATCAACAAATCTTTGTGCCTCAACCAGTTCATTGTACAGCTCTTCTTGTACTTTCAAGAACGAGTTAGTGAGTTTTATGCTGTCCCTCTGATGGTGCAGTTAAACCTAGAGTCCAGCAGCTGATGGGATGTCAGAAGTGTTACCGGAAGTCCCGTTGTCACATCCATTCTGTAGGTGAAAGCAAATAAATATTGTGAGTCAGGATGCAATGGAACACTAATGAAAGCTGAACACAAATCCATGTCAGTGTACCGTTGTGTGCCTGGAGGAGTGTTTGACAATAATGTGTGAAGATCTGCCTCAAGTACTGCATTTACTATTCTTAGATCATGCACTAGCCCATAGTCCTGAGTTAGCTTTCTTTATTGGAAAGACTGGTGACTGGACTGTTGGTTTCAACCAGAACTCAGAAGTAGACCATCAATAGCAGATTTGATGTCTTATTGCTCTTTCTGTGAGAGAATATTATATCTGACATGGTAGTTTTACATCTGGTTTCACTTTGATCTTGTCTGGCTGAGCTGATTTTATGAGCCCTATATCTGTCTTATGCTTTGACCATAGACAATGTGGGACTTGTAGCAGTTCTTGGTGTTCTGTGCTGGGACTGACTGACATCTGTGTTAGGGGTCTGTCACCCTTATCACCTGTCTTGATGAATGAGTTTCTGAGACACTGCCTGTCATCTGACACATGAATATTGGGGTTCTGAGCTGGTAACCATTGCTGCACTTTTAGCACCCTTGCGACCATGGGTCCAACATTATTTGTTCGACCATCAAAGTCACATGAGGCGGTCTTTGACATGGAACCATTGATTTAGGTGGTTTGGGAAAGTTACTGCTGCAGCTGCCCCTTGTGGTCCGATAGAGATGTCTTCTGTGGTCATTAGTTCTAGTCCCTTGTCCATCAGAACATCCCAGCACTCTTCATGGTCTTTGATTGATTTCCATCAAACGATGGATAAGCGATGATAAGCAGCATCTCTCATGTTGGTGGCTGGTCCAGTCCAGTGAGTTGTGGGGCAGTTCCTTGGTCACATCCATAGCACCTTTCCTCTTCAGGCAGTCCATATGATGAACAGCATATTTTGTTGTAGAAACTATACCATGTGGTCCACAGGGGCCTCCAAAATCAACAAAATAGTAAAGCTCCGTGTTTTGTCCTGATTGTTAAATTGTTTTGACCTTTCTTCACAGTGGTGACTGTTGACTGTTTATTTCAACAATTGTGCGTAAAACAAATTTCACACCATTAAAGGCCTTCATCGTCCTCTGTTATCAATGACCAAGGAATGATTGTGCTGAACCTCCATTCTGGGACGAAGGAGGTGATTATAGAGTGGTAATCCCTTCTCATCTTGTGAGACTACATTCATATTTCTTGTGAAACCACTCGAAAGTCTGAGTCATTTCTGTAATGTTGACAAAGTATCACAGCCTAACATCCTAGCAAGAACTGAAGATGATTTGTTGCTGTTAAAATTTAAGTTTTCTGTTATACACTAATAATACGAAAAATGTAAAATATGAATAGCCTATGGCCAAACATCAATCACTAAAACAAACAAAACTAAATTTTACTGTAATATCAATGATTTACTTAGTGTTTCCTGAGGTAAAGGGGGATGAGTTCCAAATAATCAATAGGAAAATAAAACCTCTGCATTGTGCTTGAAACCTTCATGTCTCCGCAAACATAAAAACAAGACTATACAGACAGAAACACCCCCTCACTGGTTACACCATTACTGCTCTTCAAAACACAGATCAGAGACCGCATCACGCCAGAAAGTTTTAGTTTGACTGTAACAACTGTAAATTCAAGTTGACACATTGGAAGTGGTCCAACAGCCAGTACAGAGGAAATATACTGTGGCTTTCACACACTTTTTGCTTTAGCAAAGGTGTCAAAATAAAATATGTGCAGACGTAACAAGTGGCTTTGCTCATATTAAGGTGTCAAACAGTTTGTTCTCACTGCTTTTATACATCTAGGAGATAATCTGTAAATTATTTGAGTAAAACAAAAATTGTAATTGTGCTGGTGATGCGGTTTACTCAACTGCCAAGCCTAAAGGCAGCTGGAGTTTCTTGTAATGACTAGTATAGTTCACTTCATAAAATATAGGTCAACAATTACTGTGCTAGGTGTTTATTTCAGGACCATGGAAGTTTGAAGATTGCTCAGTAATGAATTTGTACTCAATGGTTTTTATGCATTGTAATCTATGCTGTTTATACATATATGAGATCATTTGTAAATTGAGTAAAACAAAAGCTGTGATTGTGCAGTTAACCCTTATTCTACCAACATGTTTAACATATAACGACAAACTGCTCTAACACTATAATACTACTGCTTATACTGCAACCACCATAGCAAAATGTTAACTTATTTCTTCTCATAACATTTCGCCTATTAGTTTTCTGATTAATGTCATCTGAAAAGAGTGTGTATGTTGTGTAAAATAAAAAATATATATACTTTTCAACAGAGCACACAAAGGAATGTGTCTGCCTCTCACAGGATGACGGGATTCTCTAAATTACTAATCATGGAAAACATAAACTCAGTAAACAGTGCAATCGATTACAACTGCATTGGGTGCGTTTGACTCATAATAGATAGCATAAAGCACTTCAGAGAAATGAAAACAATCAGGGGAGATTTTACTGCCTTGTTGAATGTTTCGGTGCTCCAGAATCTGGTATTCGTCAGTTTTGTTGATGCAAATTCTCTTTGCCAGTTTAAAGGCATAACATAAGAAAACTGTATTGCTGATCAGCTAATAGGAACCTAAATCCTCTGACCAGTCAGGTGAGCAGTTAAGCTGAATTTGCCGATCAATGGTCGGGTGTCATAAAGAAAAAAAAATCCATTCAGTGTCCATTCAATCTGTCTCCATCAAAGCGGGCGAACCTGACATGTACAACTACCTGATTGAGTCTTCAGTGTGCAAATGCATTTCAGACAACTGTCCCTTTTTATATAGTTAAGACAATTTATTTTGCTTTTTTTTGTACTGATGAACCAGACTTCATTGTAAAAGCAGGTGTTTTATGATAGGGCCGTATTTTTCACAGTAA
The DNA here is from genome assembly GCF_056507025.1 of Lutjanus erythropterus. Lineage (NCBI taxonomy): Eukaryota > Metazoa > Chordata > Actinopteri > Lutjaniformes > Lutjanidae > Lutjanus > Lutjanus erythropterus. The sequence goes on along the minus strand of NC_139325.1, from coordinate 30,979,440 downwards.
AAAGTAGAGCTCCACGATCACTAAGACTCTTTTTGTGAGTCAGTTTGATTTACAGACACAATCGGCACAAATGTAATTTACTCAGTAGCGTCGTTAACTAACCTGTGATGAAGTCTGAAGCCACTGACGCGCAAACTGACTGACAGGACACCGGCTTTACAGTACTTGTTTTCACCCAGAGGGTGGCGCGGTCGTACAGCGTGACGTATGGCTGCTCTCACCCGCAGACAAACAAGCTCTGGTAGATTCTCCTCCTACCGAACATTGGTGTCACACCCATCCAACTGTGAGTTCATCTGAGCCCGCGACCTGTCCTCAAGGACACGTCCGTTTGTAGGCGGCAGGGAGTTCGTCCTCCGGAGGGACACAGGCACCGTCAAAATGCAATTTACTGAAGCTCTCCTGAAGTTTCAGCCGGGCTGGCCTCGTGTGCATCACTTGTTTGCTCTACTGTGTCTTGTTGCCTTCGTCTATAAATTAAGCGTCTTGCTCGCCAAAAGAAGACACGCTTTTCGAAGCGTTGATAATTTTCCAGGACCACCCGGACACTGGCTTTTTGGACATGCTTTGGAGGTAACACCGTCTAGAAAACGCTCAGTAACATAGCAGCAAGTTTATGTAACTTACCTATGGCCTGTGTACAATGCGCGTTACTCCAGGAAGTATCACCTTACTGCGTAAATTAGTGGAGCCCAATCCTGATCCTCAGGATTCCCTGTCCTGCATGTTTTAGATGTTTCCCTGCTCCAACACACCTGATTCAAATGATCAGGCTGTTGTCAGGCTTCTGCAGAGGCTTGATGATGAGCTGATCATTTGAATCAGGTGTGTTGGAGCAGGGAAACATCTAAAACATGCAGGACAGGGGTCCTTGAGGACCAGGGTTGGACACCACTGGTGTAAATTAAAAAAAACTTAATTAAAGCTTATTATCAGCTAAAAGTACTCATTGTCCAGTAAAAAGGTCCCTGTCAGTGTTAAACTGATATATGATGTGTTTAGATTAATATTACAGCTGCGTGAATAATATGTTGCCTTGTACTGCTGTAGATATTGGTGGTTACCGCGTTAAAGTTAGTTTTAAGTTGGATGTTAGACATTCAGCTCTGGATCCAGCAGCATCTATTTACTCAGTGTCAGTCAGTGTTGAAACCTGCTCATCTGACTCAGTGTATGGGTTTCATGTAGGGACATTAACAAGTTTCTGTTTTTCTTGTATATATTTTTTATAGGAGAAGGTCACGTCATGTCCCACAGTTTTCACTAGTCTGCTTCAAGGCGTCAACAGTTTAACTAATTGGCTTCAGTACAATTCTGCATACATAAACTCTAGATCACTGACCAAAGTCCAAGCTTTAACTCATGTACCAATACGACCCACATGACATCAAGCAAGTCACATCAATAAAATCTGATGTCAAAACACTGAACCCATCCGACACCAGAGGCCCAAGATTTATCTCATGTTGTAACAATAACAACGGTTATCAGAGTTTAGGATTAAATTCTGTCCACTGATGATCAGAGAAGAGCAAGTCAGAACTTTGGTTGGAGTTGTACAAAAATACAATCCAGTTTTATTTGGGCTTTTACAAGAATATAATGGACGCTGGTTGTAAAAAAGAAAACTCCAAAAATTAAATACAAGGTCAAACAAGGATGATTATAAAGTAACGGAAGAGTCCCAAGGAAAACCCTCCAAAAAAAGACCCCTAAACTTCCCTGTCTCCACTTTTATAGCCTCCCAGTTCTGAACTCAACAAACTCATGTTAACTTTCAAAAACGGTAAAAACTAAAAGTACTCACACATCTATGTCAAATATGAAATATGCGATGAGGTGGCGAGATTCGTTTGACTGAGCAATTCAAAGAAAAAAGTATTTTTAAACTGTAAAATGTACACAGGACAAACAGACTTCAACAGCACATTGTGTTTGTTAAACAGCATCCATAAACAGGTGTGCAGTGAAGTTGTTGGTCTGGTTAAGAAGCCCAAAGCAGAGCTTCTGAGTGTGTGTTGTGTCTCAACTGCGGAAATAAATTTTGAATTCAAGTTGTGATTGAGTATTTTTTGTTACTTTTACTTAAGATGATCTAAATATTTCATTTATTATTGCTCATTAGGGAGATGTTAAACATCACAGTTCTTGCATATACACTAATCAGTCTGCAACAGGATTGAAAGATGTTTTTTCCATTTGTTTTCATTTTTCTTTCAGTTTAAACAAGATGGAACAGATTTTGCCATGGTATTGAAATGGGGCCAGCAGTACTCTTATGCTGTTCCACTATGGGTTGGTCCTTTCTTTTGTGTCCTCAACATTCAACGTCCAGACTATGCGAAAACCATACTGGCAACAACAGGTGTGTGAGTTTATTTTTATCTTGACCGAAATGTTACACCGTTGTGACTGTAGTCAGGTCAGTGAATTACATAATCTGTTATTGCATTTGATTCCTTACAGAGCCAAAAAGTGATCTTGGATATAGTTTTTTAAAGTCTTGGATTGGTAAGACTGCTTTGCCATCTCGTATCTTATGTCTTACATCTTATCTTATATTCACATGTCTTTGCTTGTTGAGGACTTGTTTGTTAAGCTGATTTTCTCACTTACACACATACTGTCTGTTTCTGTGTACAGGGGAGGGCTTACTGGTGTCAGAAGGTCAGAAGTGGTTTCGGCACAGAAGGCTGTTGACCCCGGGCTTCCATTATGATGTTTTGAAACCATACGTGAAACTGATGTCAGATTCTGCTAATACTATGTTGGTATGTGAATGACAGTTCTGTAAATCACAATTCATAATAATTAAATAGAGACCATAATGGTGAAAAGCCTGGAGAGCTTTGGAGTTTGTTTGTTTTTTTTTCCATCTCCCACAGAGATGTCACATCTGTTCTCTCACTATTGCCAGGACAAATGGGAAAGTTATGCAAACACCAACGAGTCCTTTGAATTGTTTGGACCTGTTAGCCTTATGACACTAGATACCATTTTGAAGTGCGCCTTCAGCCATGACAGCAGCTGTCAGACTGAGAGGTGAGTTCATTCAAACCATTTCGCACCACGTTCACGCTCAGTTGTTTTCTGCCTCAGTTCTCTGAATCGTGAGTTGAGAAAACGTAGCTTTTAATGTTTACTTACATTCTCATTTCAGCGGAACAAATGCATACATCAAAGCAGTGTATGAGCTCAGTTATCTGATCAACCTGAGGTTCAGGATGTTTCCATACCACAATGACCTGATTTTCTACCTCAGCCCACACGGCTTCAGACACAGAAAAGCATGCAGGGTGGCTCACAGTCATACAGGTAAGATCTGAACACATAATCTGGTTACTAACAATCTGAAACATTGTCAAATTGCAGCACAGTATACTAGGGCTGCACGATTCTTGCTAAAATGTGAATCATGATTTTTGTTCCTAAAAAAATGAGTTTTTTAATAATCCTAAACATTTATTACACTCTTAGATACAAAAAAAAGACATGTCTAAGGCGCTAGACAGGGCTTTAAACAGATGACATAAATATACAACTTAATAAAGTGCTTAACTTAATCATAACATATGTCAAATTGCTGGACTTTAAAGCCTTTTGTAAAGAAAAAACAAACTTAAGTCTCTTCTTTCACACTTAAGAAGATCAAAGAAATTAACTAAAATGCTGCTGAACATAAAAAATAGAACACAGAGTTACAGCTGTAAAATAAAAAAAACTGATACACTGACTCACACGACACACTTGTTTTGAGTTGAGCGGCTGCAAAACCATTGCCCATTTTCTTCACCATAAAAGTCCCCTGTTGTTTTGTTATTCAAAAGCATTTATTATGGCGTGGCAAAATCAGGAAATGTTAGATTAACATCAGCAGTAACTTAACACAACCGCTACAGTCGAAAGCCAACATGAAACAGTAAAATAAAGCAGATACCTGAAAGAACAAACAGAGACACAGAAGAAAAACTCCAAACTGCAGAGGTTCAGTTAGAATCTATTAAAGTACTGAAAGCCAAACACACAGACATTTTAAAAATCTGTTCTCTTGCACAGACATGAGTTGCTTGTTTGAGGGGAAGAGCTTTGGATCGACTAGTTGGTCGAAGTCTGTCAGCCTCTTTAGTTTAAGGTGAAATACATTAATAAATTACCCCTGTTGGGAAGCTTGTTTTTCCACTTACAGTAACATAATGAAAGGTTGTTAACTCAAGTAACATTACCTGCCTCTATCACATTTCTCTCCTCCTTTCTCTCTGCACCTCTCCGTGTGAGTGTGCATTAGTGAAGCACACAGCAGAGGAGAGAAAAAAGGAGAGAAACGCAACCAAAAGGCAGCAAAGAGCAGTAAAGCAGAGATTGCATAGATGTATGAATAGAGAATGATTTTTTTTTTAAAGATTAATCCTGCAGCCCTATAGTGCACCCATACATTTAGTTTGGGGGTATATTATTGGGTTTATGCATTTCTGTATTTTACATGTTGCTGTATTTTAGGAGTTAGTCTGCAAATACTCATCCATTATCTTGTCTTTTTAAGAGGAAGTCATAAGAAAGAGGAAAGAAGCTCTAAAGGATGAGAAGGAGATGGACCGCATACAGGCTAAGAGAAACTTGGACTTTCTGGATATCCTTCTCTTGGCAAGAGTAGGTAGAGTGATGCGAAGTGGAGTGATTTTTTGGGATTGATGACGATAATGATATTAGGGAGTAAAGACATCCCTGATGAATCTGTAACAGGCCCATATAGGTGGATAAAATGGACTTGCCAATATGTCTGTCTGAAATTCTTTGTGCAAGTCCTGATTAAGACCAGATAGGACAACACTGCCTACTGCAAACCTGCTCGAGGTAGAGTTCCCTGACTCACCTAAACTTTCTTGGTGGAATTCAAGTCTGCCCATGTTAATATTTTAATACCAGGTAAAAAGATAAGACAGTTTGGTCGAACGTTAATCAAAGAGGCTGTGAATCCTCTGCAGTGGTCCTGGTTCAACTCCAACCTTTCCTGCGTGTCACCCCCCTCTCTTTCCTGTAAAGTCTCCAGCTGTACTGTTAATTAAAGGCATAAAAAGCCCAAAAGATCATTTAAAAAAACATAAAAACCGTTGGGTGCAACATGTAACTAGAGCTTTCAAACAACAGCAATGAGTCATTCCACCACACCCAGTAGGCTGACCAGGGCATGTGTCCACCTAAATCTTGGCAGCATTTTAGAACAGAAGGTCGTCAAGTGCGACCCGTGGGCCAATGACAGCTGTTAGTAAAGTCAAGAGATTTTGGTGGCCACCATGGGAAAAATTGAGGATAAATTGAGATTTCAGGAAAAATTGATCATCTCTTACTTTGTGTTACCTCAGGGGAAATATAAAGTGGTGAATTATCTACAAACAAATGAATTCTGTGGTCAAGGAATTTAATGCTAAATGTCATTGACATGACAAGTTCATGGGTTTTCTTGCACGGCCCTCAATCATATGCTGGCTCCTTAAATTGGCACTCAGTCATTAAAAGTTTGAGAGCCCCTGTTTTAGAAAATGCAAACTAAGTAAATCTTGTCAACTAATGTTATGTTCATGTTATCAGTAACACAGTAAGCTAACCAGTAACACCTCTATAACCACCTCTATAGGTTTAAGTTAATGAACATCCCCTGTCCAAACAACATTGCGAAGGAGTGCGGATACTTACATCATCTCTGTGACTTCCAGTACACATGACCAACCTGAACTTGAATGTCATTATCTTTACTGTACATTTTATCTTCTTTTATAATGTTTTCATTGTTGCAGGACTTTTTTTTTTAAAAAGGTGCTCTACAAATATCTTTTATCTCACCTTCAGGATGAGAAGCAGCAGGGTCTGTCAGACGAAGACATCCGTGCAGAAGTGGACACCTTTATGTTTGAGGGCCATGACACCACAGCCAGTGGCCTCGCTTTCATTCTCTACGCTCTGGCCTGCCACCCCGAACACCAGAAGATTTGCAGGGATGAGATCATGCAAGTCCTGGCTGGCAAGGACACCATGGAATGGTAGGTTTACCTGCTGAAAACATTGCCATATGCAGTGCAAGTCAGTGCAACTCAAGTCTTATCAACAACTAACTGTGTGTCTTATTTTAAGGGAGGACCTCAGTAAAATCCCATACACTACAATGTGCATAAAAGAATCCCTCCGTCTTTACCCTCCTGTACCAGGAATATCCAGAGTAACAACAAAACCCATGACTTTTGTTGATGGAAGGACTGTACCAGCAGGTTTGTTGTTAATGTTTATGGAGTGTTTAAAGAGATAAAGCAGTAAACAAAATAACTTTACTGCACTGGTAAAAGATAAAATATTAACTTGTGTTGCGTTTTCCATGATGGACCTATGGCCTTAGTTTTTGTTTAACAAAGTCCTTGTGCTGTATGCACAACAGACAGCACAAGTAAGTAGGTTTAAGGTTATTTTGAAATTCTCTTAAATTGATCTTATATTTACATCATTTGTGTTTTTATGGCAGCGACATTCTATAGATGTTTTTCTTCATCATTTCATATACATTTTCTCAAAGTTGCGTGGGAACTGTTTGGATTCATACACTTTGTCATGTGTCCAGTCTGACCAATTCTACACTAAAACACACTTTCTTTTCTGTTTGTAGGTAGTCGTGTTGGAATATCTGTGTTTGGGATTCACAGGAATGCAACAGTTTGGGAAAACCCTGATGTGAGTCAGGATGTCGTTCTGAGCAGATCTTATAGAAGTGAACGCTCATTTGTGCAGCTCACTAAATGATGCACATTATTAATAGAATCAGTGATGAAAGTGCAAGTTTGATCCTTCTTTGCTGTGTGTTCTTTTACATAAAATGTGCCAAATAATAGGAGCGACGTACTCATCAAATTGATGCGTTGGTCCACACTGACATTAGTTTTTTCGATCTTGTCTCAACGTAGGTCTTTGACCCACTGCGTTTCCTACCAGAGAACACTTCCAAGAGGTCATCTCATGCATTTGTGCCCTTTGCTGCTGGGCCAAGGTTTGTTCACACACTACTCATAAAGCTTCCTAGTACAAGGAGTTGCTCCTAGTGATGAAACTGCACAAAAATTATGACCTTTGAGAATATCCTCATGAAGTTAAAAGTAGATCCCAGTAAAGATAAAAGATAAATTGATGATAATAATACTAAAAAATAAATAGATACATATAAATAGCAACCTTTTCTGTGGTGCTGGCGTTTCAGATCTGAAGCCTTTGGTGCATCATAGGAGCATCAATCCATAATGTTTGCGAATGGTGACCGGGACACTCTGTACGCACTCTGAAACTCTAATGATGGATTATCACAGTTGTGGATGTTTAACCCAGCACCAGCTCCCTTTTCACTGACACAGTAAAGACTGTTTTATTAGGGGTTAGAGGAGGCAAGAGATAGACTGAACTCAGAGTAACCCTGGATTGATCCAATTTAAAGAATAAATCTGTTATACATTTACTGAAATCATAAAATCACCATGTTATGTCATCAGAGGTCAAGAAAACATGTTAAGTTGAAATACTTGCTTCTCTGTGACAGAGATGGTGTCCCCTTCTATATTTTTACATTTTTGATTGTCTTTCTAACATTAATTAGAGTTCAAATGAATGCTGAATGTTTGCAGAGTGTCTGTTTATGAGTCGTTAATAAACTTGTAGATGGCGTAGATGCTTATAACGGTTAAATTGAGTAATACGTTATTGGAGTTTGGCAGGCAGTGAGACCGACAAACACTTGATTCAAAGTCCAGAGTTTGGAATCTCAGAGCAATAGGCTTTTGTTTGCTTGTCCTAAGGTGTTCTACTTACCTTGTGCTTCTGCAAACTGCCCTTAGCTTCCCTGAGTCTGGGCAGGAGGGGTGGGGTGGGGCAGAAACAACTCATTTCAGTTGTGAACATACTGTATATTAAATAGAATTTCAATCTATTTAATGGTCAGTCTGAGGCTCCAGCTCACTATTTCGGCTGCAGTAGTCATTTTTGTGCAATTGCTACATGCTGCTCCTTTAAATAGTGCACCTAAAAATGAAAATTCAGTCATCATCTACTCACCTTCATGCCAAGTTTTTAGTTCTGGGGGCAGCCCATTAAGAATAAATCTCATTTGTTTATGTAGATTATATGGAGGCATCATGATTGAGTTGAGTTAAAAACTCCTTGTAGTAGCTTTAAGTGAAATTTTGAATGCAGGACTTTGACTTTGAACAGTATTTATACAGTGACACTACTACTTTTACTTAAGTAAAACATGTAAACACTACTTCCATCACTGGATGCAGGGTTATTGCCATGTCTTTTTATCCACCCTCTTCTAATATCATGTCAGCCCACATTCAAAAACAATAATAATAATAAAAATTATAGTACTGATGGCATGTTGCTCTGCTCTTATGTTACTTATCACCATATTCCTTCACAATATTGCTAATGTTTATGTTTTCCTCCCTCAGAAACTGCATTGGTCAGAACTTTGCCATGAATGAGCTGAAGGTGGCGACTGCCCTGACACTGAAGAAATACCAGCTGATAGAGGACCCCGCTTGGAAACCCAAGATCATCCCTAGACTGGTGCTTCGCTCACTGAATGGCATCCACATCAAGATCAAACCTGTAGACCCACAAGCGTAGAGGGAAATATCTGCAGACGATGCTAAAAACAATGCATTATATGATGCATTATATAACAAAATATCAGGAGTTCAGCTATCTTCGTTTGTAATAATTGAAGTCTTTGCACTGACATAGAATCATAAACAAATAATGATGAACTACATTTATTTTATATAGTGACTATTTAATTTATTGTTTGATTACAAGGTGATTTATCAGTTAGAACAAGGTTTTAAAATGAGATTTTGCTACAGTTCCTGCTTTGATTGATGCTCTTCTTTAATATCCCTTGGGCTCTGAGCAGGCATACTCTCTCCCTGACATCACTGATGCTCGCTGGATGGTGTACCAGACTGGGCAATATCATATTATATTGTATTGTGACATGACACTAGGTATTGTTATATCATGATATGTCAGAAGTGTTGTCTTTTCCTGGCTTCGATATGAAACTTATCTGTCACTATCGTGATAGGTTTTTTGGTTATATTTCCCTGGCCTAATTTGTATGTTATGATCATTTCTGACACTGGGGCATGAGATATTTTTGCACTTTCTAAAGAAACAGGACCTATAATGTGGTAGGGCAGTTGTACCACATCAGTTTGTAATAAATACTTAATATTTGAAACAAGACTTAAAAAATTTTTAAAAATTGTGTATGGGGAAAAGGACCTGGGGAAGAGCCACACTGTATCCAAGTTATGTCAAACTAAATTAATCATAGATCATTACAAATGAGCACTATTTTAAAAGGAGCAAGTAGTCACACAGTGAGAGAAAAAAAATCATGGATAGAAATCAAAAGTTCTGATGCATTAAGGCTCATCAATAATTGTTTTATAATGGCATCATAGCCCTCTGAACTGAATCAAATCACGAGGTGCCAACAGATTCCCACCCCCAAAGCAGAGGCAGTTAATATCAGAGCGAGGGCAATGCAGTCAAAAGTAATTCATTTTTTATTTACAGTCATGATTACAAAATTCGCACTCCCACAAAGACGAGAAGTCACCAGCACAGTTTGTAAACGTGAAACACCTTGTCTTTGACCTCAAAACCAGAATATCTTGTTCCACAATGTTTGACAGTTTGTTACATTTTTCCTACTACTGTGCAAAGACAGTTCCTATGTCTTGAGTGTTTCTAGGTCAAACAAAATATGAACAGTATACTGTACTCTGTTGCATGTGAAAGATCTTAACACGCTACATGACCATTAAAATATAACTAAATCCAAACCTGTATTTACTAACTTTTTATTTTTCTGTAAGTTAGTTGGTATTTGTTACTGTTGTCATTCCAATTCCTCTATACTCAGTTACTTACTTAACAGTCTGTTTAATTACCAACGTGAAAAACTGCAAAAATGACCAACAAACCATTTAAAACTCAATATACAGGAAAGAAAATCCAAAGGACAAATATGATCAACATACTATTTGGACAGCGCAAATGGCTTTTATCTGCAGAAGAATCCAAATTAGTCACTGGAATCTTGCAGCACCACTTTTATGGGATGCCATATACAGAGAGGTTAGTGCAACAGGCCATAAACAACAGTACCTGCAGGTCTGAAAACAAACCTCACTGAAAACTGACTTGTGCGCCATCTAGTGGCTAAAAGGGCCAATACAAAACACTTCAGTTGATGTTCTGTTGGTCTAATACATGAATTGGAAATGTTTCCGTGAGTAAAACACTTGATCACATTATATCAATAGGTTTTTAAAATAAAAAGCAGCCCTGTGTTTTGATAGAAACTGACTTCATGTCTGGATTCTCTGACTTTCCTGACTCTCACAGTAGAATATCTTATATAAAAGTACTTTTTTGCCATTTGTTTAACGGCATTATCAAAATACTACAGGAGTGAAAAAAATGTTGAAACGTGTTAAAGTAGAAAAAAAAAAAAATCCAACTTTACATCCAACACATCAAAAACATAATTCAATGGCCCATCATATCCAAGTAGTCTGTCACTCACGGGTAAACCAAATCTTGTGTTAGTTATGTTTGTAATCGACAAAATTCTATGGGTTTCTGGGCAACATAGTAATAGAGTAGCAGAAAATAAAGTCTTGTCATTAGGGCTGGGTACTGTTTACAAATTTTTTATACCTATATGACACCTTGACTTTGATACCAGTTCCTGAACTGTACTTTTTTCAATACCAATTTTGTAAAAATGCATTTTAACAAAAAGAAAATTGCATTGTGGTACAATCACCTGGGAGCAGTTGTAGAAGCAGTTTTCACTCTGCACACTTTACTCAACCTGGAAACTGGACTGAAAGGAAGAAACTGGTGGAATATCTGTACAGTACTGGACAAGATAAAAACAAATAGTTGTCTAATGAACATTAATAACAAACCGTAGTCTGCTTAACTTAATCCAAAGAAGATGGGAATGACCGTGTGCCCGACAAAGTACTGGGAAACTGAGCAGACTGAGACCTCTTATACCATTTTTATGCCAAAATTAGCACAGATATATTGTTTTTTTTTAACGTGGGTTAGCCCACTACAAATAGCTGATTGACCCTTTACCTATTGAGAAAGATGTTTTTTGAAGTCTTTTTAGAAGTCTTAGCTTCTAACTGAATTTGTGGTTTGTACTTTTACATATCTGTATTTTTTTATAAAGCATTCAGACAACAAAATAACAAGGAAGCTTTATTGTGAAGAATTTGTAGGAAGTAAAATGTTTATCCACCATTAAGCCACTTGGTTACATATTGTAGTGTTTTTTCTGCCTGCCTCTACGACATGTAACGTTACAGTCAATCCCCTGCTGATGCTGATGAGATTTACTCCCTAGGTATCAAAATTTGGTACCGAATGAACAGGCATTTTTCAGTTCTCCGTAGGATGTAAGAAAAATTCAGTAAAGTTCAGTACCCAGCCCTACTTGTGACAGATCACAGGGAAATCATGTGGTGCCTTTTTGTGATAACAATGAGTAACACAACAAATAAAAAAGAAAATGAGAAGTGAATGACTTCACCTCTGCCAGGTCACAGTCCCTGATGTATCTGCTGGTAACCTGAGAGTCAGCAGCTTTAAGAAACGGATCAGATGAGTAGTGAAGGAGTAGGTTTCTTGCCCGGCCAAGCTTCTTTGGCATACTTCTTTTTGCGTGGTTCGTTGTGGGTCTCTGGTAGGTAAGGGGCTGTGACAGGGGTGGGGTTGAGGGTGACGGGGGGCTGGGGAGCCTCTGGGGCCAGGTCCACCTCTGGTGCTGGATTGGGGAAGGGCAGAGGAAGACCTCCCTGCATAGCGGCGCCTCCTGGTGCTCCTGTCGGCTGGTTCTCATGACTGGTGGGAGGCAGGTCCCCGTAAAGGCCGCCACCCAAGCTGTAGCCGTGGATGCGTTTTGAAGTCAGGTCATCAAGGCCCAGAGTGTTCTGGCCCTCAGATCTGCGTTTCTGCAGCAAGGATGACAGAGTATTACAGAGTTTATGCAGCGACTTAAGAGTAAAATTCAAGCACTTTTTAAGGTACCTAATCCAAAAATTTCCATACTCTCAGAGCCTCTATCATCACATTTAAATTGTTACTATAAAGGTAACTGCAAATTTACAGCAATCAATTTATATTATCAGTGTTTATTTTGCCAACTGTTCATATTAATTTTGAATGTTTCCAACATAGATACACAGGGGACTTATTTAGTTATGAATAACAAATATAACCAAGGAATAGTTATATTTCAAATATTACGAGATTTTTGGAATATAAGGAACATATTCAAATTAAAGCATATTCCTCACTTTGAAAATATAACTGTTAAAATTTAGCATTTTCAAACTTTCAAGACTTTTTATGAACCTGACATTACACCCTCACTACTGTCACAGGTCATACACCTTACCCACTGCAAATTATGAACATCTGTACAACATGAGTGCAGTAATTTTAACTGAAGCAGATCAAAAGCACTCATTCTGAGAATACTGGTGCCACACTCACCCAGTGAGTACTGTTGTTTAAATAACAAAGCTTACCTTGATGGGGATGACAGCAGTCTGCACCATATTTCTAAAGCGTCCCACCGAGGGGTCTATATCCTCTGCAAGTATTTCAAAAAACAAGTGTTACCATTTTATTGCTGGGTGCATTTTGTCCCTTGCACCACAAAACTCTCCCAATCAAATTAATTAAGTATTTTAACATAGCTGTTTTGTGTTATTTTATAACATATAATTATTTGTGTTTTTTCTTCAAAGCTGCCTTCATTGCAATTTGTACCTGGGTTAATGATGGAGTCCTCCTCATTGAAGGTAACCCTGGAGTTTCTTCGTTTCCTCTTGGGCCTCTGGATTTCCAGGTTACCCTCCTCAATGGTCAGTAGGGAGATGCGCTTGTTGTGGGCTGTGTTGAACTCTGTCAGGTTCTGGCAGGATCCAGCGAGAAAAGAAAATGTGTGAAATGTGGTTGCATTGATAAAGATATTGCTACTTTACAACACAACAGTATACCAGAGCGAGCCACAGAATAATAGGTAACATCATAAAACTGAGGAAAAAGCTAATCACCTGCTTATTAATAGGCATGAACAGGTTATAATCAATACATCTTCTGCTAATATTTTGTTCCTCAAATCAATAACAATTATACTGAATTGCAATCTATGATTATTGAAATTGAAATGTAAATATATCTATATAAAAAACTAAAAAGGACTAATATAATGTTCTGGTGCGGGTGCAGCCATTTTCTTTCTCTTTTATTTAGCTGACATTTGAGGGCATGAGAATATTTTTACTATCAAGAAATTAAATGTACCTCAAGCTCTGTCTCTTCCTCTGGAAGCCCAAGCAATCCTTTCAGTTCCTCATCCTCTCCTGTCTTACTGTCTCCGGTGCCAGCGGTGCCTTGGGTTTGGGGTTTCTCTCTGATGGTGTAGGTCCGCGTTGAGGCCCCGAAAGATATTGTAGAGTCTATGGGAACCTGCTGAGGCTTGTGGGCCTCCAGGCGGATGTGTCCGAGGAAAGTTCCATGTGCTACCAAAGGAAACGAGTTGCTTATGTTGGAGGACAGGTTATTCATAGTTGCATCTTTATGGAGCGGAATCGAATGTGATTCAGTTCTGGTGGCAGTGACTGTACTGCTGGCATACTAAGCCTGAGAGACAGAGCCTAATAAACACATAATACTTAAAGATAGAGGTTGCATTGGATCTCCTCATTGTCTCTAATTTTAACTGACAGGGCCATAAAAATGTCAACACATTTTTTTTTATGATAATAAGACAGAGCCCATTTAACAGCATTTATTTTTCAGAGCCAAATGCTTTAAACCTTCTTTTGTTGCTATGGTATTCAACAGCGAAATTAGTATTCAAATACACAGACACACACACACACACACACACACACAAGTGTTGCTCGTGGGACCAGTGTGTTGTCGGTCGCTGATGTTGCTGCTGATGCTTCTTTAAGCGAGTCCCCAAGCCGCACGCCTGCTAGTTTCTGTCTGTCTCTGACCCCCACTTGCTTGTCCTTAGTTCCTCTTTCTCACCGTTTTTATTGAGTCACTACTGACTTGAGTATTGGTGACTTAACACTAGATTTGACAACTCGTCAGACCCTCTATATTTAAAAAAAAAAAAGTGACTAGTGACAAATTTAGCAACTTCTTCAAATGATAAAGGGAAAGGCAGTAAATACATATTGTTATTAATTCTTATGTATTGTAGCATAGTTAATGATTACACTTACCACTGATTATTCAACTAATTGTTTCATCTCTAATATGTATTATGTATACATCATTGTCAGCAGTAAACAAGATTCTTTGTAGATCAATTTTATCAGTTTTTCAGCCCTTCCAGCATGTATGTCAAACCTTTACAGACAGTGGTTCCAATATTAAATGAGTATACAAGTGTGATTGTGAATGATAGCTTACTGCTGTTGAGGTCTATAAGAAAGACCCTTTTCAGGTGTTTGTGGTAGACCAGGGCAGCGTGGACACGTGAGCATGACTGATGGTCGATGGTGAAGTCACACCAGTCGGGGTTCCTCCCAAAGAGGTAATACTTCTTTTCATCTATGATCAGTTTCTAAAGGGAGAGACAGTTTCAGTGAATCGTGGTCATTAAAACAACTGATGAAAACAGTCTGCAGTGTCTCTGTGCCCCTGAGCCATAACTCAACAGTGTTGCTTCCCACTGAAAAGCTTAAATCTCGGGGCTGATGCTGCTCTCGCACCATTTGAAGCCATGCAGCCATAGAAAATCCCAGTGTGTAACACATCTGGGAGAAAGTGGACTGTCAGGCTCGTATCTGGTGCATTCAGCTAAATTACCTCCCACAATACTAGCAGTCACATGCTTTATCACTAGAATACAAATACATTACAATACAATACCATGCCCTACAACAGAGGTGTCAAACATACAGCCAATCAGAAGTGGAAGTGTATGGAAAATTAAAGGGCTGTATAATGTTGACATGTTGTTCAAATAATAAAGTAAAATATCAGGGCTGTTGATATTGCAATATAATCCCTGATAAATGGGGATGAATTTGCATCACAATTTTAATTGTCATAAAAAATCTATTAAACTCATGATGATGTGACATTTGTTGACATGCATACTACACAAACGTGTTTCTTACATCTGGAAAACAACATTTATAGGCCAGGGCACCTCTGCAGCAGTATAGTGCTTCATTATAGATAATGCTGTTTCATCATGCATTTTTCATTTATCACAAAACTGCAGCATCTGCAATGTGGATATTGTGCTTGGCCATATTGCAATTTCAATAATAGCTTGATTGATTGTGCATTGTAATATATTGTTGTTCAGTTTCAAGATACCTAAAGGTTTTGAGCCTTTGAAGAGCCACAGTGGTCTGTGGAATGATTGCAAACTGACTGAATGTGGAAAACCTAAAACATCTCAGGCTTTTCATCATCTGGTTCGTTAATTGTGAACATAATGTAATTGTACTTATTTACATTAAACATTTGGAGGTGTTGTTATCTATAGGTTATTATGGAATGGTCCTTACTGGTCCGACCCCACTGAGATCAGATTGTGCTGTGTGTGGCCCAGTTTGACACCCCTGTACATTTCCAATCTCCCAGTTACCTCCATTAGTTTGTCTCCCTTCATCACGTCTAGATGGAGCCCTGGGGGCGGCTTGCCTGCCCTGAAAGAAAACAAGATTGTGAACGTTTGTACACGTTTAAACAATTCACATTCCGAGCATTAAGGTACAAATTTATCTTTGCGAGTGATGGACAGACAACCAAGTTTTGTTGCTCAGGTGTTGCCTTAAGATTTGCTCATAAAAACAAATGCTTCTTGGACCTCTACGGTCAGCTAATGGAAACGCGATCGTCATCTTTTGCAAGAGCACTGCGACCATGGATAAACATAACGGCTTTACATGCTCAAATGTCCAGTCTATATCACCGAACACATCATGTTCATAACTGACACTCCCAAAATTAAACATGTGGAGCATAATCTTGAAACACATGAAAAAAAAACATCCCACGCCACTTCTAAGTCAACGGCACCGTTAACGGGTTAGCATGCTAGCTGGTATAAGCTAGTTGCTAACGTTAGCTACGGTCACTACAAGCTCCTCTCCGAGTACAGATGACTTATATAAATATGTGAGCGTTGTTTTGCTCATTTGCACCTGATATTGCACTACAAACAAACAGTTACAACTTTTGCGTGTGCATTTTCTCACCATGATGGACAATCAAAAGGAGGGGGACTGTCTTTGCTTATTTTAGTCGCCATCTTGCCTCATCGTCTCAGAGCTGAGCTGCATGCTGGGTAAACGGTCGCCGTAATTTGGTGGGAGTTGTAGTCTTACAATCAAACAATGCATTACATGACAAATTACACATTAGGCAAAATTATCTCCCAAGCCTTTTTTATTATTTACCTGAATTTAATTTGTACATAGATACACTGACCCTCATGACCAACAGGAAAAGTAAACACACACCATCATGTTTACTGTAAAGGATAATTATTTCATAATTTATTCTATGTTTAGATTATTTGTTTTTATATGTACGTACACTTTGAAATTTCTATTTTGCAGCTGGCTACTAAGTGTCTATTTTCATCTTCAATGAAGAAAGTGAGAAAAACAACAAATAGATCATTAATAATAACACAAACTGTACTGTAATAGACAAAGACACATGAACAACAGTACAATAAGTAATTATGAGATGTTGCTCAAGACAAACCAGGAGAAAGTTTACAAGTTTAAAATAATCGTCTTATAATCAAACTGAATGCTTTTGAAGAAATACTTAAAAGCAATTATTTTGACTGATATTGCAATTTCAATATGATTCATGAAATTAGAGGGAATGGTGCTTTTTACACCATTATTGTTATTTTTATTTGAAAACAGATTAAAATGATTATGGTGTCTTTTTAAGTCTGTAGAATATAATGTGTAGGCAATCTCTGCAGCATGACAATATTTAATTTGACATGGACTTTTGACACACATTCCTTTTTTCTTTTCTTTTATTTGATAGGGATGACAGAATTTAATATAGTCCCAATACAGATTATGAAATTGATGTTATGCACAGAGTTTAAAGCAACTTCTAATGTTCAACTCCTGTCCCTAGTTGGGTTTTTACATGTAAGTTTACAGTGTTATTAAAATATACAACTTCAAACATGAAACCACAATACACTATAGACATGGAAATCACAATAAAATACACACACATCCCCTCAACATATAACATGATACACATACCACAATACACAAATACTAATACCTTATACATTTGAGCACAATTAGCACACTTAGCTAACACACATTTTACCTTTAATAAACATCAAACCTACCAACCTAATAAGTCCATATTATGTTCTCGATAAAATTTTGATTGATAGTTCATCCCTAAGACCACCAAATTAATTTCTACTTAATAAAACGTCTTATGTCCCCTTACTTAAACTGAAACTGGGCAAAATGATCATGTTCATACTCTCATTGTGCCAGAGAAGGAAATCACAATGAACAAGAACAACTGAAATTCTCTCAATAACCACTAAGGGTCCTCAGATCCCAGATACTTGACTCTCTGTGCTGCAGAGAAGTGGTTTTGAAATGCATTTATTAGTGTTATTGTGGGGAGCCAGCGGTTTGAGAATTAGAGCAACACAGATGATTATATTTGGTTTGAGGGAGCAGAGCATGCTTTCACATTATCTCTGCAGAAGTTGTTTCATCGAGGCGGTGTGCACCGTGGCATTTCCAGGTTGGATCATGGAAACGGGGGGAAACCCCTCAAGACGGTTCAACTGACAGACCGGGCTGATGTTTGAGACTGTTGTAGGGCTCACTTGGAAAGTGTTGTGGTTTTGTCAGATGCATGTGAGGGGCTGCCTCGTCACGTCACAGGGGTGGGAGGATGCTTCGCTCATTGTACAGAGCAGATCAGGAGAAGGAAGTGAGGGTGCTGCTTCTTTCTAATATGTCTCTGAGAGAAGGGAGGGTGAAGGACATGTCACAGGCTTTGAAGGACGTTGAAACCAGGATATATTTGGAGAGAAGGGTGCTACAGTGACTAATGAAATTTCCCAAGAGCTCAGGGAACCCTTTTCTGGCTCGGCTGTTTGAAACATGTCAGTCCTTCCTGTCCAATATCAACCATTATTGTTGTGTTGTTGCATCAGCACTGTGCGGCAGACTGATTTTCTATTTAAAACAGTGTGATCTTTCTACACAGCTGTTATGTGATACAAAAACTGGGTGGTACCAATAAAGATTAATTTGATCTAAGACTAGTGCTTATCAGAGTTCAGTTAAACTAGGTTTAAAAGTGAGCAGTGTTTTTAAGTGATAGTTGTTTTATCTTGTCAAACTTTGCAGTTTTAACTTTGATTTTTTATTTATTTTATCCTTGTTTTTATAGATTTAAATGTTTTAATTTTCTGCTTTTATGTTCAGCACTGTGGGTTGCATTTTATATATGAATTGTTCTATATAAAGTTATTATTATTAAATAAATAAATAGCTAAAAAGCTAACAAAGAGTAAACAAAATGTTACATTGTTTGCTAACTCCCTGAAAAGTTAAAATTTTACACTGTTTGCTGGCTCACTAAAAAGTTAACTTATCATAACACATCATAGCTATCTAAAAAGTAAAAAAAAACTGTTCTTTAATTTATTAATGAACTACAACTTCAGCCTGCTCATGACGACTCGGCAGAGAAACTCTAATTCCTCCTCCTTTGAGAACAAACATGTTGGCCAAATTATCAAATGGAGTGACATCAAGAAGAGATGCATAATTAAGCTAAAATAAGTTGAGTTTGTCCCCAACTTTCTTCAAGGAACTTGTTTTTCCTCTATCGTCTTAAAAAGAGAGACATTTTAAAAGTTAACCCTCCTCAGGTGTGCGCTTAAAGTAAATACTGGATCACATTTGAAACTGATTTAAAGTTTGTGTACAGGAGGGACTGACATGTTTGGTGTAAGAGAAATAAATTTAATCTAGGTTTACAGTAAAAACTACCTTTAAACTACCTTTAAAGAAAAGTTTAAATTTAATCTTTCTTAATTTTAAACTAGTCTAAAAGCTTGGTGCAACATAATTTAAAGCTAAGCCATGATTTAATTGGGTTTAAAAATTAATCCTTGTTTGTACAGCCCAGCCTTATTTATTTATTTATTTATTTATTTATTTATTTATTTATTTTTAGCCAGACTGCCAAGTTGTCCATCTGCTTGACAAGCAAAAACATGTTTTGGATCCTTTAGAACTTTTTAACACTTTAAAAAGTTAATTAATGTTAGAGTGTAGTACATCAGCCATTTGGATTGTTTGCAGTTCCCACACTCAGTCAGGCTCACACATAAAAATATTCACACATTTCCTTATAAAGTAATACGTCTTAGTGAGTGATAGCAACTGCAGGCTTTATGATGCAATCAATGAAATAACAAAAAAAAAATACATTTTCCCTTCTTTTCTTTCATTTTCTTTCACACCTTCACAGCGTAATAACACGGTTTAAGTCATATAGGTATAAAGGCCTCTGCCTGTGAATGCAAGCATTGTGCAAACAGTTCCTGTCACTTCCTCATTCAGTTTTGTGGTTTTTGACTGAGAAAGCATCCCCTTTTATGCTGCTCTCCGTCACTTGCTGCCTGCCTTCATTTTTGATTGCAGCACACTGAGGTAGCAGTGATGGCAGGCGCGACTGCTTTGCCATTACAGCAGTTCATCGCATCATTGGACAACGCTTGTCTGCCAAAAATCCTACAGGTTTGCTCTGGAGTGTATTTCCAAGGTAGGTTTCTTATCATTTTATTCATCGTGAACTGAAACTGTGAGCATAGATGAGGACAGAGCTGAAAAGATTAGAGATTATCTGAAGAGATAAATTTGCTGCAGATCATAACGTGTCTGGATTTCGTTTCTTTATGGTGTCTGTATCTATTGCCTAAATTTATATCTATATAGTATACACATTTCCGTCTTTTCTTAAACCTAAACCGGACCTTACTGTAGCCAAATGAGGCAGTGAGCATTTGTTGTAGTTGAAAAGTTTGTCTTGTTCATTATCGGTAATTGTAAGTATTTTATATCAGAGTACATTAGATTAAGAAAAATAAGAAAACATGTTTTTTATGCCTGATATATCTGCTCATTGCTGAATGCTGATCTTGTTCTTTTTGTTCCTCCTTTACACTGTTTCGGCCTTTCAGGGTCCATATATGAGATTTCTGGGAGTGAAGTTTGCTTTTCTACCGGGGATCTAATAAAGGTCATTGGCATTGAGCTCCTGTCAGTTTGCTGTGAAGACGTCAGCAACAATGAGAAGTTCGAGCTGCCTATCAACCACACAGGTCGGTGTGAGACACAGATAAGAGTCTCAAGAGAGAAGCTAATTTTGTATCTGACCGCTTGCACTTGTTGCTGTTTCTCAGGCTTGTTCAAGGTTGTTCCAGAGCAGATGCCGTACAGCTCAGTCGAGGAGATGTTGAGCCTGAGGCCTGTGGGCCTGGAGTCCTGCCTGCCCTTCACTTTCACCAGCCGTACCAAAATGACCTTCGACAATTTCACCCTTGGGGCCGGGAAAGCTCTGACAGTGCTCTCTATTGAACAGCATGAGGGTGAGGAGACAAAGGTTCGATGCCACGTTCAAGGACAACAGGACGTCTCTGCAGAAGTGTGCATCCCATTCTCTGCCCAAGGGGAGTTCACTGAATGTGAGAGCGAGGAGCGCTTCACTCTGCAGGAGATCATGTCCTCACAGTGCCTGTGCAGTCGAAGGTTTCGCCTGATCAACACCACCATGTGTGACCGGCCCCTAGTCCTCAGTCCAATATACCAGGTCCACGCCATCATGAACTGTGAGAATAACTTTTCTTTTCTTTTTGAACCCTAACCCTGACATGTAATAACACACTGGTTATTCTTAATACATACTTGCACACATTGTTTATCTGTTCATCAGAATTTCTATCCATTTTTTCAGAAAAAAATCACCCTGTAATGTGTGTAGAATATAACTTTTTATTTTCTCAAGTACTGCACTGAAACATGATTTTGGAGTTCTTGCACGTTACTTAGTTGTTCCCCTTTCATGCTTCTTTACACCTCACTGCATTTGAGAGCGAAATATTGCACTTTTACATTTATTTTCAAGTTTACAGTTAGTATTTGTGTGAAGATTAAGATTTTACACACAACACTGATGATGAGCTCATTGAATATGATTATTTGTTATAGATTAAATCAATGATTTTCACCATTTTCAAGTTGTGACCCCCACTGAATAATCAGGTTGGTGCTTGCAAACCCCACAAAAAGAAAAAAGGTTCTGTGTGAGAGCTCGTGTGTGTTATGTCCATGTACACACACTCTGAACTCAGTAGTTTGTTAAAGGTAGAATCAGTAGGATTTGCCTGAGCTTTTTGTAAACTCAGTTGTTTCTCAATATGCAGGAGGTCAAGTACTGATGTTCTGGGTTGGTAAGAGGTCCTGAGCACAATAAAATAATGATAAAATAAGGAAATACAGCATCACCACGGTTACAGACACCACCACACACTTCTGGTGCATCATAAGTGATGATCGAAAGGGACTGTGTTTGCATGAGCCTGTACATTTTTTAAGTAAAATGTTGCATATTGCGCCTTTAAGTTTGCTATTTTATGATACAAAATGCAAAGGTTGCTTTTTGTCAGTGTTTGTGTCTGTTCACAACACGGTGGTTTGTGTTGGCAATTTGTGCTGGTTTACAGTTTTAACCAGTAGTGAGGTGGCTGTTGCATTTCATGCAGCCAGCTGTATTGTCCGTTGTTCTGAGGTCGCTCAGAGCTGCTTCTTGTCTCTTTTTTGTGCTGCTTGCTGCAATATTTAATTTTATTCTCACTCCGGCCCCGAGGTTGAGAACCACTGGCTTAAATGGCCCAATAGTTAAAGTTAGTACCACCTTGACCAAAATAAATGCATGAGTAAAAATAATTAAGCAATATAATATCCTCTGGCACAAGGGGCTCACTCATATCTGTACTTATTATAAATAATGCGAAGGAAGTGGATATTTGTTATATCTAAAGGTGCTTGTAATTAGTCAGCTCAATGAATACCACAGCAGAGTTTTAATTTCTGACGCCAAACAGAATCTTCTGATTTATTTATATATATATTTTTTCAGTTTCTGATTTTTCAACACCACCCAGCTAATGAAGATGTGACGGTGGGCTTCATAGTTCATAAAAGGTAGTTTAGCTGAAGAGAAATAAGGAGGCAGATGAAAAGTACAGTATTAAGATGTGGAAAACTTCATAGTTAATTATATGCAAATGTTAACCCATTCTGATGCTTTTTAGATACCATAATTGCATTGTCAATGAATATTAGGTTAGAAAATAAAACATTTCCCCATTTTAAACCAACGTCTGGTATAAACCATGCCCCCTCGTCTGGTTGACTATCTGAACACTGATACAGAGAGATAATTTTTGTTGGTTTAACAGTTTCAGATACAGATAAAGACGTGTCTGTGCACTTCTATACTGCATTATAACACTCACAGTAACCAAATTTCTGCAAGAGTACTTTTACTTGTGAGACTTTACATACGTTCTGATTATGGTGACATTGCTGCACTTCTATCTAAAGGAACATTTCACCCCAAAGTAATAAAAAAAATGATGTGTTTTCTTTGGCCTCTAGACCTATTTATCTATCTAGATAGTTTTGGTGTGAGTTGCAGAGTTTTGGAGATATCAGCTGTAGTGATGTCTGCTTCTCTCCGGTATAATGGAACTAAATGGCACTTGGCTTGTGGGGCTCAAAGCACAAAAAAACATTTGAAAATTCAAGAGCAACGTCTCTTTTCAGAAATCATGACCCCGGTTACTCAAGATAAGTCACAGACCTTGTTGTGAACAGTTTCATGTAAGAGCTATTTTCTTTCTAGAAGGAAGAAAGCAGCTCCAGTAGATTCTGCTGCAGGAAGAAAATTATTAAAATGCTTCTTCTTTTTTTTTTTTTTTTGTTGCTTTGAGCACCACAAGTTGAGTGCCATTTTGTCCCATTTTATTCAAGAGACAGCAGACATCCCTATGGTCAGAATCTCCAACACCCTGCAACTCACACCAAAACTATCTAAATGGATAAATAGTGCTAGAGGCCAAGGCAAAAATATGAATTTTTGATTTTAGGGTGAACCATCCCATTAACTAGACCTGTTGTGTTGCTACTTATACCAGTAGTATTTGCTTTTGCTTCTCATAAGGGTTTTCAATACTTCATCCATCACTGGCAAAAGCTTTCCGTACTCTGGTTTCAATTCATTCAGCTTCATCAAGTGCTTCTACTACATTGTCTAACAAAATTTCTCCTGTTTTTTGTCCAGTGAGGAAGAATGTGCTGAAGTTTCCGTCCAGCTTAGAGGTGGATGTGGTCGATGTCACTGAGCTGTGTCAGGATGTGAATTTTGTGACCCCGCTCAGCCTGACAGAGGTCCTTTCCCAGCCTGACGAATCCTTCCCCGCAGTGGCGGAGATACTGGAAGGCCCAGAGAGCCGCTCTCTGCTCAAGTGCAGCTGGCTGCCAGAACTCAGCAAGAACAGCCGCCTGGTTTTACACAAGACGGGAAACGCAGCCATGGTTTTAATATCCAGTACGAAGAGCCGAAAGGCGCAGCAGTACTTCCTGGTTTCTCAGCAATATGGTGGACGATTTCGGAGGCGGCCAAGAGAGTTTAACTCAGTGTACGAGTTGTATGTGGCTTCAATTCAGTTGCCAGGCCTGAAGGTCAGCGTAACAAGAAACTGTGAGGAGGTTGAGGAGGAAGGTCTGCCTGGCCTCAGTGTGGGGGAACAGCTTGAGGTTGTTCGCTGCGACAGGATGAACTTACCTTCAGAAAGCAGCACGGGACAGAAGGAGTCCGTCGAGGCTCTTTTGTGTCAGCGTCTCCAAGACCCAGATGATGAGGATGTGGATGATGATGATGATGATGATGAAGAAGAGAAGGCCAAGCAGGAGGATGTAAGAGAGGAGATCTTTCTGCCTCTGTACATGCAGGGTCACTTTGTGGAGGTGATCACTGATAACAAGAAGTACAAACTCAGGGACTTGGGGAAGGAGTTCAGTTTGCCGCTGGATGTTAAAGTGGTGAGCCGGGATACTGAACTCGACACTGATCCACTTGCTGGGATTTCGTGTCTCAGAATAGAGGGCGCGATGTTAGAGCCCGTCATCCAGGCGAGCTTCCCACACAGTCCAGACCATTGCTTCGAGATCCCAACGCAGTGGCTTTCAATGTCTGTCTCTTTTACTAAAGACCCCCTGCCATGGCCCAGCAGTGAACCGCCTAAGTGCCGAGTGGAGAGGGTCACTGAGGTGACAGACACGTTCTTCTATGAATTTCGCAAACATGGCAACTCAGATTCAGATCCTCCACCCCGACCACCAAAGCGAAACCTGTCAACTTCAAAGTCTTGCAAAAAATCATCATCAAAATCTTCAAAGAAGTCATCCAAACCCAAACCTCGACCAGACAAAAGCGCCCCGACCAAAGAGATGGCCAATTTGACTTTGAATAGCAAAAGACGGCCCCCAGCTCCTCCACCTCCAGTAAGTGTGGGTTTTCACGCACGTTAACAGAGTTACTTAGAATCTGCTGTGGTCCAATTTTAACTTCTTCATTTGTCTCTCCACTTACTCTGAAAAAATGTTTCTACATTTTCTAAGTGAGAGTTTCAAGAAATCTCAAACTAGCAGACATGTGATGCCATGGACACATGTTTCCTCTTTTTGCTGCGAAAAAGTCATCTGTGAACTAAACTGAATATTTCTTCCTCTTCCTGTCATCATGCAGGCAATTACTGATGATCAGCCTCCAGAAGTCATACCTCGAAAGCCCCCAGCAGCCCAGATAACAACAGGCAAGGCTCTGCCGAACACGTACGTGCGAATGGAGGAGAATAAAAAAGGTAAGGCTCTTTCTACAGAGTTTAAGTCATACTGGCAACACTTAAAGGATAATTTTGAGGTTATTCTATGTTTTTATCACTAACTACGTGGACAATATTTCTTTGACCTGATCGACATGATTTTGATTAGAGATGGATGCTAAATAGAGTCATCCGATAAGATGTGCATTTGATGTGCATATTCCCAAAAGAATTTAATCAGAATGCAACTAGAACTTTTCTAATATGCGCAAACGGCTTCCACCGACTGTGGGGCGTCAAATCTAGTGTAAATATAATAGATGTGGAAGAAATAGAAGTGTTTCTGTCCTTTAACCATCAAGGTGTTGTTCACACCACTATTTAAAAACAGTCACAAATCTATATTTAATTTAAAACTAAAAAAGGGTAAGTTATTAAAAAAGAGGGGCACTGTGGGTTTAGCAAAAGTCAGTCAAGCAGTAGCAAACGGCGTGTTTGTTTGGGACTATTTTCAGCTGCACAGTTGACACTCTATTATGTATTTATAGCACCAGGACAGTGTATGTGGGATTGACTGAAAGGTTATGTCGACACTTACTTTTGGTCACAGGTGACTCATCTGTTTTTTTTTAGAACAATGTGAACAGATCAAATTAACAAATCAAATTAAGTCTGAATCTAACTGGGGACACAGGTGATCCTGAGTACAATGCCGCTCCAGTCTCAACAGTCGTACCAACTTTTAAAACGTTTTCAACATTCGTCAAAACCCTGCCCTGGCGGGAGTCATTCAGCGAATGCAAACCATCTACACACACACCCCTCTGTAAAGATGTAGCAGCCATTGCTCCACAAAAAGCCAGAATTAAATATTTGACTCTTTCTATCACATGCTCACGAATCCACTGGTTTCCACTGAACATTAGCTTTTTAAGGACACTGTAACCACTGACTTCAGTGTCGTTCATGTTTGCTTTTGTATCAGAGCGTGCTGTTACACCTTTGTTATTCTTCTTTTTGCGCACAAGTTTACATTAGAATCTGATATTGGCCATTGGGTCATATGTTCTGGAATTGCCCTAGGATATTGAAATATTGGAGTGATATCTTCCAGACTTTTTCAAGAATTTTGCACAGATCAGTTGATTTAGACCCCCTGATGGCGATTCTAGGAATCATAGACTCTAACATAGTAAAAAATAATTTAGAATATAATATGATATCATTTGTCTGTTTACTCGCACGGAGACTGATCTTACTTAATTGGAAACAGAGGTCTGCACCGACACATTTAAATCTTCTAAGAGATGTAATGAAGCACTTGGAGCTTGAGAAAATTAAATTCTCTTTGAAAAAAACAAGAAGGGAAATTTTACAAAATCTGGCAACCATTTATTAACCATTTCAATTATGTGATTCAACCTTTTACCAAGAGTTAGAGTGGTCTCTTAGACCCAGGAAACACAGAGAAGGAATATCCTGATGCTGCATCCCCCCCCCCCCTTTTTTTTTTTGTCTTTGTCTTGGTTGTAGTTGTGGTTTATGTTTGTTTTTATTTGTATTTGTGGAGGAATGACTGGCCACACTACAGGCGGATACACACCCGTAAAAGTTATAAAGTTATACACCTTTTTATATGGAAGACAGATTTTATTTATTATTTAAATTCTATCATCTATCATCATTTTATTTTTTATTTTTTCACAATTTACAGACTTAAACTATAAGACAGGTGTGCATTACATGCAATTGGGTGCTATGTCCTTCATTCTAAGTTCTTCCCTTTTTTTTTTTTTTTTTTTTTTTTCTATTTACTATTTTTACTTCTGTGATTAACATGGTACTTTGTCTGTATACATATATGTATATATAGCAGAAGGCATATGTATGTATGGCACTATGTTATATATCTGTTCAAAAAGACAATAAATACAGTTAAAAAAAAAAAAAGAATCTGATATTGGCCACATTTATATGCATTTACGTGTCAACGTACCACAGTGCTTGTGTTAAAAAATGGAGCACACAGAGGAATGTTATCGACAGGATCTTCACTTATTGTTGATTTTGTCATTGGATTTTGTCGACATCAAGAAGAAAAGTATCGCAAATACAGAATATCACCAACTGATAAACCTTCTTCCCCCTGTTTTCACAGTTCCGATGCACGACATCGCAGCAGATGTGGACAGCGACCACGACTATGAAAGCGTGGATGAGACTTTGGTGACGATGGTGAAGAAAGCACAAGAAAATGTCATGTTCTACTGAAAATGATGTTCTGCTGCAACAGCAAACTAGCACACGTGGGAGGTGGGAACTCAAACTAAAAGTGTCCGTTTTTAAGCTCTCCTGTATCTTGAATGTTAAACCAACGTACCGGTGCAGCCTTATACTGTGAGACCAAGCAACCTGTCCATGAATTCCAAAATACTGTATTGAAACTCATTATGTGATTACATTTTGCGCTGAAAGTAGCAGGTTTAATATAGTTGGGTATTTCAGCTGAATACAAAATGACTCATCCTGACAGTATACTGCGCCTGTGAGGACCTACTGTATAAGATGTGGTCAGTGAATCCCCTCATTATTCAACCATTCATCTCTATGCTTAACCAGTCATTCTTTTCAAGGCTGTGGGTGTCTGTGCCATATCACCCTCAAACTTTATTAACTATTTATTGAAATGTGATATAGTACAATTGTAGTTGTTGTTCAAACTTGTCAGCAAATTATTGATACAACTGTGTTTTTTGTGGGCTGTAGTTTGTAGTTGTATATACAACACCATTATATTGTGCAATGCCAAGCAGTTTCTGTATGCAGTCCATTCAGGAACAGCTGCAACGCTCTACAGTATAACACAATATGTCATGACAAACAGCCTTAAAAATGACCACAGTTGAATCAATACCTTGTTGGTTTCATAAATGCACATTTCCAAGCTTCACAGAGGTAGCAATTGATTACTTTTGATTGTACAGACATTTGATGTATTTGTCACCTCCGACCATATTATACTGCTATATGCAAATTCTAGAGAAATGGTTCAAACCAGTCCTGGCTAGCAGACAAGTCGTAACCACAGAGGCGTCAAAATGGCAACTCTGCAGCTTCTCATGTGGTTATGGATTTCAACGCCACCAACAGCAGAAACTTCACCCAGCTGTCACAGCAAACTAACAATCTGAGAGTACAAACAGGCGCTACTATCAAATCCTGTCTTTATTTATTTCATTGGAATGACTCATTGTCTCAAACTACTTTTAAATTTTGTTCTTTGGACTGACATTTTCCCAAAGACATTAATGCAAGTTTTGCACCATTTTTGGCCTAATGGACCATCAAACTGAAAAGACTTGCTGCCAACAAGAAAGAAAAGTTGAATTTGTGTAGAATGTCCATTTAAAAAAAAACATTATTTCAATTAAAAACATCCTATGTTAATGTGTCTCAACATGAACTTTGCCCTAAAGACATTCATTTGTTGTGTATTTTTAATAGTTTTACAATAGTCTTATTTAATTCTTATTGTAGTGATACATATGTGTATTATTACAATACATAGATGTATTATTGTGCTTAACAGTTTGGTAATATGCAAATAAAGCTTACAGAATTGTTTATACTTTTTTAGTGTGAACCAGAGACTTTATAGACAGACGTGTCAGTATATATTTCTGCATGATTTACGACCACTCAACTGAATTTCCCCGCAAAGCAAGAGTGTGATCTTGCACACACAACACAATGCAGAATTCAGTTGGTGGTGTCACAGCTAAAGGTGTAAAAGCACATATAATGTGGATGTAATGTGTGTTTTTCTTTAACCCTTTATGAATTTGCACAAACTGCTTGTTCTTAAAGCGTATGTGCAGATTATGAAACAAAAGAATAATCTTTTAATTATGGAAGGAGCAAGGTACAAAGACAAATAATAAATTGAGTGTGCATGTTCAAAGTGTTTAAAATTACAAAATGCTTTACAAGAGAGAAGAGGAAATACAGACTAATATTAGCTACTGCTAACAACAGCTTTTTTTTTTTCAACTGCAACACGTTTTGTACTTGTAAGATAGCAGAAGTAACTTCCAGAATATAAGACGTGTGAACAAAAGGTCTCACTCGACCTAAACCCTGTGTTCTTCAGCAAACAACAGCAGTGCCTCAACAGAAAAGAACTCACAGGGTTTCGTTCAGTTCAGAGGGGCTGCAAATTATCTCAAGGTTTTCAGTTATAAAACCTAGACTAATGGTTGTCAGTTTATCAGTTTCAATTCACATAAGTAACACTGCTGAGAAGGTGAGAATGTTTAGTCATCGTTGTCTGTTGATTTGTAGTGGTCTTCATCAATGGTGGAAAAGATATGACCTTCATTGCTGAGGAAGTCGACTGCTTGCCTGTTTGAGCAAAGAGAGAAATATTAGTTGTGCTTCTGAAGAATTATTTTATATAAACTTAAAGCAATGTAAATAGAACTTTCTTAAACAGTCTGAGACTACACTTTTTGACACATACACAGTTGGAGCTGCAATGAATTAGTGAATGATTCATCAATTGTCATTTTTCAGCCAAAATGCAAAACATCTGACGGTTCCAGGGTTTCAAATATGAAAGTTTGTTGCCTTGTGTAAGCTGCAGATAAAGTTTGGATCACACTTTAGCACAGAATGAGGACTGTAGATGTTGTCACTCATTTCCTCATTGGAAGCACAAAATGAAGGGATCTTGTGACAAATAAAAGGAGTTATTACACCAAGCAAAAACTGCTTCAACGTACATACGGACGCTTGATTATTGGTTTAAGACAGGGATTAAAAACTGAATCCATCCTACAAGCAAAGACAAAAGTGCCTCACAAGAGACAAAGACAAAGGCTTGTGATATAAAATACTAGACTGAACGATTTTGAAAAGATATCTACTTGTGATTATTTTGGCTGATATTGTGATTGTGATACGAGTCTGTATATAAATCTGTAGAATGTGACGTGTAGTCAGTACATGTCTTGCAGCAGGACGACTTTTAATTTAAATGGTATTTTTATGTACATTGTGCCTTTAAATTTTGTACTTGCTGCAATTAAAATGTTGCAGTAGGTCATATTGGGATTTTGATAGAATTGCGATAATTTTTCACAAATTCAGTGTCAATGAGCAGTCTCCAAAAAGTTGCCCGATAATTCAATACTCTTTGAATTTCAGCTTAGGGAGAAGGTTTTCTGTGGTTGTAATTCATTAAATTTTAATGTCCAAATTCACTAAAACACCACAATATAAATGTTATTCTCTGGTGAGTTGTCCCATCAGGACTTCTCTTACTTGATGACAGCCAGGCTTATGCCACTGAGCCTCTGCCTCAGGTCCTGGATGCTGATGCCCTGTGGGTCTGGGCAGCTTCTGATCAAACTCAGCACCTTGTGAGATCAACAACAATTTTTTAAAAAACATGCACACAGTGTCAACCCACAAATGCATTCAGATAACATCCTTCAACTCTAGCATATTTTTTGTGAATGCCTTACTTATTTTTCTGAGTAAGCCATTTCCATTTAATCCAGTTACAGTAAGGAGGGACAGGAAGTATGAACATTGCGTGTCTCTCTTTGCGAATGTGAAAACAGCCTCAAGCTTTAGGCTTGACAAGTCACAGGCTATTTTTATATCTAGCTAATGTTCTTACTGGTGAAAAAAGTTGAGGCTGAAACTTTAAAGTGGAACCAACTTTTCTAACAAAAGAAAAAAAAAAATGCATTGATATGATTGACAGTATAGTCATTTAGGCTTTAGGCTCACCTGATTCTGGTTTGCGCTTAACCCATTGAAAACCATGTTGTTAGCTCCTGCATAGCTCCCTCCCGTGCTTTCCTTGCCCGGCTCCAACATGGGTGTGACTTTACTGCTCGTTCCTCCTCCAACACCAGACTGAAACAGAAACAAAACTTGCTGGTTTTGACAAATTTCCTGGTAACAAAGCAAAGCAAAACCTCAGATAAAAATACTTGTGACATATAACAACAGCAAAGTTCACTGCTGTATGATTAATAATACTTGCTGATTTTCTCAGTACTAATTTAAATGAGGCATTATTTGACAGCCTATGCAACCAGATCTCTTTGCAATCATCCATTTCACAGGGAAGCATTTTTTATACTCTTTTCTATTGTTACGCTACATGCCGTAATTACAGTATATGTGAGATTATTCTGCTCAATTATCCATACATCTCTACAAGAATTCATTTAACTTGATATTTTACTTCTACTTTTAGTTATCACTCACAGTTTTTCTACCCCTATTTTTGACTCTTGAGTTGCTGTCATTTGTAAGTTTCTGATGTTAGATCAGTAAAGTTAAATAAGGCATTCTTTACAAAGTCTCCTGTGGTCTCACCGTGCTCTGAGGTTTGCCGAGTGCCATGTGTGCTTGAACAACCTCCAGCATATGCGAGGTAATCTCATTCATGTCCTCCAGGGGCCTAACGCTGAAAGCCACAACAGATCTGTGGTTCTGAGACAGGAAGATGAAGTCAAGCACACACGGTCAATTTTAAAATAGCTGAATTCACAGAGGAACTACAGGGAGTGAACAGTTCTGCAAGACAACCACTTCGTGCCGAAGTGCACTTAACGTATTCTAAGAAACACAACAACAACCATGTTGGTCATTACACAACAGTGTTCTCAAACACAATGACGTGGAGTTAAGTTAAACATTAATGGAATAAATGAATAAAACAGTACAAGTGCTCAAGAAAGAATTTTATACCTTTATCATACAGCTGAAATTTGATTTGTTTCTGGAACTGTAAAGAGGATTTTAGGACAGTAAACTCACCTGAAAGGAGCGCAGATTGCCAGAGACTTTGACATAAGTGCCTGGAGGTAGGACGGTGCTGTCCACACTGGGGTCCTATACAAACCAAAACCAGAGCTTGATTTGTGTAGTTTAACAAAAATATGCTGCAGCTTCTGAGCAAGGAATAATAAAACAATATTCAGCAGGAACATGTTGATTTATCGCATACTTGTGGCAAAAAATGTGGGATTATGTCACAACTTATATGACTTTATGTCACATTACATGTGGTCTGGGTCTTGATCTTTTATTCTTGATTCATGCTGAAACTTGCTATGTCACCTAAAACTAATGTTTGTCCTAACTATTGTATCTGAGATCTAATATGTTTAACAACTGCCTGTTAAATAAAACTCCAAGTTAAAGCAGCAAAACAAAAAACCTTAGCGGTCAAAAATGAATACTGCAGTCCAAACAACAGGTTTGAGCCAAAACAGTGTATTAACAGGGTTTAATGTCTATTTAATGTACAGTCTATGCCTGAGACAAGTTGTTTAACCCCCATCCCCTCCTCCCCAGACTCGAAGCTCAGGAAGTTTGCTTGCAGGCTGCAGAGTTGCTGAACAGGAGTGCAAGACGAGTGCAACATTATATTTTGATGCTATACCCTAAGGTGGCAGCTGTTTTTAACTGTCAGTTGTCTGTCAATGTAACATTAAGTCTGTCATCGTGAAAAAAAACACACTGGTCTGAAAATACACACTCTGGAGTTGGAGTTCAGTGACTACCTGCCATTAATACAATACAATCACTTTAACTGTTATAAATATCAACTTCTTCTGACTCATAGACAGACACTCATTCGGCATTAATTTTAAGACGCTATTTTCAACTTAGCATGTATCTTTAAACTCTAATTACATATCATGATTATTTTATAATTTAGTATACTCGACTTAGACTTCATTGTTACCAGTGGAAATTGATTTCCACAGCACTGCACATTGGTTAACAAACAAGCAGCATCGATCAACAGACAAACAAACAGCAACAACATATACAGGCCAGACCACAGAATACACTCAACAAGGCCTATTACTTAAGGTGGCAATGGCAGCTGGGATCAGGCTTTTTCCAAAGCGAGTCCTTGAAGTGTAACTTTCCTCTGAGTGCAGTAATGTCTTAATGTCCTGCTCATAAGTGTATTTATGTTTTGTTTATTTTTTGTATTAATGCGCTGATCAGGAGAAGCTCTACCAATCTCTTTGTATATCTGATGTACAATGACAGTAAAGGCTTTCTATTCTATTGTACCTGCACTCAGATGGCAGTAAAAGGTCAGACTATGGTTGAGTGGGTGTATGATGTTATGGGCTAGGGTAAATATTTCATGCGTCTCCTTTAAAGCCTGTGTAAAGCATAAACAGGTATTCCGAGTTTGTCACATCACAATTTATTACCCATCCAGTCAAATTTGATTGACTAAAAATGTTTCAAAATCATGAAAAATTAGGAGTTTTTTTCTGCTCTGAGATGCTGGGTGAGTGTCTGCTGTCTCAAGTCAAACATCACTATGACCTGAAAAAGGGATGCTCCGTCTAGCAGCTTTGTTGATGTTGCACGTACACACGTTTGAGCCACCAGAGCCAGAATCAAAGTCAGAGCGACAGTGAACTATCAGAGAATCTCAGTCTACAACAGAATGGTAATTTTTTTTTCTTCAGTGTCGAGTTGTTGCAACTGAGGTGAGCAGCAACCACCAGGCTGATTTTAAAACAGGTCACTGGTCTTCTCATCGTTTGTAGTGCTACTGGTAAATGTTTATGTGCTCTAGTTTATACAGTGTTGGGGGACATGTGGCTCAAGTGCATCATCAAGCCAAGATTTCAGGCCTGCCCAAAAGAGTCTAACTTCACAATTCAGTACCACGTGGGTCTCAGTCTTTGCACATTTTCAGCAGTTATGGATATAATGTGTTTAGAAACCAGATAGAGAGCTCACATTACTCCGGTCTTAAAGTTTTAACTAAATAGCCTTGCCCCATCTTATCTGTCTGACATGGTTAAGGTATGTGTGCCTGCCAAGTCTCCAAAATCCTCTGACTCAAACTTCTTGATTGTTCCAGAGGTTAGAAGTAAAAGGAAGGGAGAGTCAGTCTTTTCTGATTATGCCCCCAAACTCTGGAACAGTCTGCCTCTGAAGGTCTTAGGGGCTCTAAATCTGTTGAAACTTTCAAATTAAATCTTAAGACACATCTTTTTACCATAGCTTTGTCCAGATGTGTTTTTAACAGCTGGTTGTTTTATCTCGTCTTTCCCTTGAGGTTTAACTTTCAGTTTATTTTATTTATTGTATCCTTGTTTTTGTTGTTTTAAATGTTCTTTTCTGCTTTTATGTTCACCACTTCTGTTGCATTTTGTGCATGAATTGTGCTATGTAAATTAAGTTATTATTATCGTTAGAAACAAACCATTAACCAAATCATTAACCAGAATCTTTCCTCAGTAATACAAGAAAAGGAACCCACATTCAAAAATATACAACCTTTAAAATGTTTGAAGAGCCTTAGCTGAACAGGAAACATTGTGGCCTTCTCTGTATTGGGTTTTATCTCTCACATGTTTATACTTTACCTACACAAATGATTCAAACATAGCGTGTCTGAAACAAATTCTGTGGCAGACTATAAAAATAGTTTGTGCTCTCACTCACCTCGGTGTCTACCCACTGCTTCACATCCATGGGAGCACCTGTCATGTCATCCACCTTGTACTGTATGTTGGTCATGGACTTGTCTGTGCTCCGGATGACACCCACAAGGGTAACCTGTGACACAGAACATGAGCTGCTATCCAACAGTGACATCAAGAAAGTTAAGTGGCAGCATTGTTATTATTATGGGGGTGTAAAAAATGTGCTGCAGTGTATCATACCCAGGTACCCAGGTACCTTGACCCAATGCTGATCCTAGATACTGATTTTCATTATTGGTTAATCTGCTGATTAGTTCCTTGATTAATTGTTATTTTTCTAAAAATGTCATTACAAAGAAATTCCAAGATTATGTATTCAAACCAACTACAACATATTCTACTCTCATGACCCAAAAAACACCACACTTTCAGTTTTGAGAAATTTCATGTCATAATGTTGGTGTTTTGGCTTGTGAACCTATTGAATATCAAAGTAGTGGCTGGTGCTCAACTCACTAATAAATGAAATAATCATTTCCTCTGTATCAGCAACAATCTGGACACTGAAATAATCTTTAATGACTTTAAATGCCAACTAGTTCTGGCTCTCAAATTGGGGTTTGCTGCATTCCTCTTTTGTTATACCACTATAAAAAATATAGAGATTCACTGATGACTATAATAATAATTAGTTTCAGCCTTAGTGTGACTGCACCACTAGACATTACTGAGTTAATTTCATGTTCTGCTACCATCCAGTGGGTCCCAGATTTGCTTCAGCTTACCTGGGCGACTTCCACATCTCCTACTTTGAAGGCCTCATCAGCCTGGGAGGCAGACATCAGCTGTGACACTGTGCAGGGGATTATCTGTGTGGCACGGGTTCTCTGCAAAACATACAAACACACAGGTTCACTGCTGTGCCCCACCATGCAGCTGTCAATCAGGGTTTCCATCAGTATGCATGAATATGTGCACTAATGTGTAAATGAAAAAGAAGCGCTAGGCATAAAATTTGATCAATCTCAGCTAGGGCTGGCAATATGGACAACAGAGCTGCAACGATTAGTTAATTAATGAATTAGTTGTTAGCGCTTAAATTATCACCAACTACTTTGAAAGTCAATTAATTGTTTTGAGTTATTTTGTGTAATGTCCAAATTCTACAATTCAGCTTCCTAAATACATATACTTTATGATTTCTTTAATCCTCTATGACAGTAAACTGAATATCTTTAGGTTGACAATGAAACAAGACATTAGAGGACAAATGATCAACAATGATGAAAGTAATTAGTTCAGTTTATTATCATAGAGAAGTAAAGACACCAGAAAATATTGATATTTAAAAGGTCAACTCAGAGAGTTTGGCCATTTTTTTAAGTACTTGCACCAATTAATTGCAAAATAGTTGGCAATGAATTTAATAAATGATTACTCAATTAATCGTTGAAGCTCAGACTACATCTTTTTACTGTAATGCACTCTTTGACAACAGAAAAGGTTAACACTTATCATGATAAAACGGTCTCATCACAATATCAATCACACTAATATTCAGCTTTAAAGTAAGTACATATGCAACTGAAGTGGAAGACGTGGTTGTTTTTCTACACAGTTTCACTGCTATACATCTGTTTCAGTTGTCCAGAGGATTATAAATAGGTTTGTCGTGCAGACTTCAGTACTAACCCCCTTCTTCTCTCCTCCTTGGGACATTGCAGGTGATGCAAATCCTCCTGGAGACTGAGTGTACCCTCCGCCCATACCCGACTCACTGTACCCTCCTGAAAAAGCAAAACACAGTGACAACTGAGATCAGGAACTTTTTATTCACCTCGCTTTCCATATCAAATACTAATTTTCGCCAAGTGACAGCTAACATCAGAATCACAACAACAAAGAGGCATGTTAAGCTAACGTTAGCCGCAGACTGACAACGTCAACATGCCGACATGACAACTTTATGAACACAACAGTGTGGACAATAAACTCACCCTGATTCCACATGCTGGCAGCTTGTTATTAAGTTAGCGAATTAAAATCTAAAACGTTACTGACACTGCAGGACAAATGGGACAACAGCTACACGTAGGTCTGCACACTTCTTCCTTGAGTAGTCCCGCGCGCGATAACCAAACTCAATGTACAACGCATGCGCGTAGCAGAAGTCCCGCGAAACCTACGCGGATGATTCTGGAGATTGTTAACCCTACATTATGCTTGTCAGGCAGTCGTTCTTGCCTTGGTGTGAACGAAATCTGTTTTTGTCGAAAAGAGTAGCAACTTTATGTCTAAACTATGGTTTTAATTATACACATAACATCTAATTAGCCGACATCTGTGACTCATATAGCTTGTTGTAGGCGGTAAATCGTGTACTTATTACTCAGCCCTAGAGAAAGCAGTGCCTGCAAAGCAAATAGCTGGGTTAAAACACCCGACATCCAATAGGCGCGGATAAACAGCGCGGCGAGCTCAGATTTTTTTCTGTTTTGCTTTTAACCTTTATTTAACATCTTTAAATAATAAACAGGCAGTGTCATTTCAAACGCATCTGACAGTAAATCCAAACCATCATGCAGCAGAAATCAAAACACTGAACTAAACACATATATGTGGGAAAAGAACAAAATAAATAAATGAACACAAATAAAATGAACTTCGAGGGGGTTTAATCAATATATAAAGCAACTAAATCAGACTTCAGGCATCCGTTTTTGTAAAGATATGAAAAGATTTAAGTCGTTTTGAAAGCTATAAAACATGAATCCACTTTAAAAAAAAACATTTGTTCAAGTAAAAACTATATGTATAATCAAAATTTTAAATTAGTACACAAAAATTCACCTTTTTTGTTTTGTATTTAAAAAAAACTTAACAATATCACATTCAAAAACAGGTATTACAGTCTCCATGACCAATCACTCAAATCCTCTTTCCCCCAAAATTTTAACAATATTTCAGGTGTAGAAAAGTCCTGTAAAAAATATTGCGTGTACTGACGATCTGCTGCTACACTGAAGTCTAAATTAATAAACGTCAGTAACACATATTTCTCAGTTGGTGAACATTTTGCGGCTTATTATATATTTTTGAAGCAGTGGCAAGCGTAATATCCTTAAGCTTTCACATTTTGGTAATTATAAAGGGCCTACTTTTTAAAAGTCGTTCTGTTTGATTAACACCTTACTCTCAAAAGCCAGTTGTGAGGAGGAATATTTGCTTCCTGTGCCAGTTTCAAAACAATCAATTCTCTTCAGCTGATAGTCTGTGAATTATCGAGAAGTACGAGCATCACCTGAAGGCAGCACACGCTCCTCAAACCTTGTTATTTTATATCGAAATAAATATTAGAGGTATATTTACAATGTAACAAATATTGATACATTTACACACCGATTAAATAACTGTCCCAAAATAGGCCTTCTTATTTTATCTTTAGCCTCCATAAAAATAGTTTGCATGGCACCCAAGTACCCGGATTGATATATCTGATGCCTTTTTATGGTCTTCTCAAATCTGTAGCCTATAAATACATGTTGTTTATCACACTGTTTCAATGTTTGAGTTTAAGTTATTCCACATGATACAGACTGTTTGCCTCACAACCTATAAAGCTTTACGCTATAGGGTTGAGTTGTGGGCCTGCTGCCAAGTCTGATAATATAGTGGCTACTTCTCCTTTTAATTAAAAAAAATGTACATTGACGTTTGACCTTCTTCATTGTGTGTAGCCTGTGTTAGTCTATCAAAGGTAGGCTATTAATTTTTGTTTAAATGTAAACAATCGACTGTATAATAGACTGTATTCATACAGTCCATAAATAGAGGGAACTTGCAAAGAAATGTTCCACCTTCAGGTCAAAGATGCGTCATGAATACCTGTATCTTATCTTGCTTTGCCCTTTATAGACTTACCTGTCAAACCTGGACGTGACTTCTGTCGGAAGTTTGCTTTCTTCAACATGCTCACAGTAAGGCTGCTACTGTCTTATCTGCTTTTTAAAGATGTTCTTGCGCTGTCAGGTAAGTAAAATGTTCCATTAATACTCCTTTCATAGCACAGGCACAGCTTCATCGTGTGCGTAATTGCGCGTCGTTTTATCCAGGGACCTTCTGGCACATCACGGATCAGCACTGGGACCCAACATACAAACTGACCGATAATCCTGAACTGGTGTGCGCATCCAGCGGTAAACGACCCGCAGCCAAAGCGGGGAAGTTTGGAGACTTTGCCTGTGACTCGCCATGGCACCTTATTAACTCCTCTGTGTATGCCATGAAACATATCCTACCAGACCCGGACTTCATCGTATGGACAGGGTATGTAACTCAGGCTGCTCTTAGGGAAGACTGGGGACGGATGCAACACTTTTTCCATTTCTCTCACTTACTGAGACTATTTGGACTAGACCGACCAAATCTTGACATTTTGAACTCACATCTGTCCACCCATACCTTTAAAAATGATCACATTTGACATATTATTGATAATATGTATCTCAAAGGTAGAAGTGGGAGGTTGCAGCTGACCCCAGCCCTGAGGACAGTTGCAACATATTACAAATACATTAAATTTCACTTAAGTTTTGCTTTTCATCCCAATATTCACAATATTCTTAAAATATGTATTGTTGTACAATAACATTATGGTCTTCTCTGTGAGACAAGAAGAATGTAACAAATTGCAATGCCAACACAATTTTAATAAATGTGGTTTTGTATTTGGGTGAACTATCCTTTTATGTGTCTAATGACTGTGCATGTTGAAAAATACTGTTGTGTTGTGCTAGCTAAACATGTTGACCTAGACACATGCATAACATGTTACTCAAAAGTAAACAAAATGTTCAGAACTTAGTAAGTTTTGATTAATTAGTAGAAAAAAATTAAGACAGTGTGAGAAAAATTACAGCTGATGAAAGAAAAAGCAAATACTGTCATACCTCCAATACATGCAACAGCAGATGTTGAATGTATCTGGTGGGGAGAGGGTCCAACTGGGCCCACAAAGCCATCACTTTCTAAACCAATGTGTTTTGCTTGTCAGAGATGACACACCACATGTGCCTAATGAGGATCTGGGAGAAGAAAAAGTGCTCAACATTATCGGCAACCTTACCAACATCTTGAAAGAGGTGTTTCCAAGTAAGTGTGAGCTCAGGCGATGTACATTTAAGTGCATTTAAAAAAAAAACACAAGAGATTAACATCCATTCATGTGTTGTAGTGTTGATTAATTCATATTAATAATGAATCTGTCAATTTTCTGCCTTCCTTAGATACTAAAGTGTACTCTGCGCTTGGTAACCATGACTACCACCCTAAGAGTCAGCTTCCTGCAGCCCCAAATTCCATCTATAACACAATAGCAGAAATGTGGCGGGATTGGTTGGAACCAGAGTCTCAAGCAACATTTAAAAAAGGTGGACGGAGCTTCCTATCATACTTTGAGATTTTTTTTAGAATTAGGGCTACAACTAACTTTTATGGTCCATAAAATAAAAGGAAATGTAGAAAGACGATCAGAGTTTACCATAGGCCAAAGAGATATCCTAAAATGTCTCGTTTTGCCTAAAAAATATTCAGTTTATTGTCACAGAGGAGGAAATGAACCAAAAATAATCACATTTGAGAAGGTGAAATGAGAGAATTTGTACATTTTGTCATATAAAAGGTTCAAAATGATTAATTGATAGTCAAAATTGTTGTCGATTAAATTAATAGTTGACAACTAATCAGTGAATCAACTAATCATTGCAGTTCTACCTTTGATTTTAAGACAATTACTTTCTAAAGAATCAAAAAATCACCACCAAACATTTGAAAACGGGTCTAATTTTCTGCATTATTTTCTTTACATAGGCGGATATTACACAGAAAAGCTGCTGAACCGAACAGGTTTCAGGATGCTGGTTCTCAACACTAATCTCTATTATGACCAGAACAAGCTGACCCAGGACATGGACGACCCAGCGGACCAGTTTAGCTGGGCGAAGCAGGTTCTTACAGAGGCCGCCAACAACAAAGAAAAGGCAAAGCATCTTGTTTACCTGTGGGATTTTCATTCTCTGCTACCCTGCCTTGGATGTTGTGTGTGACTTGCAGCTTAGAGGGAAACAGAATATTCACTTTATAATTATTACCTAATTCCTCTTTTTAATGCTGGTCACTAGGGTAAACAGGCAGATTGCTTTCAGTTTACATCCTCCTTTATGAGTAATCATCTTGTGCAGTAGACTTTCGCAACCAGACACTTTCTAAATACGAGCCCTGGCACGGTGCTGTTTGCTAACTCTACGCTGGTTTCTTTACCAGGTGTACATCATTGGCCATGTTCCCCCAGGTTTCTTTGAGAAGAAGAGAGGTAAACCGTGGTTCACACCTAAATTCAACAAGCAATACTTGGATTTAATTCAGAAGCATCATTCAGTCATATTCGGACAGTTCTTTGGCCACCATCATACTGACAGCTTCCGAATGTTCTACAACCCAGAGCGTAAGTTGTAGAGATTTATTTGGTTTTACTTTTGTTTTCATAATGCACAGTGACCATCATATTAAGGCTGGGTTGCACCAACAAGGATTCATTTTGAAATCCAACTAAATCATGGGTTAACTTTAAATTATGTTGCACCTAAAATGAGCCTACAATGAAGAAAGATTACATTTAAACCTCTATTTAAACCCAAGTTTAATTTTTACTAATTTAAACTGTGATCCACTATTAACATTAACATAAACAATGTAACATTTTGATAATTTTTTTAGCTAGCTAGCAAACAATGCAAAGCTTTGTTAACTTGTTAGCTAGCTAGCAAACAATGTAATGTATTAACTTGTTACTAGCTGGTAAACAATGTAACATTTT
The DNA here is from genome assembly GCF_056507025.1 of Lutjanus erythropterus. Classification (NCBI taxonomy): domain Eukaryota; kingdom Metazoa; phylum Chordata; class Actinopteri; order Lutjaniformes; family Lutjanidae; genus Lutjanus; species Lutjanus erythropterus. The sequence continues at coordinate 30,938,003 of NC_139325.1, read as the reverse complement.
GATAACTTTTCAGCTAGCTAGAAAACAATGCAATGTTTTGTTAACTTTTTAGCTAGCTATGAAATAACATCACATTTTGCGAAGGAATATGAGCTGCCAAAAGTTAATGGTTTCACCCCCCTCTTATATACTTACTAAGTTATTTTAATTTTGGTAAGCAAGCATCTCCATATTGATTAAACAATTCAATTTTGGTTTACATCAATAAACTTGGCTTGATAACAGAAATTAGTTTTTAATTTTGCAACAGAGCTCTGCTTGATTTTAAATCTGGATTTACTCGTTTTCATTTTGCTAAACTCTTAGAACTAAACCTAGATTATATTAACCTTTGTTGGTGCAATCCAGTCTGGATCTTGTCTATTACCTTTAGGCATATAAAACTGTGGTAATCAGAGGTGATGTCCTCTCTGTTTCTACAGACTCTCCCATCAGTACGATGTTCCTCAGCCCAGGCGTCACACCATGGAAGACAACTCTTCCTGGAGTCAAGGATGGAGCCAACAACCCTGGGATCCGTGTCTTTGAATATGACACCCAAACACTTCTGGTCAAAGTAAATAAAGGCCAATCTGTACAATTTCCATTCAAATATGTTTAAGAGCCGTTCTAAGCTGCAATATACAGCCAGGAAGATGATGCGCAGTCTCCACAAAAGCACTTAACACCTTTATTTGTCTGTTTCCTGCTTGAAAAAACACTTGTCTGTGAACATTCACAGGATGTGGTGACTTATTACCTGAACCTGACATATGCTAATGCAGCCTGGGGACGCTGGGAGAAGGAGTACCGCCTCACAGAGAGCTTCAGAGTGGCAGACGCCTCGCCAGCCTCCATGCATCAGGTTCTGGAGCGCATTGCTGATGATGACTGCTACCTACAGAAGTACTACGAGTTCAACTCTGTCAGCTATGACCTGACAGAGTGTGACGATGACTGCCGTATTGACCATGTGTGTGCAGCCAGAGAGGTAGACTTTGAGAGTTACAACGAGTGTATAGAAAACAAAGGGGCAGCGGCCATCTATGGTGGGTTACTGCCGGTCCTCTCTGTGGCTGTGAGTCTGGTGTTGGCTAATCGATAATTATCATCTGTTTTACAGATTCATGTTTTAAATTATATGACATCTATAATTTAAGTGAGTCATTCACTAGATGTACTTAAACAAGATGAAAACAACCTTTGGCTCCAGCAATCTTTGGTGTGGCCAATTTACCTTATTTTATTGGTGCTGGTTGAATATTTCATTTCCAGTGATTAGAAGAAAACTATGTGGTATTTATGTGCCTCAAGAGGATAAAGTACAAACCACTCAACTGTGATGTCCTGGATCAAATCCAGAGTTTTGTCAAATACCCCCCAGGATTTCCTGTCTAACTCTATTGTATCTACTTAATAAAACTGGCTAAAACAGCTGTGTATTGGTTGAATATTATTTTAATAGAAAGAATTAAATGTACTACAAAGGGTTGTTAACTGACACAATTTAATACTGATGTCTCTGTATAAGCAAATGGGATGATCAGCAAGAAGACTGACTATTACTGTATTGTTATTCTTCTGCCAACATGTCTAATTCTACTTGAAATCAGACTAAAGTATTTACAGCATGTGGACTGGAGGAACAAGACAAAGTTCCAGTGAGCAGTAAATTAAACAGTTAAAATGAAGCAAAAGAGATTTTTATTTAGATTATCTTATTTTGATGTTATGTTTTGTGGTTATAGCAGTAGAAACACTAGCACTTTTTACCACAGGGACCTCCAAAATCAACACGGTTCCACTGTTTGGTACGATTCAGCTCGACTCTACTCGCCGCATTTCCAAGACCTCCCCCGTTCCCATTGCTCGCCAGTCTGTTTCCATATATCACATTCATCTGTTCAAACTACTTCCAGCTTTATCAGTTCGATCCACTCTTTCCTTTGTGGTCCTTAACGCTTCTGCGACCACTTCTCAGGTTTATTTTTTCACTTTTCCCTGCAGTGTTTATAAGTCTGATGGTAGCTGTGTGGCCAATAGTTAAGTGATTTCTTGTCCTTCTCTCTGGATCCTTTCATCTGCAACCAAACAGATGAAGGTCTACACTTGAAACACCGACCATGGTTTTGGGGGGTGACATTTTGTACAAATCAGGGTCGAGTTAATAAAAGAAATTATGGTCGTTGTTGCTGCCAGCTTAGCCATTTAAAAATGGCTGGTTTGATTGCCGTGTCACACATCCCATGTTGCACTCATTACAATTCAAGTGACCAGGTACTATTCCCAGAGGAAAATTAAAAAACAAACAAACACACAAACAAAAACAAAGAAAAACAAAACAAAAAACAAGTCGAGTCAAGCCGTTCCATACAACTGACATGTAGATAATACGAAAGTTCCTTGTAGATGATTTAATGTACTGGGAAAATCAGTATCACAACAGTAAATCTGTTGATTAATACCAATTACACTTACTCATGCTCATATAACTCAGTAATAATGCAACCTGTCACAAAACGTCAGATAAAGCTGCATTATCTGGGGTCTGTAATGATTCCTGTTTTCCCATATCATTATATAAACCTTTAATGAGTTTTTAATTACTGTCAGTAAACTTACAGGAACTCATAACTCATGACATGACAGATTCTGGACTTTGAGCCGACACATTTATTGAGAACGTGTTTGAGCATTGCACTTGATCGCGTCAAGATTAATGTGACAGCCCTGAGTTTTCACTACAGTTCACACATTTTCTTAATGACAGTGTAGTGGTTAACTGAAAAGTGCTTTCACATGATTAGGACCTGTTTAGCTGAAGTAAAAGGCTGCATGGCTGCATCCAGGGCTTTGCTGTAGTCTTGGAGGCCGAGCTCGGTGCAGGCAGGAGCTGTTAACTTTCCCTGCCTGATGAGGAGGCACAGTTCATCCAGCATGGCTCTGAACGCCCGTCCATCTATGGAGAAAATCTCATTAACTTAATTTTGCAACACTTATTTGTGTAAGTCAGTGTGTCATGCTGACTCACTCACCATTTGAGTGATCTTTCTTCCACTGTGTGACCCAAAATCCCCGAACCTTCACATCCTTGAAAATGAGAGCACTCTGAAAAAAACAAACATGAGTAATTCCAGATTTACAATTAAGCAGAGCAATGTTGCACAATTAAAAACTAATCTTAATTTAGGAAATCCAAGTTTATTGATGAGAACCGAGTCTATCCAATATAGAGGTAATTGTTTTAACCAAACTAAAATAAATACTTTTTAAAAAATTCAAATGCTGTCTGGACCTAGTACATATAAAAGACTAGGGGAAACATTAACTTTCAGCTGCTATGTATTCCTTCACAAAATGTCACATTGTTTGCTAGCTGTCTAACAAGTTAGCACTGGATTTTTTGTTATCTATTAAAAAATTAACAAAACCTTGCACTGTTTGCTAGCTAACTAAAAAGTTAACAAAATGTTGGATTGTTTGCTAGCTAGTTAAAACATTAACAAATAATTTGCATTGCGTGCCAGCTAGCTAAAATGTTAATGTGCTGCATTGTTGGATAGTTAGCTAAAAAGTTAGTTAGCCTAGTTAGCAGCAGAGAAGAAAGAAGAGACACATCATACAACTTTATTGGGTTGAGTCTGTCCCTTAACCTTGTTCAAGGAACTTGATTATTTTTCTCAAAACATCTCAAAAAGGTAGTCATTTTAAAAGTTAAATATCCAAGTGTTTGTTTAAAGTTAATACTGGACCACAGTTTAAATTGCAGTTTGAAGTTTTTGTAGAACACTATTAAATTTATTCTAGGTTTGAGTTAAAACTCAGGTTTAACTTTAACCTTCCTTTTAATTTCTTTTCTTTTTTTTTTATTTTGAGCTAGTTTCAAAGTTTGGTGCAACATAATTTAAAGTTAAACCATAATTGGGTTTAAATATAAATCCTTGTTGGTACAACTAAGCCTAAGTGTACTGATAGGAAAAAGTGATTCTGTGAAATGTGATGTTAAATCTCGGAGGCTGTAGGAGGTTTCATCTTACCACGGGGACAGTAACTGGCTGTTTGGCCATTCCACCATACGTCACCATAGATCCTCCATACCTGGAATACATGAGAATTATTGGGCATGGGAATTTAATTATCAGATTTTCTCTTCAGTGTCAGATATTAAATCAACAAAGATCATCATCCTCACTGTAGATGACGGAGCAGTTCAGTAGCGCTCTTTCCTCCGACTCCATTCAGTGCCAGTTTAGGCTTTGGACAAGTCTTTTTGAAAGGGGAAAAAAAGACATTATTACACTGTGTTTCACCAGTAACTAAAGCCACATGATCCTATCTTTTAACTGGTCCACAGACCTTGAACAGTTCCTTCATCTCAGGCCGTCTCAGCGCCTCTTCTTTGATCACGTGAGTTGCTCCGATGGCCTTCAGCCTATCACAGAGCTGTGTGAACTCTGGCCTTTGAAAAGAAAGACGCCATGTAAATGTTCATTACAGTCATAAATGATAGCACACACCCACAGAACCCTCTTGCTCTTTGTCACTCCTGGACAAAACACCCCACCATCTAACAATTAGGTGGCTTTCATGAACAGAAATGAGCCAGTAAACAGGACTGGAAATCTTGCAAAAACATGATATACTTAATAGGAAAGAGAGTTGATGTGAGTTATTTAATAGTATTACTGAGTTCACCTGTCTCGGACGACGTTAATAGTGTTTATTCCCCTTGCCGCAGCAATCTGTATTACAGCCTGTCCGACTCCACTATTGGCTGCGTTCTGGATCACAGAATCACCTGCAAGGACAAATTCATGGGAGAGAAGTGCAGGCGAGGTTATATCTGAAGATGAATGGGGAAATATTTGCAAATCATAGTGGATAACAACATCCTCACACGGCTGAAGGGAATTTGAGTGGAAAAACATCATGAGATTTTCAAGGTATTGGAATTAATTGTTGGAGGCTATGTGGATAAAACATCGCCAACCATTATTTATTTTGGGACTGCTCAAAACTTGCATCCTACTACAATCTCCACTGTTTTTAGTGTTTTTTTATGTACTTAAGGGTGAGATATCTTTTTGTTCGACTAGTCATTCTTACTGTAAGTTAAATTAAAGGAAGTGCAATAGAAGGAAGTTAAACTTTATTTATCTGAAACAGTGCTTTCAAAAATGAGTGTTCTGAACAACAAGTTAAAGCCACAGACAGAATATTAAATGTGTTGAAATCCTATTTGATATACGATTGAAGTGAGTTGTCATTCCTAGAATCATGGATGCTCTGCAGGCTGCAGGCAGGTTGATCAGCTGTTTATAACTGTCAAATGTCTGTCAATGTAAAGCTATGCCCGTTATCCTGAAAACAAAAGCCTGCTGCTCTGAAAATAAACACTCTGCCTGTCTCACTGCCTGCCAGACTTCACTGACATACTGCTCAATTTAACCATCATAAACACCCATGGCTTCAAGATTATTAATGATTTCTTACAACTCATTAACAGACAGCTACTCATTCGGCCAATCTTCTGTATTAATTTGAACTCTGATTAACGTGAAATGGGTAAACATGCTGACCCAGAGTAGAAATTTCATAAGGGGACACTGTGGTTGCAGCACTGACAGACAACAAATTGGGCAATATTGTCACATTATTGCACAATGCACAACATATCATGTTTTCATCATGTATCTGCTTGGAGGTTTGACAATGCAGGGTTCCACTGCATGCAAGGTCATGTTCAAACACTGGCCAATAAACCTTTCAAAATATTGGTAGTTACGTTATTAGAGACAGTTTATGCAACCAGAGGCTGATAAGTTTCGTCAGTATGGTTGCTAAAAGAAAACAACCCTTTGGACGACGCGCATCAGTGTGGTATTTCCACACATTCTATGCGTGAGAACAAGGGGTTTGGAGTTCTACGAAGCGAGTCGTGATTCCCAGACTCAGGGAAGCTGATCAGCTGTTTATAACTGTCAACTGTCTGTCAATGTAAAATTAAGCATGTTATCCTGAAAACAAAGGCCCACTGCTCTGAAAATACACACTCTGGACATTGAGCTCAGTGGCTGCACATGTACTCCTTCTATAAGATTATTAATGATTCCTTACAACCCATAAACAGACACCTACTCATTCTACAAACATTTGCATTAATTTGAACTCTTATTAATGAGAAATGGCCAGCTGACCAGCTGCAGTGTTGATGTCAGAGAAGGGAGTAACTTAACAAGTTTTCTTGATCTCTGATGACATATCATGGTCATTTTAGGCTTCATTACAGTAAATAATGCTATTATTTGAGTTATGTTTATATTAATATGTATGCATGCATGCAACAAGTGTCTTTTACACCTGGACTATGAATGACCTCGCTAATAATAAAGAGAAAATCGCCTGCAAGGACAGCACATTAGATGAAACTGTCACATGGTGGCTAAGACTAGTGCACAGCATATTATGTTTTCATCATGTGTCTGCTTGTTGATTAATGAAGACTCTTGGAGGTTTCACAGTGCAGGATTCTTTTCTACGTAAGTTCAAGTTCAAATATTGGCCAATGAACCTTTCAGAAAATTCCTAGTTACGTTATCACTGACAGTTTATGCAACTATAGGAGGTTAAATGTTTCATCATGGTTGCTAAAAAAAACAATTTAACCAACATATGCGTGTGAAGAAGGGGTTTGGATTTCTAGGAAAGGAAAAATGTTTTCATCCTGTGTGTGAAAATGCTTACCTGGCTTAAGGTCTTCAAAGTCAGAGAGCATCCTGAAGGCAGTGCAGGGATTCACCCCCAGTGTGGCAGCAGACAACAAGGGAATGTCATTCGGCAGCGAGATGATGTCGTCCTCAGCTAGAACTGCCTCTGTCCTCCATGTCCCTGCTCACACAAAGGCACAAAACCATTAAGATCTCATGTTGTGACCCTGTGGATTCATCAGTGTAACGCAACCTGTTATTTACCTAGACCAGCATCTTTTGGGATCACCCAGTCTCCTGTTTTGAGGGACTTCACCTGGCTGCCCACCTCTACGACCTGGGCCACTCCCTCGTTGCCCCCAACAGCAGGGAGGTCAGGCAGGATGGCGTAAGTGCCTGAAAAAACACTGTCAGATAAACAACTCATCTTCATACCTTAAACAAAATAGTGGCTATCTTATTCCTATCAGTAGTCTGGGGGTAACCAAAAACCAAATACCTTGAATCATGTTGATGTCAGATGGGTTGATTGGAGCCGCCAGCATTTTAACCAGGACATCCTTTGCACCTATGAGGGGCAGCTCTACATTCTCCAACCTGGCAACCAAAAAACAAATGTAACTCTGTACATTAAATCATTATTTATACAAAAATCTGTATATGACATCTGGTTTGGTTTGATGACATTATTCTAATTTATGAAGATATTAAAAAATGACAATTGGTGTACACTACCACTTAGACCAACTGTTCAATATTAGTACTTATATTCAGGAGTAATGTCACTTCATACTGTGTAATATTACATGGTGGTGAATTTTTAATTTTCAATTTCAATGTGTAATATTCAGTTCTTCAATCAGGTGTATTATCATTCTGTGTGTAATATCAATATTTCACTCCGTGTGTCTGCTGAGTGGTTGTAATTTCTATTTCTATATTTTCTATTTCGTTTAAATATTTTTTATATGTTTTATATAAATATGTTTTTATATAAATATATATTTTTTTATTGATGCTTCTTTATACTTTTGCTATCCACTTTACCGCTGCACCGCTGTAAATTTCCTGATTGTTAGACTAATAAAGGAATATCTTATCTTAACAGACGACAACATAAAACAGTGCATTAGGATACTAGCTAGTGCTGAAACATGATTAACCAATAAAGAAAAAAGTAATCACCAGCATCGTTTCATCGTCTAATTTCTCAAGCAAAATTATTTCCTAACTTGTTCCAGCTTCTCAGATGTGGGGTTTTGTTGCTTTTGTCTTTTTAATATCACTGTAAATTAATCACTGGGTTTTAGACTGCTGGCTGGACAGAACAAGCAGTTAAATGAGACATTCTGAGCTGTAGGAAATTTTGATGCACATTTTCAAACAATTAATTAAAAAAAAATAGAAACAAATTGAAAGATAATGATAATAATTGTGAATTGAAGCCCTAATGCACATTCTATCAGGGGTGTTATAGCAGTCACAAGAGACCTCTTTCACAGCAGCCATTTTGACTTGAAATACTCACTGGAAAGGCTCTGCTACACTAATATGAACAGGAAATTGATTAGTATCATATGTCTGCCATATAAAAAGCTCTATTAACAGTGGTTTTAGGAGGCATTGCATTCCAAACAATGGTTAATCAAACGAACATTTATAAAATCAACCATTTAGCCTTCACAATTGATGTATTTTCGTAAAATACTGTTTTTAAACACTTCGAATGATAAATGTTATCTAATGTGGAATGGGCTCATTGCTGCCAGCTGCGGCCGTCGGAAGAAAAACAACCACTACAGCTGCGGTTCTGGCGCTCGTGGCAAGAGAACCGCAGACTCGCGAAAGATCTCGCGAGAGTGAACAGTTTATCCAAAACCACTTTCTTATCCTCACGCCAGCCATGTTTTTTCCATAAACCTACCTAGATGTTAACTACAACGTTTCGCATTATTAGTATGTACAATGTGCCTAATAAAAATAAAACATTTAGAAAATCTCGCGAGAGTTTTGCCAATCAAAGGTTCCCCTCTACACACGGCCAGTTTGACCAACCGTCAAACACCAGAGAGTATTTTCGTCCTCCGAGCTGAGGGAGCAGTAATGAGTCCATTATGGCTTGGCACACCAAAATAAGGCGAAGAAGACGTTGCACTCTTGGACAAGCGACTAAAAATGGTGAGATTTGTGCTTCATTACAAGTGTTTTCAAACAGTATATTAACGTTTTACCAGAGGAAAGACTTAATGAGTTAAGGCCAACTGGTTGATCTGGAAAAAGTCCGTCTGGTTAACCGCCTCATCTCCGTAAAAGAACCTCTTCTTTATAGTGAGGCAGTGCAGGGACAAACAAACGATATGTTTAATGTTTATTTAGACAGGGACTCTTACTGGACGATTTGAGAAGGGTCTCCGTGTTTTCTGTACAGAAGAGCCGTGCATGTCTGTGCTCGGTGTCCGGCTGAATGACTGAAGAAAGACACGTTAGCATTAGCCCTGTGCCTTTTACAGTTTAAAAAAGCAGCGACGAAGCTCCTTCTGCAGACTGTCTGGCTTCTTAAACACACTGAGTGAAGTGGCACCAACATCGCGACACAGGAGGTACCTTCAAAATATAAAACCAACACCGCCACTCTATAATATTTGTCAACTTAACTGCGAGTTTTGGTAGCGTTCCTCCTACTGTGCGGCCATTTTGGATTTTAGTCGGGGTTGCCAGGGTGTGTGACAAAACCAGCCAAGTAGCCACTCAAAACTCACAAAACACAGCAAGAACTCAGAATATGCCCATACAAAACAATATAGACTGTTTTTTAAAGTCCAATAGCATTGCTTTAATTGCAAAATGTATTATAGCATCCACAAAATAACACCATTAATGTCAAGTGTCCCAACATTAAAAACAATAGTCTCAAAACAGTTCTTTCACCTCGGTCCTAAAGCAGCCCTATGTGATTACATACAGTATATTATAATAAATACAATATAGATGTGAACACAAACTAACTTGTTGCTTTGTCTTTTTCAGTTTCTCTTCTATTTCTCCATCTTATCTTCCTCCCTTCCTGCCTGTATAACTTGAATGTACTGCATATACTGTAGTTAATGCAATACTATGTTGCAACGCAGACACCTTATCATGTTACTTAACAATATTTTAATCATGATCATATTTAATCATAGGAGATATGTGTTTGAATGCATGTGTGTAGGTGCTGATCTGACCTGGAGTTCCTTTGTTAGGATTTGGGTATAAACATATAATTGCAATCAAAATGTGGATCTTTATTCATAGATATCATTCATGGACTTTGCATACAATACAGGTCTGCCCAACCCACGGACAAAACATTTGTACCCGTGGCAGCATTTCAAAAGTAGCTCAAGTCCGTGGGAAAACCGCAGACCTGGCAACCCTGCTTTTACCCATGAGGTTGTCATTGAAAACATAAACAGAGAACAGCGCCCCTGATGGATAAACACCAGAACTCACTGCTGTTAGCTAGAGGCATGGTACCTAACTTTGGGTTTCACAGGGTACCGGGGAGAAAAAAGAGGAATTGATTGTTTGTTTGGTATTTCACTTCATGTAATGGAGCACTGTGAAAGTCTCTACCTAACTATATGTACTTCCACTTAACTACATGTCATAACTTAGGGCTAGAATATTTATGGCTGGGTGATAAATGGCTTATAAATAATATCTCGGCTTTTTAAAGCTATGCTGCGATATACAGTTCATATCTGCATACATTTTCTGTAAAATAGTACTAAAAATAATCTACCATAATAATAATGTACTAGAAACTCTCAAATACTGGTGGTTTTATAGAATGTGATGCATTGCTGTAGATTAAACTACCCAACAAGTACTAGGTGATCTGGACAAAATCAGACTGTATCACAGTATTTTTGACCAAATACCTCTATTGATATGACAACAATATTGAAAGGATGACTATTGGTGCTTCCACAAAATATTAAAACAATGAGATTTTTGATGAACATTAGAAAAGTTGACAATAGTAGAGCTATTAAATTAATTGACAGCTATTTTGAATACCAATTAATCAGTTTGAGTAATTTTTTAAAGAAAAATGTTCTGATTTCAGCCTCTTAAATGTGAATGTTTTTGGTTTCTTTATTCCTCTATGACAGCAAACTGAATATCTTTGGGTTGTGAGTAAAACAAGACATATGAAGACGTCATCTTAGGCTTTTGGAAACCCTGATTGACATTTTTCACAATTTCCTGACATTTTAAAACAAACAGCTAATAATCAGTTAATCAAGAAAATAACCGTGCGTTTAATCGGCTGTGAAAATAATCGTTAATTTCAGCCCTACAATATTTAGCAATCCCATATCACAATATAATTATATCCAAATCTAAGAAGACATCTAGTCTTTTGTCTCACTATTGAAAATAAATAAATAAATAAATTGACCTAGACTTCAACAGAGAAAAACATCATTGATGAATCTGGGTTTTTTTTTTAAACCTATTACTGATTGTTTTTGATTGTTTATTGTCTAAATCACAGTCTAAATAGCAGAAAATGGCCATTTAAAATCGTCAGAATCATGATTCATATGTCAGCTGCAAAAATAAAGATATTCAGTTTACAAATGTGTTGAAGGAGAGAAGCTGCAAATGCTCACAGTTGAGAATATTTTTGCTTGATGAAGAACTTTAACAATTAATGTATTAGCCTATCCAAATTGTGGCCAATTAAATGTCTGTTGATTGACTAACCAATACATCAACTAAAGATCAACACTACATTTTGCTCTGTTTACACCAATACGTGTATTTTAAAGTTATAGATAGTAGTTACCTTAAATTACTAATAGATTTTATATTCAAAATATATAGCCAATAATCATTTAATCTCACTTGTAGAACAAACTTGTCACCACTTTATGAGAAGCAGTTAAAATGAACTACCATGACCAGCTATACCATTAAAATCTGGATACCATTCTCTAATAAACCCTACCTTATAAATGGTTTACAAGTCATAATGAATAGCTTTATTGATATGTATTAAAAAATAATTTATTGCCAATTTAAAGTTTAGTCATAAACCTTTAAAAGGGTCATATATGGTTTGCAGAGTATTGAAAAAATCCATTTGGCTGGTAGATCCTCCTTGTAAAGAATCATTCTACAAGAGTATTTTAGTTGTAATGTTAGTTCAGAGCAAGAAGACAAAACACACATGAATATTGACATATTTACTAGGAAATGGAGCAGATCTTTACATATAGAAACATAATCACAGTAATACTTTGAAAAGCCTACATGCTGCTCATCATTGACAAACTAGCCATTAAATCAAGATAAGATAGATCAAGATAGTTGTAGTTTTATGGCAGTCAACATTGATACATTCATCAGTAATAAATGCACATTTTTTGTGGAAGTAGCTCTAGTCATTTATCTGATAAGATACAACATCACAAGTTAAATGGCTGATGGTCACAAACAGGATGTAGGCTACAACATAAAGAAAACTGTGACACAGAATGCTTTGATATGCTTCAAATGTTACCCTGAGCACGTTTTTACATGTCTTTGGATTTTCAAGGAATATCTAACCCATCTAACACCCGACAATCATCACAATAATACAACACTGAGGGGTTAAACAGGTTTGTTGCAATCAGAATGTCTTCCATGGATTTTTTTTCTCCAAATGATAGTTTCAAAACATCACTAAGTACAGCAGGTTTCGGGGATTTTAAAGAAAGTTATTCACAGAGATTGATAACAAAAGTCATCCACGTGTATGTATCCCTTTTAAGAGGAGGGAGAGGAAAATGTTCAAGTCAGAGGATACACTGGCACTGCAATCATTAAGTGGTAAATTCAACAGAAAAATACACAGAAACTAAACCATTTCATCTATTCAGAGCACTTACTTTAACAATCTTTTCATCCTTTCGTGATCCTGAGTGGAATTATCAAAACAGTGTTTGCGTCTGCAGCCTTTAAACTTGTAAACACCACATAATGGCAGCATGTGAAACAATATTTTTTGAGTATTAAGTCATCATCAATGACACATTCTTTTTGTCATAAGCATTGATAGTCTGAAACACCAAGTATCGGCCATGTGTTGAGATGAGACAACCCCAGATTATATACTACTAGCCCCAGTCCCTTTAACAATATTCTACTACATCCCCATCTACAACGATTATTATACGAGGAAAAAATACAATAATAGTGGAACATTTTCTTCACATCATATCATAACATGGCAAGCTATGTCAAAGAGGAGAAAATATAAAGATCATCATCACACTGGGTGCATGGAAAGCAAACAAAGTAGTCAAAAAGCTTGTGAATCTCAATCTTAAGTGTTTCACATCATCATTATTTTTTTGGCCACAGTATTTTTCCTTAAAAGTAAAAAGAGAAACTGTTGCACCAAGACATTCCCAAACCCTTTTTACTTTGGCTTCCTTGCCCTATTCTTCACATCATGCGGATGAGCATTCAGTCCCTGCTTTGTCTAGAATAAACTCCTCGACTCCTTCCAGTCAATCTGAAATATTCCCTGAGTTTTCAGATTGGCAATTCCTGAGATGAGCCTGTGAGCGGAGGTATTTCTGTTTCCAACCAGCAAAAGACTGACTGTATGAGGTATATGAAAGTCTAAAAAAATAATATAGAATATGGAACATATATTCAAAGGATTAAACTGAATATAAAACTTAATTAATGCATCTTACACATGTTTAGTGCAGAGTAACATTGCATTGGTTTTGGCATAGATAGATAGGAATAACAATGGGACTCTCTTCAGAAAGGCTCATTGCGCACAAAAAGAAAAGTATAAAAAAAAAATCATACAAGACAAAGAAAATAAAACAAACTCACAGTTTACGTCAGTTTTCATAATACTATGTACCTGTACAGTATGTTCTGTATATTGTTACTCTTGTGTTGCAATATATTACGGTTCAACTGTGTTCATACTGCATTGGATTATTGTTAAGGACAATGATTTATCAAGCATATATGTACAAAGTAATACAAGTACCTTGATGTTAAAAGCGTGTTACCCAAATATATTCTCAAGTCATATGGAGCTTTAAATGACATGTGGCAGTTTTTTTTATGTCTACCATTCATTGCTGAGAGGCTTCAACAAGAGCAGAAGGAGAGGTGGCAGCATTCTTGGATGAAAATAAATAAGTAGTATGATTATTTAAAAAAGGCTTTAGAATAATTTTACATATATATTAATTGGGTGTAAAAGTCTTGTCAGCTTCTCCTGTAAAACGGGAGTAAAATGCTGATTAGCTAGCTAGTTCTACATGCTCCTCCGTGCAGGCTTGGTGTTCCTGTACTATTACCCTACTAAGGGTTATAGGGGAGGTAATGTCTTAAATAACTACCTACAAATGGATCGCACCGGATATAAACAAAAACACCAGCCTTCCCACTGGCAACATCATGGCTGATTCTGCCTCATTTTATTCAAGTATCGAGAGGAGAGCTAGCTGGACCCCTCACTAACTCAGTCCAGGTCAAGTATCTTAGCAGCAATGATGTAATGTGTTGGGTTTAGTATCACATTTGTTGGAATTCTATCAAATCCAGGTTGAGGTATTTATGAAGCAGCAGTATTTCACACAGCAGCCAATAAAATGAGAATATAATGTAGGTGGAACATTGACCAACATCATGCTTCCAGCTGTCAGACAGGTTAAAGACAAACTTAGAGAGATAGTGTGAATTATTTAAAGCAGGATTGTATGAGATATTTATTGATAGTCAGTGTATTACCAACAGTAGATGGTGCTTTGGAGTAGCAGACAGACATAGCTGCAGCAAGGAGATTTTAAGCAATGTACTGCTGTGGACCGTACCATCAGTAAAATGTATTTTAGCCACTAAAGAGAGGCAGAAGTGCATGCTATACTTCAAATTAATACCTTCCCTGCTTTTTCTTGACTTCAGACAGACGGCCATTATATGAGCCAAATAGCGCTCTCTCTCTGTCTCTCTACTAACAAAATCAGTCATTTTACCTTACAGAAGTTGCTGCCTCAGTCTTTTTGTTTGTTTGGGTTATTGTGTGAATCCAAACTAACATTTTAAACCACCTAAGTCAGACAATAACACAAAGAAAGTAACCGATTGAGGCAGCGGTAGACCAATAACTCCTGTCTTCTGCAATGTAAAATGGCTATTGTTGAGTGGAGTCCAGTTGAGAGAAAGATTATATAATGACTTATATAATGGCTGTTTCCTATGAGAAAATGCAGCCTGATGGCAAGGTACAGTGGTGAAAACTACAAAAAGCATACACTAATTTTGATGTTTTTGTAGGGCTTTTTTTAAGTGGCTAAAATGTTTTGCTGACCCTGTCCACAGCAGTAAATTGTTTCCATCTTTCTCCGAACTGGGGGTGTGCCAACAGCCATCTACTGTGGGTAATACACTGACTGTGGATAAGTATCTCATACAACCCCAGCTAAAATAAACCTTACCATCGCCTTCACACCAGGCAGAAAAGTAGTGTTTGGCTGCCCTCTATGGTTGAGACTACTACTACACCCAGTCTAAAAGTCTGGCTTTTCCCACCAATCAGTGGTGAGAACATGTTGTATGGCACTGAGCAGTTGTGATATAGCATAGAGCTAGAGTTCCACGCTACATCACACATCAAAGTACAACAGACCACATCCAGCTGTGATGTTGGTATGAGGTTCAAGAGATTTAAAGACTCAAATGGCAATGTTGTGTAAATACTGTAGTGCAAAAAGGATTTGATTTAATCCCAATTCAAATCACAATCTCCATAGCAGTATTTTGAGAATATTTGGTTTACCATCAGCGGCTAGAATGACAGTTTTTGTAGCAGACCAAATATGCACCAATGAGGTAGACCAAGCCAGCAAGATACTGGATGAGAGTAATGAAATGACAAAAAAAATAACTCTGACCAAAAGCTTGAAATCACTTCTGGTATGACATTCATTTGGCCCCAGGATTACTGGATGGTCAATTGCAATATTGGCAGATGCCAATACATTGCCTATAGCTATACCCTAAAACCCGTCCCATGTGTTTTCACAAACCCCTCCCATTCCCCGTATGCAAACTAACATTCATTACAGAGGTACTAACTGTCACGACTCTGCCTTGTCGGATAATGAGGTGTAACAGTCAGGAAGGAGACTAAATGGTAAGGCAGCAAAAGTGTAGCTCTATACTAAACACACTGAGTATTGCGCAAAAACAGAAGAGGTATCATGCCCACAGGGGAGCACAATGTCATGTAAAAGAAAACACAGGTCCTACAAAAATCTCATCAAGATAATCCGTTATATGGCATTGCTCACTACAATCTCAAACCCCCTGAAAGAACAGCAGTGATTCAAACATTTAGAAAGCGTCCTGAGTGCAATAATACAGCAGTATTCCTGAGTGTTACACCAAATGAAAACAAACAAAAAGAAAAACAAAACTTCAGCAACATTCTTCATCAGCAATTTTTTTTAACCTGAGGTAGTTCCAAAAGCGACTTCGACAGGTGGATGGGAATCGTGCGTCCCATCTATCCATCAAAGCAGTTTGATTGGCCTCTGTGCTTCCCCGGCGTCAGTGTTGCCCAATTTCTCCTTTAATCGGAGGTCTCGGGAGCCGGCACCGAGTGGCTGTGCTCCTCCTCGTCTCCTTTCGAGGGGGACGGTTTTCCCTGAGAACCCGGTGAGGACTGTTGTGCTTTGATTGGGCAGTTGGCAACCATGTGGTCGATGCTCTGGCAGAAATGGCACTTCTTGGGCTGGGGCGGTAGCTTGCACTCTTTGGCGTGGTGGTCCAGACCTCCGCAGTTGTAGCACCTACAAGATAAGAGAACATTTTGTGAGATGTAATGTGTGCTGATATGATTGATATGGTCAATGTGTGAAAGAAAGGTGCTATATAAATAACGCTGAGATGAGATGAGTTGACATTTCTGACACTGTACCTGCTGAACACTCTACACTATACTTACCAGCTAGTTGCTACCTTTGTCTGTATACTGTTTGGTGCTAGGCAGGTAGTGCAAAATTGGTTTGTAGAGCTTTTTTGTGCTTAAGACAGCTGAGATTTAATCAAAAAAGTGCAGTTACAGGCCAGAAAACCAAAAGAAGGAGCTGCAGGATGAAAAAAAGGCTCCATAGGGCTGAGAGAAACTGCAGGTGATACTCTGTGGCTCATACAATTGACCCCTACAAGTAGCCAAGTGAAAATACAAAGAGCCATGTAAACTATCAATATACTAGTATTGATTATATCTAAAGAAATGTTTAAAGACATAAAACCCTACGTGTCTAATCTTTTTTCCCCACAAAAAAGTTCAATTAACAAATAAAAGCACATCTAGACCACACCTTCTCTCTGAAAAGGATTTAATTTAAAGACTTTAATTGACACAATCAACACAAGATGTGCACTACTTCACTGGAAAGTCCATTGTTATATCATTTATTGAACCCTAATTGGCTTCCAAAGAAGTTGTGATGTAACAGTTATGCTTACATGCATATCTTTAACTGATATTTAAGATTAACCAGAGAATATTTCCACCTTTAGCAGACCCATGTGAAAACAGCCTTCTTGTATGAAACTCTATTGAATTAACGTGTTACTTTTATTTTACTTGAATTTTATTGGTAATTATATACTTTATCTTGCTCGTTTTTGTTTGTTGCTAAAATCTTTCATTCTTTGTAAATATGTGTGAATCTGAATGTTATTACAAGGTGCAATTTGAGGCTCACACAACTGCAATTACATTGTGCTTGCACAATGACAATGTAGATCTTGAATCTTGACACTCTGCACTGTTGATATCCAAATGAAATAACCATAACCAAACCACATTTTTGAGTGGAGCTTAAGTTGTACAGTAAACCACTAGATGGCAACATTTCACCCAGAATGACATGAGTTTTTGGTCATAAATCTTACAAGGGCATTCCAGGTCATACCATGTTACTCTTTGGAGGAGGGCATCTCAAAACATGTCATGTTTCATAGATGATCAAAAATTAGAGCCAAATTTTATTAAATCTTCTTATTACCAATGTTTGGGCAAGCAGGAGATTCTGGAAGGTTTAATAGAGGAGGATATTTTGAAGAAAGGTATTTGGGTTGGTGGCTTAGATCAACCTGGGAATGAGACTCAACAGTCAACTATCTTTCTCCAGAATCTTTTACTCCACCATTCATGTGGTCAACAAAATTCCAAAAATAAAGTGACAGGGCTCCCATTTTCCACTGACCTGGTATGGTTGCCATGGCTCATTTTATCTCTAGCTATCGTGAACAGCTTGACCTATTTGTCAGTTTGTCACTGCCAAAAACTTCCCGTTGGACTCTTTTGTATCGAAGAGTAAAGCATCCGTTTCATCAGCATTGAACTTTAGAAATGAACACCATAAGGGGTCAGCGGGAGCCATAAGGGGTGCCATCGGCCACCTCTGTTCGAACATCATCTATAGAATGGCCACGTGTGCAGGGGTGGAAGACAGATGGGTGGTGGGCGTGGGGCGGTCGGCCTGTGCCACTGTGGACCCCCTGCCACCATTGTAGCGGCAGATGAGGATTGACCAGGGCGGCTGCCGAGGGGTCAGTGTGGCTTTGTGGCTTTGGCCGTTGGGGTGGTGTCAAGGTCTATACCGTCACATCACAGAAGCTCCCTACATCAGCATCCATCAGGAGGCAAGTGGAGGGAAGGGGAAGTGGTCCCTTTGTCTAAAAAAGCTGCAGTAATGACCTCTGAACCCTGCCCCCTCCTCCTCCTCAGCTCTCTAACCCCCAATCCCATCCCAGCCCCCAGCCCTCTTGCATTTACTCATACACTGTTGCCATGACAACTGTGACCTTTCACCCCCTTGCCCGGGCTCTTACATCTGTTATCAATTAAATGGACAGGAGCTTTTTCCCCACCCTCAGTCATATATATACACACACTCACTCACCAAGGTGGTCTGTAAAATGTAGAGTGTTCACTTTGGTGGCAAAACCTAAGAAACTCCTTACTCCTGTCCTACTCATATCTGACTATTGGTTATAAATATGATCAATCAATCATGCGTGAACCAATGAAGCACCATCCAGTGTTGCATAATGAAATACGCTAGAGGGGAATGATATCTTATCAATGGATCAGCGCGGCCTAGGGAGAGTTATTGAACCACAGCCGGCCTCCCAGGACTCTTTGAGGCGGTAATGATCTCTGTTCTCACACTGACTACTCTCTGGCTCTAATCACAACTGACAGGAGGGTGAAGTTGATACACCTCTAACCCCGCGCTATATTGCTATTCAACAAATTACCAAAAAAAAATAAAATCAAGGCCCCCTTGGCTCTTTTTTCTTTTGATTGGAGGGACAGAGTTGCATGAAACTCCTGACTCTTCAGAGGAAATGTTTCTGAATAAAAAGATGTATTTGCAGACTGATCTTTAAGTTTTTGGCTATTCTGTAATTCATGAAAATAGCTCATATTTTTTCAAGGATCATGTGTGGAAAAATATAAAAAGATCGCTTTGGCTGTAATGAGGAATGACATGCTTAAGACTATTCACAGGAAAATTCCAAGTGCTACTAGAACCAACAAAATCTTTATGTTTATGTTATTCATAACTGCGATTTTTGTTCTTCATTTGGTTTTGGAGTAACAAATCTCAATTTAGAAGAGGTTTAGGAAGAGAGAGTCAGTGGGTGTGAATTCACCAGGGGCCAGCAGATTTAAACAGTTATTGATCCAGGTCACACGTCAAGCCTGCTGGTGTGACCCTTGCTAGGGCTGGAGGGTGGGGGTTGGGGGTCAAGGAAGAGGAAGGAAAATGAGGAGAAACTAAAACACCATTGTATAATCTGATCCAAACTGGACACCACAATAACTGTTTGTGTACTACTGAGAAACCTCAAAGGGTCCCTAATGTAAAAGTGTATCAATTGTCGCTGTCAAATGAAAACCATGCATCTCTCATGTTTTTTTTTTTGTTTTTTTTTTTTTTTTAGATAAACAGTTCACCCCAAAAGCAAAAATACATAATCTTTCTCTGGCCTGCAGTGCTATTTATCATTCGAGGTTTTTTCTTTTTTCTTTTTATGGTATAAAGAAAGTAGTTTCTACATGAAACTACTCATAACTGTAACCGAGTCATGATTCCTGGAAACATGAATGGCGTTTTGAGTATCATTGGCCAAATGCCCCTTTGTTCCACTGTATTCCAAAACAGGGAGACATCTGCATGACAGATTTCTCCAAAACTCAGCAACTCACAACAAAATAATCTGGGTGCATAAATAGCAATACAGGCCAGAGGAAAAATATGTATTTTGGATTTTGGGGGTGAATTGTGCCTTTTAGTGTTTCTTTACAGTTTTATGGATTTCTCATGCTTCTTAGAATGAATAAATCATTCATGCATTATCTCAAAAATGCACCAGTGTTTATTAATGTTTTAAAAGTTTATGTTTTGGCAGCTTATACTATAGTTTCCAGATCTACAACACAAATAGTACTTTTTAATCTACAGTTGTGTTTTTTTTAAGGATGCTTTGTGTGAAATCTTCTCAGCATAATTTAGTGTGTGAAATTAGAAAATGCCCTCTGGTACTGATGAGTTTGCATCCAGTGTAGCAGAGAAACAAAATGAGGATGCGTGCCATTTAGAACGACACAATATTGCAAAAAAAATCATTATGATCATTTTGACAGATCTTGCAATTGCAAGACGATTCACAATTAGTGGAAATTATAATTTTTGCATCGCAATTTGCATTTTCACTGGAAAAAAAACCTACTGAAATCATGATGACATTAGTTGGGCTTGTACCAAACAAGTATGTTTTCATACATCTGGAGAACAAGATTTGTAGCTCAGGGCATCTCTGAAGCCCTGCAGTACTTTCTTATAATGCTGTTTTGTCACAGTCACAAAAATGCTGTTTTGTCCTGTAATATAAAAAACAATCAAAAACACCTTCTATGATTTGGATATTGCACTTGGCCATATTTTAATTGTGTTAATATTTAAATAAACTGTATGACCCTAATGGCATCACAGAGAATCCCACAATGAAATTGTCCACTCTACTAATTTTGAGTGTTTACTTGACACTGACATATCATTTAAATGTCTTTCCTCTTCTTTCCTAATCCACCCCTGCTTACCTGTCTCCCTTTGAACGTCGCTTCTGGACCTTCTTGCCTTTGGGTCTCCTTTCGCTGCCCAAACAGTGGATGCCACCCGGTCCGGTAACTCGCTGCGACTCAAGGCCCTTTGATGACTTCTTGAAGGTAAACTCGACCGCCTCACCTTCCTTTAGGCTGCGGAAGCCTTCCATGTGCAACTTGCTCTGAAAGGTGACAAAGGAAAATAGGCTCCAGCATCAAAATTATTGTTTGGTGTTTGGGAAACTCCAGTTTTATACTGACTTAAGCCCTAATAAGGATGTCAGGAAGAGTCAAACCACAAAGGGATAAATGAATGTTTCAATCCTTTCACCGCCACAGATAATTAACAATAATAATACTGATAATGATAATAACAGAGCACAGCAGTCGTGGATTTCTTAAAACCTGCTATATTACACAAAAACCTCTGGCTACTTTGACCCTTGAGAACAGCCACCACCCATTCCTTATTGCGTGATAGCATCAGAGCCTGATAACACTTATCAGGTATGTGGTATTTTAAGGTGATCATTATGCCTCACCTGATAAAGAGACAAGCTCTACAAAGCTTACTGTTGCCTCTTTACTGATCAGTTTGTACACATACTGCCCTGCATTAAAGGCACCGCTCTAAGGCTGCTTTGTCTTTATGCTGTGTTTGAGTGGTAAATCTAACGAGGATAACCTTCAACCCATCCCCCCCCTCCGGAGGAACAGCATTCCACACTGCTTCCCCCCACCTCATCCCTCTTCCCACCCACATCACAAAGCTCCACTAACACAGTGACCACCACCACTAACCCTAAACTGCAGGATGCACGGGTTAGTACTATGGTTGGGGGTGGGGTGAGAAGGCAGCGCGGCTTCTCTGGGAGGTTGGGGGTCAGGGTGACATTCCTTGGATAGTTGTTTGGCAGAAAGACGTGGAAGATAAAAGTTTAGGGAATGCACAAGTGATTGATGGCTTCCTTTGATATCAGTGTTTGACTAGGTGACATCTTTTTCTGTGAAGGGTACATGATGATTTAATTTTGTGGTGTGTCTGATGAACACTAGAGAGGCATGTTAGCTTAATTAATCAACAATGGAACTGGTGATTCAAATATGCTCTGAGTAAACAGCAATTTATCTTCCTCTTAAGCAACATATTCACTTGTTCACCTGACATGACCTTGAGGAGGTTCTTCTTTTTGCCAGAAACGTTTCCATTTCCAGAGAAAAGAGAGATGACGGAAAGGAAGGCGTGGTGCGGTTTCAAGGATAAAACCCAGAGATCGACTAACACAACATGGGAAACCCCTTTCTAAAATTCCCTTTGGTGGGACGGTGAGATTAACCTGTCACAACTATAGCAGACAGGAAGAAAGATCTATCATGTAGTAGGTTTGTTTTGACAGACATTAATCCTGTTTTTTACCTTTAATTTTTGAATAAAGTCACGTCTATCTGTTAATTATGAACAACAGTCCATGTCTGAGCTTCTCAAAGCGAAGTCTGAGGACCGCTTTAAACCAAATCCAACAGGAGAATCCTTTGTGAGAGGTTATTATTTAAAAGATACAAGTAGGAAATCTCAAAGATACAGCTTCAGATTAATCAACCAATAAGGAAGGACACTTCAGCCCTCAAAATTAATGTTGTAATCATTACAAACAGAGGCAGAGCTGCATCAGTTAAAAAATGAAAATAATCATTAGTTGCAGCCCTACAACCAATAAGGAAGGAGACTTCAGTCCTCAAATGTAAGTTGGAATCGTTACAAACACAACCAATAGTTCTCATGAGCTACAAATTAACGCCTTCTGCAGTGAAAACAACAACAACAACAACACAGCATCATCTTTTCTAATCCATCTGCTAAAGCATCTGCTCCAAAGTCCTGAGCGGCGAGGACATACGACTGGTGAGCCATGACATATGAGTGGTAACATGGACATCCACATAGCCCCAATCCCATCAGGCCTCTCAGCCCTGGTGACCGTTAACCCACTTCCTCTCCCATGTGTGACCTTCCCCACCCCCATAACGGACCCTCAGCAGCCACATGCCTTACATCAGGTTATCCATACATACTCTCACAGGTACAGATCAGGGTGAGGCCTTTAACTTCAAGGATGTGATGTTGAGGCATTATTAGTGGGGTGTACTGTAAACTCTGTCCAGAATGTGTCTGGAAGCCAAGTGAGGCAGAGAAAGACATCAGAGCAGCGAGGGACAATAGCGGGACTGCTGCTGAGACAAAGAGGGGCTCGGTCACGGCCGAGGGGTGCTTCATTCGGATGCATGGCTCTATTGTCCACATGCACAAAGGCCAGAGGACCCTGGGAGTTAATTTTCCTTGACACGCGGCCACTAATTTTAGGGCTGAGGCCTTTTACGTTGCCATAACCCCTATACATCCATCACTGACACGCGTGTGTCTACTTTTTCTAGTGACAGAGAGGGAAATAAGTCATTGGTTACGCATTTCTTGTGGACAAAATGAGAGCAGAGGTTATTGCTCAAGTAAAGCACTGAGCAGTACAACTTGTCCCTCTTAGTGTGAATTGCCTTTGAAGGGACAATTCACCCCAAAATCTAAAATTTATATTTTTCCTCTCACCTGCAGCGCTATTTAACCAAGGTGATAGTTTTGGTGCAAGTCGCTGAGCTTTGGTGATATCGGCCATAAAGATATCTGCCTTCACTTGAATATTATGGGACTGCATGGTACTCTGCTTCTGGTGCTTAAAGTACAAAAAAAAGCATTTCAAAAACTCACCAACAGTGTCATGACCCAGTTACCAGTTTCTCAAGATAATCTGCAGATCTTGTTGTGAGCAGTTTCATGTAAGAGGTACTTTCTTTCTAGTTTTTGCTAGTAGCCAGAAAGTAGTTACAGCAGATTGCTGGTGTTGTTTTCAAATGTTTTTGTTGCACTTTGAGCACCAAAAGCTGAATGGCATCCAGTTCCATTATATTTTAGAGAAAGTAAACATCTCTACTTTTGATTATCTCCAAAACTCTGCAATCTAAATGGATAAACTTCATGAATGCATAATGGGTAAACTGGGTGAAGTGTCCCTTTTAAAGTTGGAGCAATAATCAACTTATTTTCAGGATGTAAAGACACGAGAGTTTGGGATTTTTAGAGTTACATACAGTATCATGGCAGTTATTATACCTTTAATAGAAACACCCACTCCTTTCCCATTCTCCATTTGTTTTAAATCTCTCTAACTCCCAGAGCACCAAAGTGCAAGTTTCTAACCCCTCTTGAACTCGTGTTTTGGTTTGCAATATGATTAATCAGGTATCAATTCCCTGAGCATAGTCAAACAATATTTCAGTTACAACGGTTACACAGAAAAATGGAATCTCTATGCTTGATCATAATGAAACAAGTAAGCACTGCTTGAGTGAACAACGTGTGGAAACTACATTCTAAGAATAAAATGTAGAACATAGACTGACTTTATATGAATATGTTGATAGAAAATAAAATTATATCTGAAAAAGAAACTGATCGAGGCCTTAGTGAGTGGTGGTGTGGTGTGGACAGGGAAATCTGGCAAAAATAAACCATGAGAGCTCCTTTCTTTTTTAAAGCCAGTAAAACAGTGCCTCACACACGCATACATACACTAAGGGGGTTGAGCAGACAGCAAAGAGCCTTTAATCACTTTATGACAGGAACCTTGAGGTGAATGAGCAGCTAGTGGGGACTCCTCTCATTCACATGCTAAGCCTCTGTCTTATCAGACAGCAATGGAGGCGCTCACTAACATGAGAAGTAGGAGGGAAAATGGATGCACCCCCACCTCTCTACCTCCCATCTCACCCGTTGTAATATGAAAAGGTGAATGAAGGTTTGATCTAAACCTGCATGAGCTGAGTTTTCTTTTATCCCTTCAGTCTGAGAAAGATGTTTGATCCGAAAAAGTAAGGATATAGTTAAGTTTAGGCTGAAACTAATGATTATTTTCACTGTGAGAAAATGGTAAAGATGTCGATCATTGTTTCCCAAAGCCAAAGTTGACATCCTCAGTTGTTTTATTATGTCTATAATCAAAATGCATTTACTGTCACAGAGTAAAGAAACCAGAAAATATTCACATTTAAGAAGCTGAACTCAGAATGTGGACTGAATGTAAGTAGAGCTTGTAAGCTCTACTTACATTTATCCAAAATTCTGACAAATTTCACAGCCAGAAAAAAAAACCTCAAGGCGATCTGGTGATCAGTTTGAGTAATTAAAAACAGAAAGGTCAAAGTTTTCTGATTCCAGTTTCTTAAATATGAATATTATCTGGTTTCTTTAGCCCTCTGACTATGAACTCAATATCTTTGGGTTGTGTGCAAAATTAGACATTTGAGGATGCCACCTTGAGCTTTGTGAAACACTGAAACACATTTTTCACCATTCTGACATTTTATAGACCAAACAACTAAAAGCATAAACAGATTAATTAATAATGAAAATAATTGTTTGTTGCAACCCCTAACAGTGATTGTATTGTAAAAAGACTAGTGAAAAAAGGTACCACCGAAAGCAAAATCATGAACATTATCTACAATGGCTTTATTAAAAGCATTAAGCTTAAAAATAAGTGATCAATAGCCCTTGTTTCGGTAGTATGTCTATTCATGGAGTTCAATCTGGGACCACAAACTGTCTGAATCATACAACTTAATACACAAAAATTCATAACCTCTTACAAAAAGTGACAATAACCAGTCGAAAACATCACAATAAAGTAATATAAAATGACTTAGACATTTCTGTCTGTCTATCATCAGTGTCTCTCGATCAAACCACGAGGGAAGCCTGCAGCTCACCGCTGGGCTGCAACACGTGTTCCCCTGAGGGAGAAACACCCACCACACTGCAAAAAACACCACCCAGCTAAACCAGTTAAAATATATTACATTATCTTAAATTATATATCAAAATACCATACAAAAGATTATTGGTTCTGTTGTTTACAAGTTAGCCTTTCTTAATATACTTTTCTTTTTTTGTCGTTTTGGGGGCTTTTTTCATTGGTCAGTAGTTTCGAAGCTGCTGACTAGGTGAGGGGGGGAAACCTAAATTAATTAAGCTGTATTGGAAACAGGTGCGATGATCTCACTCCTGCTGGTAAGAAATTTAACTTGTTTTACGAAAAAGTACATTTCAGACCTAAAGATGTTGGTACTTTTGTACAAGTTATTCGCGTGTGTAAGTAACACATGAGCGTCGGGTATATTTTTATTTAAGTAGTTTCAGCTACCGAGCAAATAGTAAAGTAATCCTACCTGATGGACAAATACATCAACCGGTTCGTCCAGTGGCACTCCCTCTCGGTTGGTCATGGACAGGAACCCGAAGCCCATGCGGACATTGAACCATTTACACACGCCGACCCCATGGAAAGACTGTGAATCCTCCTCGGTGCTCGGTCCCTCATCCTCCTCGGTCTTACACACTCCTGCAACGAAAAAGTATGCAATTACGAAAAAAAAAATCTATATATGCTATATTGTTGCAAATGGGATTTTTTTTAAATTATACACTTAATTCAAAAAGTGGAGAAATTCAGCAAAGTCAAAAAACTTTTCATTTCTTTCTTTCGTGTTGCTGCATCATCAATCAATATTAATCAATGAAACGAGCACCAGTAACACGCGAACGCAGTATCTGTGCTTAATTTCGTTTAAAATAACCAATTTCGTGGAAGCAACTGAACAACATTAAACTTTCTTTCTAAATGCCGCGAGTTTGCGCGAAATAAGTAATCTTGGAAGTTGCATGTCAGAGTTTCTAAAGGGCGATTAATGCGGTGATAAACACACGGATTACACGTGATGTGCGTGAACAATGCTTTAAAATGTCCCATTGCAATCAGGTGGACAGTACATAAGAAGACAACTCAATTAAGTTATTTTGAAAAGTAAAAATTCAACTTATTTTGTTACTCAACCTGGGAATTCCTGGTTAGAAACGGAGCCCATGTCTTCAGTTCTGCCTTGAGTCAAAATTAGCACCCAAGCTACAGTATCCTTTTTTTTTTTTGAGCCCTCAAACTGGGTAATCCTCACAGATTGCCACTTTCATGCAAAATGCGGTGAAAAGCAGAAACTGCGCAGCGAGAGGGAAAGCGGGAGTGGGAGGTAAACAAAAGGGGGCTGGCAACCTATTCCCCCTAAACAATGAGGGGGTGAGGAGGGTGGGGGGTCACCGGCCAGGATTTTTTGCTGAAGAACCCCCCCACCCTTCCTTTAAAACATCTCCAAAAAACAATGCAAAGACACCCAGCCAGCCCCTTCAGAAAGCACTCCAACCACTCCCAGAGATAAGTCCACATAAAGCTCCAAACATACCTTCTGCCATGTTTGAGGGCCAGTTTACTCCCAGTGTTCACTGCTGCTGCTGCCCGTGTCTTTCTGTTTGTGTCCTCTCTCCTGCAGTGGTCAGTCGGTTCTGTTGGTCAATACAAATGACCATTTCTCATCCAACAAACCCCCCACACTCTCGGTCATGTCCACGTGATTCACAATTATAGTCCCCAAGGATATAGATTGCATATTGTGTGATGGAAGGGCCCAAATGTGCAGTGACCAATCACATTTGATAAAAAATAATCATAATATCCTCATGATATTTCCATACACATCTATGATTGTCACAGTAAGTTTACTTACTTAAAATTTACAATTATGGTAATTAGAAGCACCAATATATCAAATTTTAAGGTATGTTATTTGCAGGATTGGGTGTATTTCTGTTTTATTCAGGTGTTTCTGAAGTTGCCACTTCTCAATTCAAAAAGGGTTTGCATTATGACACCAACATGGACAGAATTAAATAATTTACCTCCTTAAAATATTATCTAAATGCATGCAGCACTTTTGACTCAAAGTGGAGTGGCAATAGGAAGAAATTAAACCAGGTGGAGCCTTTTTTTAAGCATCCATTTAGACGGATTTTAAGTTATTTTTGGTTTAATTTTGTTAGTTTTTATAATGAATGAATTATTTACTAAGACAATACAAGGGATTACATACACATATTATCCATGACATCTTATATTCGTGCATTCGTTTCCTTGGCTGCAAGACAAACAATTGTAATGTTAATCCGTTAATGTTAATCAGCAGAGGAGGAAGCAACGGAACTGAGTCAAACCATCGACAAGAGCAGTTACAACATGCGAGAGAGCGAAAGCGGACTCGAACACAACAAAAGGACACAGAAAACAACCCTCAACGTGAAAACAAGCCAAGCTGGTCAAACGAATTCATGGATCAATAGTGATTGATCACATCACGTTAAGATGTTGACTCGTGTCCTTGTGGAGTGATGGATGATTCAAAGACATAGGAAAGTGATTTTAACCAAAAAGCTTAAGAGTCTAAAGCCGAAGTAACCTACTAATTTGTTTCACTATTAATAATAATAATAATAATAATAATAATAAGAATAATAATAATAATAATAATAATAATAATAATAATACAATTTATATATAGATATATATTCATTCGGATGCATATATATTATTTTATAAAATTTAAGAAAAATAATCTAAAATTTTATTTGGTCTTGATGATACTGCTAAACATCACGTTAGCCTGTGTGTGTGTGTGTGTGTGTGTGTGTGTGTGTGTGTGTGTGTGTGTGTGTGTGTGTGTGTGTTTGAGAGAGTGAGTGAGAGGATTTAGGTGAATTAGTTACTTTTTTCTGTGGAGACTAACGTGAACATTATTATTATCATTATTATTATTATTATTATTATTATTATTATTATTATTATTATTATTATTATTATTATTATTATTATCATCATCAGTATTTTGATAAATGGCAGCACAGCACCACCTCTGTATACAGGCCATATGACGCCTGATGGATATTTCAGAGATGACCTGTCGATTTAATCACAACTACTACAACGACCCCTTGTGGACCCGCAAAACACGCGTACTGAAGGCCCTAAATGTTACATAACTGACAGCTTTAAATATCCCAAAATGTATAAATGATAACAGCACAAATCAGGGAAAAATATGATCCATATCAATGTATTACAACGGTAAGTTGGCGATTAGAAATGAAAAAAAGTAAAAGAGACGTCTTGACCTAAGAAGGATTCTAAAACAACCTCCAACTAAAGGTAAAACGGGGACATTGAAATATAAGAACTATTTTGCGATAAATCAGAATAATACACCAAATAGATTTTGATTAATATGAGCGTTATTTTTCTCATTGCTACGATTTTTTCATCTTCCTAATTTAATGTTTTGTTTGTTTGTTTTTGTTTTTTAATGGAAAATAAAATTATGAGATGTAAGATGACAAGTGGTATGTCCAATTTTGAGGAGCCTTTTTGTCTTATTATGGTATTTCCGAAATCTTCAAAATTTTTAAATGATCATATTCCTAATGTAATTTATTATGCGCTTTGAAGCTGCAAGTACCCAATTTCTGACATTTAAACAACCGGAAATATAACATTTAAATAAATACAGCTGATGCACAGTTTGGCGCAGTAGATAATGATCATTTGCACCACATCTGCTTTAAACTGACGCAAAATGTTTTACTGAGCTAAGAGCTTTTTTCAGACTTTTTATCTTGTCCAACTCCTCTCACTTTAATATTAAATGGTCAGAAATTCATATTGTAAAATTGGCAATCACCAAAGCTGACAAGACAAAATTCGGGAATATAGTTTACAATTGCCTTTAGATGCCACCAGCTTGCACAGCAACGTGCTCGACTTTGAAAAGATGAGGTTATTTTAAACTGATTTTTTTTTTTTAACGCCGGTTGGGCATGAGGAAATATCAGTTTATGCCTCAACAAACTGCTTTGTGGACAAGGAAAATAATCTAATGAAGTCTCAGCAGTCGGGTCATTTCCAGTGGAGGGGTCAGTGCCTCTGAAGTGCTGCCTCAGATGATCTTGGCCGGAAGCCAAAGCGTTTGGATCTCAGCGCTGGGCTCGAGCCAAAGTGCAACAAGCTAATGGACTGTCACTGTAAAGATGGCTGCCTCATGATTTGGCGTTACGGGCCGCGCTGTACATCAGTTTATCCAATATAGCGCTGTTTTTACACCAGCATTTTATTTTCTCTATGGGAATGAAATCAAACCGCAGGGCGTCCTTTTGGCGACATGTTGCTTTTCAATAAACTTCTAAGCGCCGTATTAGTAATAGTAAATAAAAGCAGGGTTTCCGTAGGTCCCAGAAAATCTAAAATCCGAATTTGAAATGTTTGATCTTGAAAGGTCTTGAAATTAAAATATGAACCTGTTGTTTTTCCTCCTAGAAAACGTATTGATCACACTGTATCAACTACAAACCAACATTGAACCAGACCATGACTGCGTTGAACTTCATGCTAGTATATGGACGTAAAATAGGTTTTAAAGAAAGGGGGGAAAAGCATTCTTAATGGTCTTTAAAAGGTCTCAGCCTAACATTTAATTTACAAATTGAAACATGCAGAAACCCCGAAAATTAAAGGGATATTTTGTTCTTAACAGAAATAAGTAAGGAGTAAATAAATAAATAGGCCTACTACATAAATAAAATTGAGAAACTTAGTGAGTTGGCTGGTTTCCATCACAGATAGGCCTACTATTCTACTAACAACAAATTTTTTTCCACTCTTGTTTACCAACTTTCCTTCTCTCCTTTGCCGATTAAACTGCACATCATAACACCAAGGATACCATAATGTCTGGCAGCACCTGAAGGCAGCATGATGAAGTGCACTTGTGTTCTATACAATGACCACTAGATGTCGGTATAACTCTGAGCTCACTGTGCAGGACACGCCACTTCTAACACTGGAGTTTGAAATTTAAAAACAACATTATGTCAATTGATCCTGAGTCTGCAGTTAAGGAGATCAGATCCAAATACACTGCAGTGAGTCATTGTTATATTGCCTCTGACAAAATGACAAGCGTAAAGCCTAACTTTGTGTTGTTGATCTCTAGGTAACATCCATATGACGATTTTTTTTTTCTTCTTAAACTTTGTATTTCTGTCTGCGCAAGCCTCTGCAGCCATGCACAAATAGGCAAAGCAGAGATCAGGCGAGTCCCGCCTCTTTGATGTCCAAAAACGGACCGTGTGTGAAGGAGAAGCCAAACAACCAACCGCGGAGGCTGGGAAACCCCCTCCGGCCACCATCAGCGGGAGAGCATCACTCTGCATCTCGACACAGATCATCTGTCCCGTGTCAGGTGGATGGATCAGCTTCTGGGCGGGACACGCCAGCTGGAGGAGCACAAGCGAAATTTCCAGCAGTTCTTTCTCTAGGAGCTGGAGGGAGAGGACGTTGATAGACTCGGCTAGTCATATTTTATGGAGCAGAAGGAGCGCGTTGGGAAGTGAGTTTCTGCAGAAAATGCAAAAACTGAGCTTTCATAAGAAAGTTAAAAATCTCACCGGCACCCGCGTCAGGTAGTCTGCTGCAGCTGCAATCATGTAGCCACTTTTTTAGTCATGACTTCAGAGGGATGTCACATGCAGATGCAGCAGGACACTTTGAAGAGTAGCTCGCAGGATTAGAGAGGTTTATTAGCGCTCCTGGTTTACAGTTTCACTCCAACCAAACATGGCAAGACTACGGAGGAAAGCGTGCATCGCTCTCTTTCTTTTCACGTTGTTCATCTTTGGGACCATGATGGGACTGAGGACCCTGAAGCCCACTGACGGCTTCTCGGATCTGGCTCCAGGCTTGGAGCTCCTGCCGATGATCGGGGGCAAGGTGGACCGGCGCTCCGCGTCCCGTGACGCCACCGCTTCCCCGGGTCAAGCCCGCCCGGCTGGCAGCAACACCAAAGCAGTTTTGTCCAACGCTGGTCCGGAGGGGATCATATTTTATGATGTTCATATTTTTTATTACATCTGGTACGGCAACCCACACATGGACGGCAAGTACATTCACTGGGACCACATCCTGGTTCCACACTGGGACCCTAAAATCGCCTCCAGCTACCCGAGAGGGAGACACATGCCGCCTGAAGACATCGGCTCCAGTTTCTACCCCGAACTCGGCCCATACAGCTCCAGGGACCCGGACGTGTTGGAGTCCCACATGGAGCAGATCGGAGCATCTGCAGCAGGTACAGTTCAAAGATGCAATGAAGGCACCCTGAGTTTCTTGGAGAGAGATTGGAAAAAAGAGCTGAGTGTTGTTTTTTGTCCTCAGCAGCTGCACAGACAAATCTGGCCTGTATAAGCGCAAAACTGCCTGCTTTTCTTTTGCTTGAGGGGCACAAAATATTTTCAGCACCACACATCCACTGGACAGCTCCCCACAGGTCAGCTCCAAGTTTTCTGCTGCTGCAGCACAGAGAGACCCTTCAGTACTTTAAAAGCTCCAGAGATCAAGTGATCAACTTTTCAGGAGTGTATAAAAAGTGGACAACATTCGTGACTATCAATGTCATAACTGATTCAGGAAATTTTAAAGTGAGGTTCTGTTTAGCGTGTTTTTTGACGCAGCATATTACGGTGGGCGGGTAGTATGGTTAAAGTCAGTATCAAGCTATTAGGAAGCATAAATCTTAAAATATTGATATGGCAAAGATCACATTTAAACACATTTAATATAAATGACCTGACGTTTGATGCACTGAACTGTTTCACATATGTTGTTTTTAATAGAATAGAAAAAGCCATCACAAATGTAAAATAAAAACGTCAATAGCCAATGTCCTCTGAATAATTAACAAAATAAGGCCAGACAATACACGAAATGGTCATATTATTAGAATTATTACTGCACATTTTTCACATTTTTCACATATATATGTATATATATATTACTGTTCATCACTGTTTCCCAGAACCCAAGGGGATGTTGTCAGATGTCTTGTTTTTCTCACAACCTAAAGATATTCAGTTTACTGTCATAGAGGACTAAGGAAACCAGAAAATATTCATATTTGAGAAGCTGAGATCAGTGAATTCTTTTTTTCTTTAAAAAAGAGTGAGTGAAATGATAAATTATCAAAGTTTTTGCAGATTAATTTAATATTTCACAACTAATCAAATGACTAATCATTGCAGCTCTAACCATTAGGATACATTTCCACTGAGAGACAATAAATGGTAATATTTTTGGAACTTTATTTAAACAGATAATCTAATTGAGAGCCACCTGAAAGAAGAAAACATCTACAGTGAGACAACCTCACAGCCAGCATTTAAGAAACAACACATCTAAAGCCAGACAACCAACAATCAAATGACAAATAGATTTAATAAAAATGATGGCAAAACCACATCTGCTAACAGCTTGAAAAACTTCAAAGGGAATGGAATAACCAAATTTAAAACTAATTATCTACGGTTAAGTTGGAATGTTTACTGTAGTTACAAGATTTAATCAATTAAAATAATGTATGACATTAAATTATCACACCCTTTAATGTCCCTCTTCTCTAGTCTGAGAACTTAAGGCTTAGATGTGTTTTTTGGACATCTCATAAAATATTAATTGGTGTGTTGTTAGTCGTAGTCTTAGTATTGCTTGCCTAAAAGACAGCAGGGACCTGTAACCTGGTATCGTGTAACAGCCCGCCGTGTCCAGCTATCAGCAACATACACATGATAGGCCCTGATGTTTCTGTCCTGCGGCTCAGTTGGTTATTGTGCACCATCCGGAGTGATGACCAGACCATCCAGCCCTTTGAAACCTCACCGCCTTGACAGATGGATCGCGGAAGTGCCGCCTCACAATTCTTATTTAAAATCATCCATTTAATTAGACACCGCAGCCAGC
Organism: Lutjanus erythropterus; assembly: GCF_056507025.1. NCBI lineage: Eukaryota > Metazoa > Chordata > Actinopteri > Lutjaniformes > Lutjanidae > Lutjanus > Lutjanus erythropterus. The sequence goes on along the minus strand of NC_139325.1, from coordinate 30,904,347 downwards.
CAAACTCTGAATAGTTCCACTTGGCTTGATGACTGATTCCCCACCACTTCACAGAGGCCCATAAATAAAACGAATAGCGGCGACCATATTCTTAATACACACAGACAATAGTTGGGTATTGTAATCTAATAGTCCCCACAGCTCCACAGCAAGGGGACATGAGTTTAATGAATTAGCTCTGAGTGCATATCTGATGTGCCAGATCCTCTCTGGTGCCAGGCACTGCTGTGGCTGATATGAAGTTATTTCTCAGCCAGCACAGAGCATGAGGAAGCATTTCTTAGCTGGAATTTATGAGCTGTCACAAATTCGAGCTGTGCAGAGAGATTGCTACTAAAACAAGACATAATAAATAGTCCAGAGATGACAGATGCATATTCATCAATTCAGTGCAAGATGTGGGTGATGGGCAGGTAGGCATTCAGATAAGAGACACAAACAACCACAAGAGATACAAAACAACTGCAAAAAGTTGCAAAACAGCAAAAAAGAGTTACAAAACAACCACAATGAAATGCAAAACTACCACATAGATACACTAAATGAGTACACAGAGAAGCAAAACAACCACAAAGAGATGCAAAATGACTACAAAGAGTACAAAAACAATGACTAGGACACTAAATGGCTACACAGAAATGCAAAACAACTACAAAGAGATACAAAACTACCACAGAGGCACATAAAGCAAGGAAAAGATGCAAAGAAAGACTACAAAGAGACACAAAATCGCCACAATGAAGATGCTAATGACCAGAGATGCCAAATGACAACAAAGAGATGCAAAAAGACCACAAAGGGTGGCAAAGCAACAACAAAGAGATGCAAAAAAAAAATCAGAGTTGCAAAACAACGACAAAGACCCAAAATGACCACAAACAAAAGAAAAATTCAAAAAGACTACTAAGAGACGTATAACAACCACAGACACTAAATAACTAGAGATGCTAAACAGTAACAAGGAAACACAAAAAGAGATGCAACCACAAAGAGATATAAAGATGCACAACAAGAGAGGCAAAACAACCACAAAGAGACACTAAATGACTAGATCTTCCAGCAAGGAAACACAAAATGACCACAAGGATGCAAAACCACCAAAGATACAATTAATGACCAGAAATACAAAATTACTTCAAAAAGATGCAAAATTACTGTTTTCCTGTAATGCCTATTTCCTATTTAGGGGGGCTGTGAGGGCTTTTACATATCTGCGTCCTAGGACCCATAGACTCATAGTCCATCTATGCAAACAGCACATTGCCACAAACCTCATCAGCATCTGTCTTGAGTCCTGTAAAATATGTGTGGTAATTACCCTAATGGATTTATCAGGGCAGAACTTTTACAGCACGTTCAATAAAAGAGCAACTGACTGTGTTCGTTCAATGGTCTCAAACGAGTCTGTAAAACCGTGTGAAGGGCTGCGTGAAAACGGTTACAGTAGATTAATGGCAGCAAAAGTTTTTCAGCACCCATTTCTCCCCACAGGATTGTCAGCATTTCTTACAATCAGCATGAAATCCATACATCATTTCAACAAAGCATAAGATAACTGTTAGAGGTTCGTATGCATTTTGGACATAGGTTCTAATCAGTAGGTGCTCTCTGAGGTATAACCAAGTGTCTTTGGTCCAGGATGGATGATCAGACTCATGAGTTTCTATGTGTCTCCAGGTGTTCTCGTCCTGTCCTGGTATCCTCCGGGCCTGGCAGACGACAATGGGGAACCCGCTGAGGATTTAGTACCAGGTGTACTGGACGCCGCATATAGACACAACCTCAAGGTAAAAGGCATCAGCACATTTTGAGTGTGTATGTGTGTGTGAGGACCTGAAACAAAGTGGGGAAAGAGTCCAAGGCTCGGGGAAGAGCAATGAATCAAATCTGTTCTGGGGAATGATATTCAGCTCAATTTTTACTGCATTCATCAAGTTGTCGCAGGAAAATGAGTGCTGATTGTTTAATGATTTGTTCATTTTAAGGCAGCAGCTGTTGTTGGAGGAGTAAGTTTTCCACCAATAATGTTGGCATTGGCATTTGCAGTGGGAGTTTAAAACTTTTATTTATTTATTATAGGTAAATCACCTTGAACATGTCTCTTTTGCATCATAAACTATAGCATGAAATATTGAAGACGAAGCAATATAAAAAATCTCACAACAGATACAGATAAAATAACACTTAAAATGGATGATACTAAAATAAGACTAAGAGTAGACTAAGACCAGAACAGAAGCATTTACCATAGAGTTTCTAATCGAATAAGAAATATCAGATTTATAAATTAAATTACTGTTTGGAGACTGTTCCAAGTGGTTGGAGCAGAAAATATAAAGGCTTTCCCTCCCATCTCTGTTTGTACACTAGAGACGGAGAGCATATTTATGTCTGCTGATCTCAGAGAATGATTGCATGATAAATTCTGAAATAAATTTGCAGAGATATGAATACAACTTGCCCAGAATTAATTGCACTAATATACAACAAATCATCATAATCCAGAACTTGTATAAAAAAGTGGCATTGACCACCCTTCTCCTAAATTCAAAAGGGAAACAGGACTTATGTCTAAAGTAAGCTTTTGTCTCAGTTCCTTAGCAATGTTTTCAACATGTTGCTTTTGATGTAAACTATACCAGACCGATTTTTTAAAGTTTTAATCGGACATTCATTCTCATTATACAAGACACTCAAAAGACTTCTATCTTCCATGTTGTCGGACTTCCCTGAACCAATACACATTGAAATACAGAGGACAATCTCTTTGGAATAATTTACCTACATCTCTACAATCAATTTCTACATTATCTTTGTTCAAAAAACATGAAAAAGTTTTTAATGAGCAAATAGCAGTTTTAATGAGCATTTCTTTCCTTTTTTGTTTGTTTGTTTTTTGTTAATGTGTCGCACATTGTATACTTTCATTCCTGTATATCAGTTTTATATCTATTTAGTCTTGACACCTTGAAGTTGTCTATGTTAGTTATATAGGTGAGGTATCTCCATAAGCCCTTTTGGCTTCCAGCCTCTCCTGCACAATTTTTTAATCTTTTGTTATTTTATTGTCTCTGTATATATATATGTATAATGTGCAAATAAACTAAACTAAACTAAACTAAAGACATTCATCAAGCCAAATATGTAATATTTGTAACAGGTATCAAGTTTAATTGTCTTCTTCCGAGCTTTAACAATGCCTGAGATATGGGCTGGATATTGGCCTTTTGTACCTTTAAGGTATCAGCTGAAATAACCCATTACAAAGTACTGTGGAAGCTTCTGCAGTCAAACAGTATTCGCATTCAAACCTTTTTGTACCAGGTCTAATTTTTGTTCTGAGCCAATCACAGCTAGCATTCTTGGTGAATTTGAGCACGGTACATTTGACAGAGTTGGCAGTTCAGCATAATGAGGTGCCACCAAAATATTCAAAAGTATGGCTAATACTACACGTCTGTGGTGTCTAATAATAATAAATGCTTAAAGCGGGAAGGATTATTTCATAAAACTGGTAATATGAGTAACATAATAAAGCATCTCATCAAGCATGGAGAAAATGTCAGGGTGGACAGCTGCACCATGTAAGGAAAGGTATCAAATGAACTCTAGCTTTATTAGTACCATCATCACTTTAAGAGGATTGGTATCATATTTTTTTAAATGACACCCAGTCTTACTCAAGATGTCTGTGGGCTTCCTCTTAGCATTGAAAAACGACATCATCCTAGTTTTATCCACATTTAGTACTAGTCTGTGTTGAGTGTGCTGAAACAACAAAATATTAAAGGCAGACTGTATTTATGAAGTGTTTATAAGGGAGAAGATACAGTTATATAGTAAACACCTTATCATCTGCATAGAAAGGACAGAACCTTGAGCCACTCTGTTAAGTATATTCAGCCAGATTTGACTGTGCCCATTGACTGTGACACACTACAAACTAAACTAAAAGACAGAATGGCTAAAGCTGACACTGACACAGCCAGTGTTCTGTATAGTTGTATTAAAGTAGGCTAATTGTGTTATACCTCCAGCTCAAATGTCTATGTTGGGAGAGATACCCATTATTTTACTTCTGAATGGTAGCCAAAATATGAATGAGATGTGATTTGATGTGTAAATATGATTGCCTGTCCATTATCTCTCCATCCATTCATCGCACTAAGAGCACAGTGACACAGGAGCTACCAAAGGATTATTAATACTTCACAGAGGTGAGCAGAGAGCTTAACGTTGCTCAGGAAAGTATTGTCAAATCAACATTGCCCCGCACCGAGTTATACACAGAAGTGGCTGTTTCTTTTTGTCACAGGAGAGTAAGATTGAGAGCTCTTAAAGTTGCTCTGCTGCCTCCGATAAAGCTGCCTGTGCTGCTCAGGGATTTGACTCCGGATGTTTGCAGCTGCAGTGACATCTCCAGCATTAGATAAAAAACAGGTCAAAGAGATGCGGCTGCTGCTGGATCAGTTGTTCAGTGAGGAATGAATGAGCTCCGGAGCACATCAGCAGGGTGGAGGGGTGGGGGGTGTTTGTGCCAATTAGGTTGGAAAATGGCACATTGAGGGAAATAACCGCCCATGTTGGTCTTTCTGCCTCCTGTCGCCGTATTGAAGGCTTATTAAACTTTTACAGTGCGGGTTTGCTCATAATGGGATACAATTTATGTCAGATAGTCTTCTGATACAAACAGAGGGAAGGTAAAGGAAGGCAGTGGGAGGGAGAAGGAGAGATACAAGATTATGACACTATCATTGGTAACAGCTGTCAGTTTTGACATAATCAGTTTGAAGTGTTTTTGTGAGATTTTCACTGAAAATCTCTCTAAAGGTAGAATATGTGAGAGATACATCATGTGTTCATGTGGATGTTAAAAGCTGCTCAGAGTTCAAATTGAGTCTTCTCTCTGTGTGAATTTGAAATGACTAACAAGATAGACAGGCTTTAAGAGTTTTCCTGTGTCAAAGCAGGTGGCGTTAATAATTCACCAACAGCATTTGCAGAACACACTAAGTGTTTAAATAAAGAAAAATCATCCCGCTGACATGCTAGGGGGGGCAGGAAACAGATAACAGCATCAGGATTGCTAAGCATTATTATGTTTTTTGGAGCTGAAATGATTAGCTGATCAGTTGATAGGTTTATCGACAGAAAAATAATAACAATTTGATAAATCTTCTCAATTTTTTTTCAAGCAAAAATAGTGAAAAAATGCCAAACTATTCTGCGGTTCTAGCCTCTCAGTCAAGGAGACTGGTGATTTTCTTTGTCAGACATAATTTTAGACCAAATATATTTGAGTTTGAATTGACTTAAACTTTCACTTCAGACTAAAGCTGTTCCACTTAGACAGTTTAGCTTGGTGTAGTCAATGCTAACTCAAGCCAGGCTAAAACAAGTTTGCATCGTGAGCGTGTATGGAGAACAGAGGCAGCCCAGAACAGCTCATTGCTGAAAAGAGGATGAGATGTCACAAAAAGAAGTAAACGAGTTCTTTTCTTCTCAACAGTGAAACAAACCCTGCAGATTAAACTATATGAAGAATATAAAGGGGTAATCATGAAAAAAGGTCAATACTGCTGCAATTAACAAAACAAGGGAGATGACTAGTAGAAAAAAAACCCACAGACAAAGTTATGCCAACATAATGTGATCCTGGCACGAGTTGTCCTGTGCTAATAGCTCACTTGGTAAAGTGTCCACTCCATGTTACTGAGGCTTCAGCAGCAACACAGGTTCAATTCCAACCTAAGGCTGACCTACATATTGTCCTTCTCTTATTCCTTCTCTTCTTGTCCATCTTCAGCTGTACTATGAAGCAAAAAGGCAAACTCCATTAACATAATTTTAGAGAAGATATACAAGCTTACTTAATGCTTGTTTGTCTTCACAACTTCAACAAAATGAGTGAATGAATACATAACTGTAGAACAACTTTTGCACACTTTTTTAAACTACAAAATCAAAGGCACCGGCTTATATCTAGAGCTGGTACCTGGGCACCGCACAGTAGCTGCCCATTGCACCTAATACAAGGATGGATTTTAGTTTAGAGTTTTTCAGTTTAGAGTTATTAATTGTTGCCGTCTTAGTACACCACCCAATTCAGTTAAGGAAGAACACTGGTCTTCCTGGACGAGCTTCATATTTCTGTGCTGAAGTCTATTGAGATGTTGTCTTATAGGACCAAAAATAGCAGTCACTGACTTATGAGTAAACAAGTTTTATTTACAACTTGCAAAAGTTATCATCAAGGTTAATTACAAAGCAAAGTAGTTGGAAGGATGATTATTGCAACACAATTCATTATCATGCCAGTGTTTGTATCCTGATGTGGAGATAAAGATAATTTATTTTCCTGCAGCGATGTGACACATATTGGCCTTGTCCTCCGTATAATAAGTCTGATGAGAAGCAGTAGTGTTGTTGGGCCAATCTGTCAGATTCAATATCACATTTGTTTGGTCTGCTGTTTGGCTGCAGGCAAAGAAATATTGTATCTCGGCGAGGGCAAGACAAGAACGTCGGGATTATACATGCAACGCCAAGCTGATGAGGTTTTACACATAATGCTGTCAGGAGAGAAGCTAATAGATTGAATTTAATGGCATGATTTCTTGTCATCAGTGACCTAGCAAGCGTGACATTTTCATGAAAAGCATGGCAGAGGAGGCGTGTGTGGAAAAACAGACAGTGACAGGCTTTCTACAAATCAACTGAGCATTTCAGTGTTTCATTGAAATAAGAAGGCACTGCTTATCTTTGTGTTTTATGGAAGCACTTAGAAGATCACTATCAGAAAGCAGAGCAGAGAAAGCCTTCAAATAAAATGTATTCTGTGCACGGCAGCATGTGGAGTGCAGTTTTTCCAAGCAGTCCTCTTCCATTTCTCCTTGTTTTTGATGAACTCCTCCCACTCCCTCTGCACAGAAGGACATTTATCTTTGGAGTGCTTCTTATTGCATAATTTTGGTAAAATGCTGACAAGGTAAAGAACTTTGGCTCTCATCATTTGGAGCTCTAATGCAAACAACCTTAAAACATTTCTTTGCTCTTTTGTACTGAAAGGCAGTCTAAAAAAAGGAGGGAGGGAAGCCCAAGTGAGGGGGACAGATGGTCCCACAGGAGTAGTGGATAACATCCAAAAATGTATCAGATCAGGATTAAATAAACACACATATCTGCAGTCTGCTTTTAGTAGCAAAGTGGCTAGCAGCCAATCTGAGAAATGTATTGTGTTAGTACATGAGCAGTGTGGAAAACTCTTCGAGAGTCTGTATAATTACACCAAAACAGTCTTTTGTTACTGAAAAGTTGTTTTGTTGCCCGAGATAAGATGAAGACAGAAAATGCCTGGATGAATGGACTCACAGAAATCTTCTGCATGTGTATTAAACAACACCTGTCCATATGCGCTCCCATGCTTTCCATCTGATATCTTTGTCCTTCCTCGTCCTGTGCTGTCATGTCTTGTTTGTCACACCAGCAGTGCTCCTAACTGTGAGGATGAGGGTTACAGTGAGCTCGGCACTCTTCCTAACTAACTGCTTGACAGAGCAATCTTAAACAGCATGTGAATGAGTCTTTACAGTGATTTTATGGAGCTCAGTGGGGCATGAATATGGCATTAACCTTTCCAAGATTCATTATCGGATAAACCTATTAGGGAGCCTGCGGCATTGAATTGCTAATGGTCCCCTATTGACCCCCCAAAATATTGATGTAGTTGATGTATTCAAATTTGCTTGTTTTATTCAAACTGTTTAAAACCCAAAGATATTTGGTTTACCTTTATATATGATAGAGAAAAGCATCAAAACCTCATATTCAAGGAGCTCAAACCAGAGAATGTTCAGCATTTTGGCTTGAAAAATTAATTAATTGTCAGGATAGTTGCTGATTCATTTTCTGTTGATCGGCAGATCACTTAATCATCTAATTGTTGCAGCTCTAATATAAGTGAAGATAACAACTCCCATGATCCCACACTTCTTCATGATGTCATCAGACTACATCTTTTCTTACTGGTTTAATGTGAGAGAGTCAACTAGCAAGAATTTACATATTGTGCAATTAAGAGCTCTTTTCCAAGACAGGCTTGAGAACAAGAACGGAATCACAAAAAACATCAGATAATAGCCTTGAAATCTCCAAGGGGAATGTAATGAGAGTGGTTTGTAGTTCTTTTTTTTTTTAAAAGTGCAAAGTACTTGAAACCAGTTCTACCCAGATTAGTGCATACATGAGGTATATAGGTTAAGTACTGGATAGTGTGTGTTTAACACAAGATAGCTATTTCTTATTGAATGATATGCAGGTGTTTATTTACAAGAGGGATTCAAATCAATTTAGGCAGATTTGAGTAATTGATTTGTGTGTTATGGAGTTGTAGAGGACCGCTGCCCCCCACTCACTCCCTTTTACCTTGTGTTCTTATCAAGAGGAGGATGAAGAAAATTTTGATAAATTGGAGCACTCTTGGAAAGACAGAATTTTTGCCAACTGACATCCAAACACACACCTCCTACAATGATATTGCTCTGCGAGCTACTGCACCCTAATGGTTTAGTACGATAGGCGCGTTTAGCTTGTTGTTCCGGGCCACATCTGATTGATTAAGTTATGGCTACAACCCCAAGTTCAAGATGAGTCTCTGAGTCATGAGTAATTAATGTTTTACAGGATTAATTTGGATGGAAAAATACTTGAATATTTTTCAGCATACACAGATATACTGTAGATTTTGACAGAGATAACAAAAGTACACATATTCTTGTAGTCAAGTAGAAGTACAAATATTTGTGTAATAAAAGACTGGTAAAAGTAGAAGGTATGCACTGATGGTTACACCAAGGCATCATTGTTTCTACATGTTATTGTCTCATCCATTTAGGTTGAAATAAGTCTTGATTTTGGGAAGATGGGACATGAGGATGCAAAATAAAAATAATCAGGTACCTTCAAATGCATTAAAACACCAGTAATGAGTATGTTTTGGAAGTGTAAAGAATAACAAAGTATAGATAATTATGCTAAAATGTAGAGTTATCAGAAAGATGAAAGTAAAGTACAGATACCCAAAAACTCTACTTAAGTGCAGTAGTGAAGTATTTGTACTTCATTACTTCCCACCTCTAGATTTTGATATCCCAGTACTGACTCTACTTCTCTACTCAAGTAAAAGTGAAGAAACACTTTCTCTGAAATGCACTTCAAGTAGAGAACTAAAAAGCAGCTCTCTGAAGGACATTTCAGTTTCAGTTTTTTTCAGTGCAAAGCTAACTGAACCTCACTTTTTCTCTGCACCCAAGTCTCTCCCTCTCTCTTGTCTGTTTCATCTTGTTACATCTGTCGTGCATGATGTGCACTGATTCACCAGTGTGTTACCAAGGAAGCAAACTAGTGTAGATATTTATGTTAAAGAGTAGAGAGTTGTCTTGCTCTCAAATGTACTCAGAACTGAAGTGGCTTATTTTGCTTGATTGGTAATGCAGCCTTGCCAGAATTGTGGAAGGTTTATGCACCCATAGTGGTATATCGAGCTTTAGATAACAGACATGTGCAAAATTACATATCAGTAGCAGAACAAGTCACCAAAAACAAACCCAGCTTCCATCATACTGGCAATCCCACACCTCACAGCTAAAAACACACTGACCCCTCTTTGGGTAATGCTGTTCAAGAAAAGCAATGTACTTTTTATTATATAAGTTGAACAGAACTCCAGCAGCACCCACACACTCCTGTATCATGTATTTTGTACGGCACAGTTGGAGAGCAGATCACATGGAGCCTCCACAGCAGCGCTGCTGCTCGACCTCAGCTTGAAGTGGAGCTGAAATAGTCCTTCTGCCCAGGGGAGGGTGGGGGCGGTTTGGTGGGGACACGGTGGAGGGGCATTAGAAGGGAGGGAGCAGAGGGGAAATGTGCATCATGGGTCCCATGACTCAGTTTGCCTCCCTGAACAATCTGTACCCTGAGGGGCTATAAAAAAGTTCTATCTAGTAAGTAAGTAGGCCATGTAGCCGCATGTTCACAGGGGAATAAGGCCCATGGGTGCCCTTTGATGGCATCAACCACACTTTCTTGTTTCCATATGCATCGAGCAGCTACATTCAGTCTTACATGACCCTCCAGTATTGTGTGTGTGCATCCACTGGCTTTGACCACAGAATGAAACTGACACTTTTGCATAAAGACTTGGGCTCAGCTTTGTTGGAATTGATCTAATTGTTATAAAGGTCTGGACCTTCATTGTTGTGTTGGCTCATATCCCTCCTCTTTTTGCTTTCTGCATGACATGGCACTAAATTCCACTCTGCTCAGCATAAATCATGCTGGGGTCGTTCCAGGCTCATGCTGTCAATGTTTATGAGGTATTAAAATGCATCGACTCTGTCTCATTTACTTCGAAATTACCACAGAGTAATGGGCCAGTGTGTTTGGAAAATGAGCTGTTTTCTAGTTGCGTGTGATGTGCTGCAGTGAACAGTAGACCATAACAGCTTTTCTTTGCCTATGTGGATGATAATTATGTGGCTTCACATCCTCTAATACCTCACAGTGTTTCACACAGGTTCATGTTTGATCTCACTTCACTGGACTGTTACTTTACAAGAAGTCCAGAGTTATGGCTTCATAAACATTCATCAGTGTTTCACAAACTATGATTTACTCAGCTGGCCAGGATCGTTATTCTTCTTATCTTCCTTCAAATTGATATTTTGCCAGCAAAGTGCTTCTTAACCATCAAAATATATGTTTTGTGGCACATAAAAGCACTTAGCATCTCCATTAGTGGCACAAGTGATTCTGTTTTTCTTGCCTCCAGCTGAACGATCATCTACAGACATTTAAAATTGTTTGCCAGGCTGTAGCTGATTCCAAACAATCCATTAGTACACTTATGGTCAATGTCACAGTGACACACTCAGTGCCAACAGTCCCTTTTCCACAGAAAAACTCCAGCATGGTGTGCACAGTGTGCCTGAAGTATAGTAAACAAACACACAACATGCACACTGTTACAAAATGCATCAAACAACGATTTCTGTTCTTTAAAACTGCAATTTTTCTGTCAGTAATACTGTCAGTTTCGATAGACTGCTTCGATTCAGATCATTGACTGTAAATAAAAATTGGCACTGCGTTTGCACTTCCTCCCACTGTAATCAAAGTATACCGGATACAAGCGCTGCCATTTTGCACTGGTGTTGTCATTTGAAGCCAGAGTCTCTATAGTAATGATTGTGGTTGGAGCTGCGGTATCGAGGTGCTGCCCATACATCCGGCTGACTCAATTGTGAGCTGTAGTCATGTACACACTGCAGTTACAACTGCGGGCACTACAGTTAATCTACGGCTTGGAAATACGGGGCATACAGAGATAGAGAGAGAGAGAGAGAGACATGCTAGGTGCACATTTACGCTCAACACTCAGCAGCACAACTTTATTTATTTATTTTTTTTAAGTTATGTTATGGGCTTTTCTTGCCTTTATTTGATAGTACAGCTGAAGAGTAGACAAGAAAGGGAGGTGAAGAGAGAGGGAATGATATGCAGCAAAGGGCTGCAGGCAGGAATCGAACCAGCGGCCGCTGCAGAGGACTGACAGCCTCCATACATGGGGCGGACGCTCTACCAACTGAGCTGAACAGCACAACCTTATTGATTATTGAATAGACCTTTTGTCACAGCAGTCATTCTGACATGAAATAGTAGGGTAAACACAGGTCTTTACCAGTGATACTAATTAAAGTCCCATTCAATTCAGGTTGTACAGAGTCAGGATGCTGCTATTGTTGGTTCACTGGAAAGACTGTGCTACACTAAATGAAACAGGACCTTAAGTAGTATCAGTAGTAACCCCTGTTTACCCTCCTATTTCATATCAATATGGCTGCTGTGAAAAATGTCTATTCTGTTTCCTGTGGAGAGTTTCATCTGTCCTCTTCAGTTTTTAGTTTTGCTGCTTAAATGTTCCATGATGTTATGCTGCCGTGACATTACTGCACACATGGATACGAAACTGAAAGCAGCCTCTCTAATCACTAAAGTAAGTTGTTAAAGCAAACAGTCATGTATCACAACATACAGTAAAGAAATCACCTTGAACACTCGCACTGCTTGAAATACTTTAAAAGGATGAACTCAGAGACCATCTCATCCTGGCTCAGCTGTCAGTCATGACATGAAACCCCCTTTTTATAGCGTCAAATGGCTATATAAAACCAACTTGATCAGAAAAATGATCACTTGAACAAACATCAGTGCGATAAGAACCACCTAAACTTTGGGAAAAATTTCTTTTTAGTTTGACCCTGTCCCAATCGTTATATACAGTCAACAGTCCAGGTGGAAATATCTCTCCAACAGTTGGATGGATTTCCATAACATTCATTGTGCCCACAGGATTAATACCAAAGACTCTGATGATCTCTTTTAACTGGAAACTGGAATCGTAATAACTCTGATTAACAATTCCCCCAGCCCCTTTATCAGATGAATTTTAATTTGTCCAATAGTTTGGTTTATGGCTAAATACCTGTAAAACTAATGATATTCGCATTGGGCTCATTTGCCCGTTAGCTAATTTTGGTGTGGTAATACTCTTAACTAAGGTAATATTAAATATCATAAATATTAAATTTGCTTTAGATCAGTAAGAGGGCTGCAATTTAAGATTATTTTCATTAATCTGCTGATTATTTGTGCAGCTAGTTAAATGTTTAGTGTATAAAATGTAAAAAAAAAAAAAGGTGAAAAATACTCATAATTTCATTATTACTCGTGCAATCTTCAAATTGCTTCTTTTGTCCATGTAACACGTCATAACCCAAAGACTGTTTATTTACTATGATAAATAACAAAGAAAAATAGTAAATCCTTACTTTTAAGAAGTTGGCATCGTCATTGTGAACATTAGCATGTTGATTTTAGCATTTAACTCGAAGCACAAATGCACTGGGCTAAATGCAGACTTCCACTAGGTTTTCATCAGGGATAAGACTGACATCATACATCACTGGTTATGTCAGCCTTGTGTCGCTCACTCAGTGACATCTTGCATCCATTTAGTTGCTGTTGCCTTCCATCATCTTAAAAAGCCCCTTTCCTTCACGTTGTTCCCCTTGGGTGTCCACTACGTCAAAGTGTTTCGCTTTGATCATACATTATTCAAAGTCGCTGAATTCTCTTGTCGTGCCTTGAAATATTCAACTTAAGCACTTTTTGTGTTCATGTCATTTCAGGTCCCTTGTTCCCCTGCTGCTTTTGTTCATCAATTGCAGATATCCATGTCTAACTGAGCCATTAACTGGGTGTTACAAAAGTCACCAGAGGGACACCACTTAGGGTGAAAAACATCTCCTACAGTGTGACAGAATGTGTCATGATAACATGATTCCTTACAGTCGCTTCCTGTCCAAAAGGATGTGCTTGAACGGCTAACTGTGGTATGTTGTACTGGTGGCTAAAGTCAGTGTTGTACTCTTTTATTCATAGGCTTTTAGAAAGCCTGCAAACAAGCATAGTCCTCTGTAACATGGTACTAGTGTAGAAAAACCAAAACAGATGCCTGATGTCATGCTATGCTTTAGGGCCACGTAAGGTCAAAATGGTACATGACTGACTTGTTTCGCACAATTACAGTGGCAGAACTTTAATATAAACTGCATTTTATCAAGCTATTTTCTTGGTGGTGACTTGTTAAACTTTAATTAGAGACCAGAGGGTCAAATCGCTGCACTTGTCAGCCCTGTATGAGGTCCCCCCTGAGAAGCTGAATGTTGATTTTGCATCAATATTTTCTAAGGTCACCTGTGAGTGCTGACTGTGATGTAATTTTTTAATGGCAGTAATGTGATGAATGGAAACCAACAAGGTGTGTGTCTTTGTGCGTGTTTTCCCAGGTTGCATTTCACATCCAGCCATACAGAGGACGAAACGACCAGAGTGTGCACGACAACATCAAGTATATCATTGACAGGTAGGCTGCACCTCTTCATCACTGACTCAACTCAAATAGAAAACCATTAAGATTTCATGCACAGTTGAAAGAACAGAACTGAAATACTGAACTGAAAGCATTTCTGATTATATAAGGCCAGTCTCATGACTTATGAATGAGTTTTGAGGCAAAAGCTTTTTTCTGACCTTTAGTATCAAGGTCTGAAAAGGAGACCAAGTATAAACAAACTCAAACACCCAAAACAAGAGCTGGCAAGCAAATCTTCATGTTTCATCTTGAACGTTTTCTCCAGTCAGATCCTCCAGATCATGTTGTCATTAATGGAAGAGTTAGTTACTTTCTGATCTTTTCATTGGCACAAGTGTTAGTATACTATTGGTTGGGGTTCAATTAAATTTGTTGTGGACATTTAAGGTACCAAGAGAATAAATCTTAATGTTTTTAGTGGCCCTACAATTGTTCTTTAATAACTTAACAGTATAATATGTAACATTTCTGCCTTAAAATGTCTAAAAATGACTGGACCTGGGGGCTGTATTTTGTTGAGTTGTGAACAACATTATCCCAAATGTTTCCAACAATGATCAAACCCCTGAGAAATCTGTCATTTTATTCATGGTAACAGTGCGTTTCATGTAGTTGCCTGTCAATGGCATTCATCGAAATACATGGCAGTGGTGCTTGTTTCACAGTGAAGACAACAACTCCCATGAGCCTTACTTAATGACATCATCAAACTTTTTTTTATTGTTTTGATGTGAGAGCCCACTAGCTTCCCCTTTTGTTTCTCCTTACACAATATTTAAACCTGTAATAACTGTTTTATTTGGCCACCTGAGGGAAGTGAAAAGAGGGTTTAAACTCAATATTGACATTTCATCACCTTTTAAGTTTCTAAGTTGAAGTTGTTAGCCTACAGTTACATTTACTCAGCCAGCGGTTATGGAGCAACTTATTTACTTTTACTTACTCATTCATTTGGAGTCACGTCTGACTACCTGGCAAATATTTACTCTGCTTTTAGCTTTGTTTTTGGTCTCCACCAACTCTTGAGGCATTTTAGGTGCTAAATGCTTCTCTGTGTTCACCAGTTTGTTGCCGGCAGTGTCTGTCTGCTGTTTGGTGCTGAGCAGGTAGTGTACAGTGAGTTTTTAGAGCATTTTCTCCAACAGCAGCCCCCTGCTGTATACCAAAAACAGAGAAGCAGCAGACCAGCTAAAGAATGTAATGACACTTGCTATAATGCTTCATAAAGCTGAGCGGAGCTTCAGATTTGGGAGATAATTCTGTGTAGGTTCATTATTAAATATATTTTGTTTGGCTGCACCATCCCATTTAACAAAAAATATTCTCCATGTCTTTTGCATGATTTTTGTCAAATTTCCACAAAATTCAGCCTGATGTATTTCTGTATCTAATCACCATGAACTACTTATGCTAGTTAATATTTGGAGGTGAGTTTGCAATGACTGACCCATGGTGGCCAGTGGCTAGTGAAGGTGATTGTTAGTGGGTTGTGAAGTGCCATCAGGCCAAAATATTCACTTGTTCCTGAGAAATACCAAAGACTGTCAATAAACTTAGTTTCATGCTCCCCACAAAACTCTTGATATTTTCAACATGAACTTTTTTCTTGTCATCCTCATGCCTCATCCTCATTGTGTTATGTGTTATTTGTATGAAGGGTGCTATATAAATAAAGTAATTGATTGATTGATTGATACTGTCTTATTGTCTTTAAAGGTACGCTGACCATGGAGCCTTCTACAAGTTTACAACCAGCACGGGGAAGAGCCTCCCTCTGTTTTACATCTATGACTCCTACCTGACTCCACCAGAGTCCTGGTCTGAATTTCTGACTCCCAGTGGCTCACACAGTGTGCGTGGCTCTGCTTATGACTCCATCTTCATTGCCCTGATTGTGGAGGAGCGCCACAAGCATGACATCCTCGCAGCTGGCTTCGATGGCATGTACACTTACTTTGCTTCGAACGGTTTCTCCTTCGGCTCCTCTCACCAGAACTGGAAGGCCATCAAAGCTTTCTGTGACGGCAACAACCTCCTCTTCATCCCCAGCGTTGGACCCGGCTACATCGACACTAGCATCCGGCCGTGGAACAACCACAACATGCGCAACAGGGTGAACGGTCGTTATTATGAGACGGCCCTGCAGGCGGTGCTGAACGTGAGGCCAGAGATCGTCACCATCACGTCTTTTAATGAATGGCATGAGGGGACGCAGATAGAGAGGGCAGTGCCCAAAAAAACAGTGACTCGTGTGTATTTGGACTATCAGCCACATGGACCTGATCACTACCTGGAGCTGACCCGCCGCTGGGCAGAACAGTTCAACAAAGAGAAGGAGCAGTGGCTCATGTGAGCGGACGTCAAACTGACTTGAAACAGCATGCTCTAGTGGAAGTGTGTGTGTGTGTGTGTCTACACATGAAAGAGAAAGAACAAAGGATAGTGAATGTAGCGATCAATCAGTATAGATGTGAGTGCATCAGGAAGGACACGCTTTTCCCTTTAACTGGCGGGACGTGAGTTTCTGAGTGTGTATTTGTCCGCACACACGCTGATCTGTAAGAATAGGACCCATGTTGGTCATGTGACTGTCTTGGTTTGAGTTTTCAGGTAAAGCATTAAAGGGTTTTTCTTGAGAGTATGTTCTGTTTTACATTGACAGCCCGGACTTCACTTCGCAACTTACTGAACAATTTCCTCAAACAAACTCCTGCTTGTGATATTCATAAATACTATGTGTCACCATCTAAAGGCCTCATTTTCCTCTCTGCAGTTGAATAATAGAATTTATTACAATAGAGAGACACTTTTTTTTATCGGCTTCCTTTCATCTACAAGAGGCTCCTCAACAGAATGAGACACTACTGTTGATCTTCCCATCACCCCTTGTTAAAATGGTGACGCGTTGTTTTAAAAGCAGAACGTGGAGGTTGAGCGTGCAAGTGAAAAGTTGAATGAAGTTGCTTGCAGCTATCATACAAAAATCCCACATCTCCAGCACAACTCTAATGAAATTAAAAAGAACAGTTGAGTATTTTGACTTGTGTTCAACACGCTTCCAGTTGGGAAAAGCAGAGAGGAGTACCAGCATGGAAGCTACGCAATGAACTGCTGTGGACAGGGTCAGCAGCAAAATGTGTTTCACTTACTTAAAAAAAGGTCCACCTAAAAAAAGTCAGTAGTAGTTCAAGAGTATTTTCACCACTTAACTTGCTGTCAGACGGCCTTGCCAAACAGAAAACCACCGTTTTATGACCTAATGGTCATGTCAATCATCTAACACTCGGTAAGGAAGTGAAAAAGTTTATTTGCCAATATGTCAAACAATTGTTTTAAGAGTCTTATTTCAAATAATACTTTAATCAAGTTTTATATCATTTCAGAAGCTGCATCGGTGACAACCCTCTTGGAGAAACATCAAGAAATGTATAATCGTTGGTAAGTAAAATAAAATGCTTGTCAAGTATTTATATATTCAGAGGATGCAGGTAAGCAATGCTCTTCTCCACTGTGCTAAACAACAAAGGAGTTCAGTGTCAGGAAAAGTTTAGCAAAATTCTGACTTTGTTTTTTAAACCTTAAATTTAACTCTAATATTGTCAGACCCACCTGATAATCTTAATCTTTAGTGTTATTCTCTTTATGGAAAAAAGCCATTGTGGGCACAAGGGTTGGGCCAGATTACTTTAAAATGTAGTCAGTTACTGAGTGCAAATTAGGTGACAATTTTTGTAATTAGACTAATTTTATTTCTTTGGGATTATACTTGGATTACTACAAAAATCAAATATTGAAAATATGGTTTCTAATGAAAAAGTGGTCACAATCTCAAAACACAGAGTCCCATAAATAGTATTCACATATGAGGTTTCATGGAAAAGTGCTCCACAAAAAAGGACCACAAGCAAAAATGCATTGAAAATGTTTTAAGATATTTAAAAAGAAAAAAAAAGAATATTTATGATGAAAAAAAGTGTTATAATTTTAAAATTGCCATATTTTTAATATGTAATCAGAAATGTAATTATTACCCTTGACTGATCCTTGGTTATTTTTCTGACCTGGTCAAGATTACATGTAATCCATTACTACCAAACCCTGGTGAGCAAACAATCTTCTTTTATTGAAGCACAAAACGACAGAATCAGTATTTTAGTCTTAAGCTCGGGGCTCATTGTTTTGGAGTGGCTGTATAAAACTGTACCACTGACTGAGGCACTCTGCTAAATGGATTTGTGTGATTTAGACTTGATGAAATCCTGCTGTCTGTTAAAGAAAAAGGTACATTTAGAAAGCCATTTTTGAGAATAGAAAATTGCTCTCTGATGTATCTTTGAGTGTGAAGGGTGCGTCTGAGTGGATTCTTTTTTTTCCCCCTAACATTTATGATCTGACTCTTGATTTCACACTCCATTAAGAATCAATCATGAGTAAAATCCAGACACCTAAAAATGAAGACAGAGGTAAGCCTCATATAGCTTCTTACGCATGAATGAGACTGTGTACAGAAAAAAAAAAAACTTTTATTGTGGCTGTGCCAAGGTTGTACATTCCATCAAAACAAGTTTACATCAGGCAAAGAGAAGTTCAAACATGCTCCAGTTTTTTTTTTTAAATGCAAGTGGGCAGATGAATTTTATACTGTGTCAATACAACTGAAATATTACAGTATTTCTGATCTTGTAAATGTAATGTAGTTTAAGCTACAACACAAAACTGTTACAGCGGCAAGTGACTAATTGACCCTTTCTGTTTTGTTTCCTGTACTTTGATATGCTGTGTGCTCAGCTCGTCTATGTTGAAAAGAAAACCACATTTTAAAGAACCGGTTAAAACAACACATGTACTCACGTCATAGATTAACTTGCTAGTTAGCTGACATTAGTTAACTTAAGATGTGACTATGTCGCTTTTGCAAGTCCCCCAACAGCATCTTTTCAACATAGAGTCCAAAGATGCTGGTTTAAAGTGTTGTGAACATCCTGAGTTTGGATGAAAGCAGATGCAGTGCAAATTTAATGTTTGCCCTATTTTGCCACTTGTTTTAATCTGCTTGCTTAATATTTTCACAGAGCAACCATTCCCAAATTCCTAAATAATGCTACAGCCGAATCTACTATCTGGAAATGCTTTGCAGCCCACACAAACCTTTAATCACAGCTCTGATCGACACATGAGATTAACTGTACCGGCAACGAGATATAAGACACATTTTGGTGTTAATGTGACTGGTGACCAAGTATCATGTAACAATTGTTTAACTACGTCAGATAAATTAAGAATAATGTGTACTTAAAACCCCATGGCTTTGTTGCATCAATTCTGATTACTTACAAAAAAATTATATTAAATTTCTAAATATATTAAGCTAATTTCAAACTTACAAAATTTTAAATATTATAGAGCATATCACTGCCACCAGATATTGTGAGTATGTTGTCAAATCTCACAGGAGTGTGTTCATGAGACAAAGACCTCCTGATTTGTCTGAAAAATACAATTCTAGTGTCAGGAGATTTACTTCAGTGACTATAGAGCAAACTAATCTGTCATATGCTCAAGTTTACTGATTCTATTGTTTTTTGTTTTTTTTAATAGACTCAGCGTCCAGGGCAGTGGCAAACCCACGTGACACAGACACAGGAAATTTTCTACAGTGTACCGTCTCCCTTCTAAACCGTCTCTGACGAGCCACACAGATAGTATATCTAAGTACAAGAAACAAAAAAGGAGAAAGTTGGCCAATGGTTCCAAAAGGGGCGGGTCTTAAGAAAGGTCAAATGTAGTGCAAGCACACCATTAAGCTAACATGTGAATAAAATAAATACAGGGGATTTATAGTTAAATAAAAGGTCAAGATTTGACATATAGTCAATGCAATTCACTGAACCACATGTAATTACTCCAGCCATAAAATAACAGTATACATGTCAAAATAATAAAAACTCAAAACACTGTATTTTCAGTTAAGACATGATGCTTTGACATTACAAGAAGATATATAGTTTAATTTTTTCCCAACAAAAAAAAATCTATACTATACTATACTATACTAATAAAATCTATCCGAACAAATGGCAGAAAACATTTAAAATCCCACATAATCCCATAATAGAAGACACATTGTAAGGCAGAAAATATGGTCATCAATAGAAAAAGTTATTCCAGACCTCAGAGCAGCTAAAAGAACAATATCGACCATGAGCGGGTTATTGCTCGAGTTTTTCCTGAGTTCTTGCCTTTCCCAGGAAAGACGTGTTCTTCTATGTAAAGAGGAAAAAGATTCATGTTTTCTGAAGAAGCCGCGGGTCAAAGCTGGTTGTGCGTCTCAGCGTGTGTTGCAGAGTGTGCAGAGTTCAAAGGTCATTGTTCCCCCAAGTCCTCTGACAGCCCGTATTTGTGCTCCAGCACATCAACCGTAGAAGACAGGGCACTGAAACGAGAATTACAGTCATTTCTCGTTTAATGCATGAAGGCCTCTTCAGAGTAAACGTGGGAGTTTTAAATGTTTTAATGCAGAAATGCCCCTGACTACTTCCTGTGGTCAGAGTATTTACATATTCTGTGTGCACACGCTTGATTACATTTGTTTACTAGTTTCCAGGAGATTTCTAATCAGAGCAGGTGCTGCAGGAGGCTCATCCTCCCTGGGGTGGACTGAACTGTGATGACACAGTTGCTTCAGCACAGACAAACAAAAAACACTGGCAGGTGCTTGATGCTAGTGGATCTTTCTAAGAAACTAGCCTATGTTTGATTTTGGTCTCATTACACTTAAGTCTTGTGTATATTTTCTGTTTCCATTTTACTTAATTTGTAGCTGGTATGGCTACTGAATGTTAAGGGAAAGATTTTTTTGAAATGGGATTGTATGAGATAGTCAGCAGGGGTTGATTGTCCAAATCCACGATTCGATTTGACTTAAGATTTTAAGGTCCACGGCAGATCATTGCTTAGCTTCCTTCACGGTACTCCTGCTGCTTCTCCAAACTGGGAGTGAGCTGACAGCCATCTACTACAGGTAATACACTGACGATCCTTCATACAACCTCACTTAAAAGAAATGTGAACTATCCTTTTAAGATTGCTTCCTGCATTTCAGTGCAACTTGGGTCAGAGTTCAACTTTGCCTTTAAAATATGTATCGCGAGCCAACATTTGTGTCACAAATCCACACTACATAACACACTAACTGTAATACGTAATCGTCATATAAGATTATCAACATACTTTACCATTTCATACTAACAGGAAAACATAAAATATGAGTGGTGTCAGTTGTTAATAAAACTGTGACTTTGAAAGAAATAGCACAGTATTTTTCTCACGATTTAATACTTTTTTTAGCTGTTTCACCACCACCCACAATTCATTTTGAAATGTGTTTGGAAATGTAGACGTCATTATTCTGATGCTGTGAAGTGACGTAGTTTGTTCAGTGTTACATATCAGATGACAAACTTCAGCATCAGTCTCATACACTATTTCCAGAGCGGTCTGATCAATATTTATTTATTACTGACATCTGAACCATCACCCACTCTGTCGGGGTTGAGTGTGGGGCTATTAAGTTGCATGGTAGCATAAAATGACCTTTAATACATTGACTTTAAACATGATAATACCCATTTAAAAAGCATTTTAAAAATGTTTCTTTTCCTAAGAAGTAGTTTCTCCTGTACATAATTTCGTAGATATAATTTGAACGTATTATTTAATTTGTAGATTTTTAAAGAAGGGCATATAAAACTGGAGAAATGCAGCCTAACTGGGTCCCAGTAAAGCATGAACTCACCAGCCAGGTCTGATGATACGATATTTGCCAATCACTGATAGGTCAACCACCGTTGATCCGAGGCGGCTCTGGTCTCCTATTGGTCCTCCGTCCACCACCACTGCTAGTTTGGGCCAGAGCTCCTGAAACTCCTTTCGAGGAAGAACACAGCAGCATTAAAGGTTAAAGGGCAATTCTGTAAACTTGAATAACAAAGAGGTAAAACAAAGAGAAACACTGTGTTAATAAGATGCTGGAAAACGTACTGAAAATGAATAATTAATGTGAGACTCTGATAAAAGCATCTCTCAGCTTATTATGCATTATTTTTCACTTACATGTACTGCCACCGTGCTGGTCTGTGAGCTGATGTTGGCGCTGGTAAGTGCAAGAGGTTCCCCGCACATCTGGCAGAGGCGTCTCATAAAGGGATGGTCTGGGATACGCACGCCTACAAGCTGAGGGGCGCACAGACGTGTAAACAACAGATGACTGACATTAATAAACCATTTGTTCGAGGTTTTATTTTCAGTCGTAGCTGGTTAAAGAAATGGACTTACTGAAGTGAAGGGGTTGAGATCTGTGTTCAGGACTTCAGATCTTTCAAGCACCAGAGTGACGGGACCAGGCAATAGATCACCTAACAGCGATTCCTTCACTGGCACCTTACAGTACCTGTTCATGGAAACAAAACAAATTTATTTTGAGCATCTGGGAAGTTAAAGTTTAGATAGCATTGCAGAGTTCAACATTGCAACTCTGTGATTTAATCCAGGATGTCATCATTTGGTCGTCTGCCTCATCTTCTCTGCAATATTTCATGATTTACTTATAAATGACTTCATTTAAAATAGTTACCTAATAAATCAATAAATACTGTGGTGTTTCTGTGACAGCAGGTGCGCCTGTCACTCAAAATGTAAAATGTGTCTCGGCAGTGTGAAGATGGTATCTCTGCCTCTTCTGCATGTGTCTCCTCTGTGCATGACTAATATATTTGCAGAGGTGGATTGAACCAAGACCATTTACTGAAGTACTGAACTGAAAGGGTAACTTTGATATTTTTCAGCCTGGACCCTTTTTTCCTATGTTTTTGTACCCAAGTGCTGCAGCCAGCAGAAGCCAAACTGAGCTGCAAAGTAATCCCACTGGGCACAGCGTCAAAGTATCACCTCTAAAAGTGCTTGTTTTTGCCACCAACAGGCTCAGATTGTTATTCTACGTGTCTGACCCTTTTTAAATAGTTAGATACATTTTGTTTAAGCATAAACAGACACTATATATCACTCTGTTCAAAGCAACCAGACTCCACTGACAAAAACTGCTGCGTTGATTATTTTTAACCTTTTAAAAACACTAAAAGTCACAGAATAATACAAATAAACTACCTGATCAAGGCAGCGGTAGACCAGACGGGTATGTGTCAGTGGAGTCTGGTGGCTTTGAACAGAGCGATAAAGTGGCAAAAACACACAGGTTGAAAAATGCTGAAGTTACCTTTAAGTACAAATTTGAGGTACTTGTACTTTACTTTTCATGACACAGCTTTAGTTACTAGATACTTTATAAACTATATTATTATAAAATATGAAATTAGCCATTTAAACGATAAGTTAATTCATGCACAACTACTCTGACATTTTTTATACAAAAACATTTCATGGTTCCAGTTTCACAAAATATGAATATTTGCTTATTCGATTGCTTTTCCTCTTCATAATTTAAATGTTAGTAGTCATTTAGATGTTTTTTACAATTGGTTGAACAAAACAAAGCATTGTGAAGGCGTTGCTTTGGGCTCTGAGTAACGGCGATGGCATTTTGTCAATATTTTCAGAATTTCAATAAACCCAACAGTCAGAAGAGGGAGAAAATCAGCAGATTAATCCATAATGAAAATCATTGGTTGCAGTCCCACAGAAAATAGTAAAACATTAGCTTCACTTCAACCAACTACAACAGTAAAATCCTACTTTCACATTCATGCATGAGCCATAATGAATTAATATATAATAGTATAACAATCATATGGGGCATTTTTCTGCATTGAATAATTTTACATTTAACACTAAGTGTACTTTCCTGATTATACTTGCATACTTTTACAGAAGTAACATTTCGCAATGCAGGACACTATTTTTAAAGTGAGGTATTGGTACTTTTACTTAAGTAAAGATCTGAATACTTCTCCCAGAACTGTATAATAATAAGGTAGATCTACAGGGAAACCATCACACTTCTGAGGGATTGAACACAACAGTTACCACCGATATTTTCAATTGCAGGAAAAGAAAGAAAAATCTGCCTTAAAACTGTTAGAACTATCAGTGCATCATGTTCACCATCTACAAAAAATAGATGTGGAAACGGAGCAGTCTGTACAAACACTTACTTATAGATATCTTGAATTTCTCCCACACAGATGGCCAGCGGTTTCTGTCCATTTCGTCCTTTGATGTCGTAGGTTTGTCTGATGGCTGCAGAGTTCTGGGCGAGACATGCCAGACCGTAGATGGTGTCTGTGGGCACAGCGACCACGTGACCCTCCTTTAGAGCTTTCACCGTGCAGCTCAGGATTTCAGCACCATCTGCAGTTCAGAAACAACAAGGAGGGTAAATGAGGCATCGTAATCATCAGCAGTGCAAGATGCACATGAGGGTAAAAAACATACATACAGCATTCTCAATAAAACTATAACAAACAGGAAAGTTGCATATTCTAAATAGATTATGGGTACTGAAGGACTAAAGATGAAACTGGAAGAGGCTGACGGTAACTGATTACATGTGTTGTGCTATAACTGAATATAAAGGAGCACTCCACTGTTTTGTGTCCTATGCAGCAATCCATTTCAAGTCAATAGCTCTGAGTCAGTATTCCCGACTTCCAATCTAAATACGTCCCAGTGCATCTGTTTGGGAAAACATGGACGGCCACAGCAAACCGATACTTGTATGGCCAGTTTATACGCTTCACAAGAATCTACAGCAGCTGATTAGCACACTTAAAAACAAGGTAAGTACCATATGATCAGAGACTTCTATCAAGCACAGATCAACTGAATGGGAGTGGCGTCTACAAAGCTGTTACTGCATTTTTCACACCAACAAAAAAACCCTACATATGGTAAAAACTGATGAAAAGGTAACTCTGTGTAGTGTTTGACATATTGCTGCGATGTCAGGTGTGTTTATGTCAGAAAACTGTGGCTAGATGTGGATCTGGATTTCACCTCAACTACACTTATCTAACACTTACCCTGCGTTTCTTTGCTCCAGTATTTATTTTGCAGAATAAGGTTTTGCATGCAAACATATGATGAAGAAATATAAGAAATAGTGATATTTTATCCTACCAAACTGTCTACTCGAAGTAGGGCTGTAATGATGTCAGATTTTCACTACATGATTATTGTGGCCAAAAGCATACACGATAATATTACTGTGATAGAAAATTTGAAACATGGTATTAGTAAAATTCATCTTTAACTTTGTTTATTGTTCATTTTATCTTTTTGGCAAATAAATTACACTCAAAATACGAGTGTAGGGAGGTTTAGAGAGAGTCTGTAACCATAACTGGACCAAAGTGTCCAAAAACTACAATTAGATTTAAAAGATAATCAAAAGGAAAAAAGAGAAACTGATAAACGAAAGATAAACAAGTCCTAACAATATTACCATTTGTGTTTTAGTAACATAGTATCAATGTTTCAGTTTTAAAACATCAGTATATCAGGACACCCCACACATTTTTATCCAGATAATTTTATTTCTGATGTTATATTCTGTGGTTATTGTGGAGGAAATACTACTGCTTTTGTCCAAAAAAGGTCCAAAGTCAACATATGAAAGTTCTTTGCAGCAGCTCTAAAGGGATAGTTCACCCAAAAATGAAAATTCAGTTATTATCTACTCAGCCTCATGCCAATTGAAGGTCGGAGTTAATATTTTAGTTTATTTTATTGTTCTTTCTGGAGGAGCAATAAGACGATTTTAAATCCATAAAATAATTGAATGAATTAATATTTTAATAATGTACAGTCAGCAGGTCATTATTGTGAGATTAAACCCCTTCAGTTGATCCCTGACACAGGTGATACTACCCTACTGTAGACTTGATGTAGCTATATTAAAACTTTACACATAAATACATCAGTGATGTAAAACTGTAAGGAACCGTTCTTCATCCATAGTTCATCATACTTTTATATAAATAACACTGGAAGTAGTCCTGTTGGTTGAAAATTAGTATTTTATGTTCATTTTACCTTTTAACATTGAATTTCTTGTTAAGTAACGAAATTAGGCTGTTTGATATCTGAAAGCTGACGTCATGGAAACTTGATGATATTATAAAATGAAGCTTTGATGTCCTGATATCCTGTTTGTTTTGTTGCTTACTGTCCAAAATAAATGGACTATGCTTAAGTTCTTGATAGTTGTGGGCAGGTCCGAGTCTCCATGACAGGAAAAACAGGAATCTGATGTAACACGCTGTAATATTTACGTTACTTAGTGACAAACATCTAATCCAAATCTTTCTTCAGCAGCTAAAATCGATCAAAGTAACTCACTTATTCTCAGATCGACAGCGAACAGGGACCCACGTGCACCGAGACCGACAGAGCTAACTGACCTGTGTGGCCCTCCTGATGCACAGACGGCCCGTTGGAGGTCGGCGGCAGTAAACGCAGCACTTTGGTCTTCAGCTCTTTACACATTTCTGCTCCGAGTCGACGAGCTGCGGCTGAACTGTGACTGTGAGCTGCTCTGGATGAAAACAAATCAACAGCGATGTTACGCACAGACTTCATAAAAATAAAGAGCTAAAGCCGCCGATCTGTCATCTCACAGCTGGGAGCATGTTGCTACCTGATGAAATAACTGAACGCTTTCCGGGTTACGCCCACAAACAATGACGACAACTTTCTTAAAGGGCCAGCAGCACCTTGTTCCACATGTCCAGTGGGGGGGCGGGCTGTATGCTGTTTGGTTTTAATGAGTTCATAGATTCATAACAAAAATGATACATATAATAGGTACATAGATATTTTTTATGATCTGAGCAAATGTT